>NC_138186.1:22460201-23660201 GCF_964194105.1 Spermophilus citellus
TTGTTTGTTTTGCTTTTAGTACTAGATATTGAACCCAGGAGCATTTGATCACTGAGGTACATACCCGGTCTTCTTTATTTTTTAAAAATTTGAGACAGGGTCTCATTAAGTTGCTTAGGGTTTCACTAGTTTTTTAGAATTTTGTAGATCCTTTGTTATTTTACTTTTTTATGTTTCCTTTGGTATTGGGCATTTTTATTTAGCAATAGACAGAACCATATTTTACAGAATGTATTTTCTCATTATAATAGTTCATTTTAAGGAAGGTCTTAAGATGTAGGCAATAAGAAGGAGCATTTCTAAATTCAAAAATAAATGAATGAACAAAGCAGAAAATGCAGAAAAGTATAGAAACTGAAATTATTATATATTACAATTGGTATGGGAAGGGAGGTTTGTGTTAGTGTTACATATACAATACAATCTAATGGTTGAAAGAATATTAATGAGAAGTATTGAACTTGGTTTCTGTCTGTGCCGCAGTCCGGCTGCAGCAAACTAACTGGGGTGTGGGGGGGTGGGGTTGGGGGGTGATGTGACAAGCGACTTGTGTACATTGATACAGCAGGAGTGGGAGCCATTTATTGTAGGACAGGAGGGGTATATATACTTTACACACAGCTTATCTTAATTAACATAAACTAGATACAGCAGTCAACCAATAAGGAATCTCCACACTTAATGGCTCGCTGGCGTTACTTCTCAAACCACTCCCTCTGGCAAAATGCCAGGTGCCATCTTGACTTGTTTACAGACTCTAACATGTCTGTATAAAATAACAGAAAGCACCAGTCATTATTTAGGTCAGCCTCCTAATTCTCTGCATGTAGTAACCAAAGTTCAATATATATAAGGATACTAAGATCTTGAGATCACTAGTTAAAATGGCTACATTTAACTACTTTTAGAAAGCTTTTGAAACAATTTGCATGATGTAAATCTTAATAAAAAATAAACATGTTCAGAGGTTATTTTTCTGTGAAATAAATTCTTAAATGATTATTTGAATACTCATTACATATTGAAGTTTATTTTGTATTTATGTGTATTATACACATACTTTTGCTCAGGTAAAAATTTAAGCATTTATTCAAAATACACTTATTTTAATCACAATACTGAAGTGTTTACTTCTCATATTAGACTAGGACATTAGTTATCTAAATTTAAGTCTACTGTTTTTTCTTCAAACAAATCTGACAGATTTTCCAATCCCACCATATATAATTCTTCTTCAGTCTACCCGGTTTTACTAGTGGCCTCTGTGTCCCTTCTAAGGCTTGGGAATTCTAAATATGACAGTTTGAAAACATATTGGATTTATATTAAGACCTAAAGGCATTTGTTAAAGCAGAATTCTAATTTATATCTAGTTTAATTATCCCTCTTAGAAGGGGATGCACTTCTTGTCTAGCCATGAGTATGCTAAGCATAGATGAGGATGTCTTTAGTTTAGAGAAAACCATGGTTAAACCATTTTGATTTCTTAAAGACTTAACTGTCTTTTATCATTACAATTAAAATCTTTAATTTTTTCTATTTGTTCTTCAGAATAAGTCCGATTTCTTTGGGGAATCATAAGTTTCTAATTAATTTTCTTGAAAAAGGCACTCTCAATACTGCTTATGCTTTCCATTGAACATAGAATACAATTTCACTTTGATATAACGATATGCCTTTTCTTCAGAGCTTATTAAAGGTTAACTAAATTTTGAAACATACTGAACATACATACCTTAGAAATGTGAAGTTCACTAGCACAAATAAAATATTTCTGTGGGTTTTTCCCACCACTGTTATAAGTATTCTTTATCCTGAGAATTTTGTATTAATTCTTAGTTCTGATACTTCACCAAGTCTGGATTACATTTACATTTCCAAAATGAATAATCTTTACAGACCAAGAACATAGCATACACGTCAAATGCATCAGGACTCAGGATAATATAAGAAAGCACTATGAACAACTATAGGCAACCTTTATAGCTATGCTTTTAATGCAGAATTGAAGTCTTTCCTCCCAAAGCTCAAAATATCCTTACAGGTTGAGCATCCTTAATCCAAAAAGCTCTGAAATCTGAAATATTTTAATACTAATGTGATGCTACAAGTGGAAAATTCTACACTTATCTGCTGTGATGGATTATAATCAAAATGCACAAACAATATTTCTCAAGATTACCTTCATCTGTGTATATAGATTGCATATAAATACAAATGAATTCTGCCATATTTAAAATGGATCTCATCCTCAGCCTACCTCATGAATATGCAAATATTTAAAAAATACTAAGAAAATTTAAAGTATGACAGTCTGGAAATTTAAAAACTTTTGGTGACAATCCCTTAGTAAGTACCCAGAAATCAATATTTATATTAATTAAAATAGTTGCCAAGCTCCAAAGGTCTCAAGACCTGGTCTAGCACCAGATGTTCTGTTATTTTCAAAGAATAGATCTGGTTGCAGTTGATTCTGGTTGTGTGGTTCATTGTACCATGTGATTTTCCTTTTTTGTGATTTTTCTCAGATCTTGATTATACTAGAAGACACATTTGAAAAGTCCAAATGAGGGTTTTTTTGTACAAGTATATATGCATTCACTATGCAACATCATATTGACTTCTTAACATAGGAATTCAACACTACTTAACCACAAAAATCATGAATTTGCTTTCACAAAATAGAACTAATTATGACAATATTTTAAGATAGAAGTGTAAGTTTTATAAATAAGATTTACTTTTAGGATGTGACAGATTTTTGAACATCATTTGCAACCAAAATTTGTATCAATAAAGAGATACTTGTATTATTTGTTGATGTAATCTAGTTACTAGCCTTCCAAATATACACTTCATTCTCACACTGATTCTTTTTCTGGTTCAAAAGACATTTCTGGCTGTTTCAATTTATGCATAGAAATATTTCCAGGTAGTGGTCCATTATTACCTTATTTACTCATTGATTCAAAAGAGTCATGCTTATGATATTTAAAATGAACATTAAAACACCTACTAATAGTTTTTCTCATAATTCTATTCATTGTAACATTTAATGATAAGTTGTTTAATTAATCATGTAAAACATTGCATATTAATTATGTAAACAAGATTTACAATGTGTTTTTGAAGAAGTGATAAGATCTACATGAGCTGAGCTTGATAAACTAATGATTCTTTTAAAGCCTAGAATGTTTCAGCCTAAACATAAAGTTAAGCCATACTGCCTGCAGAAATTTGTCAAAATACGAGAGTCATGTAATGTTTAATATGTAACCCTGATAGGAAGCATATTGGTGTTGTTTTATGTGGTGTGTATTTATAATGGTGAGCTTGAACTAATGGATTTATATTGCAATTAAAATTTAAAATTCTCCTTTTACTACTCAATACAGTTACTAGTTCAATATTCAAACAAAAATTCTATTTATTGCATTTTTACAACTCATCTTTCCCTACTAGTACAAATAATCTGATATCACTCATACTCAATGTGACTAAAAATGTCAGAAACAAAATATAGTTGACAAAAAGAACATATAGCATGAGATTATATTATTAGTCAAAAATGTATTATTAGGGGGTTGGGGTTGTGGGTCAGTGGTAGAGCACTTGCATACTGTGTGTGAGGCAATGGATTTTATACTCAGCACCACATAAAAATGAATAAATAAAATAAAGGTAATGTGTCTGTTTGCAACTAAAAATATTTTTAAGTGAGTTATTAGAAAAACTGCATTTTACAAGTAATTTTATTTGCGTTTGCAAATGTTCCTCACTAGGTTCCCTAAGGCCCCTTTTACATCCTTATTCCTTAGGGTATAGATGAAGGGGCTTAGTGTTGGTGTCATTACTGCATAGAAGTGAGCCATGAACTTGGGCTGGTCCCTTGTGATAGAGGAGGAAGGCTGAAGATACATGCTAATGGCTGGACCATAAAATAAGGAAACTACAATGAGATGAGAGTAACATGTACCAAAGGCCTTCTTCCTTCCCTCAGAAGATTTAATCTTAAATACAGCACGTTCAATACTAGCATAGGAGGCAAGGATTAAACATATAGGAACAGCTGATATAAAAATACACACCACAGACAGTGCAAGCTCATTAGCCTCCTTTTCACCACACGTGGTCTTTATCAGAACTGGAATTTCACACAACAAGTGATCCAGTTTATTGACACCACACAATGGCAAATGTAATGTAAGAGTGGCTTCTGAGAAAGCAAAGATCACTCCAGTCATCCACATAATGGATACTAGCAAGATGCAAGTGCATTGATTCATGATGAGGGTGTAGTGCAGAGGTCTGCAGATGGCCACATAGCAGTCAAAGGACATAATAGCCAAGAGCAGACATTCTGTGCCCCCCATTATATGGAAGATATAAAACTGAATTATACACCCAATATAGCTAATGGTCTCTGTAGAGCTTCCCAAATTAAATAGCATCTGAGGCACAATGCTTGTGGTATAACACATGTCTAGAAAGGAGAGGTTGGTGAGGAAGAAATACATGGGGCTGTGGAGACGAGGATCTAATTTGGAAACCAGAATGATAGCAATGTTTCCCATCAAGGCCAGGGGATATGTTCTGAGAAGAATAATGAATAGAAGAAGCTCTAGCCAAGGTAGGTCTGCAAAGCCTAGTAGGATGAACTATTCATGATGACTTTCATTAACTATTGTCATTCTCTTCAAGTTGTCTCACTTGTAATTAGGAAGTGGCAAAAAATTAGAAATAGTTATAATTAGTTAAAAAGTATAACTACATATCGGCCATACTATTATAGAGGATAGTGTGCAATAACTCTTGGAGGAAAAAAGGCAAAGGTCTGTAGCAAGGTGACCAAATTTCCATTCATGATACTAAAAGAAATGGTATGTACGATAAAAATATGACATTTCTAGAGCAAAAAATGGGAAATATAACATATTTAAAAGGAACTTATTGTTTGAAGTAATCTCATTATAAGGCTATTCTATAGCTATATTCTATGAGGAAAAAAAAAGAAAAGAAAAATTTCACAAGTGTATAGCCAGAGTTGAAGCAGGTAATGAGGTGAGAAGGAGAATTAGCATCCAAGTAAAGATAACTACTTTTCTGTAGAAATTTCAAGAATATGTTCACACTTCATTTAATTAAAAATGTAAACATGACAACCACATAAAAATAGCTAAATATTCTGCATCTGAATTACCTCCTTTGAATAATAAATGCATACAATAATGATCTCCTTATAGTGAAAATTCAATTGCAAATAGAGGTAAATGTGCTGGGACACCACTAGTCAGTGGTTTTCAATCTTTGGCTGCCATAAAAATCAGCTAGGGAGACTGTTTACTGGTTTTTATCCCCAGGTCTCTGCTAGAGCAGCTATAGCATGGAGTCTTGGAATCGCATGAATCCTTTTCACAGGCAGGGTTGCAACATTTCAGAAATGTTAGGAAGAGTAGAATATCAAGATAGTTATAGTAGAAGAATTAACAAGAAATTTAGAACTTTGAGAATCATTATTATAGGCCTATCCTCCTCCATCTCCATGGGGAGTAAGAAGTCTTTGGATTTAATCAATTCTACTAATTACTTGGAATTGAGTAAGAAATCTAGCACTTCCAACATCAGTTTCTTCAGGTATAAATTGAGTGTATGAAGGTACAATTACATAAGTTTCACCATGCTCAAGAATTTGTGTAATAATAAAATGTTGGCATGGATGTGGGGGGAAAAATACACAGTCCTACATTGTTGGGTCTGCAAATTTATGCAACCACTATGGAAAGAAGTATGGAGATTCCTAAGAAAACTTGGAATGGATGAGCATTTTACCCAGTTATACCACTCCTCATTATGTACCATACAGCCACATCAATGTTTATAGCAGGTCAATCTATAGTAGCTAAGCTATGCAACTAAAATTGGTGCTCTTCAACAGATGAGTGGATAAAGAAAATGCAGTATATATTCACCATTTAATATTACTCAGCCCTAAAAATGAATGCCTTTATGACTTTTGCTGGTAAATTGGTGGATATGAAGAATACTTAGTGAAATAAGCCAATCCCCACCCCCCAAAAAAAAACAACAGCCTATTGTTTTTTCTGATATATGGATAATAACACACAAAGGTTGGAGAAGGGGAGAATAGAAATTCAGTGGATTAGACAAAGGGGAATGAAGGAAAGGGAGTGTGGAGGAGAATTAGAAAGACAGTAGGATGAATCAGATATAACTTTCCTATGTTCATACATAAATACATCATCAGTGAAGTCACATAATTACAACCATAAAAATTGGATCCTACTTAGAATAAGTTATACTCCATGTATGTAAAATATGTGAAAGGCACTGTACTGTTATGTATATCTAAAAATAACAAATTAAAAACACACATACACACACAAAACAAATGAATTTGTGTGTACCCTCTTCCTTGCATGACTATTACTTCAGATTCTCAATATTTGTTCTTTCATTTTGTGTTTTAGGTAATCTGTCTATCTTGTACGGATTTTTCATTTATCAAGATACTTTGTCATTTTTTTCTTAATAAGAAAATTTGAACAGGCAGGTCCTAGTGATCCACTAATCATAGGTAAATACAAATATATTTTTGAATTCCACATCAATTGCTGTCAAGAGAAAAGTTAATATCTTCATTCAGGCCCAGAGACTTCTTAAAATACACAAGGAATTTTATGTTTCCAGAACACATTTCTTTATTTTTTTGGCTGAAAGTTATATTGAAAACCACAAAATTAATGAGCTGAGTAAAACCACATGTTGAGAGAGATGAATTAGGTAAAGAAGTTTTTGTTTAATATTGTGGATTTATAAAACACACTCCACCACAGCATCCTGTAAGAAGGGGAATATTCAGAGGGGAAGTTAGGACAGTGGCCCAGCAATAAAATTTGGAATCACTCTGCTAGTAAATTAGCAATTTCAAGGTACCATTATCAGAGTTACAAAGCACAGTTTTCAAATTCTCTATTTCATTTTATCTGCAGTGCCACTTGTAAGGAATCATAGAAAGCTACTCAGAGTTAAGATGTGAATGTTGCCTTTTGATTATATACTGTCCTAGTCCATAAGAAATAACAATGGTAAAACAATAATAAATCCAAGCAACGTGGTTCTTAATGAACCACATTTGACAAAACTGTAATAAGGTTTTACATCTACTAAATTAGTAGTACTCACCCTACCCTAGACCTTATGAGAAAGGAAATTTTACTATCTATAATTTAGGATATTGTTAATTGTTAATTTTAGAGTCTCCTAATAACTGGAAAGGTAAAGGTAAAGATCAAAATGTAATCAATGCCTTAAAAGAGGCAGTGACATATCAAGACTATAAATTTGGAGTTTGAAGGTTTCAAACAAAACAAAACAGAACATCTGTACTGCAAGATTGTTTTCTGAAATAGTGTGACCCCTAATCTTTATTTAGCTCTGTTACTCAAGATGTTATAGAAGCACAGAGAATTTAGGAACATCTCTGGGCCTAAGTTTTCATTCACATAAAAATTCCATTATGTGGAAATGATAATAAATAAGCCCAGTCAGAATTATCCTATTCATATATTGAATTTTCTAAAAATTACAGTGAACCCACATTATTAAAAAAATTGCAATAGAAGATACATGTTTTCTATTTTTAAAACATTATTATATTCACATAATATCTTTTACTGTGATGGACCATTCTTCAATTATTTTCCCTAGTCCTTTTCTATGTGAAAAAAATGCTTTCTTGAAATATGCTCGAATCTTCAATTTTTTAAAAAATGGATTTTTAATTTTGTCCTCCAGAAATTTTTCTATAATTTATTATACCTGAGTGTAATGACAATCACCCTTCCGGTATGCTTGCTGCAATTTTTAAATTTGTATTATTTTGGATTTTGTTCACATTTTTATTCAGTAACTATTGTTTTTGACTGTTAATTGTGCTCTCCCTGTTCTTTTTTTCTGTATATTTGCCTAGAGACAGAACAGTAGGTATGCCTAATCCATGCAAGTCACTCTAAAATATATTTAAGGTAATTTATTATATCCATAGAAGTCTCATCTTTTCCAAATAGTTCTCATATTTCATTACTTTTAACTATTAGATTCTATGACTTTTGGATCTTCTATTTCCAGTGATTTGCCATCCCTATTTCACTATATGGGAATCTATTTATGCTGTATTCTTATTGACATTATCTTCACATATACTCCATATTTTCCTTCTAGTATATCTTGTTTTCACTTCATTTTCATCCTATATTATTTAATTTATACTTGCAAGTACTGTTTAGCTTTATACAGAGTAGAAGATAACCCAGAAGAAATACAGGTTATTTTTATCTGACCCAAACTCCGACTGAAAAATATGGAGAAATCAACCCATGAAATTTTGAACATATATTAAAATTGATTGATATGAGATGGTCATGTAATTGACTGAAAGCTTCATACTTCATTCTAGTGATTAATGTCTGTCAAAATATTTTTGCTTTTAATGCTTTTATGCTCAATTTAAGTGAGAGTCTAGGAGAGACATTAATTGCAAGTCTACACTAGTTTTTTGCAGAGCCACTGAACTAGGTATTTCCAAAAGTTATAAAAGGCTTTCTGAAATGAAATACACTCTGCCTTTCATATGTGTTGTTTATTATGATGTACACACATTCCAACCTCCTCTGAAAACAAGTACCTTTTACTTACTGGTTTCTGATATTCTTCAATATAAAGGAAAGGTGAGGAAGTATACTTGAATTTTTAAATTTTGAGAGGACAGAGAAACTTTAGTTCACAGATGCATATTTAACTATTAGCTTCAAAGCAGTTAATTTTTCTGTTGCAGGTGCCAAAGGAAAAAATACTAGGTTAGGAAGGCAAAGTAGGAAATATGCAGGGTGCTTTCTGAGCATGCTATTTACATGCTATTCATGAAAACTCTTGGGCATTCTTTTCACATAGATTATTCATTTATCCTGCTCCCAGGTGAGTGATCAGAGAAAAATTTTGGGGACAGAGATCTCTATGGAACTGTTTTTTTGTACAATTAGTTATCTACTGAACTAAGGTTGGGTGTCAGACTCTTGGATGTTAGATTTGTTTACAATGAGCTTATTCAATTACTCAACAAACTGAATGCCAATTTCAAATGGAATACAATTAAAAAAAATAAATAAAAAGATCAAGGATACAATTAGAGTAGAGATAGTTTGAATAAATGATTCAGGGGAATTCATATGAAAAAAAAATAAATTCATTGAATGTCTTACCTCACTAATTCTGACAATAGCTCACCTAGATTTAATTATTTCTAGTGGCAATAGTAAAGGAGCACAAAATGAGTTTGAAAGACAAGAAAAAAGTGATATTTCCTATGAGAAGTATTAAAAAAAATTAAATAAAAACTTCACAATATTTGTTTCTCTAACTAAAGTATATAATTATGATTTTCTAAATTTATATTGTCTGAAGAGAGAAAAATCCCTTCACATATATAGACAGAATTAATATTTTTAAATTACATGTATTATATGAAACTACATTATTTAGAAAAACAAAATAAAAGACATTGAATAGAATAGACAAGTGATAATCTTTTCCTTTGACTACTGTCTCCAATGGTATGAAATTCATCTTCTTTCTCTAAAGGTATCCACTAATATTATATGGATGTGTGTTTTATGCATTATAAATGCAATGAATATTTCTCAGTCCACTTTCCTTTTCCTAGATTAATCTTTTATCTATATCTATATCTATGTGTGTGTGTATATATATATATATATATATATATATATATGGATAAAGTTTCAAAACATAAAGTTCTAACACCTTTATCATATATCTAATTAAATTTATTCATGATTTTTGAATATGGGCAGCTTCCTTTCTCCAAAGTAGAATGTGAGCTCCCATTGAGGAATGGCAGAACAGAATTTAGCAAGATAGGAACAAAGAATTAACACTAGAATAAGCTGATTAGTAGATATCACCTTATTCTTCAGGTTTCTTTTCTTCTTCCCCTCCTCCTCCTCCTCCTCCTCCTCCTCCTCTCCTCCTTTTCCTTTATTATTATTTCTTCTTGTATAAACAGAGGGAACCTCCTTATTACACTGACTTGAGTAGGACATAATCTCCCATTTTGGAAGAACAGTTCTTTTTTTGCTCTATCTACTTTCTTAATGGTTCTGTTTGTGTGATATTCAGCATAAATGATTCCATTTTTGGCTTGGTTTGGTCTTCTGGGTCCATGTGTAGGAAGTTAGTCCTAAATAATGGTCTCCCATATATTTCATTTAGTACTTTCTACTGTCTGGTTACCCTAAAGTTCACATCAAGAAGATTTTTGTATCTGGCTTCTGGTCAGGTTTAACTGATGGGAGTCACCATGTGAGCATTCAAGAGTGAAAGAACAGCTAGTTGGGGGTATATTCTCTTAGTTCCTTCTCAGATGAACCTGTGAGAGTGGCTTTGTTGCTCAACCAAAGGACACAGATGCTGGAGGTGGCCATGTATGTTCAGACATTCTCTCTCTGATTTCCAATACTGTCTCTTCTTTTTGCTACTTCATGCTTTGGTTTTCAACCAAATCTTTTTTGCAAGCAAAACTGGTTTGCTCCCCACTCTTTCTATTAACAGGGTAGTGCTTATAAAATACACACTTAGAATACCCTTGTAGGTATTTCTCAGTCTGTCCCATACCTGTGTAAATACTTCCTTTGTGAAGCTACTCTTGATGTCATAGTTGGAGTGTGTCATCTCTTCTCTTGGAGACATTACAAGCAGATTGAGATAATTTCCTGCTTCAGGATGCTGTTTTACTTCTGTTTTTTTCCTTGCATTTTATATATTTTTTTAAAATTGACAGAGAATGTATATCTACCACGTACAATATGCACATTGTACTATGACTAAACTTAGCTAATATATGATAGCTACTTAACACAGTTGAGGTTTTGTAGCGAATACAGGCTATATACACTGTCTTAGCATTTTACAAGAATACAATGTATATTTTTAACAAGTCACCAAGTTGAACAACAGATCATTTGGACATATTCATTCAATAACTGGGATTTAGTATCTTTTTACCAACATCTTCCCACCCACGATCCTCAAATACCTAGCCTCTGGTAATCACCATTATACTCTCTACTTTTACAAAATCAAATGTTTTATTCCACATGTAAGTGGTAACATGTATTTATCTATCTGTGCCTAGCTTGTTAAAGTTAATACCAAGACGTTCACTTCCATTAACTTTCATAAATGACAGGATTTCTTTACTTTTTATAACTAAGTAATTATATATGCAATATTTTTTAAATCCATTAATCCAAAGATGGAATCTTAGGTCGATTCTTATTTTGTCTATGGTCAATGATGCTGTAATGAATATCATTATATTGATTTAATTTCCAATGGATATAAACTCAAAGGCAGGATTGCTGAACCTTATGGTAGTTCTACATTTTTTATAAAAAACTTACATATTTATTTTCCTTGCATGATGTTTTATATTTTATTCCTTTCTTTACAAGAACTTGTCAATAAATGCCAAAATTGTTTTAAAAAACAAAATATATTGAGTTTTATAAATCTTAGTTCACAGTATGAACCATTTTACACATTATGCACTGAACTCTATGATCATGACCTGTCAGATAACAAGTGCAGGGAAATGTTCCCAATAGCTATTTTTTTCATTTTATTTTATTTTGTAAACTAATACATAAAAATTGTACACATTTATGTGGCATCATGTGATATTTTGATACATGTATGTGTTTTATATATCCAAATAAGAGTAAATGTGTCAACTTTTTAAACCTTTTTCATTTCCTGTGGTAAAGGTTATCTTTTATGAAATTCACAATATACTACCTGTAGTCAGCCTACTGTGCCAAAGTACACTAGAACTTATTACTCCTATGTAACTGCTACTTAGCACTTGTTGACAAACCTTTAACTGCTACTCAGCACTTGTTGACAAACCTTTAATTGCTATTCAGCACTTGTTGACAAACCTATTCTTGTTTTTCACTTCTGCTTACTCTCTAGCCACTGGTTATGACTGTTTTACTCTCAATTTATGTGGGAATCCACATGCCAATGAGATCACACATTACTAATTGTTCTGGTCTTTCTTATTTCATTTAATATAATGACTTCAAGTTCCATACATGTTATTGGAAGTGACAATTTTTATCCATTTATTGTGGCTGAATAGTGTTCCATTGTGTGTATGTACATTTCTTTATTGATTCATCAGTGGATGACACTTAGATTGATTCTATTTCTAGGCTACTATGAATAGCACTGTGGTAATCATATGAGTGCAGATGTCTTTTAGGCATACAGATTTCAATTCCTTTGAATATAAACTCAGTAGTTTGCAGAATCATATGGTGATTATGTTTTTAATTTTTTGAGAAATCTCATACTTTATAATGGCTGTACTAAATTACATTTCCACCAAAGAGTGGGAGGGTTCCAGTTTCTCCACATCCTCTCAGGAACTTGTTACCTTTTGTCATTTTGGTAATAGCCATTCTAACATTGATGAGGTAAATATCTCATTGTGCTTTTTAATTTCATTTCCTTGATCATTAGTGATACTGTGTATTTTTCATATCCTATTGGCCATTTATATATTTTCTTTAGAAAAATATCTTTTTAGGTTTATTGAGCATATTTTTTTCACTTTTCTTTATTTTATTGATTTTACAAAAAGGACAGCAGAATGCATTACAATTCTTATTACACATATACAGCACATTTTTTTATATATCTGGTTGTATATAAAGTATGTTGACAACAGTTTGTGTCTTCATGCATGTACTTTGGATAATAATGTCTATCACATTCTGTAGTCAGCCTACTGTGCCAAAGTACACTAGAACTTATTGCTCCTATGTAACTGCTACTCAGCACTTGTTGACAAACCTTTAACTGCTACTCAGCACTTGTTGACAATATCTATCACATTCCACCATCCTTGCTAATCCCCAACCCCCTCCCTTTCCCTCCCACCCCTCTGTCCTATCTAGAATTCATCTATTCCTCCCATGCTCCCGCTCTCTATCCCACTATGAATCAGCCTCCTTATATCAGAGAAAATATTAGACATTTGTTTGTTTGGAGATTGGCTAACTTCACTCTGCATTATCTTCTCCAATGCCACCCATTTACCTGCAAATGTCATGATTTTGTAGTCTTTTATTGCTGAGTAAAGTTTCATTGTTTATATATGCCACATTTTTTTTATCCATTCATCCACTGAAGGGCATCTAGGTTGGTTCACAGTTTAGGTGTCATGAATTGTGCTGCTATAAACATTGATGTGGCTGTGTCCCTGTAGTATGCTGTTTTTAAGTCTTTTGAGTATAGACCAAAGAGAGGGATAGCTAAGTCAAATGTTGGTTTTATTCCCAGATTTCCAAGGAATCTCCATACTGGACCTAGGAATTAAACCAGAGACTCTGCATCTAATAGAAGAAAAAGTAGGCCATAATCTTCATCAAGTGGGATTAAGCCCCAACTTCCTTAATAAGACTCCTATAGAGCAAGAATTAAAACCAAGTATCAATAAATGGGATGGAATCAAACTGAAAAGTTTCTTCTCAACAAAAGAAACAATCTGTGAGGCGAATAGAGAGCCTACATCCTGGGAGCAAATTTTTACCCCTCACACATCAGATAGAGCACTAAACTCTAGGGTAAATAAAGAATCCAAAAAGCTAAGCACCAAGAAAACAAATAACCTAATCAATAAGTGGGCCAAGGACCTGAACAGACACTTATCAGAAGAGGATATATAGTCAATCAACAAATATATTAAAAAATGTTCATCATCTCTAGCAATTAGAGAAATGAAAATCAAAACCATGCTAAGATATCATCTCACTCCAGTCAGAATGGCAGCTATTATGAAGGCAAACAATAAGTGTTGGCAAGGATGTGGGGAAAAAGGTACACTCATAAATTATTGACCATTTTTTAATTGGATTATTTGTCATGGAGTTATTTGAGTTTTTCACATATTAGAAAGTTAACCTCTTTTCAGATGTATATTTGGCAAATATTCTGACCCATTCTGTAGGCTGTTTCTTCACTCTGCTTATTTTTTCTTCATTATTCAGAAACTATTTGGTTTATTATAATCCCATTGTTGATCTTTACTTTTTTCAACTTATGCTTTTGAGATCGTATCCAAATATCCTTGTCTGTTCTAATATCCTAAAGGTTTTCTCTATGTTTTCTTCTAGTAGTTTCAGACATTCATTTTGATAGATTATTTCATGCATATGAGGAGAGATAAGGGTTTAGTTTCATTCTCTTCTCTATGTATATCCATCTTTTTCCAGTACTGGATGACAGACTGTCCTTGCGTGAATAGCACCTTTCTGAAAAATCAGTTTGTTTTAGAAGTATGGCTTACTTTTAGGATATATTTTCTATTCTTTATATCTACTTTGATAACTGTAGCTTTCTAATAGATTTTGAAGCCAGGTTAGTGTAATATTTCCTGTTTTGTTCTTTTTCTCAGGATTGCTTTGGCCATTTGGTGGTTTTTGAGATTTCCTATGAACTTCAGGTTTTTTTTTTTTCTGTAGTAGTGAGCATCAAACCCAGGGCATCACCCCTGATTTTTTTTTAAAAAGCTCTCTAACAGTTAAAAGAATTTGTATTCTGTTTTCCATGGGTGCAATGTTCTGTATATATCAGTTATGCCTGCTTATATCATTGTTGAAGTCCACTGTGTCTATATCAATATTCTCTCTGTATGTTTCCATCAATTATTGGAAATCATTAAAGTCTCCTTCTATTTTTTGTTACTGTCAATTTTCATCTTCAGTTTTGTCAATTTTTTTCAGGTTTTTAAACTAACTATTATTTATTGTTTTAATTAATAAGTGTAATACAGCAAACAGAACAGCATGAGAAAAGAACTGTCATCCAATCACAGGCAGCTTAGTTAGATTTGTCCTTCCAGGTTATGTGTATACATATATAAAATCCCATTTTGTGCAATTGATAGCATAGTGTATACATACATGTGTGTATATACATAAAATTCCATTTTGTGCAATTGATAACATATAATGTTTTTTCACATATCATGAATATTAATCAGTTCAAAATCAGAAATCTACATGAGCATTTTTGATAACCAAGAATACCCAACCAATTTGATCTGTTAGAAAAAAATTGTAATTCTGCCTTTCATGATAAAAAAAATTATTGAAGACAGAAATGGCAACAAGCCTCTGGATATACATACTGGCAGAGCTACAACTAAAATAATACATTTCCTTAACAATTTAAAATGACACAAAGTGTCCAGCACTGTGGCACACACCTGTAATCCCAGAGGCGTGGGAGGCAGAAGTATTGCAAATTCAAAGCCGTCCTCAGCAAAAGCAAGGTGATAAGCAACTCAGTGAGACTCTGTCTCTAAATAAGATACAAAATAGGGCTGGGGATGTGGCTCAGTATTCAAGTGCCCCTGAGTTCAATCCCTGGTACCCTCCCCCAAAATGATAAAATTAAATAAAAGTAAAATAAACATAGAACCTTAAAATTTAAAACTACTAAAAGAAATAGGAAATTCTTAAGAATTTTTATATGGGCAAGGATTCTTTGGACAAGATGGCAAAAGCACAGGAAACAAAAACAAAAAATAGAAAATGGGAGTAAATAAAAACAAAAATATTTCTGAGTAGCAAAGGAAACAATTATCATTGTGAAAATACAGCCTACAAAAAGGGAGAAAATATTTAAAAACTATGCATATGAGAAAGGGTTAACATTTAGAATATATAAAGAATTTACAACTCAATACCAAGAAAAATAATGTGATTTAAATAGTGACAATGGACCTATCTAGATAACTTCTTAAAGAAAACATAAAAATAGCCAATTAGTATATTAAAAACTGGACAGGTTGGTGCATGAGCCTGATAACTAGGTCTATGGAATTGAGCCTATAGACAAGAGTTATGACTTATTGAGTGGGTGTGGATATTTTGTCCATTGGGGCTAGTCTGGTATGAGATTATTCTGGGGTGTAATCATTGTCTGGGTTGTAGGAATGGGCTGAGAGCTCATGTTTCTGAGGACAGGTATAAAGTCTGTTTCCACAGGGGATGACCTAAGGTCTGGGTCAACACAGTCTACTAGATAGACAATAAATATGAATCTAAAAATTTGGCCAGTTTCTGGGATGAACTTGAAAGCTGGATTCTCAGGACTGGACCTCAAGTCTTGGTCCATGGGGACAAGTCTGTCCCAGGGCCTACTGGAGTGATTCTACTTCCAGGTCAACTAAACTGAGTTTTTTGGATCCTGGATGCAGATAATATTGGGACTATGGAGTCTGTCTTGCTGACTGGGTTCTTCCTGGCACTAGGACAGATCTGGAAACTGATTCTGTAGCAGTCATTTCCATTCCTGATTCTGTGGAGGCTGGCTTTGTTCAGGAATCTATTTGGATGGGCCTGGACCCTGAGTCTATTTAGGAGACCTGGACCCATCATGTAGAGGCTGTGCTGGCCTGATATCTAAATCACTTCTCCCATTTTTTGAAAATTTTGTTTAAGAACATATAATCATTATGATCTACATTGTATTCATTATTTCCATTATTTATTTTTAAACTTACAGTTAAATTTTACCTAATCCTTAGTGCTCAGACATAGACATCCATGGTGGAAAGACAGTAAATATCTGGTACATTTGATTTCCAGAGACAGAGGTTACAAATATTATGAAGGGCTCACCAAAACAACAAGAGTGATAGGAACTTTAGTAGAGGAAAAGATAAATACTAATTTTGGCAATAAAAATTTAATTAATTGATATATAAAGACAGCTTAAATAGGATAACCCATTGAAAACTATATTTTTTCTAAAAATATAAAAATATTTCCCTGTTGAATACATGAAATTAGTGCATATTCTCTCATTTTTATTATAATTAATTTCTCCCATTTACAGAATAGAAAATCATTTTTTCCTACCGGTGTGTGCATGTGTGAATGTAGATAAAGAGAAGAAAATTAACTAACTTCCCATGAAAAACACCCCTATGTATTTTAAATTTTTTTCTTATTTGCTCTTTACATTTACTAAGCAAGTTTTGTATCAGTGTCAGATGAGGAACCAACGATTCAGAGATGGTAAGTAACATGCTCAAGGTGACACAGCTAAGTTTTTGAGTTAAGGTGGATTGAAGTCAGCCAAGAAGTTGAAAAAGTTTTATTTGTAGGACAAACCTGTGAAACTTTTAGTTGATGAAAAATGAATACAGTTGGCAATATTTCAGTCCATGGTGAGCTGGTCAAAGGTAAAATAATCATGGTGGAGGGTATAGTTGAAAAAAGTTGTTCAGCTCATGGAAGCTAGAAAGCAAAAGGGTTGGGAGAACACAACTATGGCTGGATATAAGAAACACCCTTCTAGGATATTCCTACTTTCTCCAACTAGCCCCCCTCCCAACAGTCCATTCAAATTATTAATTCTTTAGATGGATTAATACACTGATGAGGTTCGAGCCTTCATTGATCCCATCATTTTCCTAAACCTCCACTTCTAGACATTGCTGCATTGGGGGATATTCTAGATCCAAAGAGTGACATCAAGTATTTGAAACAGTGCTATAATTTGCAATGCAAATGCAACAAAGACAAACCAAAGAGAAAACAAAACTAGACATCTAGAAAACTATTATACTATAAAATATAATGTTCTCCTATGTATATAAATAATTCATTTTTGGTATACTTAGTTACTGGAATTTGTGAATGATGTAATATATCTCCTATCATTAGTTACAAACCTTATTGAGTCAGAACAAGCACCTCAAGAGGATAGGTGGGAGAATTGCAAATTTGAGATTAGCCTCACCAATTTAGTGAGGCCCTAAACAACTTAGAGAGAAACAGTCTCAAAATTTAAAAATAAATAAATAAATAAGAAGGGCTGGGATGTGGATAAGTTGTTAAGCATTCCTTGGTTCAATCCTCAGTACCCCACCACTTGGTAAAAAAATTGTCAGAATACACATAGTGGTAGAGGATAAAATATTAGGTTACATTGATATTCCAGAAATGTTTGTGATGAATCCTATTTTGTTTGAATATGATTATTAATTTTTAAAGATAGGTATCAGATCATAGGAAAAAAAATTCATTGAAAAGTTATCACATTTTTCCAAAACAAATATTATGTCACCTTGATAAATGGAAATCAAAAGTTTCATTTTATTAAATACCACTACAAAAAAATAATACTGCATTTCTGAAAATTCACATTAATTCTCTTATTCCAGAGATGTATACTGAAAGCCTAACTAGTCTCAAACTATTAAGATTCTCATTCTAAAAACATTAACATAATCATATAATAAAGTTTTGCTAATGAATGAGAAAAGAATTAGTCTGGATTGTCACCTTTAAAAAGACTTTGATAAATAGCTTTTATTTTTCTCTGTCATGATACAGAAATAAAGAATTAAATTACAAAGATTATTTCCTCAAGATATTCATCAACTTCCATTGAATAAACAGAAAATTTTATTATATACTGCTTATGATAATTACTGGCTTGTTGCTGTAATTCACTATTTAACATGCAATCCAAAATTTATATGACACCATGTATACAGAACTTTATGATGATTTTCCATTGCATTTAAAATACAAAAGTAGATTAACAAAACTGTTATGTGACTTGAGAAGAAAATTCATTTATTTGCTCTTTTTTATGTTAAGTGAAAATAAAAATTATTAATGACTTTTTTCCCAGACACTTGCCTATGATTAAAGGCACAAGAGCTAAATAATATTGTTATGACATTGCTTACAACAACAAATTTTTTGCAAATAAGAAGTATTATGTTAATTCATCACTATGATCTAAGGATTACTTGTTTCATGAAAATTAAAGACAGTTAGTAAACACATTTCATTACTTTATTTATTCAAATATCTATCTCTTCAAATAACTCTTCACTTTCACAGATTCATGTTGAACTCTCATTAGCTTCTTCAGTGCATCCTTTATGTCCTTATTCTGTAAGGTGTAAATGAGGGGGTTGAGACATGGAATGATGATGGTGTAAAAGAGGATGACGAACTTTCCTTGGACCTTGGAGGCAATGTTACCTGGTTGCAGGTACAAGTAGATAATAGCTCCATAGAACATGGACACAACAGTGAGGTGAGATCCTCAGGTATTAATTGCTCTGTGTTGGCCAGCTTTAGATTTCATTTTTAGCACAGCTTCAGCAATGCAGCCATAGGATATAAAGATAAAGATGAGGGGTGTGAGGACTATGTCAATGCCTAAAGCAAACACAGACATTTCTTCTGCTGTGGTGTCTACACAAGCTGTCTTGGCCATAGCTGGAAACTCACACAAGAAATGATCCAAAACATTGTTTTCACTCTTAGACAAATTTAGGGTAAATGTACATAACACTACAGAATGGCCAAACTAATACTCCAGACCATGAAAATCATCTTGAGACATAGACAAGGGTTCATGATTACCAAATAATGTAAAGGCTTACAAATAGCTGTTTAGTGGTCATAGGACATGACAGCCAGGAGAAGGCACTCAATGGAGCCCAACCACATGTAAACATAGAGTTGATTGATACAACCCACATAGCTTACTGCCTTCTTGGGTCCCCATAAGTTGAACAACATATAAGGGACAATGCAAAATATTCCATGAGGAGGAAATTAAAAAAAAATAAAAATCAGCAAAGGGGGGAACTACCCTAAAGTAAAAGTCAAAAGAAGGTGAAACTAAGTCAAGTTCAAAATAAAAAATAAACCAAAGTGACTAGGAATACAAATCATATCTCAAAAATAAACCTCAATTTTAATGGTTTAAACTTATTAATCAAAAGACATGGATGGTCCAATTGAATTAAATAAAAAGATTCAACAACATACTGTCTTCAAGGAACTCACATCCTAGGAAAAGATATCCACAGACTGAAGGTGAAAGATTGGAAGAAAACATATCACTCATATAGACGGTGTAAAGAAATGGAGGTTTCCATCCTCATATCAGATAAAGTGGACTTCAAACCAAAGATAGAAGGGATAAATAAGAACATTTCATATTGATTAAGAGAATCATACATCAATAAGACATAACAATCATAAATATATATGCCCCAAACAATGGAGCATCTGTGTATATCAAACAAGCCATTCTCAATTTTAATAATTAAGTAGACAACAACACAATAACACTGGGTTACTTTAATGCACACCTCTCACCACTGGATACATCATCCAAATAAAAACTAAATAAAAAAACTATAAAACTAAATAATGCAATCAATAATTTAGATGTAACACACCATATAAAATATTTTATCTATCATAGAGCAAATACTCTTTCTTCTCAGCAACACATGGATCCTTTTCTAAAATAATACATATGTTGTGCCACAAAGCAACTCTTAGCAAATACAAAAAAGTAGAGATACTACCTTGCATTGTATCACATCATAACAGAACAAAACTAGAAATCAATGATAAAATAAAAATATAAGACACTTCAACACCTAAAGAATAGATTATATCTATTGAATGATACATGGATTGCAGTAGAAATCAGGGAGGAAATTTAAAAATACTTAGACATTAAATAAGAACACTTACACAACATATCAAAAATTTGGGGACACTGTAAAGGCAGTGCTAAGAGGAAAGTTCCTTGCATTGAGCATATTTATTAAAAGAATAAAAAAGCCAACAAATAAATAACCTAGCATTACTTCTCAAAGCCCTAGAAAAAGAACATAAAATCACCAAAAGCAGAAGAAAACAGGAAATAATTAAAATCAGAGCTGAAATCAATGAAACTGAAACAAAAGAAACATTTTTAAAATTTGAAAAAACTGAAAAGTTGGTTCTTTGAAAAAATAAATAAAATTAACAAACAATTGGCTACACTAACAGAAAGAGAGGTAAAAGCAAAATTAATAAAGTCATGATGAAAATCAAATATCATGACTCAACTAAAATACAGAAGATAATTAGAAACTATTTTGAAAATTTGTACTCCAATAAAATAGAAAATCTCAAAGGCATCAACAAATTTCTAGAGACATATGAATGACCCAAACTGAATCAAGAAAACATACATAATTTAAACAGATTAATTTAAAGCAATAAAATAGAAAACATCATCATAAGACTAGTAACAAAGAAAAAGCCCAAGACCAGATTTTAAGCTGAGTTCTATAAAACCATCAAAGAAAAATTAACACCAATTCTCTTCAAAGTATTTCATGAGACAGAAAAGGGGGAATCCCTTCCAAACTCATCCTATGAGGCTAGAATTAACCTGATACAAAACCAGACAAAGACATATAAAAAAAAGCTTCAGACCAATAATCCTGAGAATATAGAAGCAAAGAGTCTCAATAAAATTCTGGCAAATCTCTTAAAAAGGTAGTGCACCATGATCAAGTAGGTTCCATTCTAGGAATGCAAGTTTATTTCAACATACAGAAATAAATGTAATTCATCACATCAATGTACTTAGAAACAAGAATCATGATCCTCTCAATTGATGCATAAAAGGCATTTTACAAAGTATAGCATCACTTTATGTTCAAAACACTAGGGAAACTAGGGATAGTAGAAACATACCCCAACATTTTAAAAGTTATCTATGCTAAGCCTAAAGCCAAAATCATTTTAAGGGGGGAAAAATTGAAAGCATTCCAAGACAGGGATACCCTCTTTTAACACTTCTACTCATCATAGTTCTTGAAACTCTCGCCAGAGCACTTAGACAGATGAAAGTAGTTGGGCTGGGGATGTGGCTCAAGCGGTAGCGCGCTCGCCTGGCATGCGTTCGGCCTGGGTTCGATCCTCAGCACCACATACCAACAAAGATGTTGTGTCCGCCGAGAACTAAAAAATAAATATTAAAAATTCTCTCTCTCTCTCTCACTCTCTCTCCTCTCTCACTCTCTCTTTAAAAAAAAAAAGAAAGTAGTTAAAGGACACAAATAGGAAAAGAAGAAATCAAACTATCACTACTTGCTGATGATATGATTCTATATTTAGGAGATCCAAAAAGTTCTACCAGAAAACTCCAAGAGCTAATAATTGAATTCAGCAAAGTAGCCAAATAAAAAAATTAATACCCATAAATCAAATGCATTTCTATAATCAGTGATGAGTCCTCTGAAAGAGACATTAGGAAATCTATCCCATTAACAATAATCTTAAAAATATACTTGGGAATCAATCTAACAAATGAGGTGAGGTGAAAGACCTCTACAATGAAAACTACAGACGATTATATAAAGAAATTAAAGAAGACCTTAGAAGATGGAAAAATCTCCCAAGTTGTTATATAGGCAGAATTAATATTGTCAAAATGGCCATACTACCAAAAGTGCTATACATATTTAATGCAATTCCTATTAAAATCCCATTGACATTTTTCATAGAAGTAGAAAAAGCAATCATGAAATACATTTGAAAAAATAAGAAACCCAGAGTAGCAAAAGCAATATTTAGCAAGAAGAGTAAACAGGTAGCATTACAATACCAGACCTTAAACTATACTAGAGAGTAATAGTAACAAAAATTGCATGTATTGGCACCAGAATAGACATGTAGCTCAATGGTACAGAATAAAAGAAACAAAGGCAAACCCATGTAAATACAGTTATTTCATACTACACAAAGGCACCAAAAACACGCTTTGGAAAAAAAGATGGCCTATTTAACAAATGGTGCTGGGGAAATTGGAAATCCATATGTAGCAAAATGAAATTAAATCTCTCTCTCTCACCCTGCACAAAAGTCAACTCAAAAATAGATCAAAGACTTAGGCACTAGAATAGAGACCCTGCACCTAATAGAAGAAAATGTAGGAC
This sequence comes from Spermophilus citellus, assembly GCF_964194105.1. Taxonomy (NCBI): domain Eukaryota; kingdom Metazoa; phylum Chordata; class Mammalia; order Rodentia; family Sciuridae; genus Spermophilus; species Spermophilus citellus. The sequence goes on from NC_138186.1 coordinate 22,483,135, forward strand.
CAAATCCTCACCATGTTGGCTTAGGAATTGATTTCCTAAAACAGACTCCTAAAGCACAAGAAGTAAAATCAAGACTCAATAAATGGGATGGATTTAAACTAACAGGCTTCTTCACAGCAAAGGAAATAATTAATAATGTGAAGAGAAAGCCTACAGAATTGGAGAAAATCTTTATCATATGCATGTCAGATAGAGCACTAATATCCAGGATATATAAAGAACTCAACAAACTTAGCACACACACAGAAAAAAAAATCAATAAATGTACTAAGGAACTGAAGGGACACTTCACAGAAGAAGATATACAATCAATCATCAAACATATGGATAAATGTTCATCATTTCTAACAGTTAGGGAAATGCAAATCAAACCACCCTAAGTTTTCATCTCATTTCGATCAGAATGGCATTTATCAAGATCATAAGCAACAGTAAGTGTTGGTGGGGATGTGAGGGAAAAGATACTGCTGGAGGGAATGCAAATTGGTTCAACCAGTCTAGAAAGCAGTATGGAGATTCCAGAAAATTTGGAATAGAACCACCATTTAACCCAAATATCCCACTTCTAGGTTTATACAAAAAAAAAGACTTAAAATTAGCATACTACAGTGACAGAACCACAACAATGTTTATAGCAGCCTAATTCACAATAGCTAAACTATGGAACCAATCTAGAGGCTTTTAAACAGATCATTGGATAAAGAAAATGTTGTACATATTACTTTGTCTTGAAGAAGATGAAATCATGGCACTTGCAGGTAAATGGATAGGGATGGAGAATATCATGCTAAGTGAAATAAGCCAAAGCCCCAAAAAGCAAAGGCTGAATTTTTCTCTGATAAGTGGATGCTAATCCACAATGGGGTGGAGGAATGAAAGAACTTTGGATTTGGCAGAGAGGAATGAGGTAAGGAGAGGGGGTGTGTGGATGGGAAGGACAGTGGAATGAGAAGGACATTATTACCCTATGTACATGTATGATTGATTACACTACTGGTATGACTCTTCACCATGTTCAGACACAGGGAGAAGAATTTGTGCTCCATTTGTGTACAATGGTCAAAACGCACTCTACTATCATGTTTAACTAATTAAAGTAAATTTAAGAATAAAATAATTTCATGTCCTCTTAGACATTAAATTTAGTATTTCCTTCATAGTGTAGATAATAAGGCAGTTTTCTCTGCAGAGATTTACAAAATTTATTTATTATCAGATTTCTAAAATAATAAATAAGAAGAATTATCAGTCTGTATAGTTCTAATTTCTTTCCTTTTTTCCAAAAATTGTTTTACAAACACAGGCACACTATTTCCAAGAGCTATTAAGGATTATTAATGATTAACATTAAACTGGGCACAGTGGTGTACGCCTGGAATTCCAGTGTCTCAGGAGGCTTTGGCAGGAGAAACGGAAGTTCAAATCCTGCTTCAACCACAGCAAGACACTAAGCAGCTCAGTAGGACCATGTTTTTAAATAAAATTTTAAAAAGGGCTGAAGACGCAGCTGGTTGAATTAATTCCCCTGAGTTCACTCCCTAGTATCACCTTGCCACACTACAAAAAAAAAAAAAAAAAGAATAACATTATAGTCCAAAGAGAGTTCCCTTAATGTCCTACTTCTCTACCAATGTAGAGTCCACAGTATGGAAAAAGGTCCTGGAGAACAAACAAGCATTTGTTCTCCAGGGTTGCCAATCTCTCATGTTTTTCCTGTAGTACCATGGAGGAATAGGTTCAAGAGATCTATTATACAGAATGGTAACTATAACTAATGACAACAGGTTGTAGAGTTAAAGGACATTTTGGGAGGGACGATGGGCATTAAACTCAGGGTCTCATGCATGCTAGGCAAGTGCTGTACCACTGAGCTACACCCCCATCCCTTAAAATCCCATATTCTTGAAAAAATGCAAAGGACTGAATTTTAAGTATTATCACCACAAAAATAACTATGTAACGTCATGACTTTAATAGTTAGCTATATTTAACCACTCCATAATGTATACATAATCTAAAATATCATTAATACATGATATATATGTATTTTTAGTCACAAATGTAATTTTTTTTAAAAAGAAGATATTGGACAGGAAATAAGAAAATGCATCTAATTTTTTATCTATAAATAAAACTTTTTTCTCAAATAATGTAAATTTCCAACACTAGAATTATAGCATATGTTAACTCTAAAATAATTTTTTTGTTTATAGCATGTACTGATTTGGAAGGTAAGTTTACTCTAAGCAGATACAGTTGTCTTTGAAAAAGAAGGTGATTGATTTCCAAATCCTTAAGTGGTAAATTCAGGATAATAATATTTATGTTTTTCTTCAGTTGTCTTGGTTACCGTGAGGTGTGGTTAAAATATTTCAATGTCCTTGAAAATTTCACTATTGTCTCAGAATTCACTATTTAAGCAGGTGATCCTGGAATATGAACTCTTAGGATTTTTATGAGGTAGTTTATGATAATGAGTTGTAATACCTCTCTTGGATTAAAATTACATATCACCAATAAGTACTACAATAAAATTAGTGATACATGTTTGAAGACATGGAATTTTTCATCACTGACTAATAAAACAACTTTAGCTATATTTTTATTATAGTAACCAACTTATTCTGCAACTTGGACAATGTAAGATAATTGGGTTGATAGACTTTGGAGCTAAATTTTCAGGGATGAATCTTGGTAGCTCCAGTTATCAAATGGGCCAATTTAGGAAAATTATTCAACCTTCTGGTAGCTCAGATTTCTTATCAAAATAGGGAAATTATAATACACAATAGAGGGTTAGAATGAGGATTAGATATATTTAATTTACATAAGATATCATAATACTGGTTAGCGCACACAGTAAGCATCCCTTAAGTATTAGGTGTTAATGATTTCAATTTGAGGGAATATGCATGCTGCAAAAATGTTCTTTTTATTAGTTTGAAAAAAACTTATATATGGTATTTTATAAAATATCTGAGAAATGCTTTCTCCCAATCAAATACTTCCTTTAGGACTATATGCACAATACATGTGTACATTTTTGTATACATCTATATTAATATTATTAGTAATGATGATAAGACACAAAATCAATCAATGGTACATTTTTTTGTTTTTCAAAATTCTAAATGTCAGGACCCTTCAAATGGTTCACTTCAGATTAGCTAAACCAATTTTCATATACATGGTCTGGCACACAATAAAAGTACAAGGAGGAATAGAAGTTCAGTGGATTATACCAAGGCAAACGAAGGAAAGGATAGGGGACAGGAATAGGAAAGATAATAGAATAAATCAAACATATATTTTCTAAGTTCACTTATGAATACATAACCAGTGAATCTCCACATCATGTACAACCACAAGAATGGGATCCAAATTTGAATGAGTTATACTCCATGTATGCCTACTATGTCACAATACACTCTACAGTCATATATTAATACAAAGAACAATTTTTTAAAAACAATAAAAAACATAAACTACTACTGCTATGTGAGGACTTGGTGACAAGGTGAGTATAGGCAAGCTAGGGAGACAGTCTTCCTTAGGAACCAAATCTACCAGCACCTTAACTTTAGACTTCCCAATTTCCAGAACTGAGATATGTCTGTAGTTTGTGCCGTCCAATGAATATTATTTTGTTACACTAGTCTATGCTGATTAAGAGAGCTGAGGATGTACATTTAAAAAAATCAGAGAGGATTGCCACCAACTCCTGAAAATAATTTACTTGTCTTGTTGCAACTAAAATAGTTTGAGAATATTCCTGAGGTCCTCTTTGAAATGTAGCAGCTTCCCAACAAGTTATTATAAATCACATGCTTTGAAGCTTTTGGCTAAAGTATTTCCTGACTTCAGTGGCAACTTTCCTAACCTTTGTTATCCCATTTTTTTCAACAAGTTCAAGACCTTTGTTCATATATTAAGACTTTCACATATGGATTATAGAGAGTAGTTTTTATTTTTCTGATCAAACCCATCCTGACTCTGGTTCTGATAATGGAAATTGGTCTAGGTGAACAAAGTCATAACAATAGGGATCTAAAATTTTTTACTGATCTAACATAGTTTGGGGGAATTTTCATCATGGAATTGACAAATCTTTGCTTGTTAAAAAACCTCTTCATTCCCTACTAAAGGAAACTAGTTTGCTTTGGCTAAAGAACATATTAGTTCACCTGAGAGGATGCTGATTCTCCTTAAAATTTGCAACCAGAACCTCTTTTGCTTCTTGATAATATCTAGACTTACACCCTGGCATACTTCTGGGAAAAGAGTGCAAATTCTGACATGAATATCTAAAATATTATCTTCCAAATAATACATTTCATACTCTGTAAATTTTCTAAGGGCACGTGCACGGATAATAATGATTTGCTTGTTCGGTTGACTGAACCTGTACTCCATTGCGGTCTGCAAAAAGTAAAGCAGAAATGTCAAAACTTTCTAGAATACTATATAAGAAATAATCCAAAGATTTAGGGAAATAGTAATACTGAGATGAATCATGTGTCATCTTCATAGTTTAATTTGATCATATCATTGTAATGTGTTTGAAGTAAGACTTCTGCATTTGTCCTACAAGAATTTATTTGATCATTTTAACTTGGGTGTCTGCTCCCAAAATTTGGTAAGTTTTCAGTAATTATTTCCTTAAACAGTATTAATATCCATTTTCATCCTCCTACTTCTTAAATTGCATATACTATGTTCTTTCACTTTGATGATTTCTCATATGATCTGCACTCTTTTTTATTCTTTCTTCTTTCTGCTTGTCTGACTGAATAACTTCAAATGATCTGTTTTGAACTGAGGCTTTCTTTTGTTTCATTGACTTTATTGTTGAAGTTCTTTACTGAATTTTTCAGTTTACTTGTATTGACCATCTTAGGATTTGTTTGATTATTTTTGTTATTTATATTTTGATGAATTTCATGCTTTATTCTTTATTGGCTTATTGTTTTCCTAAATTCATTTAGTTGTCTATTTTTACAGTTCACTGAATTCCTTGTTAAGCATAACCTGAGGCTATGCTCCTCAGAAATGCAGGATTTCTGCCTTGATTTCATGCCTAGGTAGGGGAATAGGCTGGGCTCTATGATGAAGTCTTTTTCGTTAAAAAAAAAAAGGAAAAAAAATCTTCTATTCTGTGACATCAGCCTATGTGTCTGTTTTAGTGACAGTATGATGTCATTTTGTTACTATAGCTCTATAGTATAGTTTGAGGTCTGATGTTGTGATTCCTCCTTCTTCTCTCTTCTTGCTAAAGAGTGCTTTGGCTATTCTTGGTCTCTACTTTTCCAAGTTTTTCAAATGAATTTCATGATTCTATGAAGAATTTTCTGGTAATTTGGATTTTACTAAAAATTGCATTAAATCTGTATAACACTTTTGGTAGTATGGTCATTTTGACAATATTAATTCTGCCTATCCAAGAGCATGGAAGATCTTTCCATCTTATAAGGTCTTCAATTTCTCTCTTTGGTGTTCTATAATTTCCATTGTAGAGGGGTTTTCACCTCTTTTGTTAGATTGATTCTCATGCATCTTTTTTTTTGAGACTGTTGTGAATGGGAGAGATATCCTAATTTCTCTTTCAGTGGATTAATCACTGATATATATATATAAATGCATTTAATTTATGGTTATTGATTTTATGCACTGCTACTATGCTGCATTCATTTATTAATTCTACAAGTTTTCTGGTGAAATTTTTCAGATCCTCTAAATATAGAATTGGCAAGTAGTGAAAGTTGAGTTGTTCTTTTCCCATTCATATCGCTTTCATTTCTTTTGTCTAATTGCTGTGTCTAGAGTTTCAAGGACTATGTTGAATAGAAGTTGTGAAAGAGGGTATCCCTGTCTTGTTCCAGGTTTTAGAGGGAATGCTTTCAATTTCTCACCATTTAGACTGATGTTGGCTTTGAGCTTAGCATAGATAATTTTTACTGTTTTTATTTGTTTGTACCATTCCTAGTTATTCTAATGTTTTGAACATGAAGAGGTGTTGTATTTTGACAAATGCTTTGGGAGAAAATCTTTATCACAAACACCTCAGAGCACTAATCTCCAGGATATAGATATATAAAGAACACAAAAAAAACTTAACAACAACAAAACAAATAACCCAATCAATATATGGGCCAAGGAACTGCACAGACACTTCACAGAAGAAATACAATCAATCAATAAACATAGCAATTAGAGAAATGCCAATCAAAACTACTCTAAGATTTAATCTCACTCCAGTCAGAATAGCAATTATCAAGAATAAAAGTAATAGACACCAGCCCGCATGGGACCCAGGCTCACAGCAGGCCCAGTCCACGTCTCCCCTGGTGGGGCAGAACCCGAAAGAGCCTCTGGTGCAGGACAGCCAGCACACTTCAACTGGAGGTCAAGCCAGGAGCCCAGATCCACCCACACTGACTTGTGCAGGACCAAGTTGCAGGATGCAGTAGCATACATTAAGGGACACCAGCATGTCTGGAAGCCCAACATCAAAGTGAGGTACAGAAAATCTGCATATAAAAAAAATCATGCACCATGATCAAGCGGGATTCATTCCAGGGATGCAAGGTTAGTTCAAAACATGGAAATCAATAAATGTAATTTATCACATCAATAGACTTAAAGATAAAAATCATATAATCATCTCAATAGATGCAAAAAAGTGTCTGATAAAATACAGCACTCCTTTATGTTCAAAACACTAGAAAAATTAAGGATAATAAGAACATATCTCAACATCACAAAGGCTATCTATGCTAAGTCCCAGGCTAATATCATTCTAAATGGAAAAAAATTGAAGGAATTCTCTCTTAAAATGGGAACTAAACATGGATGCCCTCTTTCAGCACTTCTATTTAACATAGTTCTTGAAACACTGGCCAGAGCAATTAGACAGACAAAAGAATTTAAATGGATATGAAAAGGAAAAGAACTCAAATTATCACTATTTGCTGATGATACGATTCTATACCTAGAAGACCCAAAAAGTACCACCAGAAAACTTCTAGAACTAGTAAATGAATTCATCAAAGTAGCAGGATACAAAATCAACATCCATGAATCAAAGACTTTTTTGTATATCAGTGATAAATCCTTAGACAGGGAAATGAGGAAAACTACCCCATTTACAATAGCCTCAAAAAAATAAAATACTTGGCAATCAAATCAACAAAAGAGGTGAAAGAGCTATATAATGAAAATTACAAATCCTTAAAGAAAGAAGTGAAAGAATACCTTAGAAGATGGAAATATCTACCTGGCTATTGAATAGGCAGAATTAATATTATTAAAATGACCATACTTCCAAAAGCACTATACAGGTTTAATGCAATCCCAATCAAAATTCCAATGACATTCCTCATAGAAATAGAAAAGGTAATTATGAAATTCATCTGGAAAAAATAAGAGAACCAGAATAGTTAAACAATCCTTAGCAGGAAGAGTGAAGCAGGTGGCATCACTATACTAGACTGTAAACTATATTACAGAGAAATAGTAACAAAATCAACATGCTATTGGCACCAAAATAGACTGGTTGACCAATGGTACAAAATATAGGACACAGAGAGTAAACCACAAAACTAAAATTGTCTTATATTAGACAAAGTTACCAAAAACATGCACTAGAGAAAAGATAACCTCTTCAGCAAATGGTGCTGGGGAAACTGGAAATCAATATGCAACAAAATGAAATTAAACCCCTATCTCTCACCATGCACAAAACTTAATTCAAAATGGATTCAGGTCTTAGGAACACAACCAAAGACGCTGTGTCTAATAAAAGAAATCCCTAATTCCATCATGTGGGATTAGGCCCTAACTTCCTTAATAAGACCCTTGTGGCACAATAATTCAAATCAAGAATCAATAAATGGGATGGAATCAAACTAAGAAGATTCTTCTCAGCAAATGAAACAGTCTGTGAGGTGAATGGAGAGCTTACATTTTGTGAGAAAATGTTTACCCCTCACACATCAGATAGAGCACTAATCACTAAGGTATATAAACAACACAAAAAGCTAAGCACCAAGAAAACAATAACCCAATCAACAAATGGGCCAAGGACCTGAACAGATATTTCTCCGAAGATGATAAACAGTCAATCAACAAATACATAAAAAATGTTCATCATCACTAGCAATTAGAGAAATGCAAATAAAAACCACTCTAAGATTTCATCTCACTCCGGTCAGAATGGCAGCTATTATGAAGACAAACAACAATAAGTATTGGTGAGAATGTGGGGGAAAAGGTACACACATACATTGCTGGTGGGACTGCAAATTGGTGCAGCCAACATGGAAAGTAGTATGGAGATTTCTTGGAAAATGGGGAATAGAACCACTATTTGTCCCAGCTATCCTTGTCCTCAGTCTATACCCAAAGGACTTAAAAACAGCATACTACAGTAACTCAGCCACACAATGTTTATAACAACACAATTCAGAATAGCTAAACTGTGGAACAAACCTAGATGCCCTTCAATAGATGAATGGATAAAAAAAGTGGAATATATACACAATGTAATTTTACTCAGCAATAAAAGAGAATAAAATCATGGCATTTGCAGGTAAATGGATGGAGTTGGGGAGGATAATACTAAGTGAAGTTAGCCAATCTCAAATAACCAAATGACAAATATTTTCTTTGATATAAGGAGGCTGATTCATAGTGAAATAGGGAGCAAGAGCATGGAGGAATAGACAAACTCTAGATAGGACAGAGGGGTTGGAGGGGAAGGAACGGGCATGGGGTTATAAATGATGGTGGAATGTGATGATAAGTATTATCCAAAGTACATGTATGAAGACATGAATTGGTGTGAATATACCTTGTATACAACCAGAAAAAAAGAATACAAGCAATAATAAGCGTTGGTGATGATGTGGGAGGGGGGTAAGTACATTCAAACATTACTGATGAGACTTCAAATTGGTGCCTTCACTCTTGAAAGCAGTATGGAGAAAACTTTGAATACAGCCATGACCCAGCTATCCCACTCCAAGATTTATACTCAAAGGATTTAATACCAGCATACTATAGTAACCCAGCCACATCAATGTTTATATCAGCTTAACTCGCAATAGCTAAACTATGAAACCAAAATACATGCCCTTCAACAGATGAATGGATAAAGAAAATGTGAAATATAAATATACATATATAATTCACATTTTTTATTCATATATATATATATATATATATATATATATAAATTATAAAACTCAGCCATTAAGAAGAATAAAATCATGGCATTTGCAGGTACATGGATGGAGCTAGAGAATATCATGTTAAGTGAAATAAGTCAAACCCCCCAAAACCAAATGCTGAATGTTTTCTCTGATAACAAAGGCTGATCCATACTCGGGGGTGGGCAGGGAAGAATGGAGGAACTTTGGATTGGGCAAAAGGGAGTGAGGGGAAAGGAGAGAGTGTGAGGGTAGGAAGGATGGTGGAATGAGACAGACATTATTAATATATATATATATATATATATATATATATATATATATATATATATATATATATATTATGATTACATGACCGGTGTGACTGTATACCATATACAGCCAGAAAAATGAGAATGTGTTCCATTTGTGAGCAATGTGTCAAAGTGCATTCTACTGTCATGTAAAAATAAATAGAAAAAATTAAAATAAAGAAAGAAATAGATAAATAAATAAATAAAATGTGCCTGATTACCAGAATCAGCCATATTGATAAGATTATGTTCATATGTTCACTGACAAAGTGCTAACAAATTGGTGATAACTAATTGATTTGGGGTTTAATAGCAATATAAAAGTAGAACATTTCCAGCAGAATCCTGACCTGCATGAAAACAATGTACATTGTTGTTCTTTCTCCCCATTTGTTCCTATTTCTCTCAATTCCCAACCAAGATATTTTATTAATATTGAGTATTTTTTAACCTAGCAATGAGTGCTATGATATGTTGGAAAATTACTTCCACCTTTTTCCCCAGGGAGGCCTGAAGCTGCTTACATTAAAGATTAGACATTGGGAAAGAGAAATGCCCAGAACTTCAGAGACTTTGGATACTAATCAGATTTGATGCTAAAATATGAAAACTAAAATACCATTGTGATCTCATTAATGAGAAAACTGTATGTGGTTTTCCAGTAAAATAATTATGACCTGCTTTTACTTAATAGTTAATATAGGCTTAGGAATACAAACTGTAAGATTTCTCTTATTTTCTTCTATTTGCATTACACAGGAGAGTAAGTACAATGGCGATAGAATTTCCACATGGGTTCTCTCATTTATAGTGGTGGCTATTGTGGTATGGTCAAATTGAAGCTCCTGGAATTTCTTCACAAAAAAAGTAAATCAAAAGAAGTAAAAGAACCCTGGGGCATTGTAAGAGATTCATGGTGAGATGATGATATCTCTCAGTTAAGAAGCTTATGTATTGATTTATATCACATCCTAGTGGCTCACCTTTTCAAACAATACTTGTTTTTGAAAAAGGACCATAAATTTTCTTTATTTTTTCAACATAACTCAAATCACAATTACACCCCCTGCATGTTACTTCTTCACTAGGGAGTCAATCAACTATAGTTCCTGGCACCTGGTCTGCAGTTATTGACCTATTAATGTGGCAGTAACTCAGGTTTCTGTGGTATCTATGCCCAAGACTTATTAAATTTCATTTAATCCATATATAACTTCTGAAAATTTATCTATGACAAACTAGCATAGGAGAAAAAAGTTCAAATGAGGCTATAGTTGAGCTTCTACAGAAGTGAACTTGTACTGGTTGTTGGGGCAGACCCAAAATGGCTATAATTAGCCTCTCTAGCCAAGACTTCTGGCAGGCTATGTTATGTTTTATGTTATGTTTTTAATGGGTAGCCAGGCCTGGGAACCAGCCATATTATGGTCAGTGTGTAGTCAAGGACAGAAAAACTCTGAATACTCAAGTGCATAAACATTAACTTGTAAGCCTGTACCCCCTTATGTAACTTGTTGGCACTGTGCTTTCTTCGAATTGTACATGAAAATGTCTTGTGGAGCTTGCTAAGAGCTTTGGACACCTCTGAATTAAGGAAGACCAATATATCCACCATGCCTCATATCCTTTTACAATAGCATGATCCTTAAACCTTGGTTCCCAGGCCTGAGCCCAGAATGATGCTGGTGACATTGGTTCTGAGTTTCAATCTTGCCACCATTTTTGTCTTTGTAAAAACGCATTATTAAACATTTAATATTCAAGTATTTATTATTAAGCATAATAAAATAAGAATCACCACCCTGCTACTAAGCTTAGAAAATAAAATGTTATTGGGCCTGGGATGTGGCTCAAGTGGTAGTGCGCTCTCCTGGCATGTGTGCCGCCAGGGTTCAATCTTCAGCACCACATACAAACAAAAATGTTGTATCCGCTGAAATCTAAAAATAAATATTAAAAAAATTCTCTCTCACTCTCTCTCTCACTCTCACTCTCTCTTTTAAAAAATTTAAAAAGAAAAAAAAATGTTATTTTATCAACAGAGTTAAATTGTCATGTTTACTTCTACCCGATAAAATCCCCTCATCACTAGATGATCACTATTGTGAGTTTTGTTTCATCTTTAATATCTTCATATTTTACTAATTAATTCATGCCTTCATGATATAAAAAATATTTTGAAAAGTAAATGGTATTATGTTATATGTATTCTTCAGCAGCTTATCTTTTCAAATCCCTGATAAGTAGAATAATAACACTTTAAAAATCACTGTGCTCATTATTTCTGGAATATATTAAAACAAATAACATTGTACAGGTCTGTTTCTCTCAGATGTTCCTACTAAATATTCCACTTACTTGCCATTCCCAAGTGGTGAAATGAAGATACTGATTGTACTGAAAAGGTTTGGGGATTGTACGTGATAACAATATCAGGGTGATATACCAGTGCTTTATTGTAGCTCTGAGTGGTATCTCTAAAGAGATCATGGAAGGAAATATCTAACTCACTTTAGCCTTCCACAATAAACAATTTGTAATTATCTCTTTCTCTTCACCCTAGAGATTATTTTCCTATGTGAACAAGGATGAAATATTGGAAACTTTTAAATGTCTGCCTCGGGCATGGGAAGAAAACATATTTCAACAGTACTCTTCCAAGTTTGACAGAATCCCAAGGGTTTGGAGAAAACAAGCTCATTACTGTAAGTCACTGTACATAACCAGCTTAATAATGAGATCCCAAGAGATCAACTTCCTAGTTAGAAAGAATTGTGTACTTTGAAAATCTCCCAATTTTCCTAACATTAAATGACCACCAGGTTCCTCATTAAGTCTGTAAATATTGCATGAGCAAGTACAACAAGTTTTTAATTCCTCAGAAATAGTAAGAACCATTATTAGCAAATGAAACCATAGTCTTACTGTCATCCTAACTCTGTCTGCAGGGCATAGCTACCACAAAGGTAAATCAGGCAATTGCTCAGGGAATTAAGAAACAAACAGTATTTCTTTTTCACCAAGAGGACAGAGAAGAAGTAAGAAAGATGCAAGTAATCAAATTCCCACAACACATTTTAATTGATTTGATTCATTAATACTTCACTCCTATAAGGATTTTTCCAGAATGTTTAAAAAAACTATGTATGTTTTTTTTCTTTCTTCTAAGACTATGTAAAATAGAAAATGGAAAGAATAGATTAAATTTACAACACACTATTGAGGGAATGTTCAGGAATGCCAAATTCATAATCTGCAACAGGGCACATATAGCCAAATAGCCAAATGGAAACTAGCCTAGATTTTATTAGTGGAATTTGGTTCCAGCTTCATCAGACTTTTGGTGTTGGGCTTTGAAAAGCATTTCATTATTATTGCCTGAAAGCTGTAAAAGGGGCACTATTATTTATTACCTACTAAATTTCTTAAAACGATATAAGAAATTTGTGAGGTGATATGTTTTTCAGTTTTTTGGTGATATTAGTATGAGATAAGAAACCTGAGTTTCTATGGAGCTAAAAAGTTAGGGAATCCCTGGGACAAATGTAAAAACACAATCATGGATTTCATATGACACAATTCTTCTATAATATATATGCAACCATTTCTTTTAATACAAAACATTTGTGATCATTTTGCTTCAGATGAAAATATGTCAAATTCATTTCTGTGTTTCAACTAAAGCAGTGTTGGGAAGTGGGGAATATTTTTAATGGTAAGGTATACAAATCAATAAAGTTTGATTATTGTTTGTTATTTATTCAGTATCCTTATCACCAGGTCAATTTGTTTCATTATTAAAAATACCCACATTCTCCCTTCTAGACATGAAATATTGTCATTACCACTAGAACCTGGGATGGCCATATGACTTGTTTTGTTCAACAGAACTTTAGTACACATGACTGAGCAGGGTTAAACTGTGATTGCAAATTATGGCTTCCTCTCTTATGGCACTTGAAACTCTGAGCCTACCATGTAATTCAGCCCAAACCAGACATGGATGAGGGGAGAGTAAAGGAAAAAAGAGGTCCCTAAGCAACCTAACAGTCTGACAAGTGGCAGAAAGTAATGCTATTCTAGAACAACTACTTATGTGGCAACCTATCAGCTGAACATAGACTCTAAGAGCCCAGTAGAGATCAGGTAAACCAATCAGAAGATAAAATAACTAATCAACCTATTCAAATAAGTTATGAGCTCTATGAATTTTTATACAACATTATATAAAACTTTCCAAGAGAGAAACACAAATATTTACCTTAACCATGATCTGATGTTATCCCATTCTCTTCCCTAATGTACTTTCCTCTGGTCTCTCCTTCAGTTCTAGATAATAAGTAGTCTTTGTCATTTCAGTAAGAAGTCATGTGATACCAATTTGCACAAATCATCTTTGATTCTTTTTTATTCTTTCCAGTATTTAAATGCTTTTAAATGGGCATTGTTTATTATATTGATCCACAGGAATTCCCATGTCAAGAAATAATAAGTCAGTACCTTTTGTTCTCTGTGAATGGGGAAGTTAGACAAAGGGCAAGAGGAAGGGCATTAAATGTTAATTTATTTTTCTTTAAAATTTGGCATTCATCTCCATATTTAATTTATCATTGATTCCCATCCATTTCTGTGCTAATTGTCATGCTATTATTTCTTCACCAGTTCAAGTTATAATGGCTCTTACATGCTGTATATCTAGAAAAAGTGACAGATAACTGTTCTTTCCCCTCTCCTGGAACTTCCACCTTTGTTCATTTTATTCCCTCCTTCATGAGACTGACCTCTTAGGATTACATTAGGAAGTTCCATCTCCTCTGCCATTCAGTTCAGTTTGACCAGTGGATAACCCAGGAAGTGGGAAAGCATAATAACCATTGAGAGGAAAGTGAGATTAATAAGATGCATTCTAAGGAAAGACTTGGAGAGGCAACATGAACAGGGAAGATGCACTAACCTAGTAAATTATTTCCCACTGTTCTGTCATTGAGTTGCTTTTCTAAAAAAAATTGAGATAAGTATTATTTCCCCAGCTTATAAAAAAGGAAACTGAGGTTTCTGGAGGCTTTCACACTTGATCCAGCCCACCTAGGTGAAATGGACATGGAGATGAATTGCTTAGACCTCTCCAAGGAAGGTCTTGCTGCTCAGTTGCTGGATGCATCCAGGATCTGCCTCAAACACAGAGATCATCAACCCCACTCAAAGTATGTCCTTCTATAGACAATCCACACCCAATGACTAACAAATAAAGGGTATAAAAGGCCATACATGTCTTCCCAACAAGAGACAAATATTACAGAGAATTTTAATGTGGTGCCTTCCCATAGGGTTGCAGTAAGGTGGTTATTAATCCTAAAGAATGGTTCAGTTTCCTCCTCTGTTCAATTCTGCATTTTTTCCTTCCTTCCAGAGATCCTAAGGGCATTCTGTAATAAATGTGTATCTTTGACTTAACATATTCTGTACTCAATTATTTCCCATTTTTTGGAAGTCAGTTGAAATACCATATCCCCAGGAATTTTTGTCATCTTAACTTAAAAATACTGTTTATTCTTTGTATCCCATATGCAGTCTCTTATCATATAATCATGAGGACAGGATCTAAGAAATGTGTTGTTAAACCCTAGAATTCAAATACCATAAAGCATACTGTTTTCTGATCTCAAAGAAAAAATTTGCAGTCTCAACAAAGAAGTTTTGCACATTTTAGTCTTCACTCACTCTTTGGTGGCAGCTGGCAGGGATTCAGTGGAGTACCACAGTGCACCTATAAGCAGTTGGACTAAATGGGATAAGCTGCAGGCCTACTACACAGATTCCTTCAGATATTTTATGAATACATTATTTTACTTTACAACCAGGGTCACTCTGCTTTGATATTTTCCTAGAGATCAGAGATGAGGGAAGTGGTTAGTTTTCATCTCCATTTCCTTCGTTGTCACATAATTTAGAGTTCTTATTATCTCACTGCAAGCTTTCCTAGACACTGATTAGTGTTTACCCCAAAACCCCATTCCTTCATTGCCTTGAAAATCCCTTCATGTCTCTCACAATCTTATACTACCCCACATCTTCCACAAATTCCTTGGGATAAGGCTCCAGAGGCACATTGCATTCACATTTTACAACAACAGTTTAAAGAACCTATCAGCAATCATGCTAATTAAGATAGCATTAATTTGTTTGGATACTTGGGTTAAAGCATGAGAACTATTGTGTTTTTAGTTCAGTTCTGTTTTATCTAATTCCCTTCTATCTCAATGGACTTCCCAAGGAAGTCCTTGTTCTGCAGTCACAGGGAGTTATGAGCAGATCCAGAAATCAGTCTGGATGACATGATGCGCAATTTCTCTTGCCTAATCCATTAATAGTCCAGTAATATATTCCTTGTTGCTAGACTATAAGAATATGACAAATGTTTAATAAGCACTAATGATGTCAAATCAGTTTCATGAGGCAGTTTACAGGTTACTATATAATCTTGTGTTGCTAAAGAAGCCTACAGAGTAGGCTTGCCTGGTCAAGTGTACCATATTGGTCAAATGTACACCTCCTGGTTCCCCGTGCCCCTCCCCAGGAATAGACATATATTAATGGTACCCCCCATGGGGTTGAATATTAAGCCAAATGGAAAAGAGCCTGGGAAAGCACAGTTCATGTTCAGCCACTTGGTCCGTGAGATGGGTGGTTCTTATAGCTCTGAGAGAAGAAACTGATGCATCTTTACAAGAGACTACAAAAATGAAGAAGTTACAAGATAAGAAAGAGGCCTTGGAAACCAGTGTATGGTCATTGTAGGAGGATCTTCATACCTTGAAAGTACCCTTCGCCAATCCCTAGTTATGATGGAGTCAGAAGAGGAGGAGGAGGGTATCAACACATGCAAACCCAGGCAGTGGTAATGCTAGAAAATGAAATAACTGCAGCCATTGGCTTCAGGTGGACAGCCAGCATGGTGAGCCCCAGGAACCAAGATAGCCAAGTTCTATCTGTTGTCCAGTGGTGTGAGATTTAGCATTATGTGTAGTTCCCCAAAAATGAAGAGGTTAGCACTTCTCCTTAAAGCAGAGGTTTCAAAATGATTGATACCACGGAGGTGTTCAGAGGGTCCAAGGGATCTCAGGTGTTCTGGAAGTCAGCATTGGACAGGAGATTTCGTGTGCTACATGTTATTGATCTTTCAAAATCTTGTGAATTATATGTGCATGTAAACCAAGAAGGGTTTAGATGGGGACTATGGCAGAAAGCCTAATGGCTAAGATATCATATCAGATTTGGGTTCCAAATGTGGAAAGGTGCAGAAGCTTGCTTTACCCTGATACAGAAACAGCTTGCAGATGTGTATGCAGCTCTGGTGGCTTTGGAGGCTATCACATATGCTATTGACATCTTGGTGAGCACCACATATCCTGTGGTAGAATGAGTACAGTATTGGGCAATCAACCTAAGAATGGGTATAGCCCAGATGCCTACCCTAGCAGAGTTGGGGGTATGTTTGGAACAAAGAAGTGTTTTGTCTACATATGCTAGGTCCAGTGCAATATGCAGCTGTGAATGTGCTAGACAGTGCTGAAATCTGTGAATTAATGGAGCCATTACCCTTCACGGAAGGAATGGCTCAGCTGGGTGACAGTGCTTGCTATATCAACAGTTACAGCAGAGGGCCCTCAGCCCATTGGATCATCATTGCCATACAGCCCTCCACTTACATCTTGTGGTATGATGCTGAGATGAGGCAGAGCAGTCAATGGGCTGAGTAGTGTTCCATATGGATGGTGGCATTGCATGAGCCAGGATTCCTATCTGCCCATAGAGTTGGGAAGACTTTAAGGGGTTAACCTTGTGATTATCACATGAAGTTAGATGATAGGGCATCAGCTTCTGTGAGATTAAATCATGTGGAAAGACCACTGGGACATAGACCATGAAAAAAATATTATCGCAGTACATGTTACTGGCCATAACTCCCTGAATAGCCCAGGGGGTGATGAAAGAGATACTTTGGCTAGGGTGCAGAGTTTGGAATTATCACCTTTCATCAACCTGATGGTTTGGCAGTACTGCAACATACAGCTTGGAGAGGTGAAAACCATGTAAGATGTAGTGAAACTGTGAGGACTGCTTTAACATGGAGCATCCTGGTAGAAGCCTGCCAGGCATGTGTGATTTGAACTGAGGACTGTCCTGACCCTTGCTGCCTTGGAGCCATGGGTGTCCAGGTAATGCATTGATGGATTCTATTCCCTTGACAAGATGGCAGGTTGACTCCATCTGCCTTCTGCTTAAGTTGGAGAGGGCCATGTTCACCTTGATAGCAGTTGATATGGCTACAGGGCTATAGCTTGCCTGGCCCAGTGGCCAAGTGAATTAGTGTACTACAATTTGTGCCCTGACAATGTTAATGGCCTTTACAGTGGGCCCATCATAGTAGAGAGTGATGAAGGCACCCAATTTTCAGTTCATGTTATCCAGTGATGGGCAACTCAGTTACAGATTCAGTGGAAGTAGCATGTCCCATATCATCCATAGGCTACAAGCATGATAGAATTATTATAATTACTTACTTAAGCAAGGACTTAAAACTACAGACCATGGACCTTCGTTGAAGGGATGGGCACAACATTTGTAGATAGATGTGTGAGCTCTAAAATAGCATCCCCCAAAAGGGGGGCAGCCTTGTGGGGGCTTTACAACACTGGACAATACAGGTCCTGGTGATAATAAAGGACATTGTTCTTAAGCCCATGTTTGGGCAGTAAAAGAATGTTCTCTTGTCCACCTACACTGAATTAAATCAGGGGCAAAGAGTAGATTGGACATGACCCTAGACAATAAAGGCTCCCCATATGCATTAGGTGGCTTGGTTAGGTCCTTGGGGGAGAGGTTTGGAATATGATCTCCTCATGACATCATGAGTAAACAAAGAATGTCCCCCACCCCTCAGGGTAGGTGTTAACTGGCCAAGTCCTGCAGATGAGACACAAATCTTAAAAGGCACTTTTGCCATTTCCTTTTGGCCAATTATGAGCTTCTTGATGCTGGTACACACAAAACCTGTTGAGATATAGGCCCAAGCAGTATGAGTGTGGTATCATTGCCCAGGGAAGCCTCTGCAGGTGGTAAGTGTGCTTTCCTGAGACTCAAAGCTGACATGCATTCTCCTGGATAATTGGGATTTACCTTTGTTAGTGCCTGTAACTGCCTTGTCTTTTTATCCCAAGGTGTGTGTAGGCCAATGTGCTGGTCAACTGGGCACACACATATGCCACCACTGTCCATCAATCTTCACGTTGGGTCTGCATTGAAATGACCCTGAGTGTTGCCAATGGTCAGCCATGGTGAATTGTTTCAGCAATGATCTTTAACTGGACTTGGTTGCAAACATGAAACATGGCTGACCCTCAATGAAACTATAATGTAAGCCAGCCACTGCAAACCCTAGCCCTTGAAACTCAGCAAGTATACTATTTATCAGGAGACCCTCTTTAAGAATGGTGGATACCTTGACTGCCCCATGGAGATGGGCCTTACTTATATTCAGGGGTCAGATCATATATTAGTAACTTGCTAGTATGATTTATATTGTTGTTGTGGATTATGTGGTATAGACCAATACCCCCCTTACCAAGGAATGTTCACAGAAGACACATGTCGTGTAGATTGTATGTATGATGAGGAAACAAAGTGGTGGAATATAAGGAAAATGGAATTTTATATCATGCTGTCTCACCTGGATGTCTGGAAAGCAATGAGTAACATGTTCTCTGCAAGTGAGGAACAAAGGTATCTGCATACTCTTATGTAACTTGTTATGTCATGCTTGGCATGCTGCCAGTTTTTTTTTCAACATCACATACAAAATTGACTGGGACTTTCCACTTTTCCAATTGCCCACCCATTAAATAAAGCCATGTCCTATCTCCCTATGGCCCCACATACCTTCTTTCAGCTACCAGAATCTCAAGTCAAGCTGCCTGGGATGGAGCAGTGGTGCTATATATCATAAACTGAGAATATAAGGGAATACCCTTGAGTCTGGGCAGTGGCTGGGATTGCCACAAAGAAAGGGGCAACAATATATGAAAGAGAAACACAGCATACAATTTTGGCACATAAACTCCCATGGAATGCAGGCTATACTTAGTTAATTCAAAGACTGAACTGTGAACTGGTATTTAAAATGTGTTCCATGTTTCTTAACTTTTAAGTGAAGAACTGAGGTGGAGATCCAGTTAGAGTTTGGGCTAAATCTTGTTCCTACAGGAACCTAAAAGTTCTTAGCAAATACTTCTACTCTGTCTCAGCCAGTGTTTGTTTG
Source organism: Spermophilus citellus (assembly GCF_964194105.1). Lineage (NCBI taxonomy): Eukaryota > Metazoa > Chordata > Mammalia > Rodentia > Sciuridae > Spermophilus > Spermophilus citellus. The sequence goes on from NC_138186.1 coordinate 22,502,952, forward strand.
TTTGTTTGTTTTTTTGTCTTTTGTCAGTTTAATTCACAGGCCCCAGCCACAGAATATAATAGGGTAGAGGAAAACCCACAGAATATAACATGGTAGAGGACAAAATATTTCCTAAAAGAGCCCAGGTTTTAAAAAAACTTGTGACCATGTGGCTTAACCATGTACAGATACAAATAGCCTAAAATATTATATTAACAAATATGGATGATTCTGTCAAAAAAGGTCTGTTAATTATTGCTGTAATCAGTTTCTAGCAATTGTTGCAATTCATCTAAACCACAGATGTCCCCAGTGACCCCTCTCTCCCATACACAAGACTCACAGCACAAGCAGGTACATTGTTAAAATGCATCTGTTTGCAAGGGAAGACAGAGGAATGCATAGAAAAGTGTCAGAAAAAGCTATTTCTGGATAAGGAAACTAAAATTTCCTTTTTGCAGCTTTCTTTATTTTCTAAGTTTTTTACCAGCAAATATTAGTTTTATCATAATAAAATTTGTCCTCCACAATAAATATTAAATTGAAAACAAAAATTAGTAATTAAAAGTTATAACAGGCATATTCTAGATCACTCAATTTTCCTGGTATTTTTAACTTTTTTTAACCTTTAATCCAGATTTAACAATGCTGCTTAAGCATCTATGCATATTCAGCATTCCTTGCTCTTTGGATGGTTATAAGTAATGAAAAGGAAGTCTTTCCTTTGGGATTTTGAAGTCTATGCAGGGATTTAACCTTTGCCTCCTAACCTGAAGTCAGAGCTTATTCATTTATTTATTTATTTGGATACTGTGGATTGAACTCAGGGGCACTCAACCACTGAGCCACATCCCCAGCCCTATCTTTTAAAAAATTATTCTAATTTGTTATATATGACAGTAGAATGCATTTCAATTCATATTACACATATAGAACACAATTTTTCATATCTTTGGATGTACCCAACATAGAGTCACACCATTAGTGTCGTTGTACACGTACTTAGAGTAATGATGTCCATCTCATTCTTCTCCCGTATCCTATCCCCATACCTGCTACCTTCCCCTCCTTCCCCTTTGCCCTATCTAGAGTTTGTCTAATCCGCCCATGCTCTCCCCACATCCCCATTATGAATCAGCATCCTTATATCAGAGAAAACATTTGGCATTTGGTTTTTGTGGATTGGCTGACTTCACTTAGAATTATCTTCTCCAACTCTATTCATTTATCTGCAAATGCTATGATTTTATTCTTTTTTAATGTTGAGTAATATTCCATTGTGTATATATGCCACATTTTTTATTCACTCATCCACTGAAGGGCATCTAGGTTGGTTCCACAGTTTAGCTATTGTTAATTGTCCTGTTATAAATATTGAGGTGACTTTGTCCCTGAGGTATGCTGTTTTTAAGTCCTTTGAGTATAAACCAAGGAGTGGAATAGCTGGGTCAAATGATGATTCCATTCCCAGTTTTCCAAGGAATCTACATCCTGCTTTCTATAGTGGCTGCACCAATTTGCAGTCCCAACAGCAATGCATGAGTGTGCCCTTTTCCCCACATCCTTGCCAATCAACACTTATTGTTTGTGTTCTTAAGAGCTGCCATTCTGACTGGTGTGAGATGAAATCTTAGACCAGTTTTGATTTGCATTTCTCTAATTGCTAGAGATGTTGAACATTTTTTCATATATCTGGGAAGTGTCTGCTTAGGTCCTTGGCCCATTTCATGATTGGGTTATTTGGGGTTTTGGTGCTAAGATTTTTGAGTTCTTTATATATCCTAGAGATTAGTGCTCTATCTGATGTGTGTGTGGTAAAAATTTGCTTCAATTCTGTAGGCTCTCTATTCACCTCACTGATTGTTTCTTTTGCTGAGAAGAAGATTTGTAGAGCCACTGCTTACTAACTGTACCTGTCAAATAACCATCCCAAAACAGTTATAGGGAAGTGTGGATCCAGGAGTATTCAAGACAGAAATAAAGAGGAGAAGGAAAATTGCTCTTCATTTGAACACTCTCTGGTGCAAATGCAGCTAAAATTGGATCAGGGAAATTGAATAAGTGGGAATGAATTATATTTGGGAGATAAAATCATCTTTTTGAGCTCTGTAGCTTGAATCACTAGTTCAAAAGGATCAGGTGAAATTGAATAAGTTGGTATGATTGCATTCAGTGTTGAAGACTTGAATATTTATATATGGTTGGGTAGAGCTACAGTAAACTTGTTGTGCACCACACCAAAGTGTTCTGTTACTGTACTATAGGAGTAGAACTCTGGGGAGACACTAGAACACAGATGACCAGACGTGATCAATATCTACCCGGCCATAAGGGTGCAAGGATAAATAAATTGCTGTGGAGAAAATACCCCCAACAAAGGTTCAAAGTTTGAATTTGACTCCAGCAGGCAGAACCTCCCAAATAGATTTCTGAACCACTTTCAAATAGTAAGAGCAGCAACATAAGTTATCCAGACAAAACCCTTGGTAGGAGGTACTTCCAGTTTCATCCCAACTGGCAAGCAGAGAAGATGATGGCCATTACAAACAGTGATATTTCCAAGCCACTAGCAGACAGAGTGGCAAAATATCTCCAAAGAAGGATAGGTTTAAACACCCAGCCCTTGCTCAATCTGGGAGACAGAGGGAGAGTATAGAATAGGATGTAGCTACTCAACTTCAGCCATCTCGGAAAAATTCAAATATTTTTAATGAAAAAAATTTCTTTTTCTTTTTTATTATTAATATTTTTAGTTGTAGTTGTGGTTATATTTGCTGATTCATTCATGTATATACATATACACAAGTGTTTCTTTTGTTTTTTCCCCTTATTTTGTCATTTTATTTTCTTTTATATACTTTTGCTCTTTGATTTTGTTTTTATAAAATGTAGTAGTAGCTTTACTGTTTTCAGTGTTTTGGGGGTTGTTGTTGTTGTTGTTTACTTGTTTTATTTCTCTACTCACTTCTCCTATTATAAAAATATCATGTTTTCTCTATTCTATTTCACTGCCTTCCTCTTTAGGGCCTTCACTTTTTCTCCTCTTGGTTATTTCATTATTTAACCTTCCATTTGCCTTAATTCTCCAACTTCTTTACTGTCAATAAACTATATTTTAAGCACCATTTTAATCCACCTAGTTTATCCCTTTGGGGAATGGAATAAAGTGCTTTAGAGGAAACCACATTTTCATAGCAGCTCCCCAAGAGTGAATCAAAACAGAAATTCAGCACCAGCAAATTAAGTCTACAGAGCTAAAAGGAATAAAGTGTTCTTTCACTGGAACCAGGCAATCTGAGCTCCAGAATAAGGAACCTGGCTGACACTGGAGGTACAGTGAAATGGGAAATTAAATTCAGTCCAAATCTGACAATTCCAGAATCATTTCTTCCCTCCAGTATTTCATTCTTCTGCCTCCATCATTTGGTTTGAGTCTCATAAGAGAAAATGAGGTATCAGAGCTGGCCAGCAAAGAAAAGAGTTGAACTCAGCACTTTCTCAGACTCTCCTAAATAATTTTATCATACTGGGTCAGAGCTTGGAATAAACAAATTGCACAATAACTGATACCCCAGAATGAAAGTACCCTATTTCAAAAACCCTATGAGTAAAATAAATAAATGAACAAATAAACTGATTCCAAGGAAATGGTGAAGATAAATAGTAAATCTTGAAGTCATCACAATCCACAATCAAAGAAGTGAGAGAAGAGCTGACCAGTAATTCAAATATAGTTTAAAAGCAGTTTTACTTTCCTTATTAACTAATTCTCACACAATTTATCACTCAGATTAGAGTGCCACTGGAGAACATTGATAATAAGATTTTTGAAATGATTTGTTAGTATAAGGCATTGTTCTAAAGTGGCTGTAATTACTGGGGATTAGCATCTCCTTTCAAAGGGGTGTTAGAGACTGGACATGGTATCAGGTTCAAATTGAATGAAAATCTTGACACCAAGATATTTGACCAACACAGGACATATAGTAAAGAGAAAGCATCTCACTAAAAGTCCATTATATAAAAGTAGAAGAGAGAATCATCCCAGAAGATTGGCAGAAATACTAACCATCTGAAAAAGCAAGGGCACAAGCCACCCCAGAGCATTCATAATACAACCAATGCCATTGGGACTACACTTAAAGAAATGCTAGAAAAAAATAATTTTAAAAGCTGATAATTAAAATCCTCAGTGGACTAAAAGAAGACTAAAGGAGACTATAAAAAGGAAGACTATATTTAAAAAAAATATATAGAGATTCTGAAAATGAACCAAACATAAATCCTGGAAATGAAAGACTCAATAAGTCAAATTTTAAAATTCATGATGAATGCATTACCAACATATTACATCACACTGAATACAGAATCTTAGGCTTTAAAGATAAAGTATATGATCTTAGAAAATGAAGGCAAAAATAAAGGAAAGATGTTATGAGACCATGAGAATATGTCAAAAAAATATGACATAGTCAGAAAATTGAGAGACCAACTCTAAGAATCATTGGCATAAAAAAGCACCAAAAACACAAGCTTTTTTATTTTATTTTATTTTATTATATTTTATTTTATGGTATTGATGATTGAATCAAGGGATGCTTTACCATTAAACTACTGAGCTATATTCCAAGAGTTTTTATTTTTATTTCAAGATAGGGTTTCACCATTGCTTAGGGCTGCACTAAATTGCAGAGACTGGACTTGAACTTTTAATCTTCCTAACTTAGTCTCCCAAGCTGACAGGAGAGGTGCATGCACCTCTGCATCTGAAAATAATGCATAACCTTTTCAATGAAACAATATCAAAATTTTTCTCCAAACCTTAGGAATGAGATGGAAATAATAATACAAGAGGCATTTAAGTCATTGAAAAGTCAAGATAAAAATATATCCTCCCCAAGACACATTATAATTAAAAGATCTAACAGAGAACAGTGATAGAAAAGTCACAATACAAACATGGCTTGTCACATTTAAAGATAAAACCAGTTAGAATTACTACTGATATTTTAACATAGACCCCAAAATAATTTTATCTCACTCCACTGAGAGTGGCAATTATCAAGAATACAAATAATAATAAGTGCTGGTGAGAATATGGGAGAAAAAGTATACTTACATATCCCATATATTGTTGGTAGGACTGCAAATTTGTGCAAACACTTTGCAAAGTTTTTTTTCTCCAAAGTAGTATGGAGATCTCTAAAAAAGTCTGGGAATGAAACCACCATGTGACCCAATCATACCACTTCTTGTTATTTGTCAAAAGAAATCTAGAATCAGCATACTATAGTTATACAGGCACATCATGTTTATAGCAATGCAACTCACAGTAGCCAAGTTATAGAAGCAACCTCAGATGCCCATCAACAAATGAATAGAAAAGGAAAGTGAATGAAAATCTTGACATCAAGATATTTGACCTACACAGGACATATAGTAAAGAGAAAGCATCTCACTAAAAGTCCATTATATAAAAGTAGAAAAGAGGTCTTTAGTCATAAAAAAGATGTGCCATTTGCTGGAAATAAAAAAAAAAACTGGAGAGCATTCTGCTAGATAAAATAAACCAGATTCATAAGATCAAAGGTCAAATGTTTTCTCTCATATGCTAAAGCTAGAGGAAAATGAAAAAAAGATAGTAGAATCACATGAAAACAGGGGATAAGTGAAATATAGGAAGGGGAGAGAGAAAGGACAGTAAAATCGGTAAACAGTATAATGAAATTTACCAAACTATGCTTCGTACATAAATAAATATACCATGGTAAATTATATCATATATTGGAATATATGTATATATATATATATATATATATATATATATATATATATGTGTGTGTGTGTGTGTGTGTGTGTGTATATATATATATATATATATATATATATATATAAATCCAATACAAACACACATATATATAGAATTAGAAAAGCAATATACATATAGGTGTGTGTGTGTGTGTGTGTGTGTGCGTGTGTGTGTGTATATATATATATATATATATATATATATATATATATATATATTCCATTAAAATCAATAAATAAATAGAAGGAAAGAGAACAAGGAGAGGGAGGAGAGAAGGGAAAGTGAAAATACTGTGGACTGAAATGAAGCAAATTTTCTTACATGAATGTATAATTATGTCAAAATGAACCCCACTATTATGTATAACTATAATGCATTAATAAAGAACATTTTTTAAAAAAATTATTTGTTCTACAGAAATATCCTTTTTTTATAAGATTAATGGTGGTGTCCATGGGCAAGAAAACTTAGAAATGACTACTACCTCCTGAAATCTGGGTTTTTCACTTAATGTCTTCCATGCTTCAGGCAGACAAGTAGTACACACCTACCTACAGTTATTTTTAGTCCTTAAGGCTTGCTTCAAAAGGTTATTCATTCTTTTAATCAATCTAGTTCCTGTTGGATTGTATAGAGTTGGATAATCCATAATATGTCCTGTTTTTGAGCCCACTGTTCTGTTATGGCCTACGAAATGAGTTCCTTGGTCACCATCAGTTACCTGTGGTATGTCACTCATGGCACTTAGTTGGATCAGTTCCTTAATAGCTGTCTTTTGATTGGTTTGTCTGCTGGGCAAGGCTTGCATCAAGCCTGTAACTTTGTCCACTTAAGTCAATGCATATTTAGCTCCTTCTGAACATGGGAGAGGGCCAATATAGTCTATCTTCCATCACTAAAGACATCCCCTTATTTGATATAACACTTGTTGGCATCCAGTCATTGTGTGTAGCACTAAGAGCAGGTTAAACAGTCTGGCATAAATCAATAGCGCCATACCTCTTTAGTGGTAATGCCCAGTATGTTACAGCTGCTCACATAGTGTTTTATCTGGCATACACTTCTTCTGGGTCTTACTACAGTAATTTTATCTTCACTAGTTGTATGTTCTTGATTAGTACTTCTCTAGTGATGGGCTCTGTGGCATGAGGAGCAGCACATAATTATTTTTCCAACAAACTTTAGTGTTCCTCTGACCCCTTCTATAACTGTGACCATAATCCAATGGGGATCTTATGTCTCTTAATCCACAAAAGCCCCAACCAACCTGTCTGGAGTAGCATGGATGGTTACCTTATCAAGTTTTGATATGTCTAATGTTTCAATGATTTGTGCCTATTTTATTGTCCATTGGGCCTAACTAAAGACCTCAGTATACTAATCAGTCTAGTCCCAAATTGTAACCCTCCTACACAAATTACAGATGGATCATAAAACTGAGCCAAATTGGGATAAAAGCCCCCTAATGACCCAGTAGCTTCACAAATTGTTATTTGTTTTAGTGTTTGGGGAATGAAAGTGAAAACATCTGAACTTTATCTATCACAGTCTGTGGTAGATAAAATTCATATATATATATATATATATATATATATATATATATATATATATATATATATATATTAAACCCAGGAGTGCTTAACCACTAAACAATATCCACAACCCTTTTTTATATTTTATTTTGAGACAGGGTCTCCTTGAGTTGCTTAGGACCTCACTAGTTATTAAGACTGGCTTTGAACTCATGATCCTCCTACCTTAGCCTCCTGAAACACTGGGATTACAGGCATGTACCATATCTCCTAGGTGAGGTTTAATTTTTATCTTACCTGAGCAGAACCAAGAATTCACTAGTAAGCAAGTACACTAGACTTTGTCAAGATTGACAGCTCATCTTTTCTTTGCAAATGAGGCAGAAGTGTGGGGGTTACCTTGATGAGCACTGAAAGAGAACCAAATGTGATCATTATATAAATATTGTTTTCAGTTAATCCAGTTTGTTGGCATACAGGATATAAATTAGGACAATGAAAACATTCTTGAGATAATACTATAAACATATATTGTCAGCCTTCTCACATGAAGGCAGACGGATCTTGACTGTCAGAAGCACACAGTGATATGTTCCCAATTGAGTATTTAACTCTTCCAGAATAGTGGCTGTGTTTGGAATAGCTACATGAAGTGGAAGAATCACCATGTTTAATTCCCTGTAATCTTCCATCATGTGCCAAGTTCTTAACTGCTTTTTCCTATTCATACAAGAGGAATTGACAGGAATGTGAATTGGGAAAATTATGTTTACTTTAGCCAACTCTCCATTATCTCTTAATGACCACCATAGCGCCAATATTTTTTTGTGGCAACAATTTGGCAAGGCACAGTCAAAAAACTAAGGGGCTATGTATTTTAAAATAGGGGCTATGAACACCAGGTAGGGGCATGGTGGCAAGCATCCAAGCCTCAGTTGTAACATTATGACTTGGACTCTCATTGTTTTTCCTCTGTATCCAACAATAGCAGTTTACCTGCCTGAGAATTTGTCAGGATTACCATATATCAATGTATATTTAGCTCGTGTCCACCAATGCTATGACTCTTTGAATATTTTTTGAAGACCAATGTATTGCAAATTCTCTATATGTTTCCTGGTCCAGAAACATGGCTTGGACACCTGAACTCTGACCTCCTCTGTAGTCATTTCAAAACCAAGGGCTAAAAGAATCCTTAGAAGGGGCCATGAGCTGTGTTATTATACCTCTACATAGAAGAGGCTTTCCTTTGTCTCCTTTTGGAGTAGGAGTCCATTCTACCTTTTTGTCCCCCTTTGATTTTCCTTTTTAAGACTTAATGGCTGACATATTTTGTCCTTTGGCCATTGCTTCCATAACTGTACCTGAGTGGGATTAGGTTGTTTTTTTTATTGTCCATTCATGCACTCCTACTGCTATTAAGTCAACCTTATTATCCCAGTTTGAGCTGGGTTTTATGGATTCTTATTTTCTGCTATAATCTTTGTCTCTACTGGATCTGTTACCAGTTGTGCTGCCTTCTGGAGGCCTTGCACTATTATTGGGGATGATTTTGATATCAGGGCACCATACATAGATGAAGGACATGTGTGTAACTATTTATCTCTCATCCCAGCAGTGAAAATCATACTTTCTATTCCTGGGAAAGGCTGCATATAAATAGCATATTTTACCCCAGTTTCTGTAAATATTCTTGTAATTCTTCCACAGGCCAAGATACCCCTGGACATAAGAATATCTCCTGAATTTGGCCATGAATTTTGAGTGGTGAGCTAGTAATAACTCCACATTTTTATCAGCAGTACTGTCATAAATTCACTGAAATAAAGCAAGGTGAGTAGTTACTGAAACCATTTTAGAAAATTATGTACCTTTCAACATTATCCCATCTTCTCTAGTGTCCCTCAAGTGGAGCAACCATGCCATTATACTTTCTGTTTTTCTGTCTGAACTTGGCCCCCAATATCACAGCTCTGCCAGTGTATGTGGTCTCATGTCTCATGTGGTGGTACATAAGTAACTCTCTGGAGCAGGGAGCATATCAGCATTGGCCCCTTCAAGATGTTCCTGCTGGGTCGTTAACTTTTGAACCATTACCAGTCTAGCTTCCATTACATATTCATACTCCACCTCAACTTCTGAATCACTGCAAACAGTGGACTTTCTGAGTGGCTCCCATGTCTGAGGGTCTCAGTTTTCACTATCCCTAGTGATGTTCTGGACAAATGATGTTCTCTTAATTTAGTATAAAGGCAGACTATGACCTGCAGATGTTCATCTATAAGTTCTAAGTTTCATGACAACACATCCTATTGTTAACCTGGGCCAAATGGGAATCTCTTTTTAGTTTTAACCATTTCTGTACTCTGCAGAGCTAAGCCTAAATAGATAACTCCATTTCTCTAACTAACTTTAATTCACACAACAGGGGTCTTGTTACCACTGCAGTGGCGTTTTCTGCTTTCTTTCACTTTCCCATGACTACTCTAGTGTTATTTTGCTTTCCCATAAATACTTTGGATGCTGCTTCCAAACTTATAGTTCCACTCTCTGTGTTTTGGTGGTATCCCCAAATGCATTCAGTGGTCCTTAACCCCTCTGATAGGTAATTCCCATCAAGTCTTGTGCCATCCCAGAATTTCCCCAGAAGACCCCATGACCTTTGCAGTCAGGAGTCTACTCACCCATTATTCTTTGGGATTCTGCCGTCTGTATAAGTTGTTCAACCACCCCTGTGCAATGTCCCAAGAAAAGCAAATGTCCCCTGTGCAAATGTCCCAAGAAAAGAAAGAACCTAGAGGTCTCAATGGAGAGGATTTGAACATTTTATTCCAAGCACACTCTTCAGTGGCAGCAGACCAATATTCAACAAGGGCCATACCCAAGCAGGAAAGATATAGGATAGGTTTCATGCCCACTGCACAGAGGAATTTCTTCAGATTTTTCAGGATTTTATTATTTTACTTTACAAAAAAAGTCACTCTGCTTTGATCTCAACTAAAGATTGCAGATAAGAGAAACAGCCAGCTTCCCTCTACATCTTCTTATCAAATTCCGTAAGAGTCTTTCTTATCTTACTGCTGGCTTTCCTAGGGCTGATTAGTGTTTACACAAACACGTGTCATCAGGGATTTCACCATTGTGTAAAAATCATAGCACATATGCACTTAATCCTAGATGCTATAGCCTACCACACACTAGTCTATTCAGTAGAACCAGTTGCTCCTTATGCCATGATGAACAAAACACCACAAGATTAAAGCAAGCATAAGATAAAATAGTGCAGTGACAAAGGAAACTCAGCTAACATGTATAAGCCTGCAGCCAATGTAACAGTAAACTTTATTTATAAATAGAAGTACATTTCAAAATTTTTAGTATAGAACAGTAAATATGAAAGCTAATAACAATCATTTATTATTATCAACTATTATGTATTATACATAATTGTATATGCTATATTTTGTAAGACTTATATCATAGTTTTACATCACAGTAAATATGTGAGCAATATGTTGCAATATGACATTTTGAGAGCTACAATTTGTGATTAACCTATAAGAATTTTAACTCCATTATATTTTATGAGACCACTACCTATATGTGGTCTATCATTGAAACATGACCACATGACTGTGGTTCTTTGTGTGTACCACTAGAATGATTCTCTTCCCTAGCTTTTATTATTATTGTGTCAATACAATTTTGCTTTCTTCCACATAATAAGGTCTGTAAAGATATGATAGTGTTTTATTTTTATCATCTTCAGTGTCTATTAAAATGTAGCATAAAACCAATGGCCAATAAAATCTCAGGATAAATCACTGATTTTAATTGAATCATGGTCAATTCATTTTCACTTCTTTCTCCTATCCCTCTCTCTTTATATCTAGATGAAAAACTAACCTATTACAATTAACCTATTGTACCCAGTTTTAGTTCTGGCAACCATGTTATATTAAATATATGTAGAGGTATATATTCAACTAAGGACAATACAAATTCATTTTTTACAAGAATTATTAAGAAATGACATTTCAAATATCTAGGACGAACTAATTCATTCCTTCTTTCCCTTTTTTCTCTTTCTCTCTCTCCAACAAGAATCTTATCTGACACACACAAATTCTTTTTTACATAATCAAATACTTATTGCATAATCAAATATATCCAAAGATTTTTCTTCTTAGTATTACTTTCACATTTTTTTCTCTGATCTTTTTGGATACTCAGAGAATTATACTCGAGCAATTAATAATAATAATAATAATAATAACCTCTAAATTCTCCAACCTGTAGTAAGCTACATAGCATGACATATCCTGATTGCCTACACATTTTACTATCCATCCCTAAAAATTTAGAAACTATCCTTTCCCTAATATTTTACATTTTACTTTTAGCAATCATTCTAATATTCCAGTTATCAAAGAGAAAAAGATGAAGCATGCTAATTTAATCTAATCCTTTAGACAACTCTTATTCTGTATCCTAGTAGCTGATATTCTTAAAGCCCTCACATGAATTGGAGGTCAGCCTTTATCATTACCAGACAATTACCATTAATCCTAAATTCCTCCTAATCCTTGTGTCACTATGTTTAATAAGCTTAATTGAAAATAAATTCCTTAAATTAAGAGCCCCTTTAGTTTATCATATTTCACTAGTCTTATAAAGCAAAATGGAGCATTATTTCTCCCCTGGCATTCAAGGGAAAAGGCCTTTCTCTCTGCCATTTTAACTCAAAGATGAAAATCTCTCTAAATTATCCCCTGTATTTTTTACATAAAAACATGTTATTCTCATGTCTTATGTCAGTATCAAGAAATAGACATTTAATCTAATTGAACTATATACATTGTATATTAATGCCCTTCCATCATAACAATGTAAGTACTATATATTTAATCATGTATAATGTACTTAATAACAATGTAAGTACTATATATTTAATCATGTATAATGTACTTAATTAATCCCCTTCCATCATGACAATCTAAGTACTATATATTTAATCATGTATAATGTACTTAAGTACTATATATTTAATCATGTATAATGTACTTAATCTATTTTAAGATATATACTCTTTATATATAAACATGTGTATCACATTATTTACATAATTTATTACATGATATTCTCATGTGAACATTTTAATTATGTGACCATTGTTCACCACATTAAGTGCTTTTAATAGTTTCATTCAAACTCGCCCCCATACAGACATAAAAATTTCATTTAACAACTTTTCCTCAAGAAAGAAATTTTCTAGATGTGTGGTTAGTGTACTTTGATATATAAAGCAAAGCACTAAAAATGCCTAGATGAATTCATAGAACTCCATAAACATAAAGATTTGATCCACCACTTTTATTCAGTTTTAATAAAATAACACAGGAAAGTCTCTACATCCCAGTAAGGATGCCCTGTGGATCAGTAAAATATCAAAAGGAATAGGTATAAAATATTCCTTTTAGTACCACATAATGTCTTCTTTGATGGCAATCATGTAGGAAATAGAAATTAATAAAAATTGATCCATAAATAAACATTTGGCTATGTTACACTAAACTCTTTAGATTTGGTACATTTTATGCCAAAAATTACGGTCATGAATTTAACTGCATTTAATAAAATCTGGCATAAATAATGTTTAAGAAAAAAAATTAAGTTAAACTTTAGGCCATAACAAATATAATCAAAATAAAAAGAAACTACAAAAGTGACTAATATATTTTGAACACATAATAGCTGAGGCTCAAACTATATTTATCTGTAAACTTAAAATATTAAATAAAAATTTTTACTATAGTACTACTAGAAACATCTTGAAATTCAAATGATGTGGCAGTACTTTATATCAATTAAAGGAGAATATTTTGTAGTCAATAAGCTCCAATACATTTTACTATTTCTTCCAATTCAATCTATATACCACCATCTTTAGCAATACCTAAAAGACATTTCAATAAGCACAAATATGCTCATAAAATTTGGTGGTGAAGGTGTAGTTTATAAAGCAGGAAGATAAGGACTACATATTCTAATTATGGTGCATGGTCTCTCTCTCATCCATCCAGGAGGTCCACAGAACAGGGTAGAGGAGAGTGTGGCTGCAGAGTCACTAATCAAGACCTCCAGAGACCAAGCAAGAAGCAGGTCTGATTTTATTGTGCATTTACCATGTATGTACACTCAGGCAGTAGCTAAGCAGATTACAGGCATCCACTAATGCAATGTCTGCTCTCCTTTCAGTGACCAATCAAGGAGTGGGCCTTGGAGCTAACACAGGGACTGTAACACATGGCCTCAATCCAGGGCTGTGCCTACAGTGTAAGCAGCCTGCCACTCACATGCCTAGCATGAGGGGAGTGGCCTTCCACTCAGATGCCCTTAACACATTCCATGTATGCAGTACTTCATGCTATTGTCCCCACATCTCCCCACTCAGGGCTGCAAGAACTTCAGCCAGCATTGCTGTTTTTCATTTGGTGGCCTTCACGTGGTTACATAAGTGTCTCACAACACAAGAATATATTATCACTATTATAAACAGTAAGGCCAGAGTAATAGCATTATAAGGATTAGATAATTTGGCTGTCAGATTTTTCCAATGTTCCCTCAATACCTGGAAGAAAGAAGAGGTTGTCAAGATAGACACCTTAGTCTCCTTGATTTTGACAATTGCCTTGGTAAGGTTATGCATAGTCATAACATAGTTTGTATCCCAAGCACCCTTAATATACCGAGAAAAATAGGAGGACTGTAAGGTTATATTTTCAGATACAGCATAATGGGTAACACAAATACTATGAAATTTAGGTCTCAAGTGAGCCTGTGCAACACAAACAGAATATCTAATTGTTTCTAGTGGAGACCTAGTTCTTGTTGAATGACTAAAATTGTGGCTTGGGACAGTTTATTTAAGTCATTTTGAACAGCAAAGGCTTCTTCCATGGCAGTAGACAAATTGTTTATAGTCTGAGCAGTCTGCATACTCTGAGTGAGTGAAGCAGCCTCAGTGGATGTGGTGGTGAGGGTGGCTACCAGGGCAATAATCCCAGTGATGATGAGCCTAATTGCAGCCTTGTCCAGTGTAGGATCTCATTCAGAAAATTCTTTATCTCCACTTCCCATAGACTCCTCCACTCTCTGTACAGGTTCACTGGAGTCCACATCCTGGGGGCACTCTGAGGATAAATATATGTTTGGCTTTCATAGCAGTGTTTAGACAATTTGTGAGCCAGCAGGATGTATTGACTGTACAAGGGATCTCTGTATGAGTGATATTTATGCCATCAGTATCATTGGTTATTAGCATGGCAAAGGGTAGGGGGTGGGGGTTATAATTTCTATACAGGGCAACAAAGCATTCAAACTCAACAAGCTCAACAACACAATTGGAATTTATCTTAGTTCATCTTAATAAACTAAAACTTTACTGGATCAACTTGTTAATAGACAGATAAAATCTTGCCAATATAAGTAACTGAATAAAGTTAACCCAATTGTTGAGAGCCACAACTGAGTCAGAATGACACCTGGCATATTGCCAGAGGGAATGGTTAAAAGGTGATGCCAGCAAACCATTGAGATGATGATTTGAGTTAACCTGTATATAATTACTATGATGCTGGATTGATTGTGTTGTATATGGACCCTGCTCCAGGAATAGGGCAGCTCCAGGAATCTGCCTCAGGCACCTGCTACTTTGGAGTTGCCCTGCAGTTCTCCCCGGGGTTCAGGGAGATTGGGTGCTTAGAGCCCGGTAGGAGGAGTGTGTTCCCAAGTAGTGTGAGTGCAGTGAGAGTTGGGGAATAAAGAATTGCTGTTTGAACCTACAAAGCTTTGTGGTGGCTCGGTTTTTTGTGCCCAGCCAGACGGTGGCATTTGGTGGCCCTTGCGGGGAACGCCTGAAGCTTGGAGGTAAGTGAAATTGCTCGCCTCTGAGGAAGAGCTAGAGAATGGGTGACCACTTCAGAAAACAATGTGTTCTTGTTTTGATTTATTTTGTTTTTATTTCAAGTTACCTGTCCCTAGAACTTTCTCAGGCAAACTGGGGAAAATGGTTTGCTCAAGGTATGAAGTTGTTCGCCCCTGAGATAAAGATATAAATAGACCACGAATATACATTTAAAGAAAATAGCAAAATTGATGCAATGCATTTTTGTTCTGTTTTGGTTTCATTCTGTTACGGTTTTGTTTTGTGTTATCTTTATAGTGGAAATATGGAATCAGAAATTAGTAAAAAGCAAACTGAATGAGTGTTAAGTAAATTGTTAGAGGTTCAGACTATGATAGAAAACATGTTAGATCAAGCAAAAGAGAAGGTCTCTCAAGCTAGTCAGACAGAGGAAGAAAATTTAAAGGAATAAAGCTTAGAGGAGAAACAGCTATTAGGGGGGAAGCTACAACAGGAGGCTGCTACTAACACCGTTCTATCACCAGAGGGCGTAATTCAACCAACAGCTCCACCTATGGAGACAGCTGAGTGGCCCTCAACACCTGTAGTTGATAGATGGGATCCTGACACAGGATCTCAAAGATTAGCATGCCCTGTACTTGAGCAGGCAGGAGGGCAGCGAATTCACCATGCTCTAGATTTCAAAACAGTGAAGCAGTTAAAGGAGGCTCTAACAACCTATGGCCCTCAAGCACCCTTCCCTGTAAGCATGGTCGAATCTATTACCAACTTGGACATGAAGCCGGCAGATTGGGCTAGTATGTGTAAAGCTGTGCTAAATGGAGGGCAATATTTGTTATGGAAGGTTGCCAATGAGGAATTTTGCACTGAGATGGATAGGCAAATTGCAGCAGCTGGTTATCCTCAGAGAAATCTAGATATATTGTTAGGAAAAGGACCTTATGAGGGTCAGCTGCAACAAATTATATATGATCCTGCCATATATTCACAAATTGCTGCAGATACAGTTAGGACATGGAAGACTTTACAAGGACATAGATATTTACAAGGTCAATTTTCTAAGGTAATACAAGGAATTAATGAACCTTATGCTGAATTTGTAGATAGGCTTATTCAAACAGCTACCAGAGCTTTGGGGGATACAGAAAAATCAACGCTATTAATAAAACAACTGGCTTATGAGCAAGCAAATTGTTTCTGCAAGCAGGCTATTAGACCATGGAAAAATGAAGACTTAAACATATATATTAAATTATGTAGAGACATTAATGAACAAGGGCAAGTCTTGGCAGCTGCAGTACAACAGGCTTTAGATGCCAGGCTGAAAACATACTATAATTTTGAACAAACAGGACATTTTAAAAGGAGTTGCCCCATAGGAGGAGGGTTTAACAAAGCTAGGTATCAAAGGAGTAGAATACCAGGTATTTGCCCACGATGCCATAGAGGGAGACATTGGGCTAATGAATGCCATTCTGAAACCACCATAGAGGGTACTCCATTATCAAAAAATGGACAAGGACCAAGTGTTTACCTATGATATCATGGAGAAAAGAATTGGGCTCCATTGCCAAAAAACGGACAGGGGGGCCCAATGCTCCAGGGCCCACGACCACAAATATACGGGGCACTGGAGGAACCCAGTGACACCATAAGGGTAGTGCCCAGGACACATTTTCCATTAGATCTCTCATCAGACAAACCAGAGGGAGCTCAAACTTGGACATCTGCACCTTCGCCAGAGCAATACTAACTCCAGAGATGGGAGTTCATATCATTCCCAGAGGGGTAAAAGGACCTCTTCCCTTGCCCCAAGGAAAAAAAAAACAGTAGGCTTATTATTGGGATGCAGTTCTTCTACTCTAAAAGGATTTATGATAAGTCCTGGGGTAATTGATCCTGATTATGAAGGTGAAATAAAAATTATAGCTAATTCTCTAAGAGGTATATCAGTAATTTCACAAGGAGATAGAATAGCACAGTTATTTATAATACCCAGCCTGCATGGTAAATTTTCCAGTAGTACTATAAAAAGAGGTTCCAGGGGATTAGGCTCCACAGGTGTACACTGGGCTATGCTGTCTTTAAATTTAGATTCTCGCCCCATGCTGAAAGTAAATATTCAAGGACATGAATTTAATAGGCTATTGGATACAGGTGCAGACCTTAGCATCATATCTCATCAAGAATGGCCATATTGGCCATTACAACAAGCCACTCAAATGCTTCCAGGCCTAGGAATGGCAACTAATCCCCATAGAAGTGCAATGATATTAGATTGGAAGGATCCTGAAGGATGTGAAGGAACTATACAGCCATATGTATTGGATCATCTTCCAATAAATTTATGGGGACGAGATGTCCTAGATCAATTAGGTTTGACATTAACAAATAACATCAATCCAAATGTGCCCACTATTAGGGCTAAACCAGGTTTTAGGAAAGAAAAAAGATTAGGAGAACAAGAACAAGTTATAGCAGCACCAATTCAAATAGATCAAGGAATAAATAGTCATGGATTGGGTTTTCAAAAGGGGTCACTGAGACAATAAAAATTACTTGGAAATCAGAAAGACCAGTATGGGTTACTCAGTGACCCCTGACTAAAGAAAAGATACAAGTAGACTATGACCTTCAAACAACAATTAGCAGAGGGACATATACAACCTTCCATATCTCCCCATAATACTTCCATTTTTGTCATCAAAAAGAAATCTGGTAAATGGAGATTATTACAAGATTTAAGAGCCATTAATAATGAGATGGTTATTATGGGACCTGCTCAATCAGGGATTCCCCAATTGTCTGCTTTACCAAAAACCTGGCATGTTTTAGCTATAGATATTAAAGATTGTTTCTTTTCAATTCCAAATCATCCCGAGGATAGTCCACATTTTGCATTTACTATCCCTGCACTGAATCATAAAGGTCCTAATCAGAGATATGAATGGAAAGTACTCCCTCAAGGGATGGCTAACAGCCCAACTATGTGTCAAATTTATGTTAATAAAGCAATCCATCCACTTAGAAATCAAAATCCTGAACTACAAATATTTCACTATATGGATGATGTGTTATTGGCACATAAAGATAAAAACACATTGCTAGAATGTTATGCCACACTTACAAACTTATTGAAAAATTATAATCTAGAGATAGCAATAGATAAAGTACAATTAAATCTTCCAATTAATTATTTAGGAGTTCTATTATCCTCAACCATGTTCCGTCCACCAAAAATTCAAATACGAGTAGATCAACTCAAATCACTTAACAACTTTGAAAAGTTATTAGGACACATAAATTGGATGAGGCCTTATCTAGGCATATTAACAGGAGAGTTGGGACCTTTATTTGATATCCTAAAAGGTCCATCAGATCCAAATTCACCCTGCATGTTAATGCCTGAAGCAAGAAAGGCATTAAAAATTATTGAAACATATATGGAAAATATTCATTTGGATAGAATTGATATGTTTGCCTTTATTATTTATTGTACTACCAACAAAAAATATTCCTACAGGAGTATTTTGGCAAGAAGGTCCATTATTGTGGATACATTTATCTGATTCTCCTAACACTATTCTTACTAGGTATCCTGAGGCTGTAGGACAATTAATACTCAAAGGAATAAAAGCAGCAAAGGGAGTGTTTGGAATTTCTCCCAATAAAATTATTACTCCATATACTATGGATCAAATTGATGAGTTAGCTAATGAGTTAAATACTTGGGCAATAATCATGTGTAAATCTAATATTTCATTTGATAATCACTTACCATCTAACCCTTTATTGTCCTTTTGGTCTTAGCATCCTGTAGTTTTTGCAAAAATGACAAGAAAAACACCTATCATGAATGCTCCAAATATATTCACTGATGGGTCAACTAATGGTACAGCAGCAGTAGTTACACCTGATCAAACTTTTACATTTTTAGTACCCAAACAATCAGCTCAAAAGGTAGAGCTTAATGCAATATTACAAGCTTTTGTGATGTTTAAAGATTCTGTATTTAATCTATTTTCTGATAGTCAGTATATAGTTAATGCTACAGTATCCCTTGAAGATGCTGGTAGGATTTCTCCTTCCTCTACTGTTTTCTCTTTGTTTTCCACTTTACAAAGTTTAATCTGGGACAGAAAATATCCATTCATTTTAGTACATATCAGGGCACATACAGGATTGTCTGGAGCCCTTAGTTTGGGCAATGATTTAGCAGACAAAACTACACATGACATTCATATTTTCTCTACGTTAGAAAAAACTATAAATTTTCATAAAAGTTTCCATGTCAATGCTAATATTTTACAAAAGCATTTTAAAATAACTAAGGAACAAGCTAGACAAATAATAAAACAATGTCAAAATTGTGTGACCTTTTTACCACAAGTTAATCTTGGAGTCAATCCTACAGGACTGATACCTAACCATATTTGGCAGATGGACATCACACACTTGCTAGAATTTGGAAAATTAAAATATTTGCATGTTACAGTTGATACTTCTTCTGGATTTTTGATGGGCTCCCTTCATGCTGGAGAAAAAAACTAAAGATATTTTAGATCATTGCTTACAAAATTTTGCCATTGTGGGTGTTCCAAAACAGTTAAAAACAGATAATGGTCCTGGTTATACTTCTACCTCTTTTAAACAATTTTGCTCATCATTTGGCATTACTCATATAACAGGAATCCCATACAATCCACAGGGACAAGGCATAGTTGAAAGAGCTCATCAAACTATTAAAATGTACTTATTAAAGCAAAAAGAGGGAATTGGAAAGGGGTATATATCCCCAAAGATAAACTTAAAATAACGCTTTTTACTCTAAACTTTTTAAATTTGGATTCATCAGGGCTTAGTGCTGCGGAAAGACATATGTATACAAAAAATGTACATAAGCCTAAGGTACTTTGGAAGGATATTTTAACAGGACAATGGAAAGGTCCTGACCCAGTGATTGTCTGGAGTCGGAGTTCTGTTTGTATGTTTCCACAGGGAGAACAGCAGCCGATTTGGATTCCAGAGAGACTAACCAAAGCAATTTCTACAGACCAAAAAGAAGTTGATTTGACTCAAATCCATAACAGCTGATATCCAGAATTCCAGCTTGGCTATTCTTACATCTGCAACAGTGATTCTCCCACACCTGGAGGCTAATGAATAATGAACACCATAATGGCCTATTTCAAATGTAAAAAACCTTGGGGTTTGCTTGTGGGATTACCTTCAGACCCATATGCAAGTTACAGGAAAAAGTATGGGATATCAAAAAAAAAAAAAAAAAAAAAAAAGAAAGTCAAACCCAGATGGTAACCAGGATGCTTTTTTTCAATATCTAATTTATCATTGCATTTTCCCACATCATAAATTTCTATTTTACTTTTGAGCTCATACAGACCTAGGTTGATGTTTTTTCTGATCAGTTCTATTTTTTGACTGTGGTGTTTTTAAACATTGCAATGGAGATTTCACCTGTGAAAAGCTACAAGGCCTTTACTATTATGTTATGTGTTGTATTATTGTATTATGTGTTCACACTTCTGTTTTGTGTTGTATGTCTATACGTGCATATGTCCATATATCATATATGAGGAACGCTCATGAAAAAATGGATTCTTTTTTTTTTATAATTCACGTGATTTAAATGGTTTAATTTAAATTAGGTAAACAGCTGTTGAGTATTGTTTTAAAGGTGGTTAGCAGATCTGTTTGTTTACTTTCATCTTTCCTTTTCATTATATTTAATAATTCTGTTCAGGATAATGTAAATTGTTCAGGAAATTGTTTTCTTAGTGCCTGCTGGAATGTTACAAAATTTCTTTTTAGCCATCATTGCTAGAATTCCTATCTTCATCCCAGTGCTGGTGAAGACAAAGATAAAACCAAACTAGAGCTTTTTCGATAGCTATCACAGTAAACTATATAAACTGATGCATCAATGAATAATAACTCAACAAGTGATGCTCAATCAAGGAGTTGATTTACTTTGGGAGGAAATGGACATATTGATGGATTCCTCTGCTTGGAACTGCTTGCAGAACTTGCCTGGACTATGTATCACTTGTATGCATTGTGAACTATTTGTTGGTGTAGCGAATTGTGGTACTGCTGGGGCATCCTTGTTGATGGTGTCATCAGTGGTACAATTTTTCCAAAAAGAGCTGTCATTTGGCTTGGTGTCATGGCATTTTACATCCTCCTCTCTTCTGCTTGTGGTAGTCTAAACTTTGGGGGCCAACAGAGGTGAGGCAAAGTACCTCATCCCCCACTGGCACCAAGGCCAAATTTGGGGGCCAACAGATGTGAGGCAAAGAACCTCACCCACCCCCACTGGCACCAAGGCCAAATTTGGGGGCCAACAGAGGTGAGGCAAAGAACCTAACCCCCCCCCACTGGTGCAAAGGCCTATCCACAAGTATGGCTGTGTGCTGGACCAGTAGACAATGAGGGGTAAGATCCAATTGCAATGTTACCAACATAAGACAGGAGGCTGACACCTTGAGGTCAGCTCATCAGATGAGGGGTAAGAACCATATGTAGTATTGGACAACCTAAGACAGGCATGGTCCCTAAGCCACATGCTGGTTGTTTAATTAAACAGAAGGGGGGAGTTGTTGAGAGCCACAGCTGAGTCAGAATGATGCCTGGCATATTGCCAGAGGGAATGGTTGAAAGGTGATGCCAGCAAACCATTGAGATGATGATTTGAGTTAAGCTGTATATAATTGCTGTGATGCTGGAATGATTGAGTTGTATATGGACCCTGCTCTGGGAATAGGGCGGCTCCAGGAATCTGCCTTGGGTGCCCGCTACTTTGGAGTTCCCGTGCAGTTCTTGTGGGGGTTCAGGGAGATTGGGCATATGGAGCCCAGTGGGAGGAGTGTGTTCCCGAGTAGTGTGAGTGCAGTGCCGGTGAAAGTTGGGGAATAAAGAACTGCTGTTTGAACCTACAAAGCTTTGTGGCGGCTTGGTTATTTGTGCCCAGCAACACTACAGCACAATAATTAATTATTTATTTAAACAATTGTTAACCCAACATAGGCAAGCATTTGAGAAAATACTTTAAAAATTAAAAAGGCCAGGTATGGTGGTGTACATCTGCATCCAAGCAACTCAGGAAGCTGAGGCAAGAGAATCACAAGTTCAAAGGCAATCTTAGGAACTTCCTGAGGTCCTAAGCATCATATAATAATAAATAGAGGTCTGGTTAAAAGATTAAGCACCCGTGAGTTCATATAGCATTTGCATTAATAGAGATTTTACTGAATACTTAGTAAGATATGTTAAAGGCCTTCAACATAGTTTCCTCACCAGACAAAGATGTTTAATTGTAATCATTGGGGTATCCAGTTGGAATCCATGTTCTTGGTGTCTCAGACAAAAATTGAGAAAGATATACAAGTAACAGGCAAAATTCAGATTTATTGAAGATGAAGGTAGCACTCTGTTAGGCACAGTGGATTTGGCCAAGTGATAGAGAGACTTGGGCCCCAGTTTCTGGAAATTAGTGTCTAATCTGCTGAGCTGTGAGGCCTTCTTTTTCCTTACACAGTCCTGACTGCAGACCTTACTCCATTTGCTGCCATTGATTACCTTATGACACCTGATTAGAGTATTATTCAACCCTCTCTCCCCATTGTTTTCTTAGAAAACCTAAATAGAATACTGTCCTCTTTACCCTCATTGGTCATTTTAAAATATGGTGCCTGTGGCAGGAGTTGTCAGGGTAATAGGACTAATCATGAACAGGGACATCTCTGTCTTATTCTCCAGTGGCATCTTTCTTTATCCTGTCTCTGTCATCTTGAACTCCTAGCTAACATAGTAATTTGTTCCTTAAATATAGACTTATATGAAGAGCCATGGAATGATTTAAATATTTTTATTGATGAAATTGACCCTCCCATGAAGAGGTTGTTGTGTATTCCTATACAAAAATAAGATTTAAAGTACCCATGAAGCTTATCTTTAAAAACCCAAATATAAATAATCAACAAATAAAGGAGTTACATACATTTAATTGGATAAATTATTTTAGTTTAGGTGATCTGAAGCCAAAATACAAAACTTGAATGATTAAAATATAGATAAGACCAAAGAATTATGATTACTATTTGAGTCAATTTTATCAATACAACAAGTTATCCTAAGAATAGCCATGCAATCCTACCTTAGATCCTATATCAATAATAGAATTTATAATCTCAGTGCTGAATAAATATCACCCAATTATCTAACCACTACTTATTTTTTATAGAAATATACAATAATTTAATGAACCTAATCACAAATACAGCTAACATAGACAATGCAGCAGATAATTAAACGCAAATAAAAACAAAGAGGGATGTTCAAAATTAAGTATTTTAAGTAGGCTGTTATTTAGGCACCGTGAAATGTACAGGTTTTTGAGTATTTTTTTTTAGAATTTTGATAAATGGTTTTTAGTATATTGTTAAATTACATAATCTATACCCCAACCAACACAACCTTTGCATTGCCCCAGAAAGACTCTCATTTAACCACTACTTATGGTTCACTTGTTCAACAATTAATTTCTTATATGATCTGAGTTGACTAGAATAATTCTGGTCATTTTCTATCTATTAGGTGCTGTCCCAAAAATGAAAGTCAGAAAAAATAACACCAACATTAAAGAGCACATTCAATTGAATGGATAAAATTAATTAAATATACTAGTACACACTCTGCCTCAACACAGGACTTGTTAAGATGGCAGACACTGATAAATGTATGAATACTTATGATTAATTTTCCTTTTGATCTCTAGCCATGATGTGATTTATTTCAAGTTCATCAGCTAATAACTGATCTCCATTTGACTTAAAGACAATCAAAATTGTCTCTGTTTTTAGAAATGAATATGTGAAAAGACCTTTCTTTTTATTTTTTCTTAGCCAAATATTCAAATATCAGTTAGATAAATATACTAATGATAGTCCTTTTCCTAGGAAAACTCACAGTATTTTTTTTCAACCTAAATAACAGTCTTCAAAAGATAAAAATTTATCAGGAGCAGCATTGTGATGGAAACACAGGTCATAGTAAACTCAGTGCATATTCAAATACTTTGAGGCAAGAGATTTTTTTCAAAGGCAAAATGAGGAGTATTACCCCAGGTGTTCTGAAATAATAATCTACAGTTATGAGAATCAATAGCAAGAAGAGCTTCAGTCCAAGCTTGAACAAGTGTAGAGAAAATAAAAGAAATTTTCACTATTATTTATAAAATCAAAGGAAATAAACCTAATGTTAGAAATGTGGAAGTATCCATGCAACCTAAATCAACCAACTAAATTATCAGGCTCTGCCTCTAACATGTCAGTTCACACCCTTTCCATACTAATTAAGCCTCTAATTTTTCCATCATTTTACTTATAGTTTTTATAAGGATCATAATGACAATATTTAGTTCATATTGATAATAATCTCAATAGGTTAAGAAATAAATATATTGGACATTCCCATCCTGATAAAAAAAAAACCTCACACCCACCATCAAAATAACCAAATATTTTCTAAAACAAAACCATATTCATAGTTTCAGTAAGATCTATTTTTATTAACATAGTATATTCCAAAATAATGAATAATAAAAATTCCTAATCCAACATCATCCTTAATAATTACTATTGCACTTATTATAAAACTCAGACTTTCCCCATCCTATTCCTGAGTTCCAATTTTTATTCAAGTCCCACTAATACCAGGAATAACTTTATAAACATGACAAAAGTAGCACCAATCCTTCATCCTTGACCAAATATAACTATCAATTGATATAAATGTAATACTCTATTATTAATGTTTTTCTTTTTTAAATTTTTAAAATTTGTTTTAATTAATTATACATGACAGGAGAATGCACTTACACACTTTGACATATCACACATAGATGGGATACAATTTCTCATATTTCTGAGTATACACGTTGTAGAATCACACTGGCCATGCCGTCACACATATACATAAAGTAATAATGTCTGTTTCATTCTACCATCCTTCCAATCCCCACATACCCTCCACTCCCTTCTCTTCACTTCCCTCTACTTAATCTAAGGTAATACCATTCTTCTCTAGTGCCCCCCACCTTGTTGTGAATTAGCATCCACATATTAGAAAAAATGTTCTGCATTTGTTTTTGGGGGGATTGGCTTATTTCACTTAGCATGATATTCTCCAACTCCATCCATTTACTGGCAAATGCCATAATTTCATTCTTCTTTAAAACTGAGTAATATTCCATTAAATATATATATGCCACATTTTCTTTACCCATTCATCTACTGAAGGACATCTAATGTCCTCTATTATTAATTTTAATAGGAGGGTGAAGAGACATAATCACAAAAAATATGTTTAACAACTGCACATAAAAGCTAAGTGACAGCTATTAGTCAGTTTTTTGGAATATAATGAAATACTTTAGATAATCAATTTTTAAAGGAAACGTCTAATTTTGGCTTACATTTGGAAAGTTCCACTCCTAGATTGGGCAGACCAATTGCTTTTGTCCCTGGTTATCATGCCACATGGCGATAATAGGGAGCATTTTGTAGAGCAGACT
This sequence comes from Spermophilus citellus, assembly GCF_964194105.1. NCBI lineage: Eukaryota > Metazoa > Chordata > Mammalia > Rodentia > Sciuridae > Spermophilus > Spermophilus citellus. The sequence goes on from NC_138186.1 coordinate 22,528,790, forward strand.
GCTCACTTGATGGCCAAGAAGCAAGGAAAAAAGAAAAAGAAAAAAAAAGGAAGAGTTCAGAATCCCATAATTTCATTCAAAGAAAATTCTCAATCAACTAAAGATATTCCATTGTTTTTTCCAGAATTTTTCATCCTAGAAACAGAAAGATCAAATAATCATCACAAGAAATCTGTGCAGATACAACTGTATTGATCACTGCTATAGTCCTACAACCATCATTGTAATTTCCCATAATTCATTTCAGGCAGTTGTGCTACAACTTGACCTTTGACATTTTGAGGTTCAATTACTCCCATTCTATTTAAGAGGCCTGTTGCAATAGTAAAAATCTCCTACTGCTAATGTGGCTCACAAAAAAACATCCACTACAGAGCCTTTTAATCAGATGAACGTTTCTCATCATCAACATATTTCTCAAAGACTTACTAAAGGGATTGTCTACTGACATCTCCTCAAGAACAAATATTTGAGAGAGTAGGTGACACATAATTTATCTCAATATTTCCCAAAGTCTTTGGATTATTTTCTCAAATAATACTCTAGAAAGTTCTGACATTTCTACTTTACTTTTTGTGGGCCACAATGGAGTCCAGGTTCAGTCAACTAAACAAGCAAACCATTATTATCAGTTCAAGTTTCCCAAGAAAATTTGTAGAATATGGAATGTCTGATTTGTCAGAATGATACTTAAGATGTTTATGATGTCAGAATTTGTGCTCATTTCCATGTAAATCTAGATGTTACCTAGAAGCAAAAGATATCCTGGTTGTAAATTTTGAGGAGAATCAACATTCTCTTATGATGTTCTTTAGCCAAAGAAAACTAACTTCCTTTAGCAAGGAATGAAGAGCTTCTTCAACAAGCAAAAGATTTGTCAATTCTGTAAAGCAGATATCAAAAAAATAGGTTAGACAAGTAAACAATTTCAGATCCCTCTCATTATGACTTTATTCATAAAGATAGACCCACTTTGATTACCAGAACCAGAGTCAGGTAGGGTTTGATCAGAAAAATAAAAACCACTCTATATAATTCATATGTGAAAGTCTTAATATATGAGCCAAGGTCTTGAACTTGCTGAAAGGGTTGGGATAACAAAGGTTAGGAAAGTTGCCACTGAAGTCAGGAAATACTTCAGAAAGAAGCTTCAAAGCTTGTGATTTGTAATAACTTGTTGGAAGCTGCTGCATTTTCAGAGAAGATTTTACGCATATTCTCAAACTACTTCAGTATGCAACAGAAAGCAAGTCATTTTCAGGAGTTGATAGGAAGCCACTGTGTTTTTTTTTTAATATATATATATCTCCTCAGCTGTCTTAATCAACCCAGGCTGCTATAACAAAATACCATTCTTTGGATGGCTTAAACTATAGACATTTCTCAGTTCTGGAGGCTGGGAAGTCTAAAGGTGCTGGTAGATTTAATTCCTAAGGAAGACTGTCTCTCTGGCTTGCATCATCTTCTCACCATGTCCTCACATACCAGGGGAGAGTGATAGAGTTCTGATTTCCCATCCTCTTTTATTAAGAAAATTATTTCATCTTAATATCCTCACCATTATTATCTTATCTAAACTTAATTACCTCTCAAGATCTTACCTTCAAATACCATCACACTGTGGTTTACAGGTTCATGCATGGATTTAGTAGAGATACAGATATTCAGTCCATAATACTATCTCACTGAAAAAAAAATCCAAGAACTGTGAATTTTGCCCTTGTTTCTTTTACTGGAAAGTTCCAATTCAGGATCTTATAAGGAGTAGAATTCTGTATTTTAGTTTGCCATGTAGAATAAATTGTTATGATATCAGGTTCACAAGTTATAATATAGTACACAATGAAAGTTGCCATTTTATCTTTTCTTTCTCTGAGCATACTATTTGAACCTATATGAACACTGTTACTTAAAATTCTGTGTGATAATGATACTATCTGAATGTTCCATGTGTCTGTTTATACTCTCTACCTTTCCCTAGTTTTCAAGTAGTTAGTTGTATTTTTATTGCTTTTTAAATTGGTTGTTTGTAGGTATAAATGACAGTAGAGTGTATTTTGACATATTTTACATACATGGAGAATAACTTATTCTAATTAGGATCCCATTCTTGTGGTTGTGCATCATGTAGAGATTCACTTGTCAAGTTTTCATATGTGAGCATAGGAAAATTATATCCAATTTATTCTACTGTCTTTCCTATTCCTGTTCCCCATCCCTTCCTTTTGCCTTTGTCTAATCCATTGAACCTCCATTCCTCCTCGTGCCATATTTTATTGTGTGTCACACTGCATATATGAAAATTTGTTTAAATAATCTGAAGTAAATCATTTCAAGTATCCTGATATTTAGAATTTTGAATAACAAAAAATGTGCCATTAGTTGGTTTTGTTTCTTATCATCATTACTAAATGTACACGTGTTATGCATAAAGGAAGTATTTGATTGGAAGAAAGCATTTCATAATATTTTGTAAAATACCATATATAAGTTCTTTTCAAATTGATGAAAAGAAATTTTTTTGCAGCATGCATACTCCCTCATATTGAAATCATAAGAGCTAATACTTATGGGAAGCTTACTATGTGCCAACCAGTATTATTATATCTTATGTAAATTAAACCTACTTAATCTTCATTCTAACCCTCTGAATTGTGTATTGTTACTATTTCCCTCTTTTGATAAGAATCTGAGGTACCAAATGTTGAATAATTTTTCCAAATTTACCCATCTGATAACTGGAAATACCAAGATTTCAGCCCTGAAAGTTTAGTTCCCTAATCTATGCACCCAACTATCTCACTATATCTAAGTTGTAAAATAAGCTGATTACTATAATACAAATGTAGTTCAAGTTGTTTTATTACTCAGTGATGAGAAATTCCATGTCTTCAAACATGTATCACTAAATTTTATTATGGTACTTTTTGGTGATATGTAATTTTAATCAAGATAGGTGTCACAACTTATTATCATAAACTAACTAAAAAAAATCCTCAGAGTACATACTCACTCCAGGATCACCTGCTTAAATAGTGACCTCTGAGACATTAGTGAAACTTTCTTGGACATTGAAATATTTGTACCAAACCTCATGGTCATCAAGACAACTGAAGGAAAACAAATATTATGATCCTGAATTTACCACTTAGGAATTTGGAAATTGAACGCCTTCTCTTTCAAAGACAAGTGTATCTGTACAGAGTAAACTTATCTTCCAAATCAGTGCATGCTATAAATATTAGAGTTAACATATGCTATAATTCTTGTGTTGCAAATTCACATTATTTAAAAGAAGGTTTTGTTTGTAATACACAGGAAAAATCAAATACATTTTCTCATTTCCCTGTCCAATAGCTTTCCTTGGTGACTAAAGATACATGGATAGCTAAAAATACATATATTTAATGTAGTACCTGATGTTTTAAATTATATATGCATATGGAATGGTTAAATCTAGCTAACTAATAAAAGGAAAACCTTACATAGTTATTTTTGTTGGGAATATTTAAAATTAACTTCTCTGAATTTTTCAAGAATACAGTATTTTAAGGGTTGGGGATACAGCTTAGTGGCAGAGCACTTGCCTAGCATGCAGGAAACTCTGGGTTTGATGCCCAGTTTCCACAAAGAAATATCCTTTAAGACTACAAACTTTCATCATTAACTATAGTTATCATACTGTAAAATAGATCTCTTGAACTTATTTCTCCATGGTACCACAGGAAAAATATGAGAGATTGGCAACAAATATTTAACCAGGACCTTTTTCCATACTGTGGACTCTACAGTAGCAGAGAAGTAGGACATCAAGGGAACGCTCTTGAATCACGGTAATGTTAATCTTGAATGATCTTTAATAGTTCTTGAAAAATAATGTGCCTGTGATGGTAAAACAATTTGTGGAAAATAAAAGAAAAGAACTTAGAGCCTGAATGGATGAATGCTTCTGATGATTTATTCTTTTAGAAGTCTGAGAATAAATAAATTTTGTAAATCTGCAAAGAAATCTCCCTTATTATCTATACTGTGAAGGAAATACTAAATTTAATATCTAAGAGGACATAAAATTATTTCTTAATTTGTAATCTCAAATATTTTAACCTGGCAGAAATACAAGAGGGAAATATATATTAATTTGAAAATGAAGAATGGTAGTATTTTGTACTTAGAGATTATGAAGCTAGGAAGGATATCTTTTTAATGTGTCTTTAGTTCTTATAATATGCATGAAAAATGTCTGAAAATTTCTTACATTAAATTTTTAACATGCAGAAGAAGAATTATTTTTTTTACCCATCTTTGAATTAGTCTTTGGGACTATAGTAATAATGACATAACTAAGAAATTAACAGCATGAGGTTAAGTTTAATTTTAAAAGGATTTTTTATTTTTTTGTTTTTGTTTTTAAGAATTTCATTTTTGCTTACATATTATCTGAACAGAAAGGCCTGTTGTATTCAGAAGTTAGGTTCCATTGCAGATATTATCAACATATGTATCAGAATAAATAAGCATGAATTATTTTTAACTCCCTCTGTTTAGATGTCATACATTAATAACGTACAATTTATTTTTTTAAAGAACAGATAAAATTTTATGAATTAATTGGGAAAAAAACATGCTGTTTATGGAATTGTAAAGGTGCATAATAACTTGCAATACATTTCAATATCTAACTTGGTTATTGGCAGAACTCAGGTTCAAATAATAATTTTTGAAAAGCTAGTTCTGAGGAAATCATCAAATGACTTTTTCAAAACAATGATTTCAACCAATATATCTACTTTTTTAGCAAATGTTCCACTTCTGAATCATCACCCCAATTTAAAGTAATTTCTTCATAATACCAAGACATGTTTTGAGATAGCATGATAAACAAACAGCACAACTTTTTCCAACATAACAGAGAAGGAGGCATCAGTTTATTCTTCAATTAAATATTTTTTATTAATTTCTTATAAGCACTTAATTGAATTATTATTGACATTAAAAAGGCTTTACATATTTAATATATACAGCTTGATGAGTTTGGACACAATTATTTACCTGAAGTCTTTACCACAATTTATGTCATAAAATTATCCATCCCTTTCAAAAGATTCCTGCCACTCTTACATTTTTTTCTTGTGAAAGAATATTTAACACAGGATCTAACTTTCTAGATAAAATTTAAGTATATAATACACTACTAAATGAAACTTTTCTGGATATCATTTTTCCTTCAGGTGGTAAGAAGTTACCTTTTTATACTCTAAGAGCCTGGCAGTGATAATCTCTTTGACTACTACAGGTTTGAGTAGTTCTGAGATGCTCATGCATGTTTAGAGTGATCATATCTGTGTTGTACTTCTGAAATATTGCTAAACTTTTTGGTTTTGCAAATAGAGATGAATGTTTTACATTGTTTTCCATCAAAATTAATCAATACATTATTTGTTACTATATTCATAAAATCACATTATTTTCTATTTGAGTAACCCCTTCTATCACTATATTCTTATTTTTAATAACTTTATTTTTATTTATTCATTCATTCCTTTTTATGTGGTACTTATCATTGAACCCAGTGCCTCCTCCCACAACGAGGCAAGTGCTTTACTATTTAGCCACACCCCAGCCCCCTACTATATTATTTTTTAATATGCTCTATGGTGAATGCTTTAGGTGCTGTGCATGGCCTGAAGAAAAATACTATAAATAAATAGAAGGAATACCAATAGAAGGGAGCAATAAGAGGAGGCAAGGAAGGAAAGAGGATGTACTGGGGACTAAAATGAAGCAAATTATATTATATGTATGCATGATTATGTCAAAATATCTACTGTCTTATAGCCCTTATATTCATGTTGGGAGAAAGAATATTAAATATTTACCTATGTCCTACATGATTACAATTTCTTATAATAATTTAAATAACTTCAGATTATTGAATCATGCTATGTTCCCAGCTTTGTTTTAAGCACCTTGAATTTATTATTTAATTTCATAGCAACCCTAGGTATCTTTATGTTCACCATTTTACACAAGAGGAAACTAAGCTCAACAGTGGTATGTAACTTATCTGCGATCACACAGCTAAAAGATTGGCACATACAGGAATGAACATCAGCTCTCTGCCTATGTTTTCTTTTCTTTTCTTTGGTTTTTTGTTTGTTTGTTTGTTTGTATGTTTTTTTTCTGCCTGTGCTTTTAAGCTTCATGTTACAGTGGCTGTCTGCATGAGTTCCCTATGCATGAAATAAGGTAAACATCAAAAAAATCAACTGTTCTGTAAATTTCTTTTTAAGAAAGAACCATTTAGAGATGATATAAAGATTGATTAAGAGTTACTCAGAAAGGAAGAAGAGTTCACAGGGGTTTAGACAAGAATAGGTTTGACAAGTTGAAAAAAACTGAAAGAAGGCTAGTAGTGAAATGGGTAATGTGATTGGTGGGATAAGCATTAATACATAGTAGGAACCAAAATATGCAGGTCTTTCAGGTCATCTTCAAAAATTAAAATGTTTATTAATTGATCTAGAAATCATCTAACAAGCTTTAAAAACATGGGTGACATAATTTTATTGAATAGTGTAATAGTGTAAAGGCACAAGATTGAATGAAAGGATTCAAGACTATGATTTGAATTAGGGTAGTGGTGATAAAAAAATTAAAGGTAAGTGGTTATGGCATTCAAATTTATCAATTTTCTTATAGGGAGGTATTGAGAATGAGAGATAAAAATGGGGTGAAATAAATTCCAGATATCTGAGAGCAACAGTTAGATCCAAGGTGCCATTCACTAACTAATGGAAAAAAGAGCAATACTGTTTTCCTCATTCTAAAATTAATCAAACAGTTAGCTTTTACAGGGGGGGTTAATAACAAAGTAAAAGAAGATCTTCACTATACCAATCTAACTAGCTTTATAAAACATTGTAGGGGGGCTGGGGTTGTGGCTCAGTGGTAGAACACTTGCCTCACACGTGTAAGGCCCTGGGTTCGATCCTCAGCACCACATTAATAAAAATAATAATTAATTAATTAAAGGTATTGTGTCCAACGATAACTAAAAAAAATTTTTAAAGAAATGTAGAGTCATATCATTTTAGTACTAGATCAATTCCAAACTTTCTAATTTCCATGTGAGAAAATTTAGACCATAAGTTCAATATTGAACTCTCCAAGATTACCTAGATACTTAATCCAACATGAGAAAAAAATCTACAATTAACCAAATTTCCATTAGTATATAGAGAAATAATTTCTTTCTTCTCTCTCTCCTCTTCCTCCTCCTTCTTGTTTCCTCTTTCTCTTGCTTTTTCTTTCTTCATCTCTTCTTGTCCTCCTTCTCTTCCTCCTCCTTCTTCACCTTCCTTTTCCCCCACTTCTATTTCTTCCTTCTCCTCCTCCTATTCCCTTTCCTACTCCTTTTGTTTTCAATCTAGGATTTAAATAATAAAGGACAATGGACCAAAGAAATTATAGTTTTTCAAATGGTTTTATTCTGCTGGGCTTCTCTGACCATCCTAAACTGGAGATGATCCCGTCAGGAGTTGTCACCATCTTCTGTTCTATCACATTGATGGGAAACACAGCCATCAGTCTTGCATCTCTCCTGGATTCCCACCTGCACACACCAATGTACTTTTTCCTCAGGAATTTATCTTTTCTAGAGCTGTGTTTCACAAGCACTATTGTCCTTCAAATGCTGGTCAACTTGTGGGGACCCACAAAGACAATCAGCTATGTCGGTTGTGTCATTCAACTCTATGTTTACATATGGTTGGGCTCCATTGAGTGCCTTCTCCTGGCTGTCATGTCCTATGACCATTTTACAGCTATTTGTAAGCCTTTGCATTATTTGATAATCATGAACCCTCGTCTATGTCTCAAGATGATTGTCCTGGTCTGGAGTATTAGTTTGGCCAATTCTGTAGTATTATGTACACTCACCCTGAATTTGTCTAGGTGTGGAAAAAAACCTTCTGGATCATTTCTTGTGTGAGTTGCCAGCTATGGTCAAGATAGCTTGTGTAGACACAGCAGCAGATGAAATGTCTGTGTTTGCTTTAGGCATTATCATGGTCCTCACACCTCTCATCCTTATCCTTATATACTATGGCTGCATTGCCAAAGCTGTGCTAAAAATGAAATCTAAACCTGGCCAACACAAAGCAATGAATACCTGTGGATATCATCTCACTGTTGTGTTCATGTTCTATGGAGCTATTATCTACTTGTACCTACATCCAGGTAACAGTGCTTCCAAGGACCAAGGAAAGTTTTTTACCCTCTTTTACACCATCATCACTCCAAGTCTCAACCCCCTCATTTACACCTTAAGGAATAAGGACATGAAGGATGCACTGAAGAAGCTGATGAGAGTTCACCATGAAGCTGGGAAAGTAAAGAGACATTTGAAGATATCTATATTAGAATAAATAAAGTAATGAAATGTGTTTTCTAGTTGTCTTTAATTTTTATGGAGTTAAGTAATCCTTAGATCATAGTGATGAATTAACATAATACTTCTTATTTGCAAACATTTTATTAATGCAAGCAATGTTGTAACATACTGCTTAGTTTTTGTGCCTTTAATCATGGGTATATGTATAGGAGAAAAGGTCATTAATAATTTATACTTTTACTTTACATAAAAGAAAAATGTAAATAAACTTAAATGAATTTTCTTCTTAAGCCACATAGAAGCAACTTCAATTATCTAGTTTTGTATTTTAAATGCAATGCATAATCATCATAAAGACCTGCACACAGAGTTCCATATAAATTTTGGTTTGTATGTTAAGTAATAAAATATTAATAATTACTTTGCATATTAAGTCTTTTCTGATATTTACTTTTATATTTATATTTGGGGGGGGGGTTCAGACAATAAAATCTATCAGCTGGTAATTATCTTAAGCACTTTGTGAAAATTTTTCTCTTCAGTCAATAAAAGTTGACATTAATATCTTGAGTAAAGCATCTTTGTAATTTAAGTCTTTAACTTCTGTATCATGATAGGTATCATGGAAAAATATTCCATGATAGAAATAAAAAGATATTTATCAAAGACTTTTTAAAGGTGACAGCCCAGACTAATTCTTTTCTCCATTATTTGTGAAACTTTATTATATTAATATCCTAACATTTTCAGAAAGAGAATATTACTAGTTTGAAACCATTTAGGCTTTTAGTATATATTTATGGAATAAGAAAATTAATGTGAATTAATGCAGTATTATTTTTATAGTGTAATTTTATAAAATGATACTATTGATTTCCATTTATGATAATATATTGGGTTTTTTTTGGAAAACTGTGCTAACTTTTAAATTAAACTTTTTTTTCTATGGTCTGATACCTATCTCTAAAAGATAATAATTATATTCAATCTAGACAGGGTTCATCAGATACATTTCTAGAATATAAAAGTAACCTAACATTTTATTCTCTACACTATGTATATTTTAACATGTGTTCTTATTCTTTTTTGAGGGCCGGTGGCAACATACTGGGGATTAAACCAAGGGGTGCTTAACAACTAACTGAACCACATCCCCAGCCTTTTATTTTTTTATTTTGAGATGTTGTCTCGCTAAGTTGTTTAGGTCCTCAATAAGTTGCTGAGGCTCACCTCAAATTTACAATCCTACTGACTTATTTTCCCAAATCACCTGTTCTGACTCCAAGATTTAAAAGCAATGATAGGCAACATATCATTTATAAACTTCAGTAACTAAGTAAACTAAAATAAATTATTTATATACATATGGGAGAACATTACATTTTATAGTATCTTCTTTTTCTGGATGCCTAGTCTTAATTTCTTTTTGGTTTGTCTCTGTGGCATTTACTATGCAAAATATAGCATTCTTAATGTTATGGTTTGGATCTAGAACGTACTCTAAAAGGTCATATTTTGAAGATTTGGTTCCTAATGCAGCAAGGTCTATAAGTGGAGCTTTTGGAAACCGTTTGGATCATGAAGGCTTGTATTTCATAAGTGGATTAATCCATTTAATGAATTAATAATCTGAATGGATTATTGGGAGGGTTGCTTATCTGAAAAAAGCAGGAATATCCTGGAAGTATTTTTTTGCATCCAGTCCCATTTATGTTCTCCCCCAAACTATTTGCTTCCTAGCTTCCATGAGCTGAGCAATTTTTCTCAGCCAAGCCCTCCACCATGATTATTTTGCCTTGGATCAGCTGTCCATGCACAGAAACTTCTAAACTGTGAGCCAAAATAAATCTTTTCTCCTTTAAGTTATTTTTCTCAGGTATTTTGGTGACAGTGATGAAAAACTTAAAATACTATTTTGTTTTCCCTAAATGAATGTATATATCCAGACAATTTCATTAAATAACAACAAATCCTTTAAATATATTGAAGTTTGAGCTTAAACAAGTAAGCTCATTGGTGGTTCTATAAATTAATATGCCTTGCCTCATGCTTGTAGAAAAATATATATCATAAAAAGGCTAAGTAGAATTATAAATAATAACAATAATAATTATTCTCTATACTGAGGAGTTGCTCTTCTGATCATGGCTCACATCATTATTTATGAAAATTTACCTCACTTGCTCTAGCTCATCTAAAGTCAATGATCTATTATGACTTGGTCAATATTCATGAAGGTGTGCAAAGTGCCACAGGAATAAGAAAACATTGTGCCCATATTTGACCATGATGTGCTAAAAAAACATGTACAATTAAAATTTGCTAGAAAATAAGTGTCATGACAGCTGTCTTTGCCATGATAAAGGGGAAAAAAGATGAAAAGAAACACAGAAAGAGAAAAAATAGGGAGAGAAACAATGAATAAAGAAAAAAGTATGAAAGAAACATTAGAACAGGATGAAGGAGACCAGAATTTGAATCTTATTTTACCTTGAGAAAAAAAATAACTCAATATTCTCAAGGCTTTGTTTTCTTAAATTTAAAGTCAATTACTAAAATAACTTTTCTATTTTCCTGTCATGTTTTTCACTGTTGCTATATTTGGCTTCATTATCTATCTTTTCTTTCATATTGACTAAAGGCTATCCAGAACAACTGGTAAAGAAGACCTATTGTGTAGTGGGAAGGCTTTCTGATTTGTGACATTGCTGGGATTCTAGGCTCACTCTTGAAGCCAGAGATGCTCTTAAAGTAAGCAATAACAAATATGACAGAATTAAATTAATTTTTTGCTTGCTGTTTCCTCTACTGTAAATTAAAATGAAGCATTACAGAGGAGGACACAGGAACAAACATACCAGCTTTCATATAGAGGATCATGAACCAAAACACTAAAAATCACAGTTCTCTATAACCCATATTCTTAGATCCAGAAATCATTTCATGAATTTCATCAATTTACAGGTTATTTTAGAGAAGAAGGGCACATTATGTCTTTCTAATTTTGGGATGACTGGAAGCAGAAGTTTACCTTTTCTTAATTAGCTAAAATCTTCCAGATTTTGAGTATTTCTAATTATGATAAACATTGCTCACTTTTTGCACATAAAATAGAAAATTGTGTTTTAAGTCTTCTTACCCAGAAACTAGAAACTCATCACAAGTTAATTACACATCTTAAATTTTCTTTTAATATTATTTTAGCACCTCTTCTTTGCTTATACACTTGTAATGGTGGCCTTCTAATTAATTTAATCCTTACTAGGACTAACTTGACCTCTTATTCCATGGGATCCTTGTTTCATTGGAGCCTTATTATCTGAAAAACAAATACTTCTTGGCCAGCAGAATAACTCTGAAATTCTGTTATAATCTGTTCTCCATAAAACCTCCAAATGCCCTCATTTCCAGTGAGAGGGTTTTCTTGCTTTCCTTCATAAGTGATGTGTATAAACACAGAAAAGACATCCATAAGGGCTTCCAGATGCTTCTCACCCAAGTGATCAAGCCTGGCTCAAAGTACTTGCTTACAACAGCCAACAGGCTCTTTGGAAAGAAAACCTATGATTTCCTCTCAGTAAGTTGAATCAGCAGAACAATAAAAGTTTTATTTAAAATACCTGGTGATATACAACCCAGAACAGAGACCCTAGAGACCAGGCAGGATAACACATTTGGGAGGCTGTGGCAAGAGGTTGGAGAGTTAGTGGCCAGCTTGGGCAACCTAGTGACACCCTTATCTCAAAGACAAAAGGAAAAACATGCTTTGGGTCACAGCTCAGTGGTACAGTATTTGCCTAGCATGCTCAAGGCCCTGGACTCAATCCCCAGAACTGCAAAAACAAGCAAAAAATGAACAAAATTATAGAGAAATTGTGGAACTTAAACTATTTTTTTATAAAGACCCCAATTCTATACTCATACCTTGTATTATTTCAAGTTTGGCAATATATAAAATTTCATTTATTTTCTCCAGTTATTCAGGGCTCAGGACATCTCTTTACAAATGTAGATGTTTCAACATCTAATAGATTAAGATTTGATCATGTTGTTAATTTTAAGAAAAGCCTAAAGCTAGCATGCAGACTGTTTTGAAGCTCACTGACAATTTTATTTAGCAACATGGCTCCACTGAACACTTCTCTCTCCAAAGACATTTAAGGAGTCCTGTCTTCAGTGATATCATGCAGAACTGGAGCTTCTGTCCTTTGCCAAAGCTACAGAGAAGTCCAGGGAGCATAGAAACACATGGGTCTCAAAAGAGACAAAAGGTCAGAATTACGGGTCATTCCCTTCTCCTCCCACTCCAGCTCTGTCCTCCCTTCCCCTACTCTCCTTTTCCTTGTCACTGCTAATGTCACTGGTGTTGCAGGAGGTCAGAACAGGGTTGCCTGGCTGAGCATCCTGGTGTGTGTGAAACTTAGTGGGCTCACAGAAGATTTTATCAATCCTTATGTTATCAAAACCAAAGGACTAATAGTATCTGTTTTCCTGGGAACAGAGTGGCTGATACAAATGTTAAAGAAACTCATAGGCCAGATTTCCCAGTTAATATGTTACATGAGAATGAATTGTCACTTGTGTGTGATGTTTACATGGCAGGTGACAGGCACCTCTGGGAGAAGATCAATGGCCAGAGGATCTCCAAGTTATGTCCTTTGTGTGGGGTTCAGTTTGTTCTTGGGGTCAGTTTGGACTACATTCCTTCAACTTTTACATGTGAACCTGACTTCTACTGCTTCTTTCCTGTCTCTCACTTAAGCACCCTTCTTCAGACTTGAGAAGCCTAGACTTGATTAGTCAGCTACAGAGCCTCTCTCAGGGCTGATCCATTCCACACACTGAAAACACCTTCCATGTGGGGCTAAAACTTACCCATTGCTCTTTCAGAGTGTGACAAGTTCTAAACTTGGTCCTAAAGACCAATGATGGTTTGATATTTAAACCATTCAGATACTTTTGCACCACTAGGAACATCCCTATTTCTGCTAATAAATGAGACCATAAAAAATAGAGGTAGTCCTTTCCACTATTTCTTCTTGAAATTTTAATTTCTTGTGTCATCTTGTGGCAGAAAATTCCTAGGGATGGTCTTTGTTTATTTATAAATTTTGGAATGCAGTGTGATAGTAAAAGCAAATGTGACTCCATTTTGTTTTGTGACTCCATTCTGTAAAACAACCAGGCCATGCAGAATGGTCATGACTGGGGCAAGATGTTCTTGTCATGTATGTAAGAAATAAATAATAAAACAAAACAAAACAAAACCTTTAAGAACACAGAACTACCTAATGGGGCATTGTTTCTATAACTAGGGTAACAGGGCTCTGTTTCTGTAACTGGGCTGATTGGGCTGTGATTGGTTAGGCTTTCCACTATTTGATTGCACTCTCCTGTTTCTGTAACCTGGCTTGCTAGCATTGGCTGGACCCCCAAACATCCCTTTTGTGTTTTTCAGGCTTATAAGGAGAGCCCTTGCAATTGTTCGGGGCTGATCAGGGGAACAGCCTTATGTTCTGGTCAGCTGCCACCAGTGTCCTTCAATAAAGGCTTGATTCGACTGTATGTGAGTGGTCTGGAAGTCAGTTTATGAAACCCTGGGATGAAGCTTTAACTATAACACCTGGGGACTCATATAGGATCCATTTCTCCCCATCCTCACACCAAATTTGCCTCCAATGACAGTCCTTTGGACCTCGGCCTGCAGTAGAGGGGAGCTCCTGAGAGATGTTCCTCAGCCTCACTCTGAGTATGAGAATGATTCCAATTCATCCTAGGAAGCTCCAAAAAGCCTCCTGCTGGCCTGTCAGATCTGGTGAGTGGACTCCTCTGGGGACAATGTCAGATTGGAGGCAGACGCCTACACAGAGTCCCAGAACAGGAGGAGATGTTGTCACTGTCTCCCTGGAGGCCTTCCTTGGGGCCTCACCTGTGCCTGGGGACAAAACGAGTCATGGTCTCTGCCCCACTAGAAGTCTCCCTTTGTGACCTCATCTGTCTATATCTGGGGGCAGGATGAGTCATTTTCTCTGTCCCACTGGAGACCTCTCTGCAGGCTCTCATCTATTCCTGGGGGCAGGCTGAGACATAGTCTCTGCCCCATTAGAGGTCTCTCTGTGTGGCATTGATGCTTGTCCTGTGTCTGTTCTGCTGTTTGTCGTTTCTCCAGCCTCTGTCTTGCTGTTTTTCATTTGTCCAGTGTCTGTTCACCGGCTGTTTGTCCTGTTTGTCTATTCGTGTGTTGTGCCTGGGCCCTTTTCTTGTTCTCCTAACTGCTCTTCTTTCATCAGGACTCCCTCACTCCATCAAAATCATGAGACAAGGAAGTTCTACAGAGATCTCTATCTCTACCCCTTTAACTTGTTTTCTTAACAATTTTCAGGGGAGAAGAGGAAGATGGCGGCGGGAAGTGAGTAAGCCTCTCCGTGCTCCGCACCCCGCGCCGCCGCGTCTGAAAAGCTGAGACAGACAGCTGCGACTCAGCATTAATCCATCCGGCTGAGGCGGCTGGTCAGCCCTTCCCATCCTACGGAGGTGGATGCATGCCAGGCCTTCGTGGGTAGTGGCCGCAGGGTCCAGGCGGGGCTTGGGAGAGACAGTGGGGACCCGCGAACTGTCGCCGTTTGCGGGGGATACCACTGTGGCGGAGGGCTGGCGTCGCAGGACTGTGGCGGAGGAGATAACTTCATTGAAGCCTGCTGCTACAGGTGTGTGGTCCCCTGGCTTTCCCTCTCCACGCATCGGGGAAATCTTAAGGGCCCCTCCCAGCTCTCCCGTGAGTGCTACAGCCAGCCCGAGGGAGTCAGAGGTGGTGCGGACCCGCGGCGTGAGACTGTCGCTCACGCCAGGGCTGACTGCTGAGGTCTCTTGCACCAGCTACGGGGGAGTGGCTACCGGAGGGCAAGTAAAATTCGCTGAGGATTCTCAGCCCCAAGCTCTACAAACTTAGGGTCTGAGGGAATGGCAATCTGGAGGAGTGAGCCCAGTCGTTCATGAAAACAGGGCTCCAAGGAGCAGCAGACCTGGCCTGTAGCCAGTATTGTGGTGAGAGGGGCCTGGCTAGAGGAAAAGTGGAAGTGATTGGACACAAGAGGAAGCCCTAGGCACTCAGGATTGGAGACTCCTCCATTCTGGGAGGAGCTGCTGCACAGTGATTGGTTCCTGCGTACTGACAGGAGAGACTTGACCTGGTGGGCAAAGCGCCACCTAGTGGAAGAGAAGTTAATCAAACTCCAAGACGGCATTTATTAGTTTTTTTTTTTTATTTGGGTTTTTCTCTCATCTTCATTTTTCTATCTTGTTTTTTTTTCTTCTTCTTTTTTTCTTTCTTTTTTTCTTCTTCTTTCTCTTCTAATTTTAATTTTATTTTTTTTAATTATTATTATTAATTTTTAAAATTTTTTTTCTTTTTTTAGTTCCTATTTCTTTCTTCTTTTGTTTTTTTATTTTTCTTATCCCCCCTTCCTTGAATTCTACCTGCCTACTCTCATTCTCCTTAGTGACTTCTTCCCTTCCCTTCTAATACCTTTCCTCCCAAGCATCAAATAAATTTATAGGGATAAACAGTAACTCAGCAGTCAAACAGAACAAGAAGCAACATGAGCAGCTTCAAGAAACAAGGAATAAAAGGAGTACAAACAATGCAGGACAGCCTAAATATTCAGGAGGACCTAGAGTCATCAGAAAAATGGTCATATAAAGACCTCAAGGAACACCTTAGATAGATGGAATGGAACCTTAAAGAGGATACAAGACATAAAATTCAAGCAGCAAAAGAACACATTGAGAATCAATTACATAAACAGATAAAAGAAGAAGTTAAGCACCTTTATCAGGAGATAGAGATTATAAAAAATAATCAAACAATAATTCTAGAAATGAAGGAAACGATAAACCAAATTAAAAACTCAATTGAGAGTATCACTAACAGAGTGGAGCAAGTAGAAACCAGAACGTCAGATAATGAAGACAAAATGTACCATCTTGAAAAGAGTCTAGCCAACTCAGAAAGGCTGGTAAAAAATCACGAGAAAAGCATCCAAGACTTATGGGATAACATGAAGAAACCAAACTTATGAGTCATTGGGATAGAAGAAGGTACAGAGATTCAAACCAAGGGAATGAGAAACCTGCTGAATGAGATAATTACAGAAAACTTTCCAGAAATGAAAAAGGAAACAGATATACAAATTGAAGATGCATACAGGACACCGAGCACACAAAATCACAGTAGACCAACGCCAAGACACATTGTTATGAAGATATCCAATATACAGAACAAAGAGAAAATATTAAAAGCTACAAGAGAAAGGAGACAGATTACATTTAGGGGTAACCCAATAAGGTTAACAACGGATTTTTCATCACAGACACTGAAAGCAAGAAGATCATGGAACAATGTATTTCAAACACTGAAAGACAATGGATGCAAACCAAGAATTTTGTATCCAGCAAAATTAAGCTTCAGGTATGACAATGAAATAAAGATCTTTCATGATAAACAAAAGTTAAAAGAATTTGCAGCCAGAAAACCAGCATTGCAATGCATTTTGAGCAAAACACTACACGAGGAAGAAATGAAAAACAATAACCAAAACCATCAGTGGGAAGTTCCTCAGTAAAGAAAGAGGGCGAGGGGAAAGATAAACACGGAGAAACAAACTAAATTTTTTTTTTTTAAAAAAAGGATAAACAATCAAACATGGATGGAAGTTCAAACCATATATCAATAGTAACTCTGAATGTTAATGGCTTAAACTCTCCAATAAAGCGACATAGGCTGGTATCATGGATTAAAAAAAGAAATCCAACAATATGCTGCCTCCAGGAGACACATCTGATTGGAAAAGACATACACAGGCTGAAGGTGAAAGGATGAGAAAAAATATACCACGCACACGGTCCTCGTAAGCAAGCAGGAGTGGCCATCCTTATATCGAATAAAATTGACTTCAAGACTAAGTTAATCAAAAGGGATAAAGAAGGTCATTACATACTGTTAAAAGGAACCATTCACCAACAAGACATAACAATTATCAATATTTATGCACCAAACAATGGTGCTGCGACATTCATAAAACAAATTCTCCTCAAGTTCAAGAATCAAATAGACCACAACACAATAATTATGGGTGACTTCAACACACCTCTCTCACCATTGGACAGATCCTCCAAACAAAAATTGAATAAAGAAACTATAGAACTCAATATCACAATCAATAACCTAGACTTAACTGACATATATAGAATATATATTTGATTTCCTCCTTGATGTCTTCTGTAACCCATTGATCATTCAGTAACATATTGTTCATTTTCCATGTGATGTAGGATTTTTCCTTCCTTCTTTTATCATTGATTTCCAGTTTCATTCCATTATGATCAGATAAAATGCATGGTATTATCTCCACCCCTTTATATTTACTGAGGGTTGCCCTATGGCATAATATATGGTCTATTTCTGAGAAGGATCCATGTGCTGCTGAGAAAAAAGTATATCCATTTGATGATTGTTGATATATTCTATATATGTCAGTTAAGTCTAGGTTATTGATTGTGGTATTGAGTTCTATAGTTTCTTTATTCAACTTTTGTTTGGAGGATCTGTCCAATGGTGAGAGAGGTGTGTTGAAGTCACCCATAATTATTGTGTTGTGGTCTATTTGATTCTTGAACTTGAGGAGAATTTGTTTTATGAATGTCGCAGCACCATTATTTGGTGCATAAATATTGATAATTGTTATGTCTTGTTGGTGAATGGTTCCTTTTAACAGTATATAATGTCTTTCCTTATCCCTTTTGATTAACTTAGTCTTGAAGTCGATTTTATTCAATATGAGGATGGCCACCCCTGCTTGCTTACGAGGACCGTGTGCGTGGTATATTTTTTCCCATCCTTTCACCTTCAGCCTGTGTATGTCTTTTCCAATCAGATGTGTCTTTTACAATCAGATATGTGCCTGGAGGCAGCATATTGTTGGATTTGTTTTTTTAATCCATGATACCAGCCTATGTCGCTTTATTGGAGAGTTTAAGCCATTAACATTCAGAGTTACTATTGATATATGGTTTGTACTTCCATCCATGTTTGATTATTTATCCTTTTTTTAAAAAATTTAGTTTGTTTCTCCATGATTATCTTTCCCCTTGCCCTCTGTCTTTACTGAGGCACTTCCCACTGATGGTTTTGGTTATTGTTTTTCATTTCTTCCTCGTGTAGTGTTTTGCTCAAAATGCTTTGCAATGCTGGTTTTCTGGCTGCAAATTCTTTTAACTTTTGTTTATCATGAAAGATTTTTATTTCATTGTCATACTTGAAGCTTAATTTTGCTGGATACAGAATTCTTGGTTGGCATCCCTTGTCTTTCTGTGTTTGAAATACATTGTTCCATGACCTTCTTGCTTTCAGTGTCTGTGATGAAAAATCCGTTGTTAACCTTATTGGGTTACCTCTGAATGTAATCTGTCTCCTTTCTCTTGTAGCTTTTAATATTTTCTCTTTGTTCTGTATATTGGATATCTTCATAACAATGTGTCTTGGCGTTGGTCTACTGTGATTTTGTGTGCTCGGTGTCCTGTATGCATCTTCAATTTGTATATCTGTTTCCTTTTTTATTTCTGGAAAGTTTTCTGTAATTATTTCATTCAGCAGGTTACTCATTCTCTTGGTTTGAATCTCTGTACCTTTTTCTATCCCAATGACTCGTAAGTTTGGTTTTTTTATGTTATCCCATACCTCTTGGATGTTTTTCTCGTGATTTTTTACCAGCCCTTCTGAGTTGGCTAGACTCTTTTCAAGATGATATATTTTGTCTTCATTATCTGACGTTCTGGCTTCTCCTTGCTCCACTCTGTTAGTGATACTCTCAATTGAGTTTTTAATTTGGTTTATCGTTTCCTTCATTTCTAGAATTATTGTTTGATTATTTTTTATAATCTCTATCTCCTGATAAAGATGCTTAACTTCTTCTTTTATCTGTTTATGTAATTGATTCTCAATGTGTTCTTTTGCTGCTTGAATTTGCTGTCTTGTATCCTCTTTAATGTTCCATTCCATCTGTCTAAGGTGTTCCTTGAGTTCTTTATATGACCATTTTTCTGATGACTCTAGGTCCTCCTGAATATTTAGGCTGTCCTGCATTGTTTGTACTCCTTTTCTTCCTTGGTTTTTGAAGCTGCTGATGTTACTTCTTGTTCTGTTTGACTGCTGAGTTACTGTTTACTCCTATAAATTTATTTGATGCTTGGGAGGAAAGGTATTAGAAGGGAAGGAAAGAAGTCACTAAAGAGAATGAGAGTAAGCAGGTAGAATTCAAGGAAGGGGGGATAAGAGAAATGAAAAGACAAAAGAAGAAAAAAATAGGAAAGAAAAAAAGAAAAAAAATTAAAAAAACAAAATAATATAAAAAATTAAAATTAGAAGAAAAAAAATTTAAAAAAATTGTAAGAAAAAATTTTATAAAAACAACAAGAAAGAAAAATGAAAATGAAAGAAAAACCCAAATCAAAAAAAAGAGAAAAAAAATTAAAAAAAAAACCTAATAAATGCAGTCTTAGATTTGATTAACTTCTCTTCCTATAGGTGGCGCTGTGTCCACCAGGCCAAGTTTCTCCTGTCAATACGCGGGAACCAATCACTGTGCAGCAGCTCCTCCTCCCAGACTGGGTGAGTCTCCAATCCTGAGTGCCTAGGGCCTCCTCTTGTGTCCAGTCACTTCCCACTTTTCCTCTAGCCAGGCCCCTCTCACGGGAGCCGCTCACCACAATACTGGCTACACGCCAGGTCTGCTGCTCCCGGGAGCCCTGTTTTCATGAATGACTGGGCACACTCTTCCAGTTTGCCATTCCCTCAGACCCTAAGTTTGTAGAGCTTTGGGCTGAGAATCCTCAGCGAATTTTACTTGCCCTCCGGTAGCCACGCCCCCGGTAGCTGGTGCAAGAGGCCTCTGCAGTCATCCCTGGTGGGAGTGGTAGTTCTGCGCCGCGGGTCCCGCGCCACCTCTGATTCCCTCGGGCTGCCTATCGCGCTCATGGGAGAGCTGGGAGGGGCCCTTACGGGAGAGCTGGGACGGGCCCTTAAGGTTTCCCCGATGTGTGGAGAGGGAAGGCTAGGGAATTACACACCTGTAGCCGCAGGTTTCAATGAAGTTATCTCCTCCGCCGCAGTCTGATGATCTCCCAATGACTCTTAAGTTTGTTTTTTTTATGTTATCCCATATCTCTTGGATGTTTTTCTCGTGATTTTTAACCAGCCTTTCTGAGTTGGCTAGACTGTTTTCAAGATGATATATTTTGTCTTCATTATCTGACGTTCTGGCTTCTATTTGCTGCACTCTGTTAGTGATACTCTCATTTGAGTTTTTAATTTGGTTTATAATTTTCTTCATTTCTAGAATTATTGTTTGATTTTTTAATAATCTTTATCTCCTGATAAAGATGCTTATTTGCTTCTTTTATCTATTTATGTAATTCATTTTCAATGTGTTCTTTCATTGTTTGAATTTGCTGTATCATATCCTCTTTAAGATTCCATTCCATCTGTGTAAGGTATTCCTTGAGTTCTTTATTTGACCATTTTTCTGATGCCTCTAGGTCCTCCTGAATATTTAGGCTGTCCTGCATTGTTTGTACTCCTTTTCTTCCTTGCTTTTTCATACTGCTCAAGTTACTTCTTGTTCTGTTTGACTGCTGAGTTACTGTTTACTCCTATAAATTTATTTGGTTTTGTGTGTCTCTGGGGTCTCTCTTTTGTGATGGGAGACTACGACTAGAGATGATGAGTTTTGTTGCACTTTTATGCAGATTCATTCGTTTCCTAAACTGTGTATGGATTCTGATGGCATATAGCGGTCTGCGGTTTGGTCTTGGGACTTATATTTAGATTGAATGATGTGATGGTATTGAGGTTGGTATCTCTTGGAAACTTTGGAAGGTTGCTCTACTGACGAGTGTTATTAACAGGAGAGTGGTCTGGAGTATTTGGGGGATGCTAGGGACTTGGTAGCACTATATAATGCCTCGGAACATTGACCTATACATATTTAGTAAATTACACATAAACAGCGTCATGATGCTTGGGAGGAAAGCTATTAGAAGGGAAGGGAAGAAGTCACTAAAGAGAATGAGAGTAAACAGGTAGAATTCAAGGAAAGGGGAATAAAGAAGTTGAAAAGAAATGAAAAGACAAAAAAAATAGAAAATAAAAAAAGAAAAAATTCAAAAAAATAATAAAAAATAAAAAATAAAAAAATAATAAAAATATAAAAAAATAAAAAAATAAAAATAAAAAAAAACCAAATTAAAAAAAATTAAAAATGCAGTCTTACAGTTCGATTAACTTCTCTTCCAGTAGTTTGAGCTGTGCCCACCAGGCCAAGCTTCTCCTCTCAATACCCGGGAACGAATCACTGTGCACCAGCTCCTCCTCCCCCACTGGGCGGGTCTCCAATCCTGTGTGCCTGGGACCTTTTTTTGTGTCTAGTCACTTCCCCACTTTTCCTCCAGCCTGGCCCCGCTCACCGGTGATGCTCCCCATAATACTGGCTACATGCCAGGTCTGCTGCTCCCGGGAGCCCTTTAACGACTGGGCACATTCTCCCTGTATGCCATTCCCTCAGACCCTAAGGTTGTGGAGCTTGGGACTGAGAACCCTCAGCATATTTTGCTTGCCCTCCGGTAGCCATGCCCCTGGTAGCTGGTGCAAGAGACCTCAGTTGTCATCACTGGTGGGAGTGGTAGCCAGAGGTCCCACGCCGCGGGTCCGCACCACTCCTGAATCCCTTGGTCTGACTATCGTGCTCACAGGAGAGCTGGGAGGGTCCCTTGAGCTTTCCCCACTGTGTGGATAGGGGGGCTAGAGGGTTACACACCTGCCGCCTCCGGTTTCAATGAAGTTATCTCCTCTGCCGCATTCTGGTGACGTCAGTTCTCTGCCATGGTGGTATCCCATGTGAATGGCAGCAGTTCGTTCCCTTTGCCGGGCGACTGAAGCAACAGGTGGGTCCTGACCTGCTCTCCCAAGCCCTGTCTCAATCCTGTGGCCACTACCTGTGAAGGCTCCATTGGTATTAATGTCTGTAGGATCAGGAGGGACCGACAAGTTGTTTCAGCGGGATCGTTTAGCACTGAGTCACAGTGGTTTGTCTGCCAGATGCAGGCAAACGGGAGCCTGAATTCGGCCACTCTGGGCTTGGTGTGTGTTCTGAGAGGCGTAGACTATTCGCCCCAGATCCATGTTAGCTCAGCATTGCCTAGTGATCCTGAGCAAACAGCATTAAGATGGTTTAAGACTCCCTATGCCCGCGCAGCTGAAGAGGTCAGAGACTTGATACCTCTGTGCCTGCCGCCATGTTGGATCTCCTTGAATAGATACTTCTCAAATAAGTTTTACAAAAGACAAACAAAAATGAAAAATGCTAAACGTCACTAATCATTAGAGAAACCAAATTATACCCACAATGAATAATCACCTCAATGAGGAAACAAAGCAAGTTGGTGAGGATGTAGAGAAACTGAAACCACTGTGCATGATGAGAATGTAAAATGGCGGAGCTCAAAATTCTTAACACCAAGAAACAAATAACCCAATCAATAAATGGGCCAAGGAATTGAACAGACACTTCTCAGAAGATGATACACAATCAATCAGCAAATATATAAAAAAAATGTTCAACATCTCTAGCAATTAGAGATATTCAAATCAAAACTACTCAAAGATTTCATCTCACCCCAGTCAGAATGGCAGCTCTTAAGAATACAAACAACAAAATAAGTGCTGGAAAGGATGTGGAGAAAAAGGCACACTCATGCATTGCTGGTGGGACCGCAAATTGGTACAGCCAATATGGAAATCAATATGGAGATTCCTTGAAAGACTAGGTATGGAACCAACATTTGACCCAGCTATCCCTCTCCTCAGTCTATAACCAAAGAACTTAAAAACAGCATACTAGAGGGATGCAGGCACATCAATGTTCAGTAGCAAAATTCACAATAGATAAACTGTGGAACCAAACTAGATGCCCTTCAGTTGATGCATAGATAATGAAATTGTGATTATATATATATATATACATACACACACACACACATGATGGAATACTATTCTGCATCAAAAGAGAATAAAATCATGGCATTTGCAGGTAAATGGGTGGAGAATATAATGCTAAGTGAAGTTAGCCAAACCCAAGACAACAAATGCCCAATGTTTTCAATGATATAAGGATGCTGATACATATTGGGGCTTGGGGGTGGAGCATGGAGGATTAGATGAAGTCTAGATATAGCAAATGAAAGCAAGAGGCAGGGAGGAGATTTGGTTTTAGAAAAAATGGTGGAATGAGATGAGCATCATTACACTAAGGACATGTATGAAGACATAAATAGTATGACTCTACTTTGTATATAACCAGAGATGTGAAAAATTGTGCTCTATGTGTGTAATATGAATTGTAATGCATTCTGCTGTCATACATTACAAATTAGAATGATTAATAAAAAATTGAAAAAAGAAGAATTTTGATGTTGACACTAGAGTATAACTTCTCATTAGAGGACCACACTTTAGAAAAATGTAATTGTATTTTCTTTTCTAAAAAAAATCCAATTATAATTAAATTTAGATGACAAAAATACCAAAAAAAAAGATATTGACACTAGGGGAAGCTGAATAAATGGCAAATTTGGAACTTCTCTGTCCTCTTTTTGCAACTTTTTTTGTAACATTAAGATTACTTTAAAACAAAAACTCACTTTTATATTTGTGACCATTAGAAAATCCTGTACAATAATTAGTAATATTTATGTAATATAAATATTGGGATTTTAATGTAATGAAATTATTATTATGTTTTGAGTATCTTTGCCTGCTTTAAAATATTTTTAAGGATGGGATTGTGATTTTTGGATTTTTAAAATGTATCTTCAAAAAAGGGGAGAGTAATGGTGAAAAAGGATTGTCAAATTACTTCAAATAAACACAGCTAGAAGATTGATACTTGGAGGAGGTCATGATTTAGTCACTCTATTTTTCATGTTTTGAGTTTTTAATAATAAAACATGAAATATATATATATATAGATAGATAGATAGATAGAATTAACTGTATTTTATGGGCATTTTTTTTAATTCTTGGGATTGAGTACAGGTCATGCTATGGTGGGCAGGTACACTATCATGAGCTACATTCCCAGCCCAGTTTCACAATAAAATTTTAAATAAATAATTTAAAAGTTTAAAAAATTGACAGAAAAAATTGGTTCTTTGAAAACAATAAGTAAAGTTGATATACCTTAAGCCATGCGAGTGAAGAGAAAGAAAATTCAAATTACCAAAATTCATGATGAAAAAGGAAATGTTATGACAGACACTACTGACATACAGAGATAATCAAAATTATTTTATAAAGTTACACTCCAATGAAATATAAAATCTTGAAGATTTGAAAATTTTCTAGAGACATATGAGCTACACAAACTGAATCAGGAGGAAATGCACCATTTGAAGCAAAGATCACTGATCAATTTCAAGCAATAAAATGGAAGGCACCATCAAAGCCCTATCAATTAAGAAAAGCCCAGGATGAGACAGATTCTCCAAACAAGTTCTACAAGAACTTCAAAGGAGAATTAGCATCAGTACTCCTCAAATTATTCCATGAAATAGAAAAGGAGAGAACTTTTAAAACTCATTTCATGCAGCTAGTACCACCCTGATGCAAAACCCCAAAAACACAGAAAAGTAAGAAAACTTCAGAACAATATCCATGATGAACAAAATTCTCAATAAACTTCTGGCAAGCCACACACAAAACCATATTACAAAGACAGTGTACCATGGTCAAATGGGGTTCATCCCAGGGATACAAGGTTGGTTCAACATATGGAAATCAATTAACATAATTCATCACATCAATAGACTTAAAGACAAGACTCATATGATCATCTCAATAGATTCAGAAAAAGCATTTCACAAATACAGTAACACTTCATGTTCAAAACACTAGAAAAACTATGGAGAGTAGGAACATATCCCAACATTGTAAAAGCTATATATGCTAAACACAAGACCAACATCATTCTAAATACAGAAAAATCAAAAGCATTCCCTCTAAGAACTGGGACAAGACAAAGATGTCCTCTTTCATTACTTGTATTCAAGATAGTCCTTGAAACTCTAGACAGAGCAATTAGACAGAAGAAAGAAATTAAAGGGATGCAAACAGGAAAAAAAAAACTCAAGTTATCAATATTTGCCAATAACATAATTGTATATTTAGAAGATCCAAAAATTTCCACCAGAAAACCTCTAGAATTCATAAATGAATTCTTTAAAGTAACAGGTAGAAAATTAATGCCCATAAATCAAATGCATTATTACATATCAGTGATAAATCCACTGAAAAAGAAATTAGGAAAACTACCTCATTCACAATAACCTCAAAAATAAAATTGAGGAATCAATCTAACAAAAAAAGGTGAGGACTTCTACAATAAAAACTACAGAACATTAAAGAAAGAAATTGAAGACCTTAGAATGGGGAAAGATCACCCATGCTCTTGGATAGGCAGAATTAACATTGTCAAAATGTTACTACCAAAAGCATTATATAAGTTTGATGCAATTCCAAATGAAATCCCAATGACATTCTTCATAGAAGTAGAAAAGGCAACCATGAAATTCATTTGGAAAAATAAAAGACCCAGAATAGCCTAAGAAATCCTTAGCATGAAGAGTAATACATGAGGCAAAACAATACCACACCTTAAATTATAATATAGAGCCATAGTAACTAAAGTGGCATGGCACTGGCACCAATTCAAACATGTAGACCAATGGTACCTCAGAAGACACAGAGAAATTCCCACCTAGTCACAGTTTTCTCATACTAGACAAACATGCCAAAAACATACATTGTAGAAAGATGGACAATTCAAAATGATTCTGGGAAAACTGAAAATCTATATGTAGCAAAATGAAATCAAACACCTCTCTCTCACCATGCACAAAACTCAACTCAAAGTGGATCTAGGACTTAGGCACTAGAACACAGACTCTGTGTTTAATATAAGAAAAGCCCAAATCTTCACCATGTCAGCTTAGAAAGTGACTTTCTTAATAAGACTCCTAAAGCACAGATGTAAAATCAGGAATTAATAAATGGGATGGGTCAAAAAATACCTTCTACACAGCAAAGGAAACAATTGGGAACATAGAGACAGAGCCTACATAATGGGAGAGAATATTTACCATAGATGCCTCAGATAGAGCATTAATCTCTAGGATATATTAAGAACTCAGATTCTTATCACCAAAACAACCAAATAATTCAAACAGTAAATGGACTAAGGAACTGAACAGACACTCCACTGAAGAAGAAATACAATCAATCAACAAACATGAAAAAATTTTCAATATCTCCTGCAACTAGAGAAATGCAAATCAAAACTACATAAGATTCTTTCTCACTCCCATCTGAATAGCAATTATCAAGAATAGAAGAAACAATGTTGATGAGGATGCGGGAGGAAACACACACACATACATTGCTAGTGGGACTGCAACTTGGTGAAAACACCATAAAAAGTAGTGTGAAGATTGCTCAGAAAACTTTGCATAGAACAACCATTAGACCCTGTTATTCCACTCCTTGGTTTATACCCAAAGTACTTAAAATCAGCATACTACAGTGATGCAGCCACATGCATTTTTATAGCAGCCTAATTCACAACAGCAGAACTATGAAACCCAACCTAGCTGCCCTTCAACAGATGAATGGATAAAGAAAATGTGGTGTATAGACATAATGGACTACTACTTGGCCTTAGTGAAGAATGAAATTATGGCATTTGCCCATAAATGGATGGTGCTGGAGAATATCATGCTAAGTGAAATAAGCATCTCAACCAAGAAATTTCTTACTCCACTTCTCCCTCCCTGCACCTCCTCCTCCATGGTTGGGGGAGAGGAAACATAGTGCCTCACATAGGCTAAGCATGTGTCTACCACTGAGCTGTGCCCCTACTCTGGCCCCTGATTTTTATCAGTACATCTTATCATAATTATACTCTTCTTCCCTCAATGAATATGTGGAAATCTTTGGTTGTTTTATGAAAATTTTATAACCACAGGGCTTGAAAGAAAAAGCTCTGTTCTAGTAAGGAGGACATAGGGATCTCCATGGAATCCTGATCAAATCACAAAGACTCCTCCACCTTCCCTCTCCCCTGGGAGATACAAGGATCACAGGCAACAATAACCTTAGAATTTTGAAGCTTCTGCAGATTGTAATTTTCTCTGGAACTAATTAACATAGTGAATGAGTTTTTACCTCATGCCTCCTCAAAACCATGGGAACCTGATGGAATTCTCATGGGAAGAGTAGGGACAGGGACATATGGAGTGCCCATTGCTGAAGAGCATGACCAGTCATTGAGTGTAAAGGTTGAAACCTAGTTGGAAGCCAAATGCTGCCTTATGACTAGTCCTAATTATTCTTTTTTATGCATGGGTTTTTTTTTCATCTCACCACAAGTTGTAAAGTGATTTCATCACATCCTGGGGACTCAGATGGTATCTGGCTCCACTCCTCCCCTGGGCCAGCAGAAGTCTGATGTAGAGATGCTGGGAGCCCAGCCTGAAATTTGCCTAAGATCTTCAAAGTCTGAAGCTTGGAAAAACTATGTCCAAGGTTGACTGGGGGTTGAACAGCAATGAATCATATAGAGCTTCTCTGCTACACCAAGCTCTGCTAAGCCTGGCTCTGCTAAGCCTCCTTCTCAACTAGGCCTCAAATGTAGCCTATAGAAACTACACACATGATTCTGTTTATTGTTCTCTTCCACATTAAATAACCTGAACAAAATCACATAGTTTCCAACATTCATGGCCAAGTCTTTAGGATGAACCCAGTCCTTCCCCTTACAGTACTTGCCCAGGAAAACTCAAGAATACTCAAAGAATTCACAATTTGTTACAGCTAATGTTTGATCAGAGGGCCTAAGCTCCTTTCTCAAAGCATTTTCTAAAGAGGATTTACCATCGTGAGTCATTCCTCTGTCCCTTGGGATACAGAATTGTGCATCTCCTATAACCCAAGAGTGTATTTCTCAATAAGCAGAAAAAGTCATTCCTTTGTTATGCAATCATCAAGAAGAACAGAGCCTCTGTCTCAGTCTTTGTGGGAGGACCGATTACACTTTGTAATTTTTCATTTTCCTTCCTTGGCACTTCCCACATCCTCCTTCCTATTAGTTCAATTTCCCTTTAAAATAACCAGTCATCTCTGCACAAAGTTGAATTTGGTTAATGCTAAACCCTCTTCACTATTGCAACATATATTATTGATTAAAACCTTAAATGGTTTTATTTGTCTGTGATACAGATACTTCCATGTCTTGGTTGAAGAGCTGTGAACGATACAGGAGAAGGTGGAACTTCACTGGGGACCGTGTTTTCACTGGCAGCTGGGGCTTCTGCATCCTGCCTGCCTCAGCCCCATCTCAACTTTCCTCTTTCTCTCCATTGCCCATGACAGTGGCCTTCCATGATATATGCTTCACAATGAAGCCTGGGATCATTTCTAAAACACAGCTGTGATCATTTTTCTTCTCCTTTACAATTATTTGGTGGTTACCCACAGACCAGAGGCCAGAGAAACAGAAACGTACTTTCTGTGTTGATTAATTTATTTTGTCAATTTGTTCATCATACCCCCAAATTCAGTCAACTACCAGTCTGTCTATTGCTGTAAAGTATTCTTTTGATGTAATTAACATTTACATGAGCAGATTGCCTTCCACAGTGTGCATGGACCACACCTAATTATTCCTTAAGAGTAAAAGACTGAGGTTGACAACCACATAATGGAATTGCTCATCCATAAAAAGAAATAACCTGTCAAGACATTCAAAGGCATCAAGGAAACATACACACATATTGCTAAGTGAAAGAGGCCAATTTGAAATGGCTGCATATTCTAATGTCTCTGGTAAAGTTAAAAACATGAAGATGGTAGAAAGATGACCGTTTGCCAGGGGTTGTGGGGCTGGGAGGATGACTAGGCAGATCACAGAGGATTTTTAGGGCAGCAAAAAACTCTGTATTATGATACAATGGTATATACATGTCATTATATGGTTATTCAAATGGACAGAATGTCTAAACCTGGAGTGAACACTCAGGTATAGTCTAAGTTATAATGATGTGTCCATGTATGCTCATTGATTGTATACAAATGAACCAATCTGGTGGGGGGTTGATAATGGGGATGCTGTGTATGTGTGGGAGGAGGGGCATATAAATATTCTCTGTTCTTTCTGCTCAATATTACTGTGAACCTAAAACTACTCCTAAAAAAAATAAAGTTTTCAGCCAGTTGTGGTGGTGCACATCTATAATCTCAGCAACTCAGAAGGCTGAGGCTGAAGGAACACAAATTTGAGGTCAGCTTGGGGAACTTAGTGATGTCCTGTCCAAAAACATAAAAAGGTCTTGGGAAGTAGATTAGTAGTAAAAAAAAAAAAAAGACCCTGGATCCAACCCAGTATTGCAATCAAAATAAATCCATAAAGTCTTCAGAAAAATTATGTCTCCGCATGGAATTTTGATTTGTATCATAAGAGCAGTTCTTCTATGGCTCTCCAACCTGTCAGTATACTCAGCAGATGTTGGGCTTTCCAGCCCCCACAAGCATATGAACTAGAAACAAGAGGTTTGGTGGATCTCAAACAGTTAAAATATAGAAAAAAACAACATTTAAAAATTAGCTTCCAAATAATTGATATTGCTATAATATGGATCTTAAAGGTCCCACAAGGGCCTTATGTTAAAACTTTCATCCCAGAGAGGTACTATGCAGACATAGTGAGACCTCCTGAAAGGTCTTCGAGTTACTGGGGATGTGTCCCTATGGGGAATAAGTTCACAGCCTCTTTCCTTGTCTTTCTTGGCCTCCTGGCCATGAGATGATCCGTTTTTTTCTACTATTCAGCTCCTCCATGATATGCTGCCTCACCATAGATCTAAATCCATAGGCTCAAGTAACCACCGTGGGACTTCCCAAACTGAGCAAATTAAACCTTTTCTAACTTGATTACCCAAGGAATATTTTATAGTAAAGAAAGCTAAATAACACAGGTACGCATGATAATAAATTATTCTGTGCTGGATGGATTTCATCCAAAAGTATCTGCAGAATTAGCAACAGATCAAGGCTTAATAAACCTTTACCAGAGATGTCTTTAATCTATTTTAATCAGGCAATCTTCCAGAGAAAATTTTTCCCTGTGACAACCATTAAATCATGCGTGGAAATAAATAAAACTTAATATCAGTTACTTAAAATTACTATTTTTTCAAAGCACTAAACCCAGACTTAAGAAAAGATAGGCATCTATTCAATTATACTTACATATTAGACTTTAATATATTTATAATCACAGAAATGCATTTTTAAATAAAATAATTATTGCTTCCCATTTTTTACAATTTCTACTTGTGTTATATGACCCTTGTAAAATACATAAATGTTACCACATATAATTTTATAAAAATAAATTAAGATGTATGCTAAAAGTATTACCAGTGGGTAGAAACTATTGGCTTTAGGAAATTTTAACCTCTAGTTTTGCTTTTAGTCAATTTTCAAAAGTAAAGCTACTACTTTGAAACTATTCTTGTTTATGCACACCAAATCTAAATACTGCCAATACCATAACAGTGAAATCAATCTGTGTCTGGTGAAGCCTTCATAGCCATCCTCAGATGATGGAGCCTGGTATGAAGGATGAGGCAAGAATGGTAATAATGGTAGTTGCAGCAGCAGAGGTGCTAGTAGCATAGTCTTCCCTTGGTAACTAAGAGGGAATTTGTACCAGGACCCCTCACAGATACCAAGATCAGTGGATGCTCGAGTGCCTTATAGAAAATGGTGTGGTATTTGTATAAACCCCATGCAATCCTCTGAATTTATATCATCTCTAGGTGATCTATAATACCTAATGCACTGTAAATGCCTTATAAAACATTGTTACAATGTATCATTTGGGAGTAATGGCAAGAAAAATAAATTTATGTCCAGTACAGATGCATTTTATTCCTGGTGCTGGGGATTGCATCCAGGAATTTGCACATGTTAAGCAAGTGCTCTACTACTACTGAGTTGTACCTCCAGAACAAGACAAGATACAGTTTAAAAGTATTTTCTGTTCACAGTTGGTTGAATCCATGGATATGGGACCTGAACATAGAGGGCTGACTGTGATAGTAGTAGTGGACTGTCAGTGGCAGCAAGAGTAGTGGACTCTCAGTGGTAGCAGGAGTAGTGGACTGTCAGTGGCAGTAGGAGTAGTGGTAGACGTTATGCTAGTGGTAGTCATAGTGGTGGAGGCACTGGCAGTGGTAGGCACAGTAGCAGCAGAGCAGTGGCAATAACAGTATAGGTAGAAGCAGTGACAGTGGACATGCATACTTTCCAGGTAGGAGGCTGCAGAGACGCAGGCTCCTTGCACTTGTAGTGAGGGAATTATGGATAATTTTTCTATCTTCCAAAATGTCCTCAATAGTAACATCAAGGGATTTAGAGAAATGGAGGTGCATTGATTAGTTTTGATATGAGCTACAGCCTGGCCAAAAGAACTCTATTAATATTTAGTACAGGTTAATAGAAATAAATGATTTAAAGCTGACATTAAATTTATTAAAATTATAACAACAAATAGTAAGGTGTAATGACTTTGGATTTAGCTCTATAGTTTTTATAACAAGGTTTTAGGAAATGCTTTTTCTGAAAGGTAGTGTCACTTCACTTGAGCCTGAAGATGTAAAATGGATAAGTAAAAGCCGGAGTAAAGGTCAGGCATCTCATGTATAATGTGTCAAAATGCATTCTACTGTCATGCAGAACTAAACAGAACAATTTTTAATGGTTTTTTAAAAAAGAGGTGGGCATCTCTATCTTCATTTTGTATCTGTTTCCTTTATTGACCTTTGGATCAGATTCTTTCCCATTCACACATGTAGGCATATTAATCATTTAAAAAATCCTCATTTTTAAGTTGCAAAACCTCCCACTTCAAGGTTGAAGACTGCAAATTCATATAATTAAGGCCTTTCTTTTTTTATGACCTTTATAAAATATATAAATGTTACCACATATAATTGTATAAAAATGAATTAGGGATGCATGCTAAAAAATAGTAACAATGAGTACTTTTAAAATTTTTAAGATAGCTTCTGTTTTTTAAAGGTTAATATGTGCATTGCAGGAATAATAAAAACAAAAGCAAAGAACAAATTCATCCAGTCACAAGCACCTTAGTTGGACCTGTCTCTCAGGTTGTGTGTATACATACAAAACATCCCTTTTTGTGTGATTCAGAATATAGTGTGTTTCATGGTTTTCCACACATCATGAATATTCACCAATTCAGAATCCCAAAGCTACATGAGTGTTTTTGATAACCCAGAATACACTGTATCAACTCAATATGTTAGAAAAAAATTGTAATACGTTCTTGGGTTCAAAAATTTCACCCAGGACAGAAATGGCAAGAGGCTTCTAGATAGACATATTGACAGAGTTACAACTAAAAGAACGCATTCCTTTAGTGCTCAATTAAAAGTGAGACAAAGCTACAGAATACAACAAGCTGCTTTCTAGGAGGGATCATTACCATATTTCTACTACTAAAATATCAGCAAAAATACAAGTTTCCAGTGCATTAAAGTATTCCTCTGACACAGCCAGAAGATGCACACACATACCATTGTCCACATCAAAACATTAATCCTTGGGAAGGCACAGGGAACAGTGTTTAATTCCAACAGTTCAGAAGGCTGAGGTGGAGTTCAAAGCCAGCCTCAGGAAAAGTGAAGCACTGAGCAATTCATTGAGACCCTGTCTCTAAATAAAATACAGAAAAGGGGTTGAGGTCAAGTGCCTCTGAGTTAAATATCTAGTACCAAACAAAAAAATATTAATTCTTGAGCACTTGTTGCCACCGTCTCCTGGGTGCTTCCTGCTACCCCAGTGCTGCCAGTCTGATGAAAAAGTCCTGCTACACATTCTCCAAAGATAAAACAATTCCAAGCCAAGATGCACCTTTTCTGTCAATTATAACAAAAAGATTTTTACATATTGGCCATCATTAGCTCTACTACTTATGATAGACTGTTACCTCAGGACATCTAAAAGCTCAGATGTTGTGAAATAAATTATGAAATAAAGTACTGAACTGTGCACAATAAACACAAGTACTTTACCAAAAATGCACATATAGATCTATGGTTATAATCTCAAATGATCCTCCAGAAATGGAGAGAATAGCAAAGTCACAAGACCAGTGACTCAGTTCAGGACTACCCCTAGTTCCAAGAGGTGGAATAATAAAGGGCATGCATTTATTCCTAAAACTTACAAATGAATATTTATATAGGGATTTTTTTGCTACTTCTAACAAACTTTAAGCATTAGGACTTATCCTTAATGCTTAGCAATATTAACTAAAATACACACAGAACACTGGCTACCTAATTCAGCTAATCTAAGGGGCACAGGATGCTTCTCTATGTATGCTTTCATCTTCCCCTACCATCAACTGGTGAATCTTCAACAAACTCTCTAAGACATCAAGTTCAACAATTCCATTTCCCTGAAAGAAAACGATTCCCATGTAATAATAAAAAATACACAGTGGCATTGTTTTAGACCTCTACTTTTACCATGTGAAAAAAGACTAGCTGTTTCCAACAAGCACACATACAGTAGTATAACAAAGGGTAGATTTTGAAGCAAAAACTCCTGTTTTTAAAGGCTAGATGTTGAAAGTGTCTTCCAAACAGGAACATTCTAGCCTAGAACCCTTCCCCTTTTCATCTCTAATCAACCCAAGGGTCAGATACATGCATCTGTAAAGCTTAGAGATGACTAATAATTTCACTTCCTAAGTGGTTTTAAGAATGATCTCTCCTATGAATTTTAACACACAGTGTACTCAATGTGTTTACTAACTCTACTTTTGTTATATGCTGGTAAACTCTAACATCTAGATAGACTAGATGTAAATTAGGACTCACTTGTCCTTTATATACACAATTTACACAGCATAGTAAAACAAGACTCACAGACATAAGGGACAATGGTCAATCTTGCTTCACAGAAAATACATTGGTATAGAGCCCTTTGCATTTCCTTATACTTCTTCTCCCTGAACAAGCACAAATATATTATGCAGTGCTCAGAGAAGTGTTTTGATCATTCTGATTCCAAAAGACAGTTATTTCCTTGTGAACTTTAACAAAAAGGTATCTACAAAATGTCTTCTTTAGGACCTCCACTTTTAACATAGTTTGTGCACTTCAAAAACATCTACAAAGAGGAGATGTTTCAAATAAGGACTTAAGTTTGCCCACTATGTACATAGTAGTGTTGAATAAATTGTGCACATGTAACAATGGTTATATCAGAAAGTGTCTTCTAAGTAAGATTGTTCTGGCCTAGAATTCTTCATTTCTTCCACTTCTTACTCCTATGTCACATATGATATAGGCACAGTGTCACTCGGAGGTCAAGTTAAAATTTCACTTCCAAAAGTCCTTTTAGAAAAATACCTTCCTATGAATTTTAACACAAAGTGTACAAAATGTGTTGGTTTACTGTCTCTACTTTTGTCATACACTGGCAATCTCTCTCACATCTAGAGTCTCACTATTATAAAATTAGGACTCCTTTGTTCAGGATATACACAATATATACTGTAAATCAAAGTTAAATGAAATGCACCTTCCAGGGCAAGGAATGAACTGAAACTTTCTAGCACATTCTATCAAGACAGCTTGTGCAGCTTCCTTCCTCCTACCTCCCCCAGCCCTGTGAACAAGTATAGATAGTAAACACTTCAGAGATGGTTTAACAATTCCAAACACAGTTTTTAAAAGCTATTTTCAAAAACTTTCATTCTAACACTTCTACTTTAAAATGGACTAAGCACTGCTAAATATATAGAAAAACTAGATACTCCTCCTAAGAACCTGTCCTTGATGGCCACAGCACCAGTAATTAAAATTCCACATGGAGTAATGGTTATAATCTGAGGTATCTTCTTGTATGATTATTTTGTCTTTGAACCTTTCCTTTCTCACTTCCTTTTCTCTACTTTTAGTTCAGTGGACAAAACAGGCATATGTAAGGCCTAAAGATGGTTAAACAATTTTTTTGTCCAAAAGTCATTCTCAGAGGGCAACTTCCCTGTGAATTGCAACACAAAATGTCTGAACTGTGCTCATTTTATTAACAACTTGGTAATACACTGGCAAAGTCATCTACAGAATAGATATTACAATTCTGGACTCATTTGTCCACTATATAAACTATGTACACAGCTAAACAAAATGCACACATCATAAAGCAAACTGATGTCTGAAAATGTCCGTGTGTGAACACACTAACATATTATCTTTGGCAATTGCTTCCCTCCCACTTCCTCCACATCACTGAATAGGTACAGACAGTACTATACTGCTCACAGAGGTGGTTTAAGAGTTCCATTCCCAAAGGACTATTTCATATGAAGTTTAGCAAAAAGATATTTCAACGTGATATTTTACTACCTCTACGTTTAACATACATTACACACCTCTAAACATCTAGCAGACTAGATGTTTGGCGTAGAAACTCAATTTGTCCACTTTGTCCACTATGCACATGAAAGTCTGAAATAAGCTGCATACATGTATCAATAGTTCTAATTTGAAAATGTCTTCAAAATATGAGCCTTCTGGCTGATCACCTATTCAGTGGGCTACAATGTTCAAATTTTCAGAAGAGAATCCTTCCAAGAATTTTAACACAACACACACAAAATTTGTTTACTAATTCGACTTTTGTCTTACATTGGCAACCTTTGTAACATCTAGAAAAATGAGGTGTAGATTAGGACTAATTTGTCCTTTCTGTACACAAAGTAAAACAAACCCATAGACACAAGTAAAAACTCTGGCCTCATCATAAGCACATTGGCAGGGTGCTCCTGAGGACCAGCACATGACTGTGTACTACTCAACAGGGAGTTTGCCTATTCCCCGCCCCCCAAAAAAAATTTCTTAAGAATTTTAATAAAAATAAATGTACAAAATGTGTTATGTTTTACCACTTCTAATTTTAATGCAATTTGGGCACCTGAGAACATCTAGAAAGTCTAGATGTTTTTTAAAGTACTTAGCATTGTTAACTATATATGCAGTATTGAGGAATAAGATGCACACACAATACAATGTTTGCTGTACCAATGTGTTTTCCTTATAACCAGTCTGGCACAGGACCTCCTTCTCCTTCTCAGGGTTAAAGTATTCTCCATGTCCTCTATCCCACTGACCCAATGTGGACACGTGTGGCTCCAAGAGGTGGTCTAACAACTCCATTTCAAGTCACTCCTGAAAACATTCCGGAGTTTTTGAAACAAATGGCCATTTATGAGACGTTATTTTCTTGCTCTGTCATATCTCAGCAACCTCCTGACATCTGGAATGTCCAGATGTAGCAAAGCTTTTAAAAGATTGGGGGCAACTTGTGAGCAGCCTTTTCCTATTATATACACAGGTCTCCTACAAGGGGCCACTAACTCTTCCCAACGGGGATGGGCATCTCCCATTGGCCACTGTATGTTCCCCTGTCCTTTAGGGTAGAAGGAAAGCCACTGCCTGAGGTTCTCTAAGAGCTCCACCAACCTTCCTCAGGGTCTTCACTCACCTTCCAGGGCAGTTAAGGCCTTTGCCTTGTCCGACAAGGTGCGGTCCCTGGGAGCCAGCACGGAGCAGTCACTGAGGGCCCTGGTCTTCCACTCTCTCCTGTCTAGTGCATGGCAGAGCTCTTAGGGTCTGCTCACCTTCTAGGGCCCTCAAAACCCCAGCTGTTCTCTGCAAATTGAGAAACCTCCACTTAATGTCAGGCCTCGCACGCCAGGTCACGTCTAGCAACCTCAAGCTAAGTGACCCCACCCAAAGGCTCCAATCTCTCAGAAGCAGCTTGTTCTCTGAAGGGCAGGACTGGGTCAGAAAGCCAGCAGTCCACAGGGTCCTGGGTCCCACAGGTTGTTGTTACCCTTGTGTCACCCAGATGGGGGTGAGTGTCCAGGGTCCTTCAAGGCCTGAGCCAGCCAGTGCAGGTCTGAGGAAGCTCCTGGTGTCCACAGGGTAGAGGCAGAGGACCCCAGAGGGCCCCAGGGGGAGCAGACCATGTTCTTTCACTAGGCGCTCTGCTGGTATACATGGGGAAGGAATACATGGCAGCTGGGAAATAGCAAGGAAGTGGTGGATTCCCACTGTCCCCTTGGAGGGCATGACCCCAGGACCTAACTTCCTCCCAGCAGGCCTCACCTCTTAAATGTTCTACTGCCTGAAGCTAGGTGTGGTTGCATGAGCCCATAGTCTTAGCTCTTTGGAGGCTGAAGCAGGATGGTCACTTACATCTGTAAGTTCAAGGCCATCCTGCAGAACAGGGAGAGACGTGAAATAAATATAAAATAATATATAGGAAAGAATAGAAAAAATTTGCACTACTTGTCAAAACTACAATTTTGTAAGGTTAGGGAGCAAAATTTAGACACCTGGGCCTTTGGGGCATATTTCATATCCAAATCACAGATAGAGGTATACTTGTTGGCAAACTGCTCATTTTTCAGTAGTTTGAGTTTAATTTTATGTTTCCAGGAGAAATATACAGTTCTGATGATTCTGAAGCTGAATTTAAAGTGGGGCATGTAGACATGTGCACACCAGGTCATGGAGCTACCCCATGTGGGGAAAAACTGAGTATGGTTATTTTGTATCCCTGTGAATATCCCAATGACCCATCTTGCCATGATGAGCCCTGAGCAATAGGTCCCTGTGTGGTTTCCAGCTGAGCTCAAGTCTATCCACCTAAAAGCAATTGAAGAGGTTCCAATTTAGGATTATTGCATGTTGAATATTTCTTATCTGAAATACTAGGGTCCAGAAGTCTTAAGAATTTCATATATTTTCCTAATTCTAGAATTTTTTCTTATACACAATGAAGTGTCTTGTGGATGGGACACAAGTCTGAAAATGAAAATTAATTGTTTGATGAACATATTATGCTCATAGCCTAAAGGTAATTTTACATGATATTTTCTAATAATTTTGTGAATAAAACAGTATTTGTGTGCATTGAATCATCAGATTTGTGATGCCATGTTGATGCTTTAAAAGTTTTGGAATATGGAGAAGCTCAAATTTCAGAAAGAAAATGCTCAAACTATAGTACTGGCTGAATACCATTTGTTTTCTGTGAGCCTGTGTATGGATAGTGTCTTGTAGTGGAATTGTTGATCAGTACAAATATTGATGAGGCCTATACGAGGGTCCCAAATATGTCAGAACATTATCCTTTATTCTGAAGTGAAAGGCTACTTTGGAGCCCAATAATTAATGAATGTGAGTCTTGGAGGAGAAGGTAGGGGTTGAGCAATTATGTTTCTCAAATATTAATATACAAGTGAATCCCTGTGGGCTTAGTTGTGTACCCAGCATTCATATATTGAAGTCCTAGTTTGCAGTTGAAAGGCAACTGACTCACCCAAAATGGAAATTCAACCAAGAGATTTTATGGGGGGCGGCCCAAAGGGGAAGAAAAGGAGAAGAAGAGAGCAGCAGCCTGAGCCTGCAAGCTTCAGTTTAAGAAGGGTTGCTTAGGCTACTTGGCAGGTGCTGGCTGGCAGGGTGACTCAAGAATTGGCCAGCAGACACTATGTCCCACAGGGATTGGTTGAGAAAACTTTTGACCTTGGCACCCTTCAGTTTGGTGCCCTTCAGAGAGGAAGTGGAGGGGAAAGGGATTATGTGATGTTCTTCTGAGAGAAGGAGTGATGTTTTTCTGAGAGATGAAAATTTAACTTCACCAGGGAGAAATCTGATGGGGGAAATAAAACCAAATGTAAGGTCTCCCACACAGCCAACAGCAGTACCTCAGGAAGTGATTGTATTTGGCCATAAGGTCTTTAGAGAGCTTATTATGTTAAAATAAGGTGAGCAGGATGGATTCTGGTCTAGTATAACTGGAGTCTTTTTAAGAAGAGAAAATTTGGACATAGAACAAGAGAAAGGGAAGACCATGTAAAGACACAGCAGGAATGTTACAAGCCTGGGAGAGATCCAGGGAACAGATTCTTCCTCACACCCTTTAGAAGGAACCCTGTGAACACCTTGATCTCAGTTTTCCAGCCTCAAGAACTTTGAGATGAGAAAATTTTGTTACCTAAGCCAGCATCTAGTCTGTGCTGCTTTGTTTTGGCAACCCTGGGAAACTTATCCATGATTCTCCTGGGCTTTTGTGAAAATGCAAGTTCTCATTTGGTAGGTCTGGGGCTTAGCCCGAGTTTTATCACTGCACAGGATGCTGAAGTAGGGGCAGTGTGATTTACCTGGTCTCTCCTATGAGTTCAAAAGTCTTTGCCACAAGCCAAATATGAGACCTGCCATAGCTACTTAAGAGAATTAGGAGAGGCTGGGGATAGAGTTAATGTCTGGGAAGCTGTCACTGTAACGCTGTATGTGTGAAGGCCCAGGTGATAAGGGGAGGGGAAGATGCAAGTGGAAGGTTCCTTTCTCTCCTTTCTTCCTTGTGTATGAGTGGAATGAATACAGATATCAGAGGACTTGAAGACAGCTCCCTGGCAGGCAGTGGGCCTGTTGTGTGGTGGCAAACAGGGATACTGAAGCAATGACCTTTGCTATTTCTTCTGTTCCATCCCCAGAAGCATGCCTCCATTCCTGTTCAGAGGATCGCTCATCTCTTCCTCTTCAACAGGCAGATATTTGTCTCTCCTCTCCAAACTAGTTTTCCACTTACAGTGACATGTGCTACATCACTGCACATTGTGTATATGTGGGTATATACATTACATGGATATAATATAAATATAACCAATGGGTTTGAATTTTTTTAATTAAAATCAAACATCTGAAACAAGTTTAGGGCAAGTAATTCTTTTAAAAAATCTATTCTTATGCTGTTTTATTCTGTCCCATAAGATTACAGTGGATGGGGAGGCACAATAATTTGCAGAGAATCTTGCTGTGTTTATAAGAAAAAAAATCTATAGACTGTGGGAGACCTCACCATCCTCTTGTATTCAAGCCTGGAGGTGGGTAATCAGTGTGTGTGGCAGGGGATGTGGTGTTGTCTGGATTCTAAGACTTGACTCTTTTTCCAGGAAGGAAAAAACACTTACATGTGAGAATTTCAGAGCCTAGAAAAATCCAGAAAAGTTCAATTTTTCCTTTCCAGGGTAAAGATAAAAATATAGAATCAGGGTTTGTCTTTAACATTTAGGGAAGACTGGCACTTTTAGGGAAACCAGGGCTGAATAGTTTGTAATGTGGATTGGGCTATCACAGTTGCCCGAATGTCCAGGGGAAGCACAACAGGACAAGATTTGGTGCTGGCCACCATTCCTTTTAGCCACTGGGAAAATCCTGTGGTGGGGTCTCTTCTCCATGTAGAGGTATGACTCCTATTCATAAGTCCTTCTCACTTCTGAATACCTTGCCTTAATTTAAATTTTAGAGTTTCAAATTCATGGAGCAGGTAGTTTGTGGATATCTGTACTGAGCATTATATGAGATGTAAAGCTAAGCTGGCTTTGCCCATTTGGAGCATTTTTGATGCTTCTGAATGGCTCTGACCACACCTACACAGCACACTTTCCAGGCTGTGCACATTAATGTGGGCATTCTCAGGAGCTTCTCGGGGATTCCTGAAGCAGCAGGGGCTCTGATGAAATGCTTATAAATAATTTAGGTATAATTACACTAACAACTCAAGTTTCTTTGAAATTGATAGTGAACAGAGAAATGTGGGCAGTGGGAACATGAGGTTAAGGGGATAATTCTATTATGTGTGTCCACAGTACCAACATCCAAGTGCTTTATTTTTTAAAAAGCAAATTGCCTCCAGTTCTCACTGACCTAAGTTGTCAGAATATGTCACATTCCTCAGAATACTATCTGTTATCTATAGAAGAAATATAGTCAGGAAATGCCAATAAAAGTTCCCTGAAGGAGAACATTTGTGATCCTTCTAAAGACCAGTTTGCAGAACTCAGGGAGATAAGGATCATTCCCCCTAACCATGACTTCTGGACCAAGTGACCTAGAATTGTAATGGTGGGGACTTTAAAATCTTATGTCATCCTGTTTTCAGAGAAAACTCAAGAGGTGGACCTGGGTGGGACTTTCTATAAACTTCCCTGGGATGGCACAAGAAGAGTGCCATCCTTCTTTTCTGAGAGGACCCCCCTTCACAAGACAGCATTTTCTTTTCCCATTTTCTGTCCCTTCTAATGAATTCATACCTGTTACTCTGAGAGACATGTCTGAAATCTTTCTGGCACAATTGTAAGAGTTGGGGATTGAAGATGGAGACTCTGAGACTGCCTCAGCTTCCAAGCAAGCCAGTGTGCTGTAACAACATCTTCCAAAAAGAGTTCCTGTTAATTCTCACATGGTTCTGGTGATAGTTTCACATTTCTGTTGGTGCATAGGATGAACTACCTGTTATCCTAGCATAGCAGCTACTCCTTCTCATTGCTCATTAGGAACTGTGGAACCTCTGCCTTTTCTTAATCATTATTGACAAATCTCTTTGTGGTGATTTTTGTGTCATTTATTAGTTTTTCAGAAGCTGATATGAATTTGAAGTTGCCCATCCCATGTCTCCAAGTGACATGGAAGGAAATAAATGAGACCCCCATCTGAGCCGAGTGAAATATAGGCTGTATGATATCCAAAAAACCCATGTCCAAACGGTGTTAATCCCCTGAAAGCAGAGAAAAAAATTGATCATTTTATGTTTTTTCCTAAATTCCTTGGAAATTTTTCTCTACCTTTTCTAGAGTTGGTGTTTTGTTATATCATTATTGCCATTGTAACATTAAAAGAGTTAATGTTATTTTAACTATATTTTTGGTCTCATTATATGGTCCTGTAATATAACATTCATTTTGATTATTTTCTAAATTGTAGATCAATATTTAAATATAATGTTAACTAAGTTTTTAGAATCATGCTTTAGAAGTGAAGAAACATTCTTAGAGTTTAACTTTTTAAGGGTAGTCAATATTTAATTATTTGGTTGTTACATAGGGGGTATTTCCTTAGAAAGTGTTTTCAATAGTTACTTAATAAGTTAATTTCCATGTTGTTGGTATTTTATTTTTAGTGTTGTTGACTTTTAGTTTCCTACAATGAGGTCACTGATTGTAAACTGTGTTATTTGTGTATTTCACAGTCAATTCAAACACTTCTTGTGGCCCCATACATGACACATTTTTTGAAATATATAGTTCCAATTAATATACCTATATTATCTCTCTTGTATACTTTTAAGAAATAATTTATTCCTATTAATCATATTGCTCATTTTATACTTTTATTTCCTTTCAAGATTACCATTATAATTAAATTCCCATCCATTTTTTTCTTGAATTTTTAGTGTTTTAACTGCAAATTTTTTGAAACATAAATTTTAATGGAACATTGTTCTCTATTTTTGATACATTGATACTGTTTGTGAAATGGAGGACTAAAGAATAGTCCCTTTTCTGAACCTCTCTTGCCCCCCCCCCCCCGCCTTTTTGCTCCTCTATAAACTATGCAGAGAGCTCACTATAGGTGTAAGAGCTATAGCTTTTACTCACCAGCTTTCTGGCCCCCTCTCTCCATCTATCCCACCAGTGTAACTTCTCAATTAAAATCAACTTCCTCTCAAAGCATACATTCATGCAGTATTTGAGAAAAATATTGCTTGAAATGCTTGTTGAGGCCAAGATCAAAACTGAGAGGATTTTCTTGCTTTCCTTCATAGGTGATGTCTTTAAACACAGAGAAAGACATCCATAAGGGCTTCCTGATGCTTCTCACCCAAGTGAAGAAGCCTGGATCAAAGTACTTGCTTACAAAAGCCAACAGGCTCTTTGGAGAGAAGACCTGTGATTTATTCTCAGTATGTTGAGTCAGCAGAACAATAAAAGTTGTATTTAAAATGCCTAGTGATAAAAAACCTAGAAGAGAGACCCTAGAGACCAGGCAGGATGGCACACTTGGGAGGCTGAGACAGGAGAATGGAGAGTTTGAGGCCAGCTTTGGCAACCTATTGACACCCTTGTCTCAAAGAAAAATGAAAAACGTGCCTTGGGACACAGCTCATTGGTACAGTATTTGCCTAGCCTGCTCAAGGCCCTGGGCTCAATCCCCAGAACTGCAAAAACATACAAACAAAAATGAACAAATCCCTAGAAAAATTGATAAAGTTACAGTAAGCTATTTTTTATAAAGACCCCAATTCTATACTCATACCTTGTATTATTTCAAAATTGGCAATACCTAAAATATCATTTATTTTCTCTGTGTAAACCTTAGTGGGCTCACAGATGATCTGATCAATCCTTATTCAGGGATCAGGACATCTCTATACAAATGTAGATGTTTCAACATCTAATAGATAAAAATTTGATCATGTTTTTAATTTTAAGAAAAGCCTAAAGTTAGCACGCTGTTTTCAAGCTCACTGACAATTTTATTTAGCAACATGGCTCCACTGAACACTTTTCTCTCCAAAGGCATTTAGGAGTCCTGTCTTCAGTGATATCATGCAGAACTGGAGCTGCTATCCTTTGCCAAAGCTACAGAGAAGTCCAGGAAGCATAGAAACACATGAGTCTCA
The DNA here is from genome assembly GCF_964194105.1 of Spermophilus citellus. Taxonomy (NCBI): domain Eukaryota; kingdom Metazoa; phylum Chordata; class Mammalia; order Rodentia; family Sciuridae; genus Spermophilus; species Spermophilus citellus. The sequence goes on from NC_138186.1 coordinate 22,572,916, forward strand.
AAAGAGACAAAAGGAATTACAAGGCATTCCCTTCTCCTCCCACCATAGTCTGTCCTCCCTTCTCCTACTATCCCCCTCCTTGTCACTGCTAATTTCACTCGTGTTGCAGGAGGTCAGAACAGGGTTGCCTGGCTGAGCATCCTGGTGTGTGTGAACCTTAGTGGGCTCACAGAAGATCTGATCAATCCTTATGTTATCAAAACCAAAAGACTAATAGTATCTGTTCACCTGGGAACAAAGTGGCTGATATAAATGTTAAAGAAACTCATAGGCCAGATTTCCCAATTAATATTTCACATCAGAACATACTGTCACTTGTCTAACATTTACATGGCAGGTGACTAGCCCCTCTGGCAGAAGATAAAAGGCCAGGTCTTCTCAAAGTTATGACCTTGGCAAGGGGTTTAGTTTGTCCTTGGGGTCAATTTGGACTATATTCCTCCAACTTTTACATGTGAACCTGACTTCTACTGCTTCTTTCCTCTAACTTAAGCACCCTTCATTCAGACTTGAGAAGCCTAGACTTGATTAGTCAGCTACAGAGCTTCTCTTAGGGCTGATCCATTCCACACACTGGAAATACCCTCCATGTGGGGCTAAAACTTACCTGTTGCTCTTTCAGAGTGTGACAACTTCTAAGCTTCATCCTCAAGATCAATGATGGTTTGATGTTTAATCCATTCAGATACTTTTGCACCATTAGGAACATCCCTATTTCTGGGAATAAATGAGACCATAAAAAATAGAGGTAGTCCTTTCCACTATTTCTTCTTGGAATCTTTATTTCTTCTTGTCCTCTTGAGGCCGAAAATTTCTAGGAATGATCTTTATTTACTTATTTATTTATTTTGGGAGGAATGTACCACTTGTTATCCAGGTTAAAAGGGATGTACTTCACCTACACAAATAATTATTTGTTCCAGGGATACTAGGTGCCAGAAGGATGCAATCATAATATCTCTTCTAGTACTTTCCAAAAACTCCTCTTATGCACCTCATCTGGAGCATCAATTTTGTCTGCTGCTCAAATTTTGCTACATAGCTGTACAATGTTAGAACTGAGCCTAACCACAGGGCCTTAGATATGACACTGCTCTTACCCACAACAGGTAATGTCACCTCCTACCCAGCCCCCTCTCTCCTTTGTGGCTTGTTTTCTCCATCCTGGTGTCAAGTTTCTGCTTCATGTCAATCTGCTTTCCTCCAGTGACTTAGAAGTCTTTTACCATCTTCAATTTGGTGGATCTTGCAGTGGCTGTTGTCATATATACAAACTCATAGATGGATATTTTAACTGTTGTACTTAACTTTCCAAACTCAGCACATTTGAAACCAGAATGTTTGGATTTCCAAGACATCATGTCATGCTTATTCATCATGGGTTCAGAAAAACAACTGATACAGTCTCTGTTTGTCTTGAAAGTTCAAATTCAATACTTGCTTCCAAATGACTCAATTGATCAGCAGGCCCAGCTGGTATTTGTCAATGCCAGCTACTTCAAAGGAACAGTTTGACAAAACATTCACAAGAGAATTGCCTCACAAAATAAACCAGGTAGGAGGAACTTTTAAAAAATCATAATAGTCTAATGAAGAATTTGAATAGAAAAGGTTAACTTTGTAAAGGCTTAAATGGATAATAATAATTTCAAAATTATCATCTCTATTAAAGAAATTTAATCTCATTGGAAACAATATATAAATAAATAATACTTACTGTCTACTATGGTTTCAACCTATAGCACTCTAACTGCCTGTGATAAAGTCTCATACATGTATTGGCTAAAACTCATTCTGGACACAAAAATCTTCCTACAGATACAAGTAGCTTAGATAGCAAGCAAAAGAAATGATTTATGTATGTTTATATATATGTTTATGAAACATGAGGTAGGATTTACAGAGGGAATGTGATAATACTCTTATTGAATTAAGGGTTTTGTTTTATTTTTATGTTTTTGTGCAATGGGGCATCAACTGTAGGGCTTGTGTATGTTAACAAAGCATTGTACCACTGAGCCACAATCCATATTTTCAATCAATTACTTTTAAAATTAAAATTAGAATTAAAATAAACTTTCATTTAAAGTGATCCCTTAGATCATCATAATTCACTGGATTAAATTGAGCTGCACCCCATCTGCCTGAACTAGTTGGGAAACTTCCTGAAGATAAGGTTTCCTATGGCTGTATGTCCTGCACCTAGATGAAGGACTAGCTGTGTCATCTATGAGGCCCAGTGCAAAGTGCAAATGAAAGGCCTCTTGTTTGGATTTCAGGATGTGGACAGCAAAATGTCAAATCAAGGGGAACACACAGCTTGCGGGATCCTGAAACAGGACCCCCTGAGAAAATCTTAATCAGGGCATCTCTGAGATTGCCTCAGCTTCTGAGCAGGACACTGCCCTATAATAAAGTCTTAAGAACAAGTTCATATTAATACTCAAGTGGTGCTTGTGATAGTTTCATATTTCCATTAAATGCATGCATTCAATTACTTGATATCCAAACATAGCAGCTACTCCTTACCATTGATCCTTAAGGATTCCAGCCTTAATATCTAACTTCTACACTTTCTTGATGATACTTGACAATTCTCTTGGGGGAATTTTCCTGATATGTACTATTTTAACAGATATTGAAAAAATTGAAGTTCCCATTCCATGCCTCCAAATGACACAGAAGAGAATAAAGTGAGGCACCCCTGACCTAGTAAGAAGCAAAGTGAAGTAAACCTTTATCAAATTAAGAAAATCACCTCTAAGTGATGTTAATCCCCTGAAAACAGGGAAAAGCCAGCCACAACTTGGCATCTGCCTTCCAGGGCACCCTTTTGGTTCTCCAAAAATCCTGAAATAGTTTTCAGACGAGTGTCATGAAAATGGGTCCATTCCACCATAATACTGACTGAAGTCATCATCCAGGTTTTGCAATGGGAAGTGAAACCTTATTAAAAGGACTATAAAATTACTTCCGTCACTGAAGCCTTCCTTGACATACTTGCCATAGATGTCCTGTTTTTATCATCTGGGAAAATCCTCACATGCCTCTCACATTTCATTTATGCATGTTTTTCATTCTCAGAATATTAATCTGGATGTCACTTTACTGTCAGTCCTGATATACCATTATGATACCCTTGGGTGAAGCATGTCTCTGAACACCTAGAACTTCATAGCAACACATCCTGTTTTAACAAATTGTTGGAACAATTTCAGGTCTCTGCTGCAGGCTGCACAAAGGACTAAAGGGAGCAGTGGGCTTCTAGCTCTCTTTGGGGCTCCTCCCACTTTAGGGTCTCTTTCCCCTTACTTTCCACTATTTATTTAATGTACTTGTAGACAACTTGGATAATTACAACTATTTGTATTATGTCCTAGATTTTTATAAATGTCCTAAATATTTTCTCATACACTCTGTATTTTTAAAGAAATATCCTTGAGAATGGAATGGAGGAGAGGGTGCATGGGGGTAGGAAAGATGGTGGAATGAGATGGACATCATTACCCTAGGTACATATATAACTGCACATATGGTGCAACACTACATCATGTTCAACCAGAGAAATGAAAAGCTGTGCTGCAATCATATACAATAAATCAAAATGTATTCTGCTGTCATATATACATAATTAAAATAAATAAGTTAATAAAAACAAACAAAAATAATAATATCCCTGAAAATTAACCTGTTGACATAAAAGTTGGGGCACATTGTGAAGCTTCTTCCAAGCTGGTACAAAAATGTTGTACTGATTTTCACTCCTACCTACTATCATTTACACTACTACCTGCTGCCTGACTTATTTTTTATAAACTGAACTAAACAATGTCTGCTCCTGAGACTTATTTTTGAACTCACAGTTCATGACCTGTTAAACAAGCCATTCATTACACAGCTCTTACTAAAATTATACCAAGTTAGACCATGTTCCCCCTTGACTACAGTCATTTCAGGGTACACACTTTTCAAATTGGATTTGGCAAAAAAGTGCATCCACAGAACTGCCAAGCTGTAATACAAAGTTTTTATTTCACCTCTTCCTCTAATTTTCAAAACATACTATTACATTTTAATTAGGTATAATAGACATAATCAACCTCATATCATGCAATTTGATGAATTTCAACATTGGTTGCTCCAGGAAAACATCACCATCAAGATCATAAGCATATTCATTACACTCAAAACATTCCTATTTTGCAATCCCACTTTTTTCCACCCCTCCTTGCATTGCTCCACTCACATATTTCAGAACTCATACAGTGTCACAGGATCAGCTCTGAGGGTCTCCCCAGAAGTGAAAAGGGGACCTCAACTCAGCTCAGGCAGGTTCTTGACTTTGCAGAAAGAAATTTCAGGCTTCATCAAAAGACAAACAAGTAGAAAATTATTCAGGAAAGCAAGGAGATTTATTCAATGGAAGCCAACAATGGAGCAGGATACTCACCTAGAGGGAGGAGTGTGGGTGCTCCAAAGTGAGGAAACCATTGGGGTCTCAGGCTCCTTTTTGAATAATATTACCGAATTACAGTTAAACAGATTTTTTTGTTCATGCCTGTGCTTTTCTTGTTACTTATAAGAACCCTTTGCCTCATCCAAGGTGACAAGCATCATCTCCTGTTTCTTTCTTTTTAATTTTCTTTATTTGACCACAGAAACATTTAATGGGCTACCTGTATAGTCATATCCTCAAGAAATTCCTTTTTATTATTGAAATATTGTATTATTATAATTGACCAGTGAACCTATATTTTGTGATCACAGTTTTGCATATGTTAAAAGACCATCCATTCTCCCCTGAATTGCAATTGCATCTATTTTCTGATTTCTAGTTAATTCTGCTGATCTCTTTGTCTATCAGGATGCCAATAGCACACCATCTTGTTTTGTTTTTGTTTTGAGAGCTGGAAATTGAACCCAGGGCCTCCAGTATGCTAGGCAAGTCTTTTACCACTGAGCTACAGCCCTATTCCTTTTTTATTTTGAAACATGGTCTCACTAAGTTGCCCAGGTTTGTCTGCAACTTGCAATCCTCCTGTCTCAGGAGTAAATAGGATTACAGGAGCCTATTGACACTCCTGGCTCCCTCTAAAAGTATTATTGTCAAAGTTGTTTAGGCTGGTTTGGTCCTTTTAATTTCCCTGTGAATTTGAGATTTTGCTTAATCACATCATAATATGACTGATGGATTTGCTGTGGTTGTGTTGAACCTAAATATTAAATAGAACAGAGCAGCTGTCTTAGCAATATTTAAACTTCCAACCCAGAAATTGGACATTTTCCTCCTTTTTTTTCACATGTTCTTCAATTTTTCACAGTGTCAAGTAGTTTTCAATATATAAATTTGTACTACACATTATTTGTCAGGGTTATTTCTGAGGATATTCTCATTTTTGATGCTGTTATAAATGTGTTACTTTTTTTTTCAATTTCTCCTTTGTTTCTAGCATTGAGGAATATGATCTTTTTTTTCAACCTTGTTAAATTGCTAAAGTCACTTAATAGTAGCTTTTCAAGCTAGCTTATATTGGATTTTCCATATAGACACTGTATCTGCAGCCAAAAAAGACACATTTTCTTCTTTGTTTCCAATCTGAAATGCCCCCACCACCATTATTTCTTCTTCTCCTCCTCCTCCTCCTCCTCCTTCTCCTCCTCCTCCTCCCCCTCCTCCTCCTCCTTCTTTTTGCTCTATTGCACTGGGTAGAACCTACAGCACAGTATGCAGATGTTTTTCATAGATGCTCCTCATCAGATTGAAGAAGTTTCCTTCTATTTCTAGTTTGATGAAGGGGGTTAAGCAGGAATTGATTTACAATTTGCCAGCAGGGGGAGGCAAGAGGCAGGCAGAGAAGCCAAGAGTCTGTGCAGTGTCTTTGTCTTGTTGGAATCACGCTGCCCTTCTCTGAGACCAGCCCTGAGCAAGGTCCAGCTGCACCACTGACAGCTGTGATTGCCCAAAAAGCTATTTCTGTAAACACAGTGTGACACCACCTTCTGGGGTCCTCTTGTTTTTGTCTTTTCAGTTTCTGGTTCCAGAGGCAGCCTGCAATTTCCAAATCTTGCCTTTCTTGGTGCCCTGCCACTCCTGGGCCTGGTCATAGAAGCCCTCACTTGCCACCTTCCACACAGCCCCTACCTCAGGTCTCAGTGCTGTTAGTCCGGGGCTGACCTACCTCTGAATCACAGGAACAGGAGCCTGCAGCTGTGCCTCTCTAGGTCCACTCTGGGGTCACTGCACTCCCAGAGACCTTTTATGAGCCCTGTTTGGCTGGGGGATTTCCAGTCTGCAGGGCACTGCTCCAGGGAGGACATTCAGTGTGACCTGGGTCAAGGCAAGGAAAGGGTCTCCCCTCTGCCCAGGGATGGGTCACTATCACCTGCTCAGTCCACTGCTTTACTTTTTTCAATGACCAGTATACACTGGAACACCATGCCAGATTCAGGGGATGCCACTCTTGTTGGACACCACATATTGTGTACAGAGATTTGTAAACTGAAAAGTGCTCTGAAACTGACAACCAAAGGCTGACTTGCAAGGTCCCTTGGGGCATTGGCTGGGAAAACACCAGGGGGGCTGGGGAAGAGCACAGAAGCTAGAACTCTGGGCCTTCCTACTTCTAGAAAGTAAAGGCAGAATGACAGGCTAGGATTTTAGGGGAGGAAAGTCCTATAAGTCTGAATTCTGAGTCCCTGCCTTACACAAAGGAGGGATTCAGTGAGATGGAATGTGTTTGTTCTCCTTATAAGCTGTGATATTGAGAATTAAACCTAGGGCCTTATGAATATTAGAAAAGTATTTACCACTGAGCAGTTTTTATTTTATATTCAGATAACTTCTTGTTAAGTTGCCTAGGCTGGCCTCCAACTTGTGATCCTCCTGCCTCAGTCTCCTGGGGAACTGGGGTCATAGATATGTGCCATCATGCTAAGTACAATTTACAAAACAATCAACTTAATTCTAACATGAAAATACTATGTTCATGGTCATCTCAATATAATGATCTCAATAGATACAGAAAAACATTTAAAAATTGACATTGATTTGTAATAATGCACAACCGTCAGCAAACTAGAAAAAAGAAGATAAGTTCCTTACCATAATAAAGGACATCTACAAAAAAAAAAAAAAAAAAAAAAAAAAAAAAGCAAAAGACAAGAAAAACCCTACAGCTAACATAGTTAACGGTGAAAAGTTGAATAGTTTCACTCTATAACCAAGAGCAAAGCAAGGATTTCTGTTCTCATAACTTCTTTTCAGTATTGTAGTGAAAGATTTAACCAATTCAATGAAGCAAGAAAAAGAAATTAAAGGCATCCAATTGTGCAGCAAAAACTAAAATTGCCTATTTTTAAGGTCAACATGACCATACATGTAGAAAATTCTAAGAAATATTCAAGAAGCTACTGAAACTAATATTTAACAAAATTTCAATAAATGTGGTAGTATGCATAAACAGCAATTATATATCTATGGATGCATGATGAATAATCAGAAACTAAAAATATTTTTTTAAAAATCACTTTCACTAGAATTAGTGTGAAATACTTAGAAATAAATTTTTTAAAATATATGTAATACCTGAACACTGAAAACTACAATTATAGCTCAGAGAAAGCACATAAAACAAAAGAACGTGCACATGTATCATAAGATTCAGTATTGTTAATGTGAAATTCTCCCTAAATTAATCCATTGATGAATAAAATTCCAATCAAAATCTCAGCAGCCTTTTTATAGAAATCTGGAAGCTTGTTCTAAAATTTACATGGAACTGCAAAGGACCTAGTGTAATTCTATTTGAGCAACTTAGAAAATAAGTAAAAAGTTGAAAGCTTTAAACTACATTATTTTAATACATTTTAAAGCTCCAGTAATCAAGAATGTAGTACTAAAATTAAGGAAGTATATAGATATCTACAAATATGTATATATCATATAGACATGTGGAAGAGAATAGAGAGCCCAGATATAGACCCACACATGTACAATGATAATTACTTTAAAATAAATGTGCTAAGGGAAAGTACAATCTATAATTTCTTCAATAGGTAGCCATGGGACAATTGGAAAAAATATTCAAAAATGTGTATCTCAATGTTTATTCCTTTTATATAATTTTAATATAAAAAATTTACTACAAAACAAAGCACAGATCCAGGGGGCTGGGAATATTGTTCAGTTGGTAGAGTGCTTGTCTCCAATAAACGGTCCTTTGTTCAATCCCAGCACCAAAAAATAAAAATAAAAATAAAAAAGGAAAGAAAGAAAGAAAAAGAAAAAGGAAAAAGAATGCATAGATACAAGTGTTACAGGTTAAAAAATTGCATGGTTTTCAAAATAAAATACAAGAAAAAAATTGAGTAAAATTGAATTTGTCAAAGAGATTTTTAACATGGCATAAGAAATGAAAGGATCAAATTATAAAGTAAAAGCATAAGACATTGGGTTTTATTAAAGCAAATCAAAACAGAACAAATACTCTTTGCTTTTCAAAAGCAAGCCATAGGCCAGGGCAAAATACTTGTAAGATAGATAGATATATAGATATATATATATATATATATATATATATATATAGATATATATATATATGAAAAAGAATGGTTTTTTCCTAGTGCATAAAACATATTACATAGTAGGAAGAAAACACCCCAAATTTATGAAGTGGGAAGAAAGATGTGAACAGGCCCTACAACAAGGAAAAGACAAACACACTAAAAAATGTTCAATATCATCAGTCATTGAAACCAATGATTAAAATAAAAAGATTGTCAACACAGCTTGTGGAAATGTAAACTAGTATACTAACTACGTTGGAAAAAAATTTCCTAAAATGTTAAAAATACACCTGACATACAACCCAGCCATTTAACTTTAAGGTATGTACTAGAAAGGAAAAGCATATGCCTACCCAAAGATTTGTAGAGAATAGTTTATAAGTTTTACCCGTATAGCAAAAAATTTAACAGAATTGATCAACTCTCCTTCATGCCTTGGTGAGTGAATGTCAATCAGCAGACAAAGGAATAAACAAACTGATATATCCATGTGGCACAGTAATACTCAACAAAAAATAAATAGTTGATTATTGATACACTCCGTAAGAAGGACACATCTCAAACTAAAGTATGTTAGTCCATTTTCTGTTGCTATATCATGGCAACACACATTGGGTAATTAGAAAACAATACAATTCTACTTGGATCACAATTCTGGGTGTGGAAGTTCCCAGAGGATGGTGCTGGCTTCTGGTGAGGGCCTTCATGCTGCATCATAATATGACTAAGGGTAAGTGAGCACAAGGACAGGAAGGATCCTGAATTTACCCTTTTATCAGGAGTCTGCTCTCACACTGATAGCATTTATCCCTTCATGAGAGCATAGCCATGGCCTCATAAAGTCCCCACCTCTTAACACTGTTACAAATGTAGTTCAATTTCAATATGAAAGCAGGGTTGTTGCCACAGGCTTGCAATCCCAGAGGCTCCAAAGGCTGAGGCAAGTGGATTGCAAATTCAAGATGGCCTCACCAATTTAGCAAGGCCTTAAGCAGCTTAATGAGGCTCTAAGCAACTTAGTGAGATCCTGTTTCAAAATAAAAACTAAAAGAGCTGAGATATGGCTCAGTGATAAAATACCCCTGGGTTCAACTCCAATACCCCCAAAACAAAATAAATTAATTTGAATGTTGGAAGAGACATTCAAATGATAGCATATGGCTGAGTTAAAGAAGCCAGCCCCCGCAAAATAATAACATTGTATGATTTAGTATATAAAATTCCAATAATTGCAAACCAATCTGCAGTGACAGAAAGATCAATGACTGCTTGAGGATTGGGCTCCAGAGAAGGATGGAGGGATTATAAAGGGAAATGAAGAAATTTGGGGGACTTGTGGGTCTATTTACTATCTTGACATTAACATTGATTTCTTGGGTGTAAAAATGTGTCAAAACTCAGCCAATTTTATACATTAAATATGTGTAATATCTTATATGCTAATGCATTCAACAAACCTGCTCTTAAAATTCCTCTGGCTCACTCCTTCTTTGCCATTCCATTGACAACATCTAGGTTGAGGCCCCCCTCACTATAACTCACCTCCACTATACAGTTTTGCAACTTGTGTGTGTGTGTGTGTGTGTGTGTGTGTGTGTGTGTGTGTGTGTGTATAAGGATCTAGCTTCACTTAACTATATATTCACCTTGGTTATAACCACCATTTTGCTATCAGGTGACCGTGGTATGCATCCCAGATGTCTTCAGGACAAACGACATCATTAAGATAGCTGAGCATATGGTGCTGTCTTCTGATGCCTGGATTATTTCTTAAAATGATGTTGGGTATTTTAATAGTTCTTCAGAAAAGTCAGGTACATTCCAGTGGTCATAGCCTCTCTTTATCTAGTTTAGCATTCCCCCTTCCTCCTGCCTTGGGGTGCAGAAATTCCCCTGTACTGCTGTGACTCCAAACATGCTTCTGTCCATGAATCCTTAATAAATTGCCCATAGTGCAACCCTGGATCTGTCTGCCTCTTTGTTCTCATGGAATCTTCCACCTTTGGTAGCCTGTTGTCATACACTGCGACTGGGTTTTCCTGAAACACACATATATGCATGCATGTGTATATGGGTGTATCCTTGTATGTATGTGTCTATGTGCTTGCATGTATTCTGTATCAGTAGTTCTTGTCCAAGGCGATTTTGCCCCCACACCCTACGGGACACTTGGCAGCTTCTGGAAACATTCTTGGTTGTCATAATAGGGGACAGATTTGCCACTGACATTATTGGGTGGAGGTCAGGATTTTGCTACAAATCCACAACACAACACATTAGACTCTGACTAAAACAAAAGGTGATCTGACCCAAAATGTTATTGTTGTTGTGACTTAGAAACCCTTTTCTAGTGAAGCAGACCTGTTGATACCTTTTCTTCTCCCTAGAATGCTTGTTTCTACCTTGTGTACCTCCTGACACCCTGCTGACCCGCTAAGTCCCCTCTCAAAGGCCTGCTCCATTTGCATCTTGACCTTATTGAGAGTTATCCTCATTCACATTCTTGACCCTTAGTTGCTTTATCTGGCACCTCCTTTAACACTTATAACATACATTTTTGAGTGACCATTGGTGTTCCTTTTGAAAGTTGCAGAGACTGACCATAAGCTCCTTGAGGACAGACCTACTTCTTATTCATCTTTGTATCTTATTTAGATCATGGTAATTTGATGAAAATATGAAGCATACCATGAAAAGTGCTATAATAACCCTTGTTGGTTGGTTCATTCTTATCAGGAGAATTCTCCCAGGAGATAGTATTGAGCATGGCTGTTATTAGTGAATTTTCTCTTTGATCTAAAGTTTCTATCAATCTTTCAATTACAATGTGTAAGGGTTTAAAATGTTTTTTTTTTTTTTTGTAAAAAATAAGGACCACACCTAAATTACAGAGCATAGCAATATGCCCTAGAGATTGCTTGAGCCTGCATTTTAAGCCTACATCTATTGGTAATAAATAGCATTGCCCATCTGGGAATTGTAGGCCCATAGCATCAAGTATATTATGATTATTGTGAAATAATCTCTATGTATCTGAAAGGGTCACCCTCTCATGGATTAAGGAAAGCTAAAACCTAGGACAGTTGGCAGCCTGCATTTATGTAATTGTAGCCTCTATATACTTTCTTATAGTTCCCAGAATTATTCTCATCACATTACTTGTGAGTTTTCTTCTTTCAAAAAACTCCAAATTCTTTTATGAAAGTCCTAGCAGAGAATAAGGGGAGAGAGTGACAGTTCAACTCCCTGGTCAGAAAGCTCCCAACCATGCCTTATCTCTTCTCAATTACTGTCCCACAAATGACACTTTACCCCCAAGCTAGTTACATGTGTGACCCTTTGATTCCCCTATCTGCAGATTCTCAGGTATCTCAACCACCACCCATCTTCACCCCATCACAAAAGATCCCATTTTCTCTCTTGGGCATATGATAACATCCTATTCAACCCCAAATTTTGGTCACAATTCATTTTAGAATTTTCATCTGATCAGGTTGCTCTCTCTTTTTTTAAAAAAGAATTTGTTCTAATTGATTGTACATGACAGTAGAATGCATTTTGACACATTATACATAAATTGAGTTAACTTCTCATTCTTCTGGTGGTACATGATGTAGGATCACACTGGTTGTGTACTAATATATGCACATAGGTTTTTAGTGTCTGATTCATTCTGCTATCCTTCCTGCCCCCATACCCCTCCCCATCCTTTCACTGTCATCTGCCTAATCTGAAGTTTCTCTATTCTTCTACAGCCCCCTTACCCCATTGTGAATTAGCACCCACATATTAGAGAAAACATTCAGCCTTTGGTTTGGGATGATTGGCTTATTTATTTAGTATAGTCTCCTTTTCTATCCATTTACCTACAGATGCCATGATTTCATTCTTCTCTAAAGCTAATATTCCATTGTGTATATATTCCACACTTTCTTCATCCATTCATCTGTTGAAGGGCACCTAGGTTCGTTCCATAATTTAGCTATTATGAATTGAGCTGCTATAAACATTGATGTGGCTGTATCACTGTAGTATGCTGATTTTAAGCCTTTTAGGTATAAACTGAGGAGTACAATAGCTGACTCAAATATGGTTGCATTCTAAGTTTTCTGAGGAATATCTATTTTGCTTTCCATAATGGATGCACCAATTTGAAGTCCCATCAGCAATGTGTGAGTGTTCCTTTTCCCCGACATCTTTGCCCACATTTATTGTTGCTTGTGTCCTTCATAATTGCCACATAATTGCCACTTATGACTGGAGGGAGATGAAATCTTAGAATAGTTTTGACTTGCATTTCTCTAATTGCTAGAAATGGTGAACATTTTTACATATATTTGCTGATTGATTGTATTTCTTCTGTGAAGTGTCTGTTCAGTTCCTTAGACCACTTATTGATGGGGTTATTTGTTTTTTGGTGTTATTTGAGTTCTTTATGTAGCCTGAAGGTTAATATGGGCAGGGCATATAGCTCTGTGCTTAAGTGCACCTGAGATCAAAGAAATATCATGGTAACAGAACAAAACAAATAAAAAATAAATTAAAAAAACACACAGAAAACTAGATCCTGCTTTTATATCCAGAGGGTTAATTTATCATTTTTGAAAACTCTGCAAATAATTTCTCTTAACTATAGCCAGCATAATTACACATACATTTCCCTTTAGGACATTTGTCCTTCACAAACCTGCAACCTGCTTAGACTCTCTGCAACTTGTTTAAACATTTAGCTTTTGAGATTTGGGCCTTTCTTTCCATTTTGAAATAATACAATCATTTTACTTTAGGACAAACATCATACTTTACATGCAAAATCTTTTCTCATTCAAAAACACTCTCTAAAAGATATATGTTCATCCTTTTAACATTTTTTTTGTACTTCCCCCCTCCAACTTTTGTTTGAAATAAGATAAAAGGTTTGTTATGCCTTTTTATCTCTTAAATTTAAATTTATAGGTTGAAACAAATCATATAAATCTTTAAAATTTAGACAAATTCTTTCTTTTTAATGTTACAATACTACATTTTTCAATATTTTATCAAAATGCATGTTAAGGTCTTTCTCCCTTTCTCTTTTTTTTTGTATAGGATTGCAGATGTTAATTCAAAAGTTAACTCTTAAAAGCCCTTTTTTTAATTGAACCCAGGGGCACTCAACCACTGAGCAACATATCCCAGCCCTTTCTATATTTTATTTAGAGATAACATCTTAAGAAGTTGCTGAGGTCCTTGCTAAATTGATGAGGCTGGCTTTGAACTTGCCATCCTCCTGCCTCAGCTTCCCTAGCCACTTGTATTACAGGCAGGTGCTACTATAATTGGTAAATCTTTATTTTTAAGTAAATATCCAGGGAAGAGCAAAAGTAAGTTGTTTTCCTATATTCCAATCATTTATAAAAATACAATTAATAGATATTATTATCACGAAGCTAAGACTATTTGAATTTATATTTAGCAATGGATTTGTCATTGTTGAAATATATAAATGATTCAGATATTTTATCTCCATTTATAAGCATTTACCTTCTTATATTTACCTAATTTTCCCATTTTTAATTACTCATGAAAACCAAGATATCAGACCAGCATAGTCAACACCTTATTTCTTTGTCAAACCTAAAAGTTGATATTGCATTTAAAATAAAAAGCATTGAACATTGTATCTTAAAAACCTAACAGAGATAAATTAATCCTGAATGGCCAGCAACTTGGGGAAAAATATTAACAATTTTAGACATTTTATTAACTTATTTATTTATTGTGTATGTGTGTGGGGGGGTTACTGGGGAGTGAACTCAATGGTACTTGGCCACTGAGCCACATCCCCAGCCCTATGTTTTTATTTGAGACAGGATCTCACTGAGTTGCTTAGTGTCTTGCTTTTGCTTTGGCTGACTTTGAACTCAAAATCCTCCTGCCTCATTCTCTGGAGCCACTGGGATTTCAGGTGTGAGCCACTGCTCCTGGCTAATTTTAGACATTCAGAATTTTATCTTAGCAACAAATTTAAATTAATTCATTTGTGAGATGTCTACTCACAATAAATTCTACTTAAGAGAGAATAATATGGCAATATATGCTTATTGACTTAAAAATTGAGAGTTGAATAAAAATTACATTCACAAGAAACTTAATCAGGCTAAGGTCATCTGTTTATAGGAGTGCTGTCATTTGGATATGGAATGTTCCCCAAATGCTCATGTGTCTGTTGTCTTTGTTTGACCAATTTGCACCAGCTTTATTCATAATGATAGATTTAACAACGCTATAAATCTTATTTTGTTTTTGTTGTTCTTAAGGGAGATTAAGATGCCTAAAATAAGATGATGTTTGAATGGAACTTTAGGGACTAATGGCATGTAACTGTTTGGGTTGGAGGTATAGAAATGCAATACCACCAGGCAAAGTGTCCTAGCTGCAAGGGGGATACATCGTGGTTCAAAGCTATTCACCTGTCCAATCTGGTTGTCATAAACACTGTATAAATTGGAACACACATTAGAGAGCAGGTGTCAAAGGACCATGAATCTGTCTCCTTGTGTTTCTAATATCTATTGCAATGCAGAGCATATATGATGAATGATGAATGGTGAATGGCAATGATAGACAAAATTAAAATATGCATTAAAGTTTTTTTCTCTTTTAGATATAGATGGACACTGAGTAAAAGATATGGGTTTTGCACCTGCACAGAGCTCTCTGTATAGTTTATAGATGAGCAATAGAAAAAAATGAAAGGGGCAAGATATGTTCAGAAAAGGGACTATACTTAAGTCATGCATCCCACGGATACCATAAATTCATCAGAAATAGAGAATATCTTGCCTTTCTTTATTTATGTACAAAATGATGCAGTTCAAAACACTAAAATAACTTGCCTCTACTTATTTACAAAAAAATATGCAGTTCAAAAAATAAAAATCCAAAAAGAAATTTGAACAGGAATGCAATCATCATGAGAATATTTAAAAGGAAATAAAAGTATAAAATGAACAATAGCACTAATAAGAATAAATTAGTTCTTAAATGGTATCCTAGAGAGAGATAATATAGGTATACTATATGATACTTTATATTTCTTTTTTTACCATATGATTTATTTTTATTTTTTCATGATACATGACAGCAGAATATATTTTGACATATAATACATACATGGGATGTACATACATCAATCATAATGTCTATTCTATTCTACTGCCCTTCCTATCCCCCTGACTCCTCCCCTCCTCTCCCATCCTTTCTCTCTATCCAATCTAATGTGACACACTTTTTTTTCTTTTTCTCATCACATTATCATCTATGTATTCTGTATAACAATGAGGTTCTCCTTCCATCTTCCATGCAACTCCACTTCTCCCTCTTTTTCCCTCCCACCACTCTTCCCTATTTAGTGGTAGTCTTCTTCTTATGCTCTTCCTCCATATCCCATTTTGAGTCACCCCCCTTATATCAGAGAGAATATTTGGCACTTGTTTTTTAGGGATTGGCTAAGTTCACTAAGCATAATCTGCTCTAATGCCATCCATTTCCCTGCAAATGCCATGATCTTGTTATTTTTTAGTGCTGAGTAATATTTCATTGTGTATAAATGCCACATTTTTAATCCATTCATCTATTGAAGGGCATGTAGGTTGGTTCCACATTCTAGCTATTGTGAATTGTGCTGCTATAAACACTGATGTGGCTGTGTCCCTGTAGTGTGCTCTTTTTAGGCCTTTTGGGTATAGTCTGAGAAGGGGAATAGCTGGGTCAAATGGTGGTTCCATTCCCAGCTTTCCAAGGAATCTCCATACTGCTTTCCAAATTGGCTGCACCAATTTGCAGTCCCACCAGCAATGTATGAGTGTACATTTTTCCCCACATCCTCGCCAGCACGTTTTGTTGCTTGACTTCATAATGGCTGCCATTTTTATTGGAGTGAGATGGTATCTTAGAGTAGTTTTAATTTGCATTTCTCTGATTGCTAGAGATGGTGAGCATTGTTTCATGTATTTGTTGATTGATTATATATCCTCATCTGAGAAGTTTCTATTCAAGTCCTTGGACCATTTGTGGACTGGTTATTTGCTTTTTTGTTGTTTAACTTTTTGAGTTCTTTGTATACTCTAGAGATTAGAGCTCTATCTGATGTTTGAGGGGTAAAATTTTGTTCCCAGGATGTAGGCTCCCTATTCACCTCACTTATTATTTCTCTTGCAGAGAAAAAACTTTTTAGTTTGAATTCATCCTATTTGTTGGTTTTAACTCTTGTGCTATAGGTGTCTTATTAAGAAATTTGGGGCCTGCCTCCACGTGATGAAGGTTAGGGTCAACTTTATCTTCTATTAGATGCAGAGTCTCTGATCTGATTCCTAGCTCCTTGATCCATTTTGAGTTGACTTTTGTGCATGGTGAGAGAAAGGGATTCAATTTCATTTTGTTGCATATGGATTTCCAGTTCTCCCAGCACCATTTGTTGAAGATGCTATCCTTTCTCTATTGCATGTTTTTAGCACCTTTGTCTAATATAAGGCAGTTGTAATTTTGTGGGTTGGTCTCTGTGTCCTCTAATCTGTACCATTGGTCTACCAGCCTGTTTTGGTGCCAGTACCATGCTGTTTTTGTTACTATTGCTCTATAGTATAGTTTAAAATCTGGAATCGCGATACCACCAATTTCGTTCTTCTTGCTTAGAATTACTTTAGCTATTCTCGGTCTCTTATTTTTCCAGATGAATTTCATGATTGCTTTTTCTATTCCTGCAAGGAATGTCATTGGGATTTTGATGGGAATTGCATTGAATTTGTAAAGTGCTTTTGGTAATATGGCCATCTTAATAACATTAATTCTACCAATCCCTGAGCAAGGTAAATCCTTCCATCTTCTAAGGTCTTCTTCTATTTCTTTAGATCTTTCACCTCTTTTGTTAGGTTGATTCCCAGGTATTTTATTATTTTTTTTGAGGATATTGTGAATGGAGTAGTTGTCCTCATTTCCATTTCAGAGAATTTGTCACTGATATACAGGGATGCCTTTTATTTATTGGTATTGATTTTATATCCTGCCACTTTGCTGAATTCATTTATTAGTTCTAGAAGTTTCTTGGTTGAACTTTTTGGGTCTGCTTATATAGGATCATGTCATTGGCAAATAATGCTAATTTAAGTTCTTCTTTTCCTATATTTATGCCTTTAATTTCTTTCATCTGTCTAATTGCTCTGGCTAGTGTTTCAAGAACTATGTTGAACAGAAGTGGTGATAGAGGGCATCCCTGTCTTGTTCCAGATTTTAGGGGGAATGCCTTCAATTTTTCTCCATTTAGAATGATGCTAGCCTGAGGCTTAGTGTATATAGCTTTTACCATGTTGAGGTAATATCCTGTTATCCCTAATTTTTCTAGAGTTTTGAACATAAAGGGATGCTGTATTTTGCCAAATGCTTTTTCAGCATCTATCAAGATGATCATATGGTTCTTATCTTTAAGTCTATTGATGTGGTGAATTACATTTATTAATTTCCAAATATTTAACCAGCCTTGCATCCCAGGGATGACTCCCACTTGGTCATGGTGCATGATCTTTTTGATATGTTTTATATCCGATTTGCCAGAATTTTATTGAGGATTTTTGCATCTATATTCATTAGGGATATTGGTCTGAAGTTTTCTTTCTTTGAAGTGTCTTTATCTGGTATTGGAATCAGGGTGATATTGGCCTCTTAGAATGAATTTGGAAGTACTCCCTCTTTTTCTATCTCCTGAAATAGATTGAAGAATATTGGTATTAGTTCTTCTTTAAAGTTCTTGTAAAACTCTGCTGTATATCCATCCGGTCCTGGGCTTTTCTTGGTTGGTAATCTTTTGATGGCTTCTTCTATTTCCTCACTTGATATTGGTCTGTTTAGGTTGTTTATATCATCCTGACTCAATCTGAGTAGCTCATATGCCTTAAGGAATTTATCGATGCCTTCACTATCCTCTATTTTATTAGAGTATAGGGTTTCAAAATAATTTCTAATTATCTTCTGTATTTCTGAAGTGTCTGTTGTGATGTTGCCTTTTTTATCCCATAAGCTAGTAATTTGGGTTCTCTTCTTCTTCTCTTTGTTAGTGTGACTAGAGGTCTATCAATCTTATTTCTTTTTTTAAAGAACCAACTTTTAGTTTTGTCAATTTTTTCAATTGTTTCTTTTGTTTTGATTTCATTGATTTCAGCTCTAATTTTAATTATTTCTTGCCTTCTACTGTATTTGCTGCTGATTTGTTCTTCTTTTTCTAAGGCTTCGATGTGTAGTGTGAGGTCATTTATTTGTTGGCTTTTCCTTCTTTTAAGGAATGAATTCCATTAAATGAATTTTCCTTTTAGTACTGCTTTCATAGTGTCCCAGAGATTTCGAATGTTGTGTCTGAGTTTTCATTTGCCTCTAAGAATATTTTAATTTCCTCTTTGATGTCTTCTGTAACCCTTTGTTCATTCAGTAGCATATTGTTTATTCTCCATGTGATGTAGGATTTTTTCTTTCTTATTTTATTATTGATTTCCAATTTCATTCCATTATGATCAGATAAAATGCATGGTAGTATCTCTACTCCTTTGCATTTGCTAAGATTTGCCCTGTGACATAATATATGATCTATTTTTGAGAAGGATCCATGTGCTGCTGAGAAGAAAGTGTATCTGCTTGATGTTGGGTGGTATATTCTGTATATGTCAATTAAGTCTAAGTTATTAATTGTATTATTGAGCTCTATTGTTTCTTTATTCAACTTTTGTTTGGAAGATCTGTCCAGTGGTGAGAGAGGTGTGTTAAAATCTCCCGTGATTATTGTGTTGTGGTCTATTTGACTCTTGAGAAGAGTTTGTTTGATGAATGTAGCTGCACCATTGTTTGGGGCATATATATTACTGATCGTTAAGTCTTGTTGGTGTATGGTTCCCTTGAGCAGTATGTAGTGTCCTTGTTTATCCATTTTGATTATCTTTGGTTTGAAGTCTATTATATTTGATACAAGTATGGACACCCCTGCTTGCTTCTGAGGTCCATAGGAGTGGTATGATTTTTCCCAACCTATCACCTTCAGTCTGTGTATGTCTTTTCCTATCAGATGAGTCTCCTGTAGGCAGCATATTGTTGGATCTTTTTTTTAATCCAGTCTACTAGCCTATGTCTTTTGATTGGTGCATTAAAGCCATTAATATTTAGTGTTACTATTGAGATATGTTTTGTACTTTCAGCCATATTTGATTATCTATGTTACTTAACATGATTTGTTTTTCCTCTTTGATTAGTTTTTCCTTTACTATACTACCTCCTGCTGTTGGTTTACATTGTTATTTTTCATTTCCTCTTCCTGTAATGTTTTGCCAAGAATGTTTTGAAGAGCTGATTTTCTAGCTGCAAATTCTTTTAACTTTTGTTTATCATGGAAGATTTTTATTTCATCTTCAATCCTGAAGTTTAATTTCACTGGATACAGTATTCTTGGTTGGAACCCATTTTCTTTCAGCATTTTAAATATGTTGTTCCAGGATCTTCTAGCTTTCAGAGTCTGTGTTGAAAGATCAGCCATTATCCTGATTGGTTTACCCCTAAATGTAATCTGCTTCCTCTCTCTGTGGCTTTTAAGATTCTCTCCTTATTCTGTATGTTGGGCATCTTCATTATTATGTGTCCTGGTGTGGATCTCTTATGATTTTGTACATTCAGCGTTCTGTAGGCTTCTAGTATTTGGATTTCTGTTTCATTCTTTAAGTCTGGGAAGTTTTCTAGTATTATTTCATTGAACAGATTACTCATTCCTTTGGTTTGGACCTCTATACCCTCTTGTATCCCAATAACTCTTAAGTTTGGTCTCTTTATGTTATCC
Source organism: Spermophilus citellus (assembly GCF_964194105.1). Classification (NCBI taxonomy): domain Eukaryota; kingdom Metazoa; phylum Chordata; class Mammalia; order Rodentia; family Sciuridae; genus Spermophilus; species Spermophilus citellus. The sequence goes on from NC_138186.1 coordinate 22,593,329, forward strand.
CATATTTCTTGGATGTTCTGCTTATGATTTCTTAACATTCTCACTGAGCTGTCTATGTTCTTTTCAAGTTGAAAAACTTTGTCTCCGTTGTCTGATGTTCTATTTTCTAAGTGTTCTATTCTGCTGATAATACTCTCATTTGAGTTTTTAATTTGGTTTATTGTTTCCTGCATTTACAGGATTTCTGTTTGTTTTTTTATATCCTCTATCTCCCTGTATAGTTGATCTTTTGCTTCTTGGATTTGTTTATGTAATTCTTTCATTGTCTGATTTTGCTGTCTAATGTCTTCCTTGAGACTCCAGATCATCTGAAGCATGTATATCCTGAACTCTTTATCTGACATTCCATCAGCTGCAGATATCACCTCTTCTAATGTTGAATTGACCTGCATTGTTTGTGGTCCTTTCTTTCCTTGTCTTTTCATACTGCTCATGTTTCTTTCTGGCTTTGTGAAACTGTTTTGTTAATGGTTTTCCCTTTATATATTTACATTGTTCTTGTATAACTCCAAAATCCCTCTTTTGCAGAGAAAGACAATGTTAACAGTTCCCTATATCAACAGTATATCATCTAAACACAAGTTTTCATTATTAATTCATTTATAGTTAGAATCTAAGTCTACAGATATTGGTTTCAATTGTTATTTAAAAATATAGTCATTAGTTTCATAAAAGGCATACCATATCTGGTGGCATATAGAAAACTGAATTTCAGACAAAGGATGTTATACTTAGAGGGAAAGAAGTGAGTGTATGAGGTTAACCCAACTTAGCACCTTTGGAGAACTCTAACCAATACACTGGTAATTTATGGAAGAATGTATAGATTCAACCTCCTATCTGTATTTAGATAGTTACCCTACGTATAGATAGTAAAAGTTAGGGGGTTGAAAGTGGGATAGAGGGAGTAAGAATGAAGAAAAAAATGACAAGGAAGAAAAGAGAAAAAAGAGATAAGGAAAAATAAAATAAGAAAGAAAAAAGGAAAAAAAATGGGGGGGAGTGGAGCATATGCAATTCCTCTATATTATATTATTTTGGTGATTCTGTTGTTCATGCACAGTTCATGGTTTCACATATGTTGAGATTGTGAAAGAGAGAGAAGAGAGAGAAAAAGTCTCTCAGAACTCTGTTTTCCTTTTTTCCAGTAGGTGGCGTTGTCTATTCCTAGCTTGAGCCTCTGTGTTCAGGATGGTGGATGTAGCCAGTGTGAAAGGACATGAGCTTCCACCTATATCCTCCCTACTCTAGTGTCTGAAGTGGAAACCAGGTGCCTGTACAGTTGTTGTTTTGCATTGATAGCTACATCCCCCCACCAAAGTTTGTGGGAAATATTTTGAGTTATCACAGCTAAGAATGGGAGAGTTGGCAGCCGGGTACCTGGATCAGCTACAGAACCATGCTGGTAGCTACTCCCCCTTTGATGGGTTTTAAAGGTAGATGGGTTTCCTCCAGACAAGCACGAGGGGCAGGGCCAGGCTTCCTCCTCCAGTCTGGCTTGGCTCCAGGCTTCCTCCTCCATTCTGGCTTGGCATCAGGTTTCCTCCTCCTGTCTGGCCTGGCTTGGCACCAGGCTTCCTCCTCCGGTCTGGTCTTAATACTTTATATTTCAATAAAGGTATCATATTATGTCACAAGAAGAGTTTAATTTGACTCTACAATACAGAAATCACACAGTTTATATTTAATGACCTCATCAAGAAGTTTAAGGAACTTCTTGATGAATTCAATGAGTCCTTGGATGGTTCAGGTTCTCTCTTCAACCCATATTTTGTTTTCATTATAGGGGTGCCCCACAGCCTTTAGTAGGATGTCCATTTTTGTCTTGGTGTCACTGGAAGGCTCTTCTCCCTGACAAGACTGCAGCAGAAGATGGGGGCTCTGGAGTGCCTGTGTCTGGGAGACATCCATAAGTGCTTCATGCCAGCAGCAGCAGTTGAAGAGAGTTTCCACACTGACCTTGATGGTTTTCAATAAGGTAAACAATAAAAATGTTTCTTCTCTTCTAATGAATGCTTCTAAGAAAATATTTAATATAATATTTAAATATGACTTATAATTTAGAAAATAAAATGAATGTTATATTACCAAACCAAATAATTACATCAAAAATAGTTAAACAGCATTAATTATTTTAATGTTACAAAGGAAATAATGCTATAACAATACTCCCAATGTACAATGTTAGAAAAGTGAGAGAAAAATCCTAAGGAATTTAGGGAAAAACACAAAATGCTCATGAGTTCAAGAATCGATTTTTTCAAAGAAAGCACACATATCTACCCAACATAGACATAAATCAACAATTTTAAGTAAACTATTATCAATACTCACAAGAAAAATTATAAGTGAAAAAGAGATTACACAGTAACCTCTGCAAGCAACCCCCACAACATCTCACTGGAGGAAACTCCTCACCTCTCTCCTTCCCTTCATTCTGTACCCCCTCCCTGAAATGGTCCAGGCTCACCGCTCCTTCCTCAAGCATTCTGGAAAAAACTCAAGGAGGGGATAAAAGACAAACTTGCAGACCAGCCTCTCCTTCTGGGTGACAGGCAGGCTTACCTTAGCCATCTGGTCTTTTGTGTCCCCTTTTGCCTCCAAGAGCACCATGGCTAAGGCAGAGGAGATACTCAGGGGAGAAAAAAACACATTTTGTGAAGGTTGGTCTTGACACAGCGTCTTCAAAACCTGGATGGCAAAGGTGCCATTTGCTTTTGAAAGAAAATCCATGATGCAGGGTCTGGGGGCAAAGAAGACAGAGAAACACAATGAAATGGGGCTGAGGACACTATGTGTGGTCTCTGTTTGCTTTCATTGTTCTTGTGAATTCAGAAAATTTCTGAGTACCAGGGAAAACCATGGGAGTGGATTAGACATGTGAGGAAGGGGCTGGTGTCTGTAGAACATCAAACTGGCAAGAAAAAGAAGAGCAGAAATGCATGCAGAGGAGAACAGAAGTTGACAGGTCAAAGAAAGAAGAGTGAGTAGTCAAAGCAAGAGCAAGGAGGTGCTCCTTGAAGCCAGAGACAGTGGGGCAGCTCTATGCAGTGAGACCCTCACTCACCAGGAGAGGGCCTTAGATCCTGGGAAACCTCTCTGACAACTTCCCATTTCTCAAATATTTCCCCAAACCCATGTCCAAGCCTGCCTTCAGCCCCCTCTCAATTCTTTCTACCCCACTTCACTTCTCCAGCCCCTGTGATCCTGTGCCTAGTCCAAACCACCTGGCTCCTCTCTAGAGCCTCTGACCTCCCTGACCCTGAGATCCCCAGTACCATCAGCCCCTGCTCATTAAAGTGCAAATCAAGTGGGCTGGGGAGCCTCAGAACATTGGCTGCCCGCATTAGGACCCCAGATATATAGACACACAGAATACTGAAAGGGAAGTGCTATCTTGATCCTATGACCCCAACCTTAAATCTCCAGTGGCCCTAGGGATAAGCTCAAAATGTGTTTTTTTAAATGGCATCCCACCTGCCTGGCCCCATTCCTGGCTGCAGTCCTCCTCTGTCACAGCCTCCACCTCTACCCACCCTGATCCCCCCAATTACCTCTGATCTTTGGCAAACACTGATATTCAACTTAAAAGGCTCCCTACTCCATCCTTGTCCCCAGGCTCCAATCACTCATTCCTCTCTCCTAGGCTTAGCACCAGGAGGCCTCTGATGTCCAATCTAGTGTGCCCTCCACCCCACCCTGACTCTAATCACTGCTAATTGTAATTTCTTGTCTCATTTATTGTTGGACCCACAAGACTGGCCTCCATATTCAGGAAAGGTCCCTGGCATCCTGATTCTAAGCACCTGCAAGTATGCTCAGGAAACAGCAAGATTTCCATCAATTAGGGGAAAATCTCAGATAAATAAAGAGTGCACTGGTTTAAAACTGGATTCTTGAGATTTTAAAAGCACAGTGAAAGGTAAGACAGAAGTTATTCTCTGACTCCCTGAGGAGAGAGAAGAGATGAGAAAATAAGACCAGTAGGTGGGAGCTGTGTTGGACCAGGAACACCCACCAGGTGAGGGCCAGGGCCAGAGAGGGGCAGGCAAGAGGCAAGCAGAAAAGCCAGGAGGCTGTGTAGCATCTTTGACTTCTTGGAATCCTGATGCCCTTCTCTGGAACTTGCCCTAAGCAGGGTCCTCCTTCACCATTGAGCTCCATGATCTCCCAAAAAGCTGTTTCTAAACACAGCAATTATGTTGACTTTTTAGATTGTATTTTCTCATCTCAGTCTCTGGCATCCCTTCTCCCAGTGGTGGCCTGGGGTTTTTAAAACTTGCCTTGGTCCACTGTCACTTCAGCCCCTGCACAGAGAAGTCCTCACCTGCCACCTTCCACACAGTCTCTCCCTCGGGTCTCAGTGCTGCTAGCCTTGTGCTGATTTCTTTATCACAGGACCAGCATCTACAACTGTGCCTCTCTCAGGTCCACTCTGGGCCCTCTGCACTCCCACATACATTCTTTCAGGCCTGTTTGGCTGTGGGACTTCCTGTTTTCCAAACAGCATTCACTGCCCCATGGAAGAAATCCAGTGTGAACTGGGTCAGGTCACTAATCCTCTTGCTCTTGCTCCCCTAGCCTGGCCTCTGTCACACACTGGTTTGCACTAGAACACCAAGGGAGACACTGGTGTGGAGTTGGGCACAGCATGTTTTCTAGAGGATTCTGAAAGTGAAAGCACTCTGAAATTGACAACCAAAGGCAGGCTGCAAATCCCCTGGGAAAAAACACAATGGGGACTGGGGAAGGACACAAAACCTAGAACTCTGGGCTTTTCTACTGTCAGAAAGCAAAGACAGAATGACAGGCTGAGATTTTAGGGGAGGAAAGTCATATAGGTCTGTATTCTGAGGCTCCTTCCTGACACAAAGGAGGGATTCACCTAGATGGAATTTTTCTCTTTCCCTTATATGATGTTGGAGGGAATGTAAATTAGCCCCATCACTATGGAAAATGGTAAGGAGTTTCCTCAGGAGCTAAAGGTAATGCTACCTACCACATGATCCAGTTATACCACTCTTCTCTGTGTATATATGAAGGAATCAAAATCAGCGTAGAACAAGAGACTGCTGCATACCCATGTTTGTCCCAGCACAGTTCACAAAAGCCAAGTTATGGAACCAGCTTGGGTGCCCATTAGCAGATAAATTTATCAAAATAAAAAAGTGTGGTAAGTATATATGTACAGTAGAGATTTATTTAGCCATAAAAAGGAAGGAAATGTGATTTGCAGGAAAATGATGAAACTGGAAAACATCATGTTAAGCAAAATAAATCTCAGGAAAAAAGTATCTCATGTTTTCTTTCATATGTGGAATCTAGAGAATAATACAAAGTGACATGAAAGTAGAAGATGGACTAACAGGGAAGGTAAAGGGTGAGGGAAAATAGCAGGGGTGACAAAAGAGTGTTACAGGTATGGTGGATTCAGTTAGAGTACTTTATATGTATGTATGAAATTGCTACAATTAAACAATTTTTGCATAATTACTATGCACTCATAATTATTTAAAAACAAAATTTTAAAAATGTTGTTTCCAAGGGCTATGTATATAACTTAGCTGTAATGTGCTTGCCTCATATGCACAAGACCCTGGCCTTAAGCCTCAGCACCAGAAAAATAAAAATAAAAAACTTTGTTTTCCAGTTTCTCCACCACTCATTATTACCAGTGCAGCATCCTCATAGAGTCCTAAATCTGAACAGTGTCCTAAATCTGAACAGTTTAGCTCTTTTCCAACTTCTGGTGCTTAGGGCGTATCAGCAGTCCTACTCCTCTTTGGCAATGTGACAGAAACAGAGACTGAATCAAAATGGCTCAGGACGTCAAGTGTGTCCATCAGCAAGTTCAGAGGCAGGGACCACCTGGAAAACGTTGGTTTAGGAGTTCATGTCATCCAAGGTCCACACACCTCCTAATCCCTCTTTGTACCAGCTTCAAGCAATTGGAAATAATTCATGTTGACATGTTGTCCCAAGAAAGAGAGCAGACCAAATGTCTCTTCCTCTGAAGCAGGAAGCTTTTCCTAGAAGCTTGTTCATCAGCAGATACCTGTCTTTTTTTCAAATTAATGAAAATAAGTTTTCTCTCCTGAGTGCATGAATTAGGGTGGAGAATAACATTTATCAAACACACTTTACATGACCCTGAGAATGAGGGCTTCCACATTTCACTGAAGGTGGCATGCCATGTCTTTAATAACACCCTTATTTCTTGGCATATGTGTGTAATCCCAGCAACTAGGGGTGCAGAGGCAAGAGCATCTAGAGTTCAAAGCCAAGCTCAGCAAATTACCAAGACCCTGTCTCAATAAAAAAATAAAAATGTCTAGGGATAAGGTTCAGTTTTTAGGTGTTTGTGGCTTTAATCCCTATATACAAAAGTAAATAAATGAATAAACAAGCAAATAAACAGATAAATAATGCTTGTTAAAAGATAAATATGCATAGTATAATATTGATAAGAGAAGGAATCTGAGACATTCTAAATACAGTTACCAGCAGGATAGAGGAAAGAAATGATAAGAGTTTAACTGATAGTTTCATGCTAAATCAAGAAAGAAAAAAAACCACAGCATAATTCTTTTCCATATTTTTAAGATCAGCCATCGAGACAAAATTGTATTCTGCTTTTTGACTCAACCAACCAAGAGGCTACAGAAACATGTCTCTACTGACTGTCTTCCTATCCCAGGTCATATTCCTCTTTTTGGTATGCATTGTAGATTTAATGAAAGTAATCTGCACCTCCTGCTCCCTGGATTTTTATGACAAAATATCCTTAGATCCAGTGGACAATTTTCAAACTGCTACATTGTAGTGCTGCTAGTGATTTAGGGAATTTGCCCTAGGATCAGGCTAGAAAAATGCACAGCTTGATAAACCCATGTATTTCAAAGGTATATTCATCTCAAAATTATGGTTTAACAATATTCACCTCTTTAAATCCTGCAATTCAGAATATTCACATAGCTATACAACTGTCACCACTGTTTTACTTCAGAGCATTTACATCACTTCAAAAACAAATGGGATACTAATTTATAATTATTCTCCAGTCCTTCCTACCTCTCCCCCAAGCTCTGTAAGCCACTAATCCATTATTTCTCTATATATTTGCCTATTGAGACCATTTCATATAAGAAATCATACAATATGAGGTATTTTGTTACTGCCTTCTTTCACTAACCTGATATTTTCAAGGTTCATCCTTGTTTGTTCAAGGTATGGGTATTTATCTCTTTTTGTGTTGGAAAAATATCCATAATAATATTGAGTGCATATATGTTCATTTTTTAATTTCATCGGTTGGTAGGCTGTCAGGTTGTTTCTATCATCTGTCTGTTAAGAATAATGCTGTTATGAACATTTGTGTACAATTTTTTGTAGACATATTTTCTTGAATTTACCTTGAATATAGATCTAAGTGTGAAATTTCTTGTTCATATGATAACTCTGTATTTACTTCTGGTGGAACTGCCAAACTAATTTGCAAAACTACTGCACAAATTTAAATGCCCACTAGCAATGAGAGTTTTAGTTTCTCCATGTCTATTGTCTGATTGTTGCTATTCTAGTGAACATGATGAGATGTTTCACTAAAGCTTTCACAATTGTATTTTGCTGCTGCATCATGATGTCAATATTATTCTCATGTGCTTATTGGTCTATTAAATATATCTCTCAATGAAGTGCCCATTCAAATGTTTTTGCCTTGTTTTAAGTTGGGTTAGTATTTATCTTACTTTTGAGTTTGTGAACAACAAATTTTTAACTACATGAGTTCTGGTTACTTCCTCATCTCTGGGTGAGTTCTAAATTTTCCCAGGGTTAAAATACTTATCCAATATGTAACATGTCAGATGACTGACTGTACCATCTCTGTGAGACAGAAACTGCTGGACCCATCTTTTCCCAACTCATGCACTTGGGATGCCCCTCTAGGGGGTGTGTCTCTGTTTCTACCACCTTTACATGTTAAGGAAACTACTTCTTTCACATTTCCTATTTAAGCTCCCTTAAGTGGAATTGAAATAACTAGATTTGATAGATTAACAGCAGACTTTCTCAGGATTGAGCAGTTCTGCAGACTGAAAACATCCTTCTTCTGGGTACAAACCTCATTTGTTTCTTTTTCAGAGAATGACATGTTCTAATCATGGCCCCTGAGATTAATGATAGCCTGATGTTTGAACCATATAGATGTCTCTGCACCAGTTGTACTAAGTACTATGTCTTAGTCCAACTTCTGTTGCTAATAACACAATAACAGACTCTGCTTGCTATGAAAAATGGGGGTTTACTTTGGGTCATATCTGATCAGGGATCAAGTGTTCTTATCTGGTTATGATGTATTCATGACAGAGTCCCAGTGCAATGCAAAATATCACAGAAATAGCCCAATATATGTGATGCATTTATTTTTGTCCAAGTTGCAATTACAATTTAGGGGAGAAAGAATGGTATTTTCCTCATATGCAAGTACAAAATACATATAATTACAAAATCTAATAATAATATTTCTTATATGTAACAATAAAAATGCAATGAGAAAACAAAAATGTTATGAGAATTGGAATTCAGTAAAATATAAAAGAGGGAATGTGAACCCCCAATTCCTGCCTCACTTTGGAGCACTGACACACCTTCTCCCTTTGAGTGTAAGTATCTTGGGTTTGTATCTTGCTCTATTGTTTTCCTCCTTTAATTAAATCTTTTTGCTTTCCTAAATCATTTTCTACTTGTTTGTCTTTTGATGCATCCTGAAATTTCTTTCTGTGGTGTATGTCAAGAACCTGATTGAGCTGAGTTGAGGTCAGCTTCTCCCTGATGGGGATATCCTTAGGGATTATCCCGTGACTGTTGCATTATTTCTGAAAGTATGTGAAGTGGTGATGGAAAGAAGGTTGAAAAAGGGATTGAAAAGGAGGAATGTTTTGGGGCTGGGGATGTGGCTCAAGCGGTAGCGCTCTCGCCTGGCATGCGTGCGGCCCGGGTTCGATCCTCAGCACCACATACCAACAAAGATGTTGTGTCCGCCGAGAACTAAAAAATAAATATTAAAAAAAAAAATTCTCTCTCTCTCTCCTCTCTCACTCTCTCTTTAAAAAAAAAAGAAAAGAAAAGGAGGAATGTTTTGAGAGTATATAAATATGCTCATTATCTTGATGGTGGTGAGGGTTTTATTGGAGAATAGAATGTTAAAATGTGTGAAATTAGACATTTAAATGTTTATCATGTCAGTTATACATTAATAAAATTTTAATAACATGTTTTAAAAAATAGAGAAGAAAATGAATTAAAACCTTTCAGTTACAAGCTTTGTGGTTCTGTGGATTTTTTTTTTTTTTTTTTGCCAAATCCACTTGGATATCTTCTCTAAGTGCTTGGAATGTGTGTCCCCTAAAATGAATGTGGTCTAAAGGGGAACATGGTTTAGCTTGGTACTTTTTGAGTGAGAGATGTATTATGAGTGGCTTGTTTAACAGGTTGTGAACTGTGAGTCCACAGTAAGAGCCAGGATCAAACACTGTGCACGATAGTTCATAAAAAATAAGTCAGGCCACTATTAGTAGTGTAAATAGTGGTTTCTCTGGAGTGAAAAGTGGCAAAACATTCTGGAGAACAAGTTGGGAGAAGATTCAATATGTACCCAACTTTTATCTCCACAACACCTTTTTCAAGAATATTGTTTTAAAAATTAAAAGATATGAGAAAATATTTAGGATATTCATTATGGTCTAGCTTCTAATACAGATCATTGTAATCATCCACGCTGTCAATAAGTGATTTATAGATGATTAAAAATAAGGAGAAACAGAGAGGAAAGTGGGAGGAGCCATGAGGAGAGCTAGGAGGTCCACTGCTCCCTTTTGTCATTCCTGCTGCCTGGGCCAGAGACCTCAAACATGTGTCAACTATTTGTTAAAACAATGTGTTGCTAGCAAGTTCCAGATGTGCAGAGACATGAATCACTCAAGGTTATCCAGAAGGCATGTCAGAAACTGGCAGTAATGTGGCTACCAGACAAAAACCCTGAGAATAAAGAAGACCCAGAGAGCAAATTCCAACAAGTGACTGAGACGCATGAGAAATTTTTCAGATGCTAAAAATGGGACATGTATGTCAAATGTGGCAAAGAAGGACATGATGGAAATCATTTCCATATTCCATTTGAATTTATAGTCCTGAATCCAGATGATGACTTCAATATTTTGGTGGAAGGAACCCATTTTTGTTATATTTGTTTGAAGGCCATTTCAGAATTTTGGGGGGAACAAAAAGGCTGCCTTGGAAAGCAGAGGCCATGTTGTGGCTGTTTTTTTTTTTTCCTATGCTTTCAGGGGATTAACATCATTTGGACAAGGGTTTTCTCAATATCATATAGCCTATATTTTAGTTTGTTCAGATAGGGGCCTCATTTATTTGCTTCCATATCACTTGGAAGTATGTGATGGACAACTTCAAATTCATATCAGCTTCTGCAAAACTAATAAATGACATAAAAATCACCACAAAGAGATTTGCCAAGAATGGTGAAGAAAAGGTAAAGTCAGAGAAGATGGCCACAGTTCCCAATGAGCACTGAGAAGGAGTAGCTGCTGTGCTAGGATAACAGGTAGTTTAACCTATGTACTAACAGAAATGTGAAACTATCACAAGCACCATGTGAGGATCAACAGGAACTCTTTTGGGAAGATGTTGTTACAGGACACTGGCTTGCTGAGAAGCTGAGGCAGTCTCAGAGTCCCCTTCTTCAAACCTCAACTCTTAAAATTGTGCCAGAAAGATTTCAGACATGTCTTTCAGAGTAACAGGTATGAGTTCATTAAAAGGGATAGAAAAAGGAAAAAGAAGACACTCTGTCTTGTGAAGGGGGGGGGTCCTATCAGAAAAGAAGGGTGTCACTCTTCTCATGCCATCCCAGGGAAGTTTATACAAAGTCCCACCTAGGTCCACCTCTTGAATTTTCACTGAAAACTGGATGACATCAGATATTAAAGTCCCCACCATTACAATTCTAGGTCATTTGGCCCAGAAGTCAAGGTTAGGGGGAATGATACTTAACTCCCTGACTTCTGAAAACCAGTCTTTATAAGGATCACAAATGTTCCCCTTCAGGGAACCTTTATTGGCATTTCCAGACTGCATTTCTCCCACAGATAACAGATAGTATTCTGAGGAATGTGACATATTCTGACAACTTAGGTCAGGGAGAACTGGAGGCAAATTTCTTTTTAAAAAACAAAGCACTTGGAAGTTGATACTGTGGACACACAAAATAGAATTATTCCCTTAACCACAGGTTCCTGCTGCTCACATCTCTCTATTTCCTATCAATTTCAAACAAACATGAATTTTAGTGTAATTATACTTAAAGTATTTATTAGCATCTCATCTGAGCCCCTGCTGCTTCAGGAATCCCTGAGAAGCTCCTGAGAATGTCCACATTAATGTGCATAGCCTGGGAAGTGTGGTATGTAGGTGTGATCAGAGCCACTCAGAAGCACCACAAATGCTCCAAATGGCAAAGACTTCTTAGCTTTACACCTCACATAATACTCAGTATAGATATCCACAAACTACCTGCTGTATGAAGTTGGACCTCTAAAATTTAAATTAATGCAAGGTATTCAGAAGGGAGAAGGACTTATGAATAGGAGTCATACCTCTACATGGAGAAGAGACCCCACAGCAGGATTTGCCCAGTGGTTAAAAGGAAAGGTGGCCAGCAGCAATCTTGTCCTGTTCTGCTTCCCCTGGACATTCTGGCAACTGTGATAGCTCAGTTCACATTCCAATATAGTCAGCCCTGGTTTCCCCAAAAGTGCCAGTCATTCCTAAATATGAAAGACGAACTTTGAGTCTACATTTTTCTCTTTACCCTGGAAAGGAAAAATTGAATTTTCTGGATTTTTCCAGGCTCTGAAATTCTCCCATGTAAGTGTTTTTTTCTACCTGGAAAAAGAGTCAACTCTTAGAATCCAGACATCACCACATCTCCTGCCACACACACTGATTACCCACCTCCAGTCTCCTATACAAGTGGATGATGAGATCTCCCACTGTTTATAGATTTTTTTTTTCTTATGAACATACGAATATTCTCTGAAAATTCTTCTGCCTCTCCATCCCATGTAATCTTATGGGAAACAGTAAAACAGTATTAAGAATAGATTTTTTAAAAGAATCACTTTCCCTAAACTTATTTCAGATGTTTGTCTTTTAATTTCAAAAACTTCAAACACATTGGTGACATTTACATTATATCCATGTCATGTATATACCCACATATAAACAATGTACAGTGATGTAACACATGTCACTGTAAGCAGAAAACAAGTTTGGAGAGGAGAGACAGAGATCACAGATCAAATATTTGCCTGTTGAAGAGGAAGAGATCAGCAATCCTCAGAAGAGGAGTGGAGCCATGTTTCTGGGGATGGAATAGAAGAAATAGGAGAGGTCATTGCTTCAGTATCCCTGTTTGCCACCACATACCAGGCCAACTGTCTGCCACAGAGCTGTCTTCAAGTCCTCTGAGTTCTACATTCATTCCATTCATACAAAAGGAAGAAAGAGAGAGAGAAGACTTCCACTTGTACCTTCCCTTCCCTTTACACCTGGGCCTTCACACATACAGCATGACAGTGATAGCTTTTCAGACTTTAACTCTATCCCCAGCCTCTCCTAATTATCTTAAGTAGCTATGGCAGATCTCATATTTGGCTTGTTGTAAAGACTTTTGAACTCATAGGAGAAACTAGGTAAATCACACTGCCCCTACTTCAGCATCCTGTGCAGTGATAAAACTCAGGCTAAACCCCAGACCTACCAAATGAGAACTTGCATTTTCACAAAAGCCCAGGAGAATCATGGATAAGTTTCCTAGGGTTGCCAAAACAAAGCAGCACAGACTAGATGCTGGCTTAGGTAACAAAATTTTCTCATCTCAAAGTTCTTGAGGCTGGACGACTGAGATCAAGGTGTTGGCAGGGTTCCTTCTAAAGGGTGTGAGGAAGAATCTGTTCTCTGGATCTCTCCTAGGCTTGTAACCTTCCTGCCGTGCCTTTACATGGTCTTTACTTTCTTTTGTTCTATGTTCAAGTTTTCTCTTCTTAAAAAGATTCAGGTTGTACTGGATGAGAATCCATCCTGCTCACCTCATTTTAATTTAATCACATAAAGACTAATCATTTCCTGAGGTACTGCTGTTGGGTGTGTGGGGACCTTACATTTGGTTTTATTTCCCCCATCAGATTTCTCCCTGGTGAAGTTAAATTTTCATCTCTCAGAAGAACATCACTCCTTCTCTCAGAATTACATCATGTAATCCCTTACCCCTCCACTTCCTCTCTGAAGGGCACCAAACTGAAGGGTGCCAAGGTCAAAAGTTTTCTCAACCAATCCCCATGGGACATAGTGTCTGCTGGCTGATTCTTGAGTCACCCTGCCAGCCAGCACCCGCCAAGTTACCTAAGCAACCCTTCTTAAGCTGAAGCTTGCAGGCTCAGGCTGCTGCTCTCTTCTTCTCCTTTTCTTCCCCTTTGGGCCGCCCCCCATAAAATCTCTTGGTTGAATTTCCATCTTGGGTGAGTCAGTTGCCTTTCAACTGCAAACTAGGACTTCAATATATGAATGCTGGGTACACAACTAAGCCCACAGGGATTCACTTGTATATTAATGTTTGGGAAACAGACTTGCTCAACCCCTACCCTCTCTTCCAAGATTCATATTCGTTAATTATTGGGCTCCAAAGTAGCCTTTCACTTCAGAATAAAGGATAATGTTCTGACATATTTGGGACCCTCTCATAGGCCTCATCAATATTTGTTCTGTCCAACAATTCCACTATGAGACACTATCCATACACAGGCTCACAAAAAACAAATGGTATTCAGCCAGTACTATAGTTTGAGCATTTCCGCTCTGAAATCTGAGCTTCTCCAAATTCCAAATTTTTAAAGCATCGACATGGTACCACAAATCTGATGATTCAATGTACATAAACACTGTTTCTTTCACAAAATTATTAGAAAATATCATGTAAAATTACCTTTAGGCTATGTGCATAAGATGTTCATGAAACAATTGATTTTCATTTTCAGACTTGTGACCCATCCACAAGACACTTCATTGTGTATAAGAAAAAATTCTAGAATTAGAAAAATATATGAAATTCTTAAGACTTCTGGACCCTGGTATTTCAGATAAGAAATATTCAACATGTAATAATCCTAAATGGGAAACTCTTTCAATGATTTTAGGTGGATAGACTTGAGCTCAGCTGGAAACCACACAGGGACCTATTTGCTCAGGGCTCATCATGGCAAGATGGGTCATTGGGATATTCACAGGGATACACAATAGCCATACTCAGTTTTTCCCCACATGGGGCAGCTCCATAACCTCGTGTGCACATGTCTACATGCCCTTTTAAATTCATCTTCAGAATCATCAGAACTGTCTATTTTTCTTGGAAACATGAAATTAAAATCAAACTACTGAAAAATGAGCAGTTTGCCAACAAGTATACCTTTATTTGTGGTTTGGATATTAAATGTCTCCCAAAGACCCAGGTGTCTAAATTTTGCTCCCTAACCCTACAAAATTGGAGTTTTTTTTTTTTAATTTTTTTTTATTTTTGTTTTATTGTTGGTTGTTCAAAACATTGGAGTTTTGACACGTAGGGCAAATTTTTTCTATTCTTTCCTATATATTATTTTATTTTTATTTAAAGTCTCTCCCTGTTCTGAAGGTTGGCCTTGAACTTCTAGATGTAAGTGACCATCCTCCTTCAGCCTCCAAAGAGCTAGGACTATGGGCTCCTGCCACGACACCTAGCTTCAGGCAGTAGAACATTTAAGAGGTGAGGCCTTCTGGGAGGAAGTTAGGTCCTGGGGTCATGCCCTCCAAGGGGACAGTGGGAATCCACCACTTCCTTGCTATTTCCCAGCTGCCATGTATTCCTTCCCTATGTATTCCATCAGAGCGCCTAGTGAGAGAGCCTGGCCTGCTCTCCCGGGGCCCTCTGGGGTCTTCCATCTCTACCCTGTGGACACCAGGAGCTTCCTCAGACCTGCACTGGCTGGCTCAGGCCTTGAAGGACCCTGGACACTCACCCCCATCTGGATGACACAGGGTGGCGACAACCTGTGGAACCCAGGACCCTGTGGACTGCTGGCTTACTGGCCCAGTCCCCCAGTCCTGCCCTTCACAGCACAAGCTGCTTCTGAGAGATTGGAGCCTTTGGGTGGGGTCACTTACGATGAGGTTGCGTGACATGACCTGGCGTGAGAGGCATGGCGTGAGGGTCGTGACGTGACGTGGATGGTTCTGAATTCATAGAAGGCTGCCGGGGTTTTGAGGGCCGAGAAGGTGAGTGGACCCCCGAGAGCTCTGCCACGCACTATGCAGGAGAGCCGTGCAGACCAGGGCCCTTGGTGACCACTCCGTGCTGGCTCCCAGGGACCGCACCTTGTCGGACAAGGCAAAGACCTTAACTGCCCTGGAAGGTGAGTGAAGACCTGAGGAAGGTTGGTGGAGCTGTTAGCGACACTTGGGCAGTGCCTCTTCTTCTACCCTAAAGGACAGAGAAACGTACAGTGGTCAATGGAAGATGCGCACTCCCCTTGGGAAGAGTTAGTGGCCCCTTGTAGGAGGCCTGTGTATATAATGGGAAAAGGCTGCTCATAAGTTGCCCCCAAACTTTTAAAAGCTTTGCTACATCTGGACATTCCAGATGTCAGGAGGTTGCCGAGATATGACAGAGCAAGAAAATAATGTCTCATAATGGCCATTTGTTTCAAAAACTCCAGAATGTTTTCAGAAGTGCTTTAAAATGGAGTTGTTTGACCACCTATAGTAATCACACGTGTCCACATTGGGTCAGTGGAAGTGAGGACATGGAGAATACTTTAACCCTGAGAAGGAGGAGGAGGTCCTATGCCAGACTGGTTATAAGGAAAAAACATCCATATGGCAAACATTGTATTCTGTGTGCATCTTATTCCTCAATACTGTATATATAGTTGACAATGCTAAGTACTTTTACAAACATATCTAGATTTTCTAGATGTTCTCAGGTGCCCAAATTGCGTTTAAATTAGAAGTAGTAAAACATAACACATTTTGTACATTTCTTTTTATTAAAATTCTTTAGAAAAAAATTTTTTTGGGGGGGACAATAGGCAAACCCCCTGTTGAGTAGTACACAGTTGTGTGCTGGTCCTCAGGAGCACCCTGCCAATGTGCTTATGATGAGGCCAGAGTTGTTCATTGTATCTATGGGTTTTGTTTTACTTTGTGTACAGAAAGGACAAATTAGTCCTAATCTACACCTCATTTTTCTAGATGTTACAAAGGTTGCCAATGTAAGACAAAAGTCGAATTAGTAAACAAATTTTGTGTGTGTTGTGTTAAAATTCTTGGATGGATTCTCTTCTGAAAATTTGAACATTGTAGCCCACTGGATGGGTGAGTGGCCAGAATGCTCATATTTTGAAGACATTTTCAAATTAGAACTATTGTTACATGTATGCAGTTTATTCCAGACTTTCATGTGCATAGTGGACAAAGTGTACAAATTGGGTTTCTATGACAAACATCTAGAATGCTAGATGTTTAGAGGTGTGCAATGTACATTAATTGTAGAGGTAGTAAAATATCACATTGAAATATCTTTTTGCTAAATTTCATATGAAATAATCTGTTGGGAATGGAACTCTTAAATCACCTCTGTGAGCAGTATAGTACTGTCTGTACCTATTCAGTGATGTGGAGGAGGTGGGAGGGAACAATTGCAAAAGGTAATATGTTAGTGTGTTCACACATGGACATTTTCAGACATCAGTTTGCTTTATGATGTGTGCATTTTGTTTAGCTGTGTACATAGTTTATATAGTGGACAAATGAGTCCAGAATTGCAATATCTATTCTGTAGATGTTAAAGAGGTTGCCAGTGTATGACCAAGTTGTTAGTTAAATGAGCACATTTTAGATATTTTGTGTTGCAATTCACAGGGAAGCTTGCCCTCTGCGAATGAATTTTGGCCAAAAATAAAATTTTCAACCAACTTTAGGCCTAACATATGCCTGTATTGTCCACTGAACTAAAAGTAGAGAAAAGGAAGATAGAAAGGAAAGCTTCAAGGACAAAATAGTCATACTAAAAGGTATCTCAGATTATAGCCATTATTGCATGTGCAATTTTATTTACCAGTGCTGTGTCCATCAAGGACAGGTCCTTAGGAAGAGTATCTAGTTTTTGTATATATTTAGAAGTGCTTAATCCATTGTAAAGTAGAAGTATTAGAATAAAAGTGTTTTGGAGGGGGAAGATGATGGCGAAGGGAGTGCATCACCCCAGTGCGCTGCGTCACTGTGCGGGAGAAAGACGAGGTGAAACAGCTGAAGGCTATCTTGTTGGGAATTTCCAGTGAAATTGAGGTGCTCCAGAATTTAGTGGACGGATTTCCATCGCGCGAGGTTCAGCTGCGGGGGCTCGGATGCAGGCGATTTCTCCGAACGGAGGGTCGCGCCCTGCAGCTGGAGTCTGCGGCATGTGCTGGGAAGCAGCGAGGTGCCGGAGCGGGGGTGCAGCGATGCGGATTCTGGGGGCTCCTGCCAGTGGTGCAATGGCCATGCTTAGTGCTGAGTTCCGGCTTTGAGACAGAGGAGAGAAGCGGTCCAGTTTGGTTCTCGACACTGGTCGGACCACGGAGGAGGACAGCAGCCGCCATCTTGGAGAGCTGATGTAATCATCCCTGTTTTCTACTGATCTCAGCTCATTCAGCTATGGAACAGGTGATTTCAGGCTGGTATTTGCCTGCGTCTCGCAGACAGATCGCTCAGGCTCGGGGCTGGAGAACCAGTGGAGAATACTCCTAGGGACTCCCTCCTGGCAAGGCGTGCGCCGGGCTCTGAGTGGCCGGAATCTGGTTCCCGGGGCTGCTTAGGCCCAGGGCTGGGGAACCTGCGGAGACTGCATGTTGAGGCCAGCTCCAAGTGGAGCATGCGCTGAGCTAAGGGCGGCTGGGTTCTGACTCCCAGAACAGTTTTGGCCCGGGGCTGGGGACCCCAAGGGGACTGCGTCTTTGAGCCTGTTCCCAGCGGAGCATACACAGAGCTCGGAGAGCTTGGAGCGGCCGGGCTCTGGCTCCCGGAGTTGCTTTGGCCTGGGGCAGGGGAACCCTTGGGGGTCGTTCCTTGGAGTCTGCTCCTAGCGGAGCGTGAGCCGGGATCGGAGAGGCCGGGTTCTGGCTCCCGAAGCTGCTTTGGCCCAGGGTTGGGGAATCTGCGGTGACTGCTTCTCGGTCCGGGTCCTGCTGGGTGCTGTGGGGGCCAGGGGGAACTGTGGAGCTGCCGCCTGCACCCAGAGCAGGCCAAGTGACCCGCCAGCGTGGTATCACGACACCCCAACTGCAGCTGGGGCCGAAGAGAGTAGCCGCCCACGCCTAGAACAGGACCAGCGAACTGATGGCGTGGTAGCCACGTCACCTCATTTGGAGTAGGGGCTGTGCAGAGCCACCGTCTGAGCCTGCAAGATAGGCAGACCTGCGTCACACTGGCAGGACAGGCCCGGTAGCCTGCCAGCATGGTGGACACGTAGCACCGAGGCAGTCACGTCACACTGGTTGGAGCAGGGGTGGAGCAGAGCCGCCGCCCGTGTCTGGAAAAGGCCCAGCGCCCAGCGACCTGTTGGAGAGGCAGTCAGGTACCACCATTGGGAGTGGGGGCTGAGCAGAACTGCCGCCTGAGCCTGCAAGGTAGGCAGACCTGCGACCCACCGGCAGAACAGGCCTAGAGGCCTGCCAGCATGGTAGACACGTCACACCAATTGGAGTAGGGGCCGAGCAGAGCCGCCTCACACATCCAGATTAGGACCAACGACCCGAGGGCGTGGTAGTTACGTCACCACAATTGGAGTGCGGGCAGAGCAGAGCCACCACCCACGCCCGCAGGGTGGGCAGACCTGCGACCGACCAGTGTGGTAGACAGATCACCCTAATTAGAGGAGGAGCACAGCCACTACCCGCCCTGCAAGGGAGGTCTCCCAACTATACAAGAGCAATATAAATAAATAGGGGGAAAATTTCAAAAACACAACAGTTTCACCAAGCAGAAAGAAACGCGAGCAGTATGAAAAGACAAGGAAAGAAAGTACCACAAGTAATGCAGGTCAACTCAACTTTAGAAGAAGTAATAGCTGCAACAGATGGAATGTCAGAAAAAGAGTTCAGGATATACATGCTTCAGATGATCTGGAGTCTCAAGGAAGACATGAGACAGCAAAATCAGACAATGAAAGATCACTTTGACAAGGAACTGCATAAACAAATCCAGGAAGTACAAGATCAATTACACAGGGAGATAGAGTTAATAAAAAAACAAACAAATAGAAATCCTAGAAATGCAGGAAGCAATAAACCATCTTAAAAACTCAATTGAGAATACTACCAGCAGAGTAGATCACTTAGAAGATAGAACATCAGACAATGAAGACAAAGTATTTCAACTTGAAAAGAACATAGACAGCTCAGCAAGACTACTAAGAAACCATGAGCAGAACATCCAAGAAATATGGGATAACATAAAGAGACCAAACTTAAGAGTCACTGGGATACAGGAAGGTATAGAGGTCCAAACCAAAGGAATGAGCAATCTATTCAACAAAATAATAGGAGAAAACTTCCCAGACTTGAAGAGTGAGACAGAATCCCAAATCCTAGAAGCCTACAGGACGCCAGATGTGCAAAATCATAAGAGATCCACACCTAGACACATTACAATGAAGATGCCCAACATACAGAATAAGGAGAGAATTTTAAAAGCTACAAGAGAAAGGAAGCAGATTACATTTAGGGGTAAACCAATCAGGATAACAGCTGATCTCTCAACACAGACTCTGAAAGCTAGAAGATCCTGGAATAACATATTTCAAACACTGAAAGAAAATGGGTTCCAACCAAGAATCGTGTATCCGGCGAAATTAAGCTTCAGGATGGAAGATGAAATTAAAACCTTCTATGATAAACAAAAGTTAAAAGAATTCGCAGCTAGAAAACCATCTCTTCAAAAAATCCTTGGCAAAACATTACAGGAAGAGGAAATGGAAAATAACAATGAGAACCAACAGTGGGAGGTAGGACAGTAAAGGGGGGAAAGTAATCAAAGAGGAAAACAAATCAGGTTTAGTAACATTAATAAACAAATATGGCTGGAAGAACAAACCATATCTCAATAATAACCCTAAATGTTAATGGCTTAAACTCACCAATTAAGAGACACAGTCTAGTTGAATGGATCACAAAACAAGACCCAACAATATGCTGCCTACAGGAGACGCATTTGATAGGAAAAGATATACATAGACTGAAGGTGAAAGGTTGGGAAAAATCATAAAACTCATATGGACTGCGGAAACAAGCAGGAGTGTCCATACTCATATCTAATAAAATAGATTTCAAGCCAAAGTTAATCAAAAGGGATAAAGAGGGACACTGTATACTGCTCAAAGGAACAATACACCAACAAGACATAACTATCATAAATATATATGCCCCAAACAATGGTGCAGCTATGTTCATCAAGCAAACTCTTCTCAAGTTCAAGAGTCTAATAGACCACCATACAATAATCATGGGAGACTTCAACGCACCTCTCTCACCACTGGACAAATCTTCCAAACAAAAGGTAAATAAGGAAACTATAGAACTCAATAACACAATTAGCAACCTAGACTTAATTGACATATACAGAATATACCACCCAACATCAAGCAGTTACACTTTTTTCTCAGCAGCACATGGATCCTTCTCAAAAATAGATCATATATTATGTCACAGGGCAACTCTTAGACAATATAAAGGAGTAGAGATAATACCATGCTTCCTATCTGATCATAATGGAATGAAACTGAAAATCAACGATAAAAGGAGGAAGGAAAAATCATGCATCACTTGGAGAAAGAACAATAGGTTACTGAATGATCAATGGGTTTTAGAAGACATCAAGGAGGAAATTAAAAACTTCTTAGAGTTAAATGAAAACACAGACACAACATATCAGAATCTATGGGACACATTGAAAGCAGTTCTAAGAGGAAAATTCATTGCTTGGAGTTCATTCCTTAAAAAAAGAAAAAACCAACAAATAAATGATCTCATACTTCATCTCAACATCCTAGAAAAAGAAGAGCAAAACAACAGCAAAAGAAGTAGAAGGCAAGAAATAATTAAAATCAGAGCTGAAACTAATGAAATCGAAACAAAAAAAAACAATTGAAAAAATTGACAAAACTAAAGGTTGGTTCTTTGAAAAAATAAATAAAATCAACAGACCCTTAACCATGCTAACAAAGAGAAGAAGAGAGAGAACTCAAATTACTAGCATACAGGATGAAAAAGGCAATATCACAACAGACACTTCAGAAATACAGAAGATAATCAGAAATTATTTTGAATCCTTATACTCCAATAAAATAGAAGATAGTGAAGGCATAGATAAATTTCTTAAGTCATATGATCTGCCCAGATTGAGTCAGGAGGATATAGACAACCTAAACAGACCAATAACAATAGAGGAAATAGAAGAAACCATCAAAAGATTACCAACTAAGAAAAGCCCAGGACCAGATGGGTATACAGCAGAGTTTTACAAAAACCTTTAAAGGGGAACTAACACCAATACTTTTCAAGCTATTTCAGGAAATAGAAAAAGGGGGAGAACTTCCAAATACATTCTACGAGGCCAACATCACCCTGATTCCAAAACCAGACAAAGACAACTCAAAGAAAGAAAACTACAGACCAATATCTCTAATGAACCTAGATGTAAAAATCCTCAATAAAATTCTGGCAAATCGAATTCAAAAACATATCAAAAAAATTATACACCATGATCAAGTAGGATTCATCCCTGGGATGCAAGGCTGGTTCAATATACGGAAATCAATAAATATTATTCACCACATCAATAGACTTAAAAATAAGAACCATATGATCATCTCAATAGATGCAGAAAAAGCATTCGACAAAGTACAGCATCCCTTTATGTTCAAAACTCTAGAAAAATTAGGGATAACAGGATCATACCTCAACATTGTAAAAGCAATCTATGATAAGCCACAGGCCAGCATCATTCTGAATGGAGAAAAATTGAAGGCATTCCCTCTAAGATCTGGTGCAAGACAGGGATGCCCTCTCTCACCACTTCTGTTCAACATAGTCCTCTAAACACTGGCCAGAGCAATTAGACAGACGAAAGAAATTAAAGGCATAAAAATAGGAAAAGAAGAACTTAAATTAGCACTATTTGCAGATGACATGATTCTATACCTAGCAGACCCAAAAGGGTCTACAAAGAAACTATTAGAGCTAATAAATGAATTCAGCAAAGTGGCAGGATATAAAATCAACACACATAAATCAAATGCATTCCTGTATATAAGCAACAAATCCTCTGAAACGGAAATGAGGACAACTACTCCATTCACAATATCCCCCCCAAAAATAAAATACTTGGGAATCAACCTAACAAAAGAGGTGAAAGACTTATACAATGAAAACTACAGAACCCTAAAGAGAGATATAGAAGAAGACCTTAGAAGATGGAAAAATATACCCTGTTCATGGATAGGCAGAACTAACATCATCAAAATGGCGATATTACCAAAAGTTCTCTATAAGTTCAATGCAATGCCAATCAAAATCCCAACAGCATTTCTTGTAGAAATAGATAAAACAATCATGAAATTCATATGGAATAATAAAAGACCCAGAATAGCAAAAACAATGCTAAGCAAGAAGTGTGAATCAGGCAGTATAGTGATACCAGACTTCAAACTATACTACAGAGCAATAGTAACAAAAACAGCATGGTACTGGTACCAAAACAGGCGGGTGGACCAATGGTACAGAATAGAGGACACAGTAACCAATCCACAAAACTACAACTATCTTATATTTGATAAAGGGGCTAAAAGCATGCAATGGAGGAAGGATAGCATCTTCAACAAATGGTGCTGGGAAAACTGGAAATCCATTTGCATCAAAATGAAACTGAATCCCTTTCTCTCGCCATGCACAAAAGTTAACTCAAAATGGATCAAGGAGCTTGATATTAAATCAGAGACACGGTGTCTGATAGAAGAAAAAGTTGGCTATGATCTACATACTGTGGGGTCGGGCTCCAAATTCCTTAATAGGACACCCATAGCACAAGTGTTAACAACTAGAATCAACAAATGGGACTTACTCAAACTAAAAAGTTTTTTCTCAGCAAAAGAAACAATAAGAGAGGTAAACAGGGAGCCTACATCCTGGGAACAAATCTTTACTCCACACACTTCAGATAGAGCCCTAATATCCAGAGTATACAAAGAACTCAAAAAATTAGACAATAAGATAACAAATAACCCAATCAACAAATGGGCCAAGGACCTGAACAGACACTTCTCAGAGTAGGACATACAATCAATTAATAAGTACATGAAAAAATGCTCACCATCTCTAGCAGTCAGAGAAATGCAAATCAAAGCCACCCTAAGATACCATCTCACTCCAGTAAGATTGGCAGCCATTATGAAGTCCAACAACAACAAGTGCTGGCGAGGATGCGGGGAAAAGGGTACACTTGTTCATTATTGGTGGGACTGCAAATTGGTGCAGCCAATTTGGAAAGCAGTATGGAGATTTCTTGGAAAGCTGGGAATGGAACCACCATTTGACCCAGCTATTCCCCTTCTTGGTCTATTCCCTAAAGACCTAATAGGAGCATGCTACAGGGACACAGCTACATCGATGTTCATAGCAGCACAATTCACGATAGCAAGATTGTGGAACCAATCTAGATGCCCTTCAATAGATGAATGGATAAAAAAATGTGGCATTTATACACAATGGAGTATTACTCTGCATTAAAAAATGACAAAATCATAGAATTTGGAGGGAAATGGATGGTATTAGAGCAGATTATGCTAAGTGAAGCTAGCCAATCCTTAAAAACAAATGCCAAATGACTGCTTTGATATAAGGGGAGTAACCAAGGACAGGGTAGGGACGAAGAGCTTGAGAAGAAGATTAACATTAAACAGGGATGAGAGGTGGGAGGGAAAGGGAGTGAGAAGGGAAATCGCATGGAAATGGAAGGTGATCCTCAGGGTTTTACAAAATTACATATAAGAGGAAAGGAGGGGTAAGAGAATAATAATACAAGTGGAAGAAATGATTTACAGTAGAGGGGGTAGAGAGAGAAAAGGGGAGGTGAGGGGAGGAGAGGGGAGGGGGGATAGTAGAGAATAGGATAGACAGCAGAATACATCAGACACTAGAATGGCAATATGTAAATCAATGGAAGTGTAACTGATGTGATACAGCAATCTGTATCCGGGGTAAAAATGGGAGTTCATAACCCACTTGAATCAAACTGTGAAATATGATATATTAAGAACTATGTAATGTTTTGAACGACCAACAATAAAAAAATAAAATAAAAGTGTTTGAAAATAGCTTATAAAAACTGTGTTTGGAATTGTTAAACCACCTCTGAAGAGTTTACTGTCTGTACTTGTTCACTAGGCTGCAGGAGGTTGAAGGAAGGAAGCTGCACAAGCTGTCTTGTTAGAATGTGCTAGAAATTTTCAGCTCATTCCTTGCCCTGGAACGTGCATTTCATTTAACTTTGCTTTACAGTATATTTTGTGTGTATCCTGGACAAAGGAGTCCTAATTTTATGATAGTGAGACTCTAGATGTGAAAGAGTTTGCCAGTGTATGACAAAAGTAGAGACAGTAAACTAACACATTTTGTACACTTTGTGTTAAAATTCATAGGAAGGTATTTTTCTAAAAGGACTTTTGGAAGTGAAATTTTAACTTCACCTCTGAAGGTGACACTGTGCCTATATCACATGTGACATAAGAAAAAGAAAAGGAAGAAATGAAGAATTCTATGCCCAACGATCTTACTTCGAAAACGCTTTTAATATTAACTATTGTTACATGTGCACATTTTTTTCAACACTACTATGTACACAGTGGTCAAACTTAAGTCTCTATTTGAAACATCTCCTCTTTGTAGATGTTTAGAAGTGCACAAACTGTTAAAAGTGGATGTCCTAAAGAAGACATTTTGTAGATACCTTTTTGTTAAAATTCACAGGAAATAACTCTCTTTTGGAAACAGAATGATCAAAACACTTCTCTGAGCACTGCATAATATATTTGTGCTGGTTCATGGAGAAGAAGTATAAGAAAATGCAAAGGGCTCTATACCAATGTATTTTCTCTGAAGCAAGATTAACTATTGTCCCTTATGACTGTGTTGTTTTGCTATGCTGTGTAAATTGTGTATATAAAGGACAAGTGAGGCCTAATTTACATCTAGTCTATGTAGATATTAGAGTTTACCAGCATATAACAAAAGTAGAGTTAGTAAACACATTGAGTACACTGTGTGTTAAAATTCATAGGAGAGATTGTTCTTAAAACCACTTAGGAAGTGAAATTGTTAGTCATCTCTAAACTTTTCAGATGCATGTATCTGACCCTTGGGTTGATTAGAGATGAAAAGGGGAAGGGTTCTAGGCCAGAATGTTCCTGTTTGGAAGACACTTTCAACATCTAGCCTTTAAAAACAGGAGTTTTTTGCTTCCAAATCTACCCTTTGTTATGCTACTGTATGTGTTTTTGGAAACTCAAATCCTTCTTGGAAACAGCTAGTCTTTCTTCACATGGTAAAAGTAGAAGGTTAAAATAATGCCATTATGTACTACCTGGCAATCGTTGCCTTTCAGGGTAATGTAATTGTTGAACTTGATGTCTTGGAGAGTTTGTTGAAGATTTACCAGTTGATGATGGGGGAAGTTTGTTAGAAGTAGCAAAAAAATCCATACATAAATATTCATTTGTACGTTTTAGGAAGAACTGTCTTCTGCGAATGTCCTTTGTTAATCCACCTCTGGGAACTAGGTGTAGTCCTGAACTTAGTCACTGGTCTTGTGAAGAGGGAGAAGAGGAAAGTAAGGGGAAGTGCTCTTTGCTATTCTCTTCATATCTGGAGGACTATTTGGGATTATAACATAGATCTATATATGCATTTTTGGTAAAGTACTTGTGTTTATTGTGCACAGAGTTCATACTTTATTTCACTACATCTAAGCTTTCTAGATGTCCTGAGGTAACAGTGCATCATAAGTAGTAGAGCTAGTGAATTGGCCAATGTGAAAAATCTTATTGTTATAATTGACAGAAAAGGTGCATCTTGGACTTGGAATTGTTTTGTCTTTGGACAATGTGTAGCAGGACTTTTTCATCAGACTGGCAGCACAGGGGTAGCAGGAAGCACCCAGGAAATCTAGGAGCAAGTGCTCAATTATTATTACTATTGTTTGGTATTAGATATTGAACTCAGAGGCACTTGACCACAACCCCAGCTCTGTTCTGTATTTTATTTAGAGACAGAGTCTCATTGAATTCCTCATTGCTTCACTTTTGCTGAGGTTGGCTTTGAAATCCACCTCAGCCTTCTGAACTGTTGGAATTAAACACAGTGCCCTGTGCCTTACCAAGGATTAATGTTTTGATGTGGACAGTGGTGTGTGTGTGTGTGTGTGTGTGTGTGTGTGTGTGTGTGTGTGTGCATCTTCTGGCTGTGTCAGAGGAATAGATTAATGCACTGGGAACATGTATTCTTGCTCATATGTCAGTAGTAGAAATGTGGTAATGATCCCTCCTACAAAGAAGCTTGGTGCATTCTGTTGCTTTGTCTTATTTTTAATTGAGCATTAAAGGAATGCATTCTTTTAGTTGTAACTCTTTTGATATGTCTCTCTAGAGGCTTATTGCCATTTCTGTTCTCAGTGAAATTTTTGAACCCAAGAACATATTATAATTTTTTCTAACAGATTGAGTTGGTGCAGTATATTCTTGGTTATCTAAAATACTCATGTAGCTTTGGGATTTTGAATTAGTGACTATTTATTTGAATTGGTGACTATTCATATGTGTGGAAAAGAATGAAACAGACTCTATTCTGAATCACACAAAAGGAATGTTTTCTATGAATACACATAACCTGAAGAGACACGTCCAACTTAGGTGCTTGTGTCTGGATGAATTTGTTATTTGCTTTTGTTTTTTATTGTTCCTGTAGTGCACAGATTAACCTTGAAAAAAAAACAGAATCTATCTTAAAAATAAAAATGTACCCATTGTTACTATTTTTTAGCATGCATCCCTAATTCATTTTTATAAAATTATATGTGGTAACATTTATATATTTTATAAACATCATAAAAAAGAAAGGCCTTAATTATTTGAATTGGCAGTCTTCAACCTTGAAGTGGGAGGTTTTGTAACTTAAAGATGAGGATTTTTTAAATGATTAATATGCCTACATGTGTGAATGGGAAAGAATCTAATCCAAAGTTCAATAAAGGAAAAAGATACAAAATGAAGACAGAGATGCCCACCTCTTTTTTTTTAAACAATTAAAAAATTGTTCTGTTTAGTTCTACATGACAGTAGAATGCATTTTGACACATTATACATGAGATGCCTGACCTTTAATCCGGCTTTTACTTACCCATTTTACATCTTCAGGCTCAAGTGAAGTGATACTACCTTTCAGAAAAAGCATTTCCTAAGACTCTGTTATAAAAACTATAGAAGTCATGATACCTTACTATTTGCTGTTATAATTTTAGCAAATTTAATGTCAGCTTGAAATCATTTATTTCTATTACCCTGTACTCAATAATAATAGAGTTTTTTTGCCTGGCTGTAGCTCATATCAAAACTCATCAATGCACCTCTGTTTTTCTAAGTCCCTTGATGTTACTATTGAGGACATTTTGGAAGATAGACAAATTATCCATAATTCCCTCATTACAAGTGCAAGGAGCCTGCGTCTCTGAAGCCTCCCACCTGGAAGGTATCTGCATGTCCACTGTCACTGCTTCTACCTCTACTGTTATTGCCACTGCTCTGCTGCTACTATGCCTACCACTGGCAGTGCCTCCACCACTATGACTACCACTAGATTACGTCTGTACTACTCCTACTGCCACTGACAGTCCACTACTCCTACTGCTACTAACAGTCCAATACTACTATCACAGTCTGCCCTCTATGTCCAGGTCTCATATCCAAGGATTCGTTGAACAGAAAATACTTTTAAAGTGTATCTTGTCTTGTGCTGGAGGTACAACTCAGTAGAGTAGAGCACTTGGTTACCATGTGCAAATCCATGGATGCAATCCCCAGCACCAGGAATAAAATGCATCTGTACTGGACACAAATTTATTTTCCTTGCCATTACTCCCAAATGATACATTGTAACAATGTTTTATAAGGCATTTACAGTGCATTAGGTATTATAGATCACCTAGAGATGATATAAATTCAGAGGATTGCATGGGGTTTATACAAATACCACACCATTTTCTATAAGGCACTAGAGAATCCACAGATCTTGGTATCTGTGAGGGGTCCTGGAACCAATTCCCTCTGAGTTACCAAGAGAAGACTATGCTACTAGCACCTCTGCTGCTGCAACTACCATTACTACAATTCTTGCCTCATCCTTCACATCAGGCTCCATTCTCTGAGGACGGATATGAAGGCTTCACCAGACACAGATTGTTTTCACTGTTATGGTGTTGGCAGTATTTAGATTTGGTGTGCATAAACAAGAATAGTTTCAAAGTAGTGGCTTTACTCTGAAAATTAACTAAAATCAAAACTAGAGGTTAAAATTTCCTAAAGCCAAAAGTTTCTACCCAGTAGTACTTCTTTTAGCATGCATCCCTAATTTATTTTTATAAAATTATATGTGGTAACATTTATGTACTTTATAAAGGTCATAAAACTCAAGTAGAAATGTTAAAAAATGGGAAGCAATAATTATTTTCTTTAAAAATGCTTTTCTGTGATTATAAATATATTAAAGTCTAATAAGTAAGTGTAATTGAATAGATGTCTATCTTTTCTTAAGTCTGGATTTAGTACTTTGTTTTTTCTTTTAGAGAGAGAGAGAGAACTTTAATTTTTATTTTTTTGTTTGTTTGTTTTCTCCAGACACGACATCTTTGTTTGTATGTGGTAGGGAGGATTGAACTCGGGCCGCATGCATGCCAGGTCCTGAGGGCGCTATGGCTTGAGCCACATCCCCAGCCCAAGTGCTTTGAAAAATAGTAATTTGAAGTAACTGATATTAAGTTTTATTTATTTTCACACTTGAATTAATGGCTTTCACAGGGAAAAGTTTTCTCTGGAAGATGAGATGATTAAAATAGATTAAAGACATCTCTGGTAAAAGTTTACTAAACCTTGATTTGTTGCTAATTCTGCAGATATTTTTGAATGAAATCCAGCCAGCACAGAATAATTTATTATCATGAATACGTGTATTATTTAGCTTTCCTTTACTATAAAATATTCCATGGGTAATCAAGTTAGAAAATGTTTAATTTGCTCAGTTTGGGATGTCCCATTTTGGTTATTTCAGCTATGGATTTAGGTCTATGGTGAGGCAGCACATCATGGAGGAACTGAGTGATAGGGCAAAATGGATCATCTCATGGCCAGGAACCCAGGAAAGACAAGGAAAGAGGCTGTGAACTTATTCCCCATAGGAACACAACCACAGTAACTCAAAGACCTCCCAGGAGGTCTCACTACATCTGAATAGTACCTCTCTGGGATGAAACTTTTAACATAAGGCCCTTGAGGGACCTTTAAGATCCATAATACAGCAATATCAATGATTTGGAAGCTAATTTTTAAATGTTGTCTTTTTCTGTGTTTTAACTGTTTGAGATCCACCAAACCTCTTGTTTCTAGTTCATGTGCTCATGGAAGCTGAAAAGCCCAACATCTGCTGAGTATACTGACAGGTTGGAGACCCATGGAAGAACTGCTCTTATGATACAAATCAAAATTTCATGCAGAGACAGAATTTTTCTGAAGACATGAATTCATTTTGATTGCAATACTAGGTTGGATCCAGGAGTTCTTTACCACTAATCTATATCCCAAGACCTTTTTATGTTTTTTGGACAGAGCCTCACTAAGATGCCCAAGCTGGCCTCAAATTTGTGATCCTTCTGCCTCAGCCTTCTGTGTTGCTGAGATTATAGATGTGCACCACCACACCTGGCTGAAAACTTTATATTTTTAAGAGTAGTTTTAGGTTCACAGTAATATTGATCAGAAAGAACAGAGAACATTTATATGCCCCTCCTCCCACACATACACACCATCCCCATTATGAACACCCCACAAGAGTGATTCATTTGTTATAATCAATGAGAATACATAGACACATCATTATAACTTAGACTATACCTGAGTGTTCACTCCAGGTTTAGACATTCTGTGGATTTGAATAACCATATAATGGCATGTATGTACCATTGGAGTGTAATACAGTTGTTTTGCTGCCCTAAAAATCCTCTGTGATATGCCTAGTTATTCTCCCAGCCCTACAACCCTTGGAAAACAGTGATCTTTCTATCATCTTCATGGTTTTAACTTTCCAAGAGACATTAGAATATGCAGCCATTTCAAATTGGCCTCTTTCACTTAGCAATATGTGTGTATGTTTCCTTGATGCCTTTGAATGTCTTGACAGGTTATTTATTTTTATGGATGAGCAATTCCATTATGTGGTTGTCAACCTCAGTCTTTTACTCTTAAGGAATAATTAGGTGTGGTCCATGCACACTGTGGAAGGCAATCTGCTCATGTAAGTGTTAATTACATCTGAAAACTACTTTACAGCATTAGACAGACTGGTGGTTGACTGAATTTCTGGGTATGATGAACAATTTGATAAATTAATCAACACAGAAAGTGTGTTTCTGTTTCTCTGGCCTCCTGTCTGTGGGTAACCACCAAATGATTCTAAAGGAGAAAAATAATCATATTTTTTGTTTTAGAAAGGTTTCCAGGCTGCATTATGAAGAGTATATTATGGAAGGCCGCTGTCACAGGCAATGGTGGGAAAGAGGAAAGTTGAGATGGGGCTGAGGCAGGCAGGATGCAGAAGCCTCACCTGCCACTGAGAACATGGTCCCCAGTGAAGTTCCAGCTTCCTGTATCGTTCAAAGCTCTTCTACAAAGATTTGGGAGTATCTGTATCACAGACAAATAAAACCATTTAAGGTTTTAATCAATAATATATGTTGCAATAGTGAAGAGGGTCCAGCATTAACCAAATTCAACTTTGTGCAGAGACAATTGGTTATTTATAAGGGAAATTGAACTAATAGGAAGGAGGATGTGGGAAGTGCCAAGGAAGGAAAATGAAAAATTACAAAGTGTAATCTGTCCTCCCACAAAGACTGGGACATAGGCCCTGTTCTTTCTGATGATTGCATAACAAAGGAATGACTTTTTCTGCTCCTTGAGAAATACACTCTTGAGTTGTAGGAGATGCACAATTCTGTATCCCCCAAGGGGCAGAGGAAAGATTCATGATGGTAAATCCTCTTTAGAAAATGCTTTGTGAAGGGAGTTTAGGCCCTCTGATCAAACATTATCTGTAACAAATTGTGAATTCTTTGAGTATTCTTGAGTTTTCTTGGGCAAGTACTGTAAGGGGAAGGACTGGGTTCATCCTACAGACTTGGCCATGAATGTTGGAAACTATGTGAATTTTGTTCAGGTTATTTAGTGTGGAAGAGAACAATAAACAGAATCATGTGTGTAGTTTTTGTAGGCCACATTTGAGGCCTAGTTGAGAAGGAGGCTTAGCAGAGTCTGACTAGAGCTTGGTGCAGTAGAGGCCCTATATGATTTATTGCTGTTCAACTCCCAGTCAACTCTGGACATAGTTTTTCCAAGCTTCAGACTTTGAAGATCTTAGGCAACCTTCAGGCTGGGCTCCCAGCATCTCTACCTCAGACTTCTGCTGGCCCAGGGGAGGATTGGAGCCAGATACCATCTGAGTCATCAGGATGTGATGAAATCCCTTTACAACTTGTGGTGAGATAAAGAAACCCCATTCCTGAAAAAGAATCATTAGGACTAGTCATGAGGCATTTGGCTTCCAACTAGGTCTCAACCTTTACCTCAATGACTGGTCAGCAATGGCCACTCCCTATATCCCTGTCTCTACCCTTCCCATGAGAATTCCATCAGGCTCCCATGGATTTGAGGAGGCATGAGGTGAAAACACAGTCACTATGTTAATTAATTTCAGGAAAACATTCAATCTGCAGAAGCTTCAAAATTCTAAGACTATTGTTGCCTGTGATCCGTGTGTCTCCAGGGGAGAGGGAAGGTGGAGAAGTCTTTGTGATTTGATTAGAATCCCATGGAGAATTTGTGGAAAAACAAGACTAAGGTCCCTTTGTCCTCCTTACCAGAACAGAGCTTTTTCTTTCAAGCCCTGTGGTTATAAAATTTTCATAAAACAACCGAAGTTTTCCACATATTCATTGAGGGAAGAAGAGTATAATTATGATAAGATGTACTGAAAAAAATCAGAGGCCAGAGTAGGGGCACAGCTCAGTGGTAGATACATGCTTAGCCTATGTGAGGCCCTATGTTTCCTCTCCCCCAACCATGGAGGAGGAAGTGCAGGGAGGGAGAAGAGGAGTAAGAAATTTCTTGGTTGAGATGCTTATTATTCTCTAGCACCATCCATTTATGGGCAAATGCCATAATTTCATTCTTCACTAAGGCCAAGTAGTAGTCCATTGTGTATATACACCACATTTTCTTTATCCATTCATCTGTTGAAGGACAGCTTGGTTGGTTTTATAGTTCTGCTGTTCGGAATTGGGCTGGTATAAAAATGCATGTGGCTGCAAAACTGAATTATGCTGATTTTAAGTCCTTTGGGTATAAACCAAGGAGTGGAATAATAGGGTCTCATTCTTGGTCTATGCAAAGTTTTCTGAGAAATCTCCACACTGCTTTTTATGGTGTTTTTACCAAGTTGCAGTCCCACCAGCAATGTATGTGTGTGCGTTTCCTCCCACATCCTCATCAATATTGTTTCTTCTATTCTTTTTTTTTAATTTTTTTATTTATTTTTATTGGTTGTTTACAACATTACAAAGCTCTTGACATATCATATTTCATACATTAGATTGAAGTGGGTTATGAACTCCCAATTTTTACCCCAAATGCAGATTGCAGAATCACATCCACAATTTTACATAATGCCCAATTAGTAACTGTTGTATTCTGCTACATTTCCTATCCCCTACTATTCCCCCTCCCCTTCCCTCACATCTTCTCTCTCTACCCCATCTACTGTAATTCATTTCTCTCCTTGTTTATTTTCCCATTCCCCTCACAACCTCTTATATGTAATTTTGTATAGCAATGAAGGTCTGCCTTCATTTCCATGCAATTTCCCTTTTCTCTCCCTTTCCCTCCCATCTCATGACTCTGTTTAATGTTGATCTTTTCTTCCTACTCTTCCTCCCTGCTCTGTTCTTAGTTGCTCTCATTATATCAAAGAAGACATTTGGTATTTGTTTTTTAGGGATTGGCTAGCTTCACTAAGCATAATCTGCTCTAGTGCCATCCATTTCCATGCAAATTCCATGATTTAGTCATTTTTTAGTGCTGCGTAATACTCCATGGTGTATAAATGCCACATTTTTTTTAATCCATTCCATTGATGTGGCAGTATCCCTGTAGTACGCTCTTTTGAGGTCTTTAGGGAATAGTCCAAGAAGGGCAATACCTGAGTCAAATGGTGGTTCCATTCCCAGCATTCCCAGGAATCTCCATACTCCTTTCCAAATTGGCCGCACCAATTTGCAGTCCCACGAGCAAGGTACAAGTGTACCCTTTTCTCCACATCCTCTCCAGCACTTGTTGTTGTTTGACTTCATAGTGGCTGCCAATCTTACTGGAGTGAGATTATATCTTAGGCAGGTTTTGATTTGCATTTCTCTGACAGCTAGAGATGGTGAGCATTTTTTCATGTACTTGTTGATTGATTGTATATCCTCCTCTGAGAAGTGTCTGTTCAGGTCCTTAGCCCATTTGTTGATAGGGTGAATTGTTATCTTATTGTCTAATTTTTTGAGTTCTTTGTATACTCTGGATATTAGGGCTCTATCTGAAGTGTGAGGAGTAAAAATTTGTTCCCATGACGTAGGATCCCTATTTACCTCTCTTATTATTTCTCTTGCTGAGAAAAAACTTTTTAGTTTAAGTAAGTCCCATTTGTTGATTCTTGTTATTAACTCTTGTGCTATGGGTGTCCTATTGAGGAATTTGGAGCCCGACCCCACAATATGTAGATCGGAGCCAACTTTTTCTTCTATCAGACGCAGAGTCTCTGATTTGATATCAAGCTCCTTGATCCATTTTGAGTTAACTTTTGTGCATGGCAAGAGAAAAGGATTCAGTTTCATTTTGTTGCATATGGATTTCCAGTTTTCCCAACACCATTTGTTGAAGATGCTATCCTTCCTCCATTGCATGCTTTTAGCCCCTTTATCAAATATAAGATAGTTGTAACTTTGTGGATTAGTCTCTGTGTCCTCTATTCTATACCATTGGTCCACCCGCCTGTTTTGGTACCAGTACCATGCTGTTTTTGTCACTATTGCTCTGTAATATAGTTTGAAATCTGGTATCGCTATACCGCCTGATTCACACTTCCTGCTTAGAATTGTTTTTGCTATTCTGGGTCTTTTATTTTTCCATATGAATTTCATGATTGCTTTATCTATTTCTATAAGAAATGCCATTGGGATTTTGATTGGCATTGCATTAAACCTATAGAGAACTTTTGGTAATATCGCCATTTTGATAATGTTAGTTCTGCCTATCCATGAACAGGGTATATTTTTCCATCTTCTAAGATCTTCTTCTACTTCTCTCTTTAGGGTTCTGTAGTTTTCATTGTATA
Source organism: Spermophilus citellus (assembly GCF_964194105.1). NCBI lineage: Eukaryota > Metazoa > Chordata > Mammalia > Rodentia > Sciuridae > Spermophilus > Spermophilus citellus. Next base: position 22,628,215 of record NC_138186.1, read on the forward strand.
AGTCTTTCACCTCTTTTGTTAGGTTGATTCCCAAGTATTTTATTTTATTTTTTTGGAGGATATTGTGAATCGAGTGTTTTTCCTCATTTCCATGTCAGAAGTTTTGTCACTGATATACAGAAATGCCTTTGATGTATGTGTGTTGATGTTATATCCTGCCACTTTGCTGAATTCATTTATTAGTTCTAGTAGTTTCTTTGTAGACCCTTTTGGGTCTTCTAAGTATAGAATCATGTCGACCGCAAATAGTGATAATTTAAGTTCTTCTTTTCCTATTTTTATGCCTTTAATTTCTTTCGTCTAATTGCTCTGGCCAGTGTTTCAAGAACTATATTGAATAGAAGTGGTGATAGAGGGCATCCCTGTCTTGTTCCAGATTTTAGAGGGAATGCCTTCAACTTTTCTCCATTTGGAATGATGCTAGCCTGAGGCTTAGCATAGATAGCTTTTACAATGTCAAGGTAAGTTCCTGTTATCCCTAGTTTTTCTAATGTTTTGAACATAAAGGGATGCTGTACTTTGTTGAATGCTTTTTCTGTGTCTATCAAGATGTTCATATGGTTCTTATCTTTAAGTCCATTGATGTGGTGAATAACATTTATTGATTTCCGTATATTGAACCATCCTTGCATCCCAGGGATGAATCCTACTTGATCATGGTACACATTTTTTTTGATGTGTTTTTGTATTCGATTCACCAGAATTTTATTGAGGATTTTTGCATCTAGGGTCATTAAAGATATTGGTCTGTAGTTTTCTTTCTTTGAGTTGTCTTTGTCTGGTTTCGGAATCAGGGTGATGTTGGCCTCATAGAATGAATTTGGAAGAGCTCCCTCTTTTTCTATTTCCTGAAATAACTTGAAAAGTATTGGTATTAATTCTTCTTTAAAGGTTTTGTAAAACTTGCTGTATACCCATCCGGTCCTGGGCTTTTCTTGGTTGGTAGTCTTTTGATTGCTTCTTCAATTTCATCCATTGATATTGGTCTGCTCAAATTGTGTTTATCCTCCTGACTCAGTCTGGGCAAATCATGACTTAAGAAGTTTATCGATGTCTTCACTATCTTCTATTTTATTGGAATATAGGTTTTTAAAATAATTTCTAATTGTCTTCTGTATTTCTGTAGCATCTGTTGTGATATTGCCTTTTTCATCCCTATGTTAGTAATTTGAGTTCTCTCTCTTCTTCTCTTCGTTAGCATGGCTAAAGGTCTGTCAATCTTATTTATTTTTTTGAAGAACCAACTTTTAGTTTTGTTAATTTTTTCAATAGTTTCTTTTGTTTCCATTTCATTGATTTCCGCTCTGATTTTGATTATTTCTTGCCTTCTGCTACATTTGCTGTTGTTTTGCTCTTCCTTTTCTAGGGCTTTGAGATGAAGTGTGAGCTCATTTATTTGTTGTTTTTTCTTTTTTTGAGGAATGACCTCCAGGCAATGTATTTCCCTCTTAAAACTGCTTTCATTGTGTCCCATAGATTCCGATATGTTGTGTCTGTATTTTCATTTATCTCTAAGAATTTTTTGATTTCCTCCTTTATGTCTTCTGTAACCCATTGATCATTCAGTAACATATTGTTCATTTTCCATGTGATGTAGGATTTTTTCTTCCTTCTTTTATCATTGATTTCCAGCTTCATTCCATTATGATCAAATAAAATGCATGGTATTATCTCCACCCCTTTATATTTACTGAGGGTTGCCCTATGGCATAATATATGGTCTATTTTTGAGAAGAATCCATGTGCTGCTGAGAAAAAAGTATATCCATTTGATGATGGTTGATATATTCTATATATGTCAGTTAAGTCTAGGTTATTGATTGTGGTATTGAGTTCTATAGTTTCTTTATTCAACTTTTGTTTGGAGGATCTGTCCAATGGTGAGAGAGGTGTGTTGAAGTCACCCATAATTATTGTGTTGTGGTCTATGTGATTCTTGAACTTGAGAGAGAATTTGTTTTATGAATGTCGCAGCACCATTATTTGGTGCATAAATATTGATAATGGTTATGTCTTGTTTGTGAATGGTTCCTTTTAACAGTATATAATGTCCTTCCTTATCCCTTTTGATTAGCTTAGTCTTGAAGTCAATTTTATTTGATATGAGGATGGCCACCCCTGCTTGCTTACGAGGACCGTGTGCGTGGTATATTTTTTCCCATCCTTTCACCTTCAGCCTGTGTATGTATTTTCTAATCAGATGTGTCTCCTGGAGGCAGCATATTGTTGGATGTGTTTTTTAAATCCATGATACCAGCCTATGTCACTTTATTGGAGAGTTTAAGCCATTAACATTTAGAGTTACTATTGATATATGGTTTGTACTTCCAGCCATGTTTGATTATTTATCCTTTTTTTTTTAATTTAGTTTGTTTCTCCATGATTATCTTTCCCCCTGCCCTCTGTCTTTACCAAGGCACTTCCTACTGATGGTTTTGGTTATTGTTTTTCATTTCTTCCTCGTGTACTGTTTTGCTCAAGATGCTTTGCAATGCTGGTTTTCTGGCTGCAAATTCTTTTAACTTTTGTTTATCATGAAAGATTTTTATTTCGTTGTCATACCTGAAGCTTAATTTTGCTGGATACAGAATTCTTCGTTGGCATCCATTGTCTTTCAGTGTTTGAAATACATTGTTCCATGACCTTCTTGCTTTCAGCATCTGTGATGAAAAATCCGTTATTAACCTTGTTGGTTTACCCCTGAATGTAATCTGCCTCCTTTCTCTTGTAGCTTTTAATATTTTCTCTTTGTTCTGTATATTGGATATCTTCATAACAATGTGTCTTGGCCTTGGTCTACTGTGATTTTGTGTGCTCGGTGTCCTGTATGCATCTACAATTTGTATATCTGTTTCCTCTTTTATTTCTGGAAAGTTTTCTGTAATTATTTCATTCAGCAGGTTACTCATTTCCTTGGTTTGAATCTCTGTACCTTCTTCTATCCCAATGACTCGTAAGTTTGGTTTTTTTATGTTATCCCATAACTCTTGAATGTTTTTCTCATGATTTTTTACCAGCCTTTCTGAGTTAGCTAGACTCTTTTCAAGATGATATATTTTGTCTTCATTATCTGACGGTCTGGCTTCTACTTGCTCCACTCTGTTAGTGATACTCTCAATTGAGTTTTTAATTTGGTTTATAGTTTCCTTCATTTCTAGAATTATTGTTTGATTTTTTTATAATCTCTATCTCCTGATAAAGATGCTTAACTTCTTTTATCTGTTTATGTAATTCGTTTTCAACATGTTCTTTCACTGTTTGAATTTGCTGTCTCATATCCTCTTTAAGGTTCCATTCCATCTGTCTAAGGTGTTCCTTGTGTTCTTTATATGACCATTTTTCTGATGACTCTAGGTCCTCCTGAATATTTAGGCTGTCCTGCATTGTTTGTACTCCTTTTCTTCCTTGCTTTTTCATGGTGCTCATGTTACTTCTTGTTCTGTTTGACTGCTGAGTTACTGTTTACTCCTATAAATTTGATCCTTGGGAGGAAAGGTATTAGAAGGGAAGGCACGAAGTCACTGTAGCCGCAGGTTTCAATGAAGTTATCTCCTCTGCCGCATTCTGGTGACGTCAGTTCTCTGCCATGGTGGTATCTCTTGCAAATGGCGACAGTTCGTTTCCCTTTGCCGGGTGACCAATGCAACGGGTGGGTCCTTACTGTCTCTCCCAAGCCCCGTTTCAAAACTGTGGCCACTACCTATTAAGGCTCGGTTGGCATTTACCTCCATAGGATCAGAAGGGCTGACCAGTTATTTCAGCCGGATGGATTAGTGCTGAGTCACAGCTCTTTGTCTGCAGGAAGCAGGCGAACGGGAGCTGGAATTCAGCCGATCCGGGCTCAGTGTGTGTTCTGAGAGGCCCAGACTGTTCGCCCCAGATCCAGGTCAGCTCAGCATTGCCTAGTGATCCTGAGCAAACAGAATTTAGACTGTTTACGACTCCCTATGCCCGCACAGGTGAAGAGGTCAGAGACTTGATCTCTCCGTGCCCGCTGCCATGTTGGATAGCCCTGTTTCTTCTATTCTTGATAATTGCTATTCAGACTGGAGTAAGATAAAATCTCATGTAGTTTTGATTTGCATTTCTCTAGTTGCAAGAGATATTGAAAATTTTTTGTTTGTTGCTTGATTGCATTTCTTCTTCAGTGAAGTGTCTGTTCAGTTCCTTAGTCCATTTACTGTTTTGGTTATTTGGTTGTTTTGGTAATAATTTTTTGAGATATATAGATATAGATATAGATATAGATATAGATATAGATATAGATATAGATATAGATATAGATATAGATATAGATATAGATATAGATATAGATAGATAGATAGATATAGATATCCTAGAGATTAATGCTGTATCTGAGGTGCCTATGGTAAAGATTTTTTCTCATCCTGTAAGTTCTGTCTCTACATTCTCAATTGTTTCCTTTGCTGCATAGAAGGTATTTTTTTGATCCGTCCCATTTATTAATTCCTGATTTTACTTCTGTACTTTAGGAGTCTTGTTAAGAAAGTCACTTCCTAAGCTGACATGGTGGAGATTTGGTCTTACTTTTTCTTATATTAGACAAAGAGTCTCTGTTCTAGTGCCTAAGACCTAGATCCACTTTGAGTTACTTTTTGTGCAGGGTGAGAGACAGATGTTTAATTTCATTTTGGTGCATAGAGATTTTCAATTTTCCCAGCACCATTTTGAAGAGTCCATCTTTCTACAATCTATGTTTTTGGCACATTTGTCTAGTATGAGATAACTGTGACTAGGTGGGATTTTCTCTGTGTCTTCTGTTGTACACTTGGTCTACATGCATGTATTGGTGCCAGTACCATGCCACTTTTGTTACTATGGTTCTGTGGTATAATTTAAGGTGTGGTATTGATTTGCTTTATGCATTACTCTTCATGCTAAGGATTTCTTTGTTTATTCTGGGTCTTTTATTTTTCCAAATGAATTTCATGGTTGCCTTTTCTACTTCTTTGAAGAATGTCATTGGAATTTCCTTTGGAATTGCATCAAACTTGTATAATGCTTTTGGTAGTTACATTTTGACAATGTTAATTCTGCCTATACAAGAGCATGGGTGATTTTTCCCTATCCTAAGGTCTTCAATTTCTTTCTTTAATGTTCTGTAGTTTTCATTGTAGAGTTCCTCACCTCTTTTGTTAGATTGTATCCTCATTTTTATTTTTGATGTTATTGTGAATGAGGTAATTTTCCTAATTTCTTTTTCAATAGATTTATCACTGATATTGTAATAAAGCATTTGATTTATGGGTGTTAATTTTCTATCCTGTTACTTTGCTGAATTCATTTATGAATTCTAGAGGTTTTCAGGTGGAATTTTTGGATCTTCTAAATATACAATTATGTCATGGGCAAATAGTGATAGCTGGAGGTTTTTTTTTTCTGTTTGTATCACTTTAATTTCTTTCTTCTGTCTAGTTGCTCTGGCTAGAATTTCAAGAACTATCTTGAATACAAGTGGTGAAAGAGGACATCCTTGTCTTGTTCCAGTTCTTAGAAGGAATGCTTTCAATTTTTCTCTATTTAGAATGAAGTTGGCCTTAGGTTTAGCATATATTGCTTTTATAATGTTGGGATATGTTCCTACTCTCCATAGTTTTTCTAGTGTTTTGAATATGCAGTGTTACTGTATTTGTGAAATGCTTTTTCTGCATCTACTGAGATGATCATATGATTCTTGTCTTTAAGTTTATTGATGTGATGAAATATGTTAGTTGATTTCCATATGTTGAACCAACTTTGCATCCCTGGGATGAACCCCACTTGACCATGGTACACTGTCTCTGTAATATGTTTTTGTGTTTAGTTTGCCAGAAGTTTATTGATAATTTTTTGGCATCTATATTCATCAGTGATATTGTTCTGAAGTTTTCTTACTTTGATGTGTCTTTAGGTTTGGTATCAGGGTGGTACTAATTTCATGGAATGAGTTTAAAAGGGTTCTCTCCTTTTCTATTTCATGGAATGATTTGAGGAGTACTGATGCTAAGTCTTCTTTGAATTGCTTGTAGAACTTGTCTGGAGAATATATCTCATTCTGGGCTTTTCTGAATTGGTAGGACTTTGATGGTGTCTTCCATTTTATTGCTTGAAATTGATCAGTGATCTGTGCTTGAAATGGTGCATTTCCTTCTGATTCAGTTTGTATAGGTCATATGTCTCTAGAAAATTTTCAAATCTTCAAGATTTTATATTTTATTGGAATTTAACTTTTCAAAATATTTTTTTATTATCTCTGAATGTCAGTAGTGTCATAACATTTCCTTTTTCATCGTGAATTTTGGTAATTTGAATTTTTTCTCTCTTTCTCTTCACTAGCATGGCTAAGGGTATACCAATCTTATTTATTGTTTTCAAAGAACCAACATTTTTTATGTCATTTTTTTTCATTTTTAAATTATTTCATTAAGAATTTATTGTGTAACTGGGCTGGGAATATAGCTCATTATAGTGTACCTGCCTACCATAGCAAGTCCTCTACTCAATCCCAAGAATCTCAAAAAAATGCACATATAATACAGTTAATACTATCTATCTATCATCTCTCTCTCTATCTATCTATCTATTGTTTTATTTTGAAAAATTCAAAACATGAAAAATAAAGTGAATAAATCATGATGTCCTCCAAGTATCAATTTTCTAGCTGTATTAATTTGAAGTAATTTGACAATCCCTTTTTACCATTTAAAAAAATCCAAGAATCACAATCCCATCCTTAAAAATAATTTAAAGCAGGCAAAGATATTCAAAACCTACTAATACTTTTATTACATTAAAAACCCCATATTGATATTACATACATATAACCAATTATTGTACAGAATTTTATAATGGTCACAAATATGTTAATGAGTTCTTTTTAAAAAATAATCTTAATGTTACAAAAAAAGTTCCAAAAAAAGGACAGAGAATTTCCTGTTTTCCATTTATCCAGCTTCCCCTAGTGTCAATATCTTTTTTTTTTTTTTTTTTGGTTTTTGGTCATCTAAATTTAATTCACTATGGAAGCAAGTAGTATAATTGGATTTTTTTATTAAAGAAAATACAATTACAATTTTCTAAAGTTGTGCTCTCTAATGAGAATTTATACTCTAGTGTCAACATCAAAATTCTGCGTTTTTATTAATTATTCTAATTTGTCATGTATGACATCAGAATGCATTATAATTCATGTTGCACACATAGAGCACATTTTTTCATATCTCTGGTTATACACAAAGTAGAGTCACACCATTTGTTTCTTCATACATTTACTTTGTATAATTATGTTCATCTCGTTCCATCATTTTTCCTGCCCCCAAACCCTCTCCCTCTGAATCGCTTTCATTTTCTATATCTAGAGTTCATTGAATCCTCCATGCTCCACCCCCAAATCCCATTATACATCAGCATCCTTATATCATTGAAAACATTGAGCATTTGTTGTTTTGGGTTTGGCTAACTTCACTTAGCATTATATTCTCCAACTCCATCCATTTACCTGCAAATGCCATGATTTTATTCTCTTTTAATGCAGAATAGTATTCCATCATGTATATATGTCACATTTTCATTATCTGTTTATCAACTGAAGGGCATCTAGTTTGGTTCCACATTTTATCTATTGTGAATTTTGCTGCTATAAATATTGATGTGGCTATGTCCCTGTAGTATGCTATTTTTAAGTTATTTTTGTATAGACTAAGGAGAGGGATATCTGGGTCATATGGTGGTTCCCCTGATGAGGAGCATCTATGAAAAAAATCTGCATACTGTTCTGTAGGTTCTACTAAGTGCAATAGAGGGGAAAAAAAGAAGAAGAAATGGTGGGGGGTGCATTTCATATTGGAAACAAAGAAGAAAATGTGTCTTTATTGGCTGTAGATACAGTGTCTATATGGGAAATCTAATTAAGCTTGTTTTAAAAGCTACTATTAAGTGACTTTAGCAATTTAACAAGGTTGAAAAAAGATCATACTCCTCAATGCTAGCAACAAATGAGAAATTGAAAAAAAAGTAACACATGTATAACAGCATCAAAAATGAGAATATCCTCATAAATAACCCTGACAAATGATGTGTAGTACAGATCTATATATTGAAAACTACTTGACATTGTGAAAAATTGAAGAACATGTGGAAAAAAGAAGGAAAATGTCCAATTTCTGGGTTGGAAGGTTAAATATTATTAAGACAGCTGCTCTGTTTTATTTAATATTTAGGTTCAACACAACAACAACAAATCCATCAGTCATATTACAATGTGATTAAGCAAAAATCTCAAATTCACAGGGAAATTAAAAGAACCAAACCAGCCTAAACAACTTTGACAATAATACTTTTAGAGAGAGCCAGGAGTGTCATTACGCTCCTGTAATCCTATTTCCTCCTGAGACAGGAGGATTGCAAGTTGCAGACCAACCTGGGCAACTTAGTGAGATCATGTTTCAAAATAAAAAAGGACTAGGGCTGTAGATCAGTGGTAAAACACTTGCCTAGCATATTGGAGGCCCTGGGTTCAATTTCCAGCCCTCAAAACAAAAACAAAACAAGATAGTGTGCTATTGGCATCATGATAGACAAAGAGATCAGCAGAATTAACTAGAAATCAGAAAATAGATGCAATTGCAATTCAGGGGAGAATTAATGGTCTTTTAACATATGCAAAACTGTAATCACAAAATATAGTTTCAATGGTCAATTATAATACAATATTTCAATAATAAAAAGGAATTTCTTGAGGACATGATTATACAGGTACCCCATTAAACATGTTTCTGTGGTCATATAAATTTAAGAAAATTAAAAAGAAATAGAGAAACAGGAGATGATCCCTGTCACCTTGGATAAGACAAAAGGTTCTTAGAAGTAACAAGAAAAGCACAGGCATGAACAAAAAGATCTGTTTAATTGGAATTCGGTAAAATTATTCAAAAAGGAGCCTGAAACCCCAATGGTTTCCTCACTTTGGAGCACCCACACTCCTCCCTCTAGGTGAGTACCCTGCTCTATTGTTTTCTTTCATTGAATAAATCTCCTTGCTTTCCTGAATAATTTTCTACTTGTTTGTATTTTGATGAAGCCTAAAATTTATTTCTGCAGTGTAAGTCAAGAGCTGAGTTAAGGTCCCCTTTTCACTTCTGGGGACACCCTCAGGGCTAATCCTGTGACAATTGTATGAGCTCTGAAATATGTGAGTGGAGCCATGTAATGAGGGGTGGAAAAAGGGGGATTGCAAAATAGGAATGTTTTGAGTATAATTAATATGGTTATGATCTTGATAATGATGGTTTCCTGGAGCACACAATGTTGAAACTCATCAAATTGCATGATATGAGGTTGATTAGGTCAATTATATCTAATTAAAAATGTAATAGTATGTTTTAAAAATTAGAGGAAGAGGTGAAATTAAAAAAAAAAAATCTGTGCAGCTTGGCAGTTCTGTGGTTGCAATTTTTTGCCAAATCCACATTGAAAAGTGTGTTCCCTGTATTGAATGTAGTCAAAGATGAACATGGTCTAACTTAGTAAAGTTTTAGTACGACCTGTGTAATGAATGCCTTGTTTAACAGGTCATGAACTGTGAGACCAAAAATAAGAGCCAGGAGCAGTCATTGAATATTTCAGTTTATACAAAAAATAAGTCAGGCAGCAGGTAGTAGTGTAAATGGTAGTGTAGGTGGGAGTGAAAATCAGTACAACATTTTTGTACCAGTTTGGAAGAAGGCTCACAGTGTGTCCCAACTTTTATGCCTACAGCTCCATTTTCAGGGATATTATTATTTTTGTTTGTTTTTATTAACTTATTTATTTTAATTATGTATATATGACAGGAGGATACTTTTTGATTTATTGTATATGATTGCAGCACAGCTTTTCATTTCTCTGGTTGAACATGATGTAGTGTTGCACCATATGTGCAGTCATACATGTACCTGGGGTAATGATGTCCATCTCATTCCACCATCTTTCCTACCCCCATGCACCCTCTCCTCCATTCCATTTTCAAGGATATTTCTTTAAAAATATAGAGTATATGAGAAAATATTTAGGACATTTATAAAAATCTAGGACATAATACAAATAATTATAATTATCCAAGTTGTCTACAAGTACATTAAATAAATTGTGGAAAGTAAGGGGAATGAGACCCTTACTTTAGTGTTATGGACAGTATGGAGATTTAGGCAAAGAGTTCAAAGTGGGACCCAGGAAGCACAAGTTTTGGTGAATGGGGAGTTGTCCCTTTTATAAGTTGGGTTGTGGAAGCAAGTGTCTCTTTCTGGGAGATCACCCAGGGTGATCTTGGGAGTAGTTCCCCAGGTACATCTTCCTGAGCTAGACATATTGGCAAACATCTATATTGACCATAATTTCCTCCTCTACTATTAGGAACCTCCTACTGCTGTAAGGAAAAAGGTCGATGACCGTTCTGGCTGCTTCGAGCTGAGAGGAGGTAATATGCAGTGGGCAGGCAGTTTGGAGCCGCTTGTTAGTAATTGAGAGGGTCAAGGAGTCCATTGTAAAAATCTGGTTCAGGAAGAACAGGTTGTAAATTCACGTGAGGGTGGGCAATTTTATGAGAGAAACAAAAAGACATGAGTACTGTAATAAGATTAATGCAAAATAGCAGGTGTAGCATCTGAAACCTGTTCATGAATATCATGAAAATGATAGAAATGAATAATTGTTTACCAGGATGTGGAAGACCTGAGAAACTGTCACCAGAACAAGGCCTAAAAAATCCTATTGAGGCCCTTTTTCAGGGAACATAAACCTTTAACATTGTCAGAATCATCAGGAATGTAGACACAACATTTAGTTAAGTTAGTTAAGGTCATCTGATTTTTGTAAGGTAAGTTCTTTATTGGCATCACCCCTGTGTTTAGTAAAGATCCATTTGTTACTTAGGGCTAGATAATTATATTAATAAACATTGATTATATCTACCTGTGAAGGAGGTTAGGAAAATCTGTAGGACTTATACTGACTGAAAACTTCTGGCAGTTTTTACTGATAGTTAACAGGTATTTTTGCCTAAGAATCTCTCTTCTGTTGCCTCCAGTCTTACTCATTTTGAGGGGTGTTAACAAAAGTGTACATTTTAAGTTACATTAAAATAACTGTTGTTTCTTTATAAATGTCCAGGAATAGCTGTGCTTTGTTTTTTATCTGTTTTTGTTAGGTGTTTAAGACCAAGCTGGTCAAACTGACTTTGTTTCTGTCCATTGGTAAGAGTCATCTGAGTTTCCTTGGAGGACACTCTTGGAGAACTTGTGAGCAGCATTTTAGCTCTGTTAGTGTCATCTGCATTAGGATGGGTCAAGGTCTTGCTGACCATGTGGCTTCCCTTGGAAGCATTAGGCATGTCTCTGCTTTTCAATGACTCTCCTGTTTTGCAGCATGCACACTCATTGGCTTTCTGTTCTCTAGTGGTCTCCTTAATCTCCCTTATCAGGAGTTTATGTGGCCTGGAGTTGCAAAGCTCTTTCACCTTTTCTGGGTTTCGGCTGACTCTGAGGGCAAGAGCGAAATATTGGTTTTCTTGGCCCCTTTTTTTTAACCTAAATTTTTAAGGCTTGGCCTTAAACATCCAGCAAGTCAGTTTTTCCAGTCTTAAACTAAGAATACTGAGCTTTAACTTTAATGTTTATAACTTTACAGTTAATTTTTTTTACATAATACAATATCTTTATTTTATTTATTAATTTATTTAATGTTGAGGATTGAACCCAATGCCTCACGTATGCAAGGTAAGCACTCTAGTGCTAAGCCATAACTTTAGCCCCTTTACAGTTAATTTAATCCCTTTTAATTATTATCTGTCTACCAATGATGGCTTAATATCTCAAATTAATTTAGGTTGTGTGTTCATGAAGTATTACCTCTGTAAGACATTAACAGGCATCCATTGTTTTTAGTTGCAGAGTAGGTTGAACAAATGTTAGCTTTGCTTGTTTGCCTGAAGTCTGAACACTCAACCCCACTCAGGGTTGAACACTCGATGACCCCCACCAGTCTGGTGCAATAGAAACCTACACCTGACCCCTACCTGGTCTGCCTGAAGGTAGAAGATGACACCCTTAGCAACTACTGTATGAAACAATCACTGTATGCAACAAGGCAGTTTGAAAACCCAGAGAGCCCATTAGATTTTGGCTATAAAAACTCTCTTCTGCTGTTCCCCCCTGTCTTGCTCTCTCTTTCTTCTCGAGCTTTTGCTCTATCCCTCTCCCTCTCATCTCTTTCTCTCCCCAGCTCTCTTGTGCTTCTCTCTCTCTCTCTCTCTCTCTCTCTCTCTCTCTCTCTCTCTCTCTCTCTCTCTCCTGTTAATGACATTGCCAAAATAAAGATCTCTTTGTTGCTCTGAGTGTTGTGGTCACTTTTCTTTCAGTTATAATGTAAATACAAAGTGAAATTAACAACAGTAAAAACATATTTAGCTTGTATATAATTGAATCTTTCCTGAGCTATACATTATATTTTCTATTTGAGACCATAATAATCTTTATAATAAAATCAATTTTTTGAATATAACTTTAAGTCAATTGAAGTCTGGCCTACTTTGAAGTAATTCTGTGATGCTGTAAGGTAGGAGGCAGAGCATTACCTCAGGAAAGGCAGGGCTCTTTACAATTCTTAGGTGAAGTGCTCTGCTTCTGAAGCTGATCTTTATCTCTCTTTTTAGATATAATTTTATAAATTTTACAAATATTGTCTGTATGAATGTTAGCTAGCACAATATGACATATGTCTGAAACACTAATTAAGGAAAGGTTGAGCACTCTTTTCTTTCATGTGGAAAAGTGGCAAAAATATTTAATAATATTAACCTTTAAACAGATCAGGCTGTCAGTATCTTTTAAAATACCTTTAAATTTTTATATCCCAATGTAAAAGGTAACATAAGGTTTTGTTACAAAAAATCAAATGATATAAATAAATCCCCCCAAAAATCTATCATCCTTATAAGTTTAAAATTACCATTACAGACAACTTTAGTTTGGAGAACACCAACCTGATAAAAATGTTTCTTTATATCTTTTACCTTAAGTACTTGTATACCTGGAAAGCTATGAGCACATTTAATCTGTAAAGAAGAGTAATGTACCACAATTTTATTGATGTTTTTTATATTAATCAAGGTTAGCTTTTAAAGAAAAATATAGACTCTGTAATGTGTGACAATACTTTAAAATAACAGTTGCTGTTTAACCACAGATGTTCAAAACTTAATTTCTCCAAGATTAGTTGCTCTAGGGCGTAAAACTTAACAGCCACAATGTAATTAATATTTTTAAAAGTTTTTGACATTTTAACATGTAAATATGTCAGTACATTAATATTTTTCCTTAGGGAACAACCTTGAATAGTTTTAACTATTTATGTTACATATATAACCAACATAATATTTATCTTTTATAGACCTTTATATTACTTAATTAAAGCCTTTTTTTTCTTAGATGTATTATAATTTACCACATAAAGACTTTTTTACCTGGAAACATGTTTTTTAATATTTAGAACCTTTTAATAATTTTTAATCCATTGATCCTTCTTTCTGATTGTACCTTGAAATAACCCTTATAAATTTCTGAATTTAGACAAATTAATCCATTTTAATAAGATGAAATCTTTGGTTATTTACAGTATTTTAACTGAAATGCAGTTGAAACCTCTTGACTCTTTGTATGTAGAATTATACGTGTTGGGACTTTTAATTTATAGTAACCTTGTTTTTATAATAACACAAGATAATTTTAAATTTCTTTTTAATTTACCAATTTATGAAAACACTAACATTGTTTAAGTGTTTTACCTTATGGAATTTAAGGAGTTAAGAGTACTTGATATTATACTTAACAGTTGGCATTTTAACTTTGTAAACCAATTAGATGTCTCTAACAAACACATCTATGATTAATATCAGACATTTAGATATAATTTACTTATAAAAAAAGTTATCAGACAAGTGTATTGAATAGCATTAGTACTTTTTTTTCCTGTTGAAGGAAATCAATGGCAATGGATATTAGACACTTTATAGACATTAACATTTTAATAGCTGTTCAACCATCTAGAAACAAAACTGTGCATTAGTAACTTTAAAGACATTTTTACTTTTATTTGTTTTCCAAATTTAAATTGAACCTTTTAAATCACATTAACCAAAAGTATTTGCATCCATTTTTTTATTTTAATTTATGCACTCATATGTCAATTTTTTGTACCAAATATATGTAGACATGGCAATACATGTAGATGGGGAGTACACTGGTGCAACCACACAAAGCAAACAGACAAACAAAACCCTTGTAGCTTATTTTTTAGAACCTATTAGATTAAGAGTTAACTCTTATAAATTGGCCTTAGAATAAAACTGAGTGTAAAAAGGAAAACATATTAACCTAGGCATATCAGATCAAAATTATGAATTTAAAAAATATAAAATTTTAAAAGATTTCTGAACTTTTTCCTGAATAGTCCTGTTCATCAATACTGAAAAGAGTTAAGGGAACATAGACAAATGAAGGGGACTTATTTTTTTTTCCTGAAGGAATTCCCAAAGATGCAGCTCCATTGGCCTCCTTGGGAGAGTCCCCAGGTTGGGGTCCCATTCTAAACTGGTTTTTCTGGTTTCTTGGATAGTGGCAACCAAATTTTAGCCTGGCACTGAAAAATCTTTGGACCATTTTTTAACAGTTGGGAGTTATTCATGCTTGCAAATACTGAGAGACAAAAGCCAAATTTCCTAGAAAAAAAAATATGCTTTTTGTTATACAATTCAGGAATATTAATTTTATTATTAGTTCTAATTTGTTCTATATAGGAACTGCCATGATCTACCCAGTTGGCCACCTGGCCCAGTTCCTACCTAAATGAAGGCAATCTCCAGAATACTTTTTTTTTAATACCTTTAGCTTTTACTTTTGACAATTCTTTTAGTCCTGTTGGCAGCCCTTTACATTTTCATGCAAGCATTAGTGAGCATAGTAAAAACATTTTTAACCATTTTTTAACATTAGAAACAAACTGAGGTGGAAAATAACACAGAATACAAAGGGAACAAACAAAAACAAACCAACAGACAAAGTCCTGAAATTTGCTAAGAAAACAAGTTAAAGGGGAACAGATAGAGATCTCTGTAGAACTTCCTTGTCCTATGATGTTGGTGGAGTAAGGGAGTCCTGATGAAAGAAGAGTGATTAGGAGAATGAGAAAAGGGCCCATGCACAATACACGAATAGACAAACAGGACAAACACTGGTGAGCAGACACTGAACAAATTACAAACATCAAGGCAGAGGCCGGAGAAACAACAAACAGCAGAACAGACACAGGACAAGCATCCATGTCACACAGGGATACCTGTAATGGGCCCCAGGAACAGATGAGGCCCTGCAGGGAGGCCTCTAGTGGGACAGAGACAATGACTCATCCTGCCCCCAGATAGACAGATGAGGTCACAAAGGGAGACTTCTAGTGGGGCAGAGACCATGACTCATCCTGTCCCCAGGCACAGGTGAGGCCCCAAGGAAGGTCTTCAGGGAGACAGTGACAACATCTCCTCCTGTTCTGGGACTCTTTGTAGGTGCCTGCCTCCAACCTGACCTTGTCCCCAGAGGAGTCCACTCACCAGATCTGACAGGCAAGCAGGAGGCTTTTTGGAGCTTCCTAGGATGAATTGGAATCATTCTCATACTCAGAGTGAGGCTAAGGAACACACTCAGGAGCTCCCCTCTACTGCAGGCTGATGTCCAAAAGACCATCATTGGAGGCAAATTTGGTGTGAGGATAGGGGAGAAATGGATCCTGGATGAGCCTCCAGGTGTTATAGTTAAAGCTTCAACCCAGGGTTTCATAAACTGACTTCCAGACCACTCACATACAGTAGAATCAAGCATTTATTGTAGGACACTGGTGGTGGCTTACCAGAACATAAGGCTGTTCCCCTGATCAGCCCTGAACAATTGCAAGGGCTCTCCTTATAAGCCTGAAAACCACAAAAGAGATTTTTTTTTTGGGGGGAGGGTGTCCAGCCAATGCAAGCAAGCCAGGTTAAAGAAGCAGGAGAGGGCAGTCAAGCCATGGGAAGCCTAACCAATCACAGTTAGCCCAATCATCCCAGGTACAGAAACAGAGCCCTGTCACTCTAGTTATAGAAACAATGCCCCATTAGGTAGTTCTGTGTTCTTAAAGGTTTTGTTTTGTTTTGTTTTATTATTTATTTCTTACATACATGACAAGAACATCTTGCCCCAGTCATGACCATTCTGCATGGCCTGGTTGTTTTACAAAATGGAGTCACAAAACAAAATGGAGTCACATTTGCTTTTACTATCACACTACATTCCAAAATTTATAAATAAACAAAGACCATCCCTAGGAATTTTCTGCCACAAGATGACACAAGAAATTAAAATTTCAAGAAGAAATAGTGGAAAGGACTACCTCTATTTTTTATGGTCTCATTTATTAGCAGAAATAGGGATGTTCCTAGTGGTGCAAAAGTATCTGAATGGTTTAAATATCAAACCATCATGGATCTTGAGGACCAAGCTTAGAACTTGTCACACTCTGAAAGAGCAATGGGTAAGTTTTAGCCCCACATGGAGGGTGTTTTCAGTGTGTGGAATGGATCAGCCCTGAGAGAGGCTCTGTAGCTGACTAATCAAGTCTAGGCTTCTCAAGTCTGATGAAGGTCGCTTAAGTGAGAGACAGGAAAGAAGCAGTAGAAGTCAGGTTCACATGTAAAAGTTGGAGGAATGTAGTCCAAACTGACTCCAAGAACAAACTGAACTCCATGCCAAGGGCATAACTTGGAGATCCTCTGGCCATTGATCTTCTCCCAGAGGTGCCAGTCACCTGCCATGTAAACATCTCAGACAAGCGACAGTATGTTCTCATGTAACATATTAACCAGGAAATCTGGCCTATGAGTTTCTTTAACATTTGTATCAGCCACACTGTTCCCAGGAGAACAGATACTATTAGTCCTTTGAGAACCTTAGTGGGCTCACAGAAGATCTGATCAATCCTTATTTTATCAGAACCAAACACCAGGATGCTCATCTGGGCAACCTGTTCTGACCTCCTGCAACACTAGTGACATTAGCAGTGACAAGGAAGGAGAGAGTAGGGAAAGGGAGGTCAGAGCTGGAGTGGGAGGAGAAGGGAATGGCCCATAATTATGACTTTTGTCTCTTTTGAGACCCATGTGTTTCTTTGCTTCCTGGAATTCTCTGTAGCTTTGGCAAAGGATAGCAGCTCCAGTTCTGCATGATATTACTGAAGACAGGACTCCTAAATGTCTTTGTAGAGAAAAGTGTTCAGTGAAGCCATGTTGCTAAATAAAATTGTCAGTGAGCTTCAAAACACTGAGTGTGCTAGCTTTAGGCTTTTCTTAAAATTAACAACATGATCAAATCTTAATCTATTAGATGTTGAAACTTCCACATTTGTGAAGAGAAGTTCTGAGCCCTGAATAACTGGAGAAAATAAATGAAATTTTAGATATTGCCAAATTTGAAATAATACAAGATATGAGTATAGAATTGGGGTCTTTATAAAAAATAGTTTAATTTCATAATTTCTATAGGACTTTTTCATTTTTTTGCGTGTTTTGCAGTACTGGGTATTGAACCCAGGGCCTTGAGCATGCTAGGCAAATACTGTACCACTTAACTGTGTCCCAAATCATGTTTTTCCTTTTGTCTTTGAGATAAGGGTGTCACTAGGTTGCCCAAGCTGGCCACTAACTCTCCAACCTCTTGCCACAGCCTCCCAAATGTGTTATCCTGCCTGGTCTCTAGGGTCTGTCTTCTGGGTTGTATATCACCAGGTATTTTAAATACAGCTTTTATTGTTCTGCTGATTCAACTTACTGAGAGGAAATCACAGGTCTTCTTTCCAAAGAGCCTGTTGGCGATAGTAAGCAAATACTTCAAGCCAGGCTTGTTCACTTGGGTGAGAAGCATCTGGAAGCCCTTATGGATGTCTTCCTCTGTGTTCCAAAGACATCACCCATGAAGGAAAGTAAGAAAACCCTCTCAGTTTTGGTCTTGTTCTCAACAAGAATTTGCAGGCAATTTTCTTCTGAAAAACTGCATAAATTTATCCTTTGAGAGGATGTTGATTCTAATTGAGAAGTGACACTGGTGGGATAGATGGATAGAGGGGCCAGGAAACTGCTGAGCAAAAGCTATGGCTCTTGCACCTGCAGTAAGCTCTCTACATAATTTATAGATGAGCAATAGAAAAAAAATAAAAGGGGCAAGAGAGGTTCAGAAAAGGGACTATTCTTTAGTCCTCCAACAAACAGTTTAAATATGTCAGAAATAGAGAAAAATATTCCATTAAAATTTATTTTTCAAAAAATATGCAGTTAAAGCACTAAATATTCAAGAAAAAATTAGATAGGAATATAAGTATAATGATAATCTTTGAAAGGAACTAAAAGTATAAAATGAGCAATATGATTAATAGGAATACATCAGTTCTTAAAGAGTATTCTAGAGAGATAACATATGTATATGAAATGGTACTATATAGTTTTAAAAAAATGTGTCATGTATGAGGCCACACGAAGTGTATGAATTGACTGTAAAATACACAAATCACACAGATTACATTCAGTGACCTCAGTGTAGGAAACTAAAAGTCAACAACACTAAAAATAAAATACCAACAACATGGAAAATTAACCTACTAAGTAACTATTGAAAACAATTTCTAAGGAAATAGCTCCCCTGTGTAACAACCAAATAAACCCCTACATACGCACACACAAACACACACAAAAACTCACTGGAGGAGAACCCTCACCTTCCTTACTCCTGAACCCCCCTTCCTAAAATGGTCTAGGCTCATCCCTCCTCCTCAACAGTTCTGGAAATGAAAGAGGGGATAGTAGACAACCCTTGCAGACCAGTCCCTCCTCCTTGGTGATAGGCGAGCTTACCTGACCCATCTGGACCTTGGTGTTTCCCTTTGTCCACAAGAGGACCATAGCCAGGGTAGAGGAGTTGATCAGAAGAAAAAAAAATGCATCTTGTGAATGTTTATATTGACACAGCATCTTCAAAACCTGAATGGCAAAGGTGCCATTGGACAGAAACAGAATCCATGATGCAGGGTCTGAGGGCAAAGAAGAAAGAGAAATAGAATGAAATGAGACTGAGAGATGTCTCTGTTGTGCTTTCATTTATCTTGTGAACTGAGAAACTTTAATAGTGCCTGCAAAAACCATAGGAGTAGATTATGCACGTGAGGAAGGGAATGGTCCCTAAAGAACAGTACACTGGCAAGGCAAGGAAGAGCAGAAAGGCATGCAGAAAGAACAGCAGGTCACAGGTCAAAGCAACAGCAGGGAGGTGGTAGCTGAAGCCAGAGGAGGTGGACTGAAAACACCAGTGGGCAGCTCAATGCAGTGAGACCCTCCCTCAACAGTGGCTGGTCTTGGACCCTGGAAAACCTTCTTGACTCCTTCTTATTTCTCCCAAGTCCCCCCAAATATATTGTCTAGACCTGCCTTCAGACCCCTCCCAAATCTTTTTACCCCTCCCCACTTCTCAGGTCCTGTGACTCTGTGCCTAGTCCAAACCTCCTGGCTCTTGCCCAGAGTCTCTGACCTCCCTGCCCCTGTACTCTCTATTGCAATCAGCCCTTGTTACTAAGATTCAAATCAAGTGGGCCAGGGAGCCTCATGTGCTCTCCCATCAGGACCCCAGATGGACAGACACATAGCATCCTGAGAGGGAAGTATTGTTTTGATCCTATGACCCCTTCCTTAAATCTCCAGTAGCTCTGAGGATAAGTTCAAAAATGCCTTTTCTAAGTGGCTTCCCATATGCCTGACCCCACCCTTGTTCCAGCCTTCCATTTTTCATAGCCTCCACCTCTACCCTCCCTGATCCCCCAATCACCTCTGAGCCTTGGAAAACTCTCTTATGATAAAGGCTTCCTACTCCATCCATGTCACAAGGCTCCAATCACTCACTCTTCCCTCCTAAGCTTTCCACTAGGATGTTTCTCATGTCCTATTATGGAGTCCCACCTGCCCCAACCCTGATTCATAACTCCTTATTGTAATTCCTTCTCTCATCCTTTGTTGAACCCACAAGACTGCCTGTTCTCTGAAGGTGAGGTGCCTGGAATCCTGATTCTAAGCATTGGAAGCATGCTCAGGAAAACCAAGAGCTCCATCAATTCAGGGGACATTAGGGGAAAGTCTCAGATGAATAATGAGTGCTGGGATTTTGAACTAGATACTTGAGATTTTAAAAGCACAGAGAAGAGGTAAGGCTGAAGTAATGCTGTGACTCTCTGAGGAGGCAAGAGAGATGAGAAAAGAGGGCCAGTAGGTGGGAGTGGTTTGGGAGCATGAACACCCACCAGGGTGAAAGCCAGGGCCAGCCAGGGGCAGGCAAGATGCAAGCAGAGAAGCCAGGAGTCTGTGCAGTGTCTTTGTCTTATTGAAACCACTCTGCCCTTCTCTGAGGCCAGCCCTGATCAAGGTCTAGCTACACCACTGACAGCTGTGATTGCCCAAGAAGCTATTTCTGTTAACACATTGTGGCACCACCTTCTGTGGTTCTCTTGTTTTTTTCTTTTCAGTTTCTGGTTCCAGAAGCAGCCTGGGTTTTGCAAAACATGCCTTTCTTGGTGCCTTGCCACTACTGGGCCTGGTCATAGAAGCCCTCACCTGCCACCTTTCACACAGGCCCTACCTCAGGTCTCAGTCCTGTTAGCCTGGGTGCTGCCCTCTGAATCACAGGAACAGGATTCTGCAGCTGTGCCTCTCTAGGCCCACTCTGGGGTCACTGCACTCCCAGAGACCTTTTATGAGCCCTGTTTGGCTGTGGGATTTCCAGTCTGCAGGGCACTGCCCCAGGGAGGACATTCAGGGTGACCTGGATCAAGGCAGGGAAAGGGTCTCCTCTCTGCCCAGGAATGGGTCACTGTCACCTGCTCAGTACACTGCCTTACCTTTTTCAATGACCAGTATACACTGGAACACCATGCCAGATTCAGGGGAGGCCACTCTTCTTGGGCACCACATATTGTGTACAAAGATTTGTAAACAGAAAAGTGCTCTGAAACTGACAACCAAAGGCCAACTACATTGTCCCTTGGGGCATTGGCTGGGAAAACACCATGGGGGCTGGGGCAGAGCATAGAAGCTAGAACTCTGGGCTTTCCTACTTCCAGAAAGTAAAGGCAGAATGACAGGCTGGGATTTTAGGGGAGGAAAGTCCTGTAAGTCTGTATTCTGAGCCTCCTGCCTGACATAAAGGAGGGACTTGGCTAAATGGAATGTGTCTGTTTCCCTTATGTGCTGTTGGTGGGAATGTAAATTAGCTCCATCATTATGGAAAATGATAAGAAGGTTCCTCAAGAAATAAGGTAGTACTACCAGAAGATCCAGTTTTGTGCAGCAAAGACTAAAATTGCCTTTTTTCATGGACAACATAACCATCCATGTAGAAAATTCTAAGAAATATGCAAGAAGCTACTGAAACTAATATTTAACAAAATTTCAGTAAAGGCTATAGTATGCAAAAACATCAATTATACATCTATGTACCCACAATGAATAATCAGAAACTGAAAATATTTTTTTTTAAAAAATCACTTTCACTAGAATTAGTATGAAATACTTTGAAATAAATTTGTTAAAATATATGTAAGACATAAACACTGAAAACTCCAAGAATAGCTCAGAGAAAGGAAAGGTGAGAAATGGTAAGAAAAGGTAAGAACATGCACGTGGATCACAAGATTCAGTATTGTTAATGTGAAATTGTCTTTAAATTAATCCATTGGTGAATGTAATTCCAATCAAAATCTTTGCAGCCTTTTTATAGAAACCTAGAAGCTCATTCTAAAGTTTACATGGATATGCAAAGGACCTAGGTTAATTCTATTTAAGCAACTTAGAAAATAAGTAAAAATTTGAAAGCTTTTAACTACCTCAGTTTAAGTCATAATAAAACTCCAGTGATCAAGAATATGGTTCTAAAATTAAAGAGATATATAAATATCTACAAATGTGTCTATATCATATAGACATCTGGAAGAGAACAGAGAGCCCAGATATAGACCCACACATGTACAATGAATTTGTTTAAAATAAATGTGCTAAGACAAATCTATGAGGAAAGTACAATCTATAATCTCTTTAGTACGTAGCCATGGGTCAATTGGACACAAATATGCAAAAATGTGAATCTCAATGTTTATTCTATTTATGTAATTATAATATCAAAAATTTACTACAAAAAAAAGCAGAAATCCAGGGGTCTGGGAATATTGTTCAGTTGATAGAGTGCTTGCCTCCATAAAAAAATGCCCTTTCTTGAATCCCCAGAACCAAAAAAAAAAGAAAGAAAGAAAGAAAGAAAGAAAGAAAGAAAGAAAGAAAGAAAGAAAAGATCTAAATGTTACAGCTAAAAAAAATTGTATGGTTTTCAAAATAAAATACAAGAAAAGAATTTGAGTAACATTGAATTTGTCAAATATATTTTTACCATGGCATACAAAACCAAAAGGATCAAATTATAAAATAAAAGCACAATACATTGGGATTTATTAAAACAAATCAAAACAAAACACACACTCTTTGCATTTCAAAAGCAAGCCATAGGCCAGGGCAAATTACTTGTAAGATATATATATGAAAAAGGATATTTTTTTCTAGTGCATAAAACATATTACATAGTAGGAAGACAAATACCCCAAATTTGTGAAGTGGACAGAAAGATGTGAACAGGCCCTACAATGAGGAAAAAACCAACACACTAAAAAATGTTCAACGTCATTAGTCATTGAAACCAATGATTAAAGAGAAAAAGATTGTTCACACAGCTGGGGGAAATGTGAAATAGTACACTAACTACTTTGGAAAACAATTTCCTAAAATGATAAAAAATACACCTCACATAAAACCCAGCCATTTAACTTTTAGCTATTTACTAGAAAGAAACCCAAAGACTTGAAGAGAATAGTTCAAAGTTTTACCTGTAATAGCAAAATTGATCAATAGGTTAGTGAATATCAGCAGAGAAAGGAATAAACAAAATTATATATCCATCAGGCACAATAATACTCAACAAAAAATAAATAGTTGATTATTGATACACTCAGTAACAAGGATAAGCCTCAAACTAAAGTATCTTAGTCCATTTTCTGATACTACATCATGGCAACACACATTGGGTAATTGGTAAAAAATACAAGTCTACTTGGCTCATGGTTCTGGGAGTGGGAGGTCCAAGAGCATGCTGCTGGCTTCTGGTGAGGGTCTTCATGCTGAATCATAATATGACTAAGGGCAAGTGAGCACACCAGACAAGAAGGATCCTGAATTTACCCTTTTATCAGGAGGCTGTTATCACACTGATAGCAAGAATCTATTCATGAGAGCACAGCCATGGCCTCTTAAAGACCCCACCTCTTAACACTGTTACAAATGTAGTTCAATTTCAATATGACAGTAGGGTTGTTGCCACAGGCTTGTAATCCCAGCAGCTCCAAAGGCTGAGGCAAGTGGATCCTAAATTGAAGACAGCTTCACCAATTTAGCAAGGACTTAAGCAACTTAGTGAGGCTCTAAGCAATTTAGTGAGGCTCTAAGCAACTTAGTGAGATCCTGTTTCAAAATTAAAACTAAAAGGGCTGAGATATGGCTCAGTGATAAAATATCCCTGGGTTTAATTCCAATACCAAAAAAAGAAAATAAATTAATATGAATTTTGGAAAAGACATGTAAATGATAGCATATGGCTGAGTTAAAGAAGCCAGGCCCGGCGGCCCCCTGATTTGGTAGACAAATCACCCCTATTTGGAGGAGGAGCCCAGCTGCTGCCTGCAAGGTAGGCAGACTGTGCTTCCCCAGCGTCCCGCCGGCATGGTAGACAGATCACCCCAATTGGAGGAAGGGCCCAGGGGCTGCCCACGCCTGCACAGTAGGCAGACCTGCGACCTGGAGAACAGGCCCAGCAGCCCACCGGCACAGTAGACAGACCACCCCAATTGGAGGAGGGGCCCAGCCACCGCCTTTGCCTGCACGGTAGGCAGACCACATGACCCGGAGAAGGAGTTCAGTGGCCCGCCTGCGCAGTAGACAGACCTCCCCAGTTGGAGGAGCCCAGCCTCTAGCCAGTGCAGTAGACAGACCACTCCAATTGGAGGAGGGGCTGTGCTGCCCGCCCATGCAGTCACCTGACCAAGCTCTTGACAAACATAAGGTTTCCCCAACACCCCACCTCATCAAACACTTTATGAGAAAAACTGATGGAAGTCATCTTGTAAAATCCCACCAACCCTTAAAACCCACCAACCAGTTGGCTGGCATGGCTACCAGTGCCGTTCTGCAGCGGATCAGGCACCTGGTTTACATCTCAGAGAATAAGAGAAAGGAGGCCACAGGTGGAAGCTCAAGTCCTCTCACACTGACTACCATCACCATCCTGAACCCAGAGACTCAAGCTAGGAATAGACAATGCCACCAACTGGAAGAAATGAAAACAGTTCTGAGAGACATTTTTTTCTTTCTTTCTTTTTCTCTCTTCTCTCTCTCTTTTCAGCTATTCACCCAGTCTGCTCTACCCTTCCCCCTCAGGTCTTCACAACCTCAACATATGTGAAACCAAAAATTGTGCATGAAAAAGGTCTTTAAAACTGAATCACCAGAATAATATACTATAGAGAAATTGCATATGCCCCACCTCCCTTCCCGCTTTTTATTTCTTTTCTTTTTTCTCGTATTTTCTTTTTCCCGCTCTCTTTTTAATCTTCCTTTCCTTGTTATTTGTTTTCCTCCCTCTTACTCTCTCTATCCCACTTGCAACCCCCTAAATTTTACTGTTCATAAGTAGGGTAATCTTATAAATGCAGATAGGAATTTGAATCTATACATTCTTCCATAAATTACCCATCTATTGGTTAGAGCTCTCCAAAGTTACTAAGTTAGATTAACCCCATACCCTCACTCCTTTCCCCAAAAACATAACATCCTACACCTGAAATTCAGTTTTCTTCAAGCTACCAGAATTGGTATGCCTTTCATGAAACTAATGACTATATTTGTAAATGATAATTGAAACCAACATTTGTAGAGATAGAGTCTAGCTATAAATGTAGTAATAAGGAGAACGTGTGCTTAGATGTTGTACTATTGATATTGAGAAATGTTAACATTGTCTTTCTCCACAAAGGGAGACTTTGCAACTATACAAGAGCAATATAAATATATAGGGGGAAAATTCAATAACACAACAGTTTCACCAAACAGAAAGAAACACGAGCAGTATGAAAAGACAAGGAAAGAAAGGACCACAAGCAATGCAGGTCAACTCAACTTTAGAAGAGGTAAGAACTGCAGCAGATGAAATGTCAAATAAACAATTCAGGATATACATGCTTCAGATGATCTGGAGTCTCAAGGAAGACATTAGACAGCAAAATCAGACAATGAAAGATAACTTTGACAATGAATTACATAAATGAATCCAAGAAGCAAAAGATCAACTACACAGGGAGATAGAGGTTATAAAAAACAAACAAACCGAAATCCTAGAAATGCAGGAAGCAATAAACCAAATTAAAAACTCAAATGAGAATACTACCAGCAGAGTAGAACACTTAGAAGATAGAACATCAGACAATGAAGACAAAGTATTTCAACTTGAAAAGAACATAGACAGCTCAGCGAGACTCTTAAGAAACCAGGAGCAGAACATCCAAGAAATATGGGATAACATAAAGAGACCAAACTTAAGAGTCATTGGGATACAGGAAGGTATAGAGGTCCAAACCAAAGGAATGAACAATCTATTCAACAAAATAATAGGAGAAAACTTCCCAGACTTGAAGAGTGAGACAGAATCCCAAATCCTAGAAGCCTACAGGATGCCAGATGTGCAAAATCTTAAGAGATCCACACCTAGACACATTACAATGAAGATGCCCAACATACAGAATAAGGAGAGAATTTTAAAAGCTACAAGAGAAAGGAAGCAGATTACATTTAGGGGTAAACCAATCAGGATAACAGCTGATCTTTCAACACAGACTCTGAAAGCTAGAAGATCCTGGAATAACATATTTCAAATGCTGAAAGAAAATGGGTTCCGACCAAAAATTGTGTATCCAGTGAAACTAAGCTTCAGAATGGAAGATGAAATTAAAACCTTCCACGATAAATAAAAGTTAAAAGAATTTGCAGCTAGAAAACCATCTCTTCAAAACATCCTTGGCAAAACATTACAGGAGGAGAAAATGGAAAATAACAATGAAAACCAACAGTGGGAGGTAGTACAGTAAAGGGAAAAAATAATCAAAGAGGAAAAACAAACCATGTTAAGTAACATAAATAAACAAATATGGCTGGAAAACAATCCATATCTCAATAAGAACCCTAAATGTTAATAGCTTGAACTCACCAATTAAGAGACACAGGCTAGTAGAATGGATCAAAAAAAAAAAAAAAGATCCAAAAATATACTGCCTACAGGAGACGCATTTGATAGGAAAAGACACACATAGAGTGAAGGTGAAAGGTTGGGAAAAATCATATCACTCATATGGACTTCGGAAACAAGAAGGAGTGTCCATACTCATATCAAATAAAATAGATTTCAAGCCAAAGTTAATCAAAAGAGATAAAGAGGGACAGTACATACTGCTCAAGGGAAACATACACCAACAAGACATAACTATCATAAATATATATGCCCCAAACAATGGTGCAGCTATGTTCATCAAACAAACTCTTCTCAAGTTCAAGAGTCTAATAGACCACCATACAATAATTATGGGAGACTTTAACACACCTCTCTCACCACTGGACAGATCTTCCAAACAAAAGTTGGATAAAGAAACTATAGAACTCAATAATACAATTAATAACCTAGACTTAATTGACATATATAGAATATACCAGCCAACATCAAGCAGTTACACTTTTTTTCTCAGCAGAACATGGATCCTTCTCAAAAATAGATCATATATTATGTCACAGGGCAACTCTTAGAAATTATAAAGGAGTAGAGATAACACCATGCATCCTATCTGATCATAATGGAAGGAAACTGGAAACCAATGATAAAAGAAGGAAGGAAAAATCATGCATCACTTGGGGAATGAACAATAGGTTACTGAATGATCAATGGGTTATAGAAGACATCAAGGAGAAAATTAAAAAATTCTTAGAGATAAATGAAAACACAGACACAACATATCGGAATCTATGGGACACAATGAAAGCAGTTCTAAGAGCAAAATTCATTGCTTGGAGTTCATTCCTTAAAAAAAGAAAAAAACAACAAATAAATGATCTCACACTTCATCTCAAAATCCGAGAAAAAGAAGGGCAAAACAACAACAAAAGAAGTAGAAGGCAAGAAATAATTAAAATCAGAGCTGAAATCCATGCAATCGAAACAAAAGAAACAATTGAAAAAATTGACAAAACTCAAAACTTGGTTCTTCGAAAAATTAAATAAGATGGACAGACCCTTAGCCATCCTAACAAAGAGAAGAAGAGAGAGAACTCAAATTACTATCATACGGGATGAAAAAGGCAATATCACAACAGACACTTCAGAAATACAGAAGATATTTAGAAATTATTTTGAATCCTTATACTCCAATAAAATAGAAGATAGTGAAGGCATCGATAAATTTCTTAAGTCATATGATCACCCAGATTGAGTCAGGAGGATATACACAACCTAAACACACCAATATCAATTAAGGAAATAGAAGAAGCCATCAAAAGACTACCAACTAAGAAAAGCCCAGGACCGGATGGGTATACAGCAGAGTTTTACAAAAACTTTAAAGAGGAACTAATACCAATACTTTTCAAGCTATTTCAGGAAATAGAAAAAGAGGGAGAACTTCCAAATTCATTCTACGAGGGCAACATCACCCTGATTCCAAAACCAGACAAAGACACTTCAAAGAAAGAAAACTACAGACCAATACCTCTAATGAACATAGATGCAAAAATCCTCAATAAAATTCTGGCAAATCGGATACAGAAACATATCAAAAAGATCGTGCATCATGATCAAGTAGGATTCATCCCTGGGATGCAAGGCTGGTTCAATATACGGAAATCAAAAAATGTTAATCTCCACATCAATAGACTTAAAAATAAGAACCATATGATCATCTCGATAGATGCAGAAAAAGCATTCAACAAAGTACAGCATCCCTATATGTTCAAAACTCTAGAAAAACTAGGGATAACAGGAACATACCTCAATACTGTAAAAGCTATCTATGCTAAGCCTCAGGATAGCACCATTCTGAATGGAGAAAAATTGAAGGCACTCCCTCTAAAATCTGGAACAAGACAGGGATGCCCTCTCTCACCACTTCTGTTCAACATAGTTCTTGAAACACTGACCAGAGCAATTAGAGAGATGAAAGAAATTAAAGGCATAAAAATAGGAAAAGAAGGTGAATTCAAGCTCCTGTTCGCCTGCTTCCCGCAGACAAACAGCTGTGACTCAGCACTAATCCATCTGGCTGAAACAACTGGTCAGCCCTTCTCATCCTACGGAGGTAAATGCCTACTGAGCCTTCATAAGTAGTGGCCACAGGCTTGAAACTGGGCTTGGGAGAGACAGTAAGGACCCACCCATTGCATTGGTTGCCTGGCAAAGGGAAACAAACTGTCGCCATTTGCAAGAAACACCACCATGGCAGAGAACTGACATCATCAGGCTGCGGCGGAGGAGATAACTTCACTGAAACCTGCGGGTACAGCATCAAATAAATTTATAGGAGTAAACAGTAACTCAGCAGTCAAACAGAACAAGAAGTAACATGAGCAGCTTCAAAAAGCAAGGAAGAAAAGGAGTACAAACAATGCAGGACTGCCTAAATATTCAGGAGGACCTAGAGTCATCAGAAAAATTGTCATATAAAGAACACAAGGAACACCTTAGACAGATGGAATGGAACCTTAAAGAGGATACAAGACAGCAAATTCAAGCAGCGAAAGAACACATTGAGAATGAATTACATAAACAGCTAAAAGAAGAAGTTAAGCATCTTTATCAGGAGATAGAGATTATAAAAAATAATCAAACAATAATTCTAAAAATGAAGGAAACGATAAACCAAATTAAAAACTCAATTGAGAGTATCACTAACAGAGTGGAGCAAGTAGAAGCCAGAACATCAGATAATGAAGACAAAATATATCATCTTGAAAAGAGTCTAGCCAACTCAGAAAGGCTGGTAAAAAATCACGAGAAAAACATCCAAGACTTATGGGATAACATAAAAAAAAAACAAACTTACAAGTCATCGGGATAGAAGAAGGGACAGAGATTCAAACCAAGGGAATGAGTAACCTGCTGAATGAAATAATTACAGAAAACTTTCCAGAAATAAAAAAGGAAACAGATATACAAATTGAAGATGCATACAGGACACCGAGCACACAAAATCACAGTAGACCAATGCCAAGTCACATTGTTATGAAGATATCCAATATACAGAACAAAGAGAAAATATTAAAAGCTACAAGAGAAAGGAGACAGATTACATTCAGGGGTAACCCAATAAGGTTAACAACGGATTTTTCATCACAGATGCTGAAAGCAAGAAGGTCATGGAACAATGTATTTCAAACACTGAAAGACAATGGATGCCAACGAAGAATTCTGTATCCAGCAAAATTAAGCTTCAGGTATGACAACGAAATAAAAATCTTTCATGATAAACAAAAGTTAAAAGAATTTGCAGCCAGAAAACCAGCATTGCAAAGCATTTTGAGCAAAACACTACACGAGGAAGAAATGGAAAACAATAACCAAAACCATCAGCGGGAAGTGCCTCAGTAAAGACAGAGGATGGGAGGAAAGCTAATCATGGAGAAACAAACTAAATTAGGGGAAAAAAAAGAGATAAATAATCAAACATGGCAGGAAGTACAAACCATATATCAATAGTAACTCTAAACGTTAATGGCTTAAACTCTCCAATAAAGCGACATAGGCTGGTATATTGGATTACAAAAACAAATCCAACAATATGCTGCCTCCAGGAGACACATCTGATTGGAAAAGACATACACAGGCTGAAGGAGAAAGGATGGGAAAAAATATACCATGCACATGGTCCTCGTAAGCAAGCAGGGGTGGCCATCCTCATATCGAATAAAATCGACTTCAAGACTAAGTTAATCAAAAGGGATAAAGAAGGTCATTATATACTGTTAAAAGGAACCATTCACCAACAAGATATAACAATTATCAATATTTATGTACCAAATAATGGTGCTACGACATTCATAAAACAAATTCTCCTCAAGTTCAAGAATCAAATAAACCACAACACAATAATTATGGGTGACTTCAACACACCTCTCTCACCATTGGACAGATCCTCAAAATAAAAGTTGAATAAAGAAACTATAGAACTCAATATCACAATCAATAACCTAGACTTAACTGACATATATAGAATATATCAACCATCATCAAATGGATATACCTTTTTCTCAGCAGCACATGGATCCTTCTCAAAAATAGACCATATATTATGCCATAGGGCAACCCTCAGTATATATAAAGGGGTGGAGATAATACCATGCATTTTATCTGATCATAATGGAATGAAGCTGGAAATCAATGATAAAAGAAGGAAGAAAAAATCCTACATCACATGGAAAATGAACAATATGTTACTGAATGATCAATGGGTTACAGAAGACATAAAGGAGGAAATCAAAAAATTCTTAGAGATAAATGAAAATACAGACACAACATATCGGAATCTATGGGACACAATGAAAGCAGTTTTAAGAGGAAAATTCATCGCCTGGAGGTCATTCCTCAAAAAAAGAAAAAACCAACAAATAAATGAGCTCACACTTCATCTCAAAGCCCTAGAAAAGGAAGAGCAAAACAACAGCAAATGTAGCAGAAGGCAAGAAATAATTAAAATCAGAGCGGAAATCAATGAAATGGAAACAAAAGAAACTATTGAAAAAATTAACAAAACTAAAAGTTGGTTCTTCGAAAAAATAAATAAGATTGACAGACCTTTAGCCATGCTAACGAAGAGAAGAAGAGAGAGAACTCAAATTACTAACATAGGGATGAAAAAGGCAATATCACAACAGATGCTACAGAAATACAGAAGACAATTAGAAATTATTTTGAAAACCTATATTCCAATAAAATAGAAGATAGTGAAGACATCGAAAAATTTCTTAAGTCATATGATTTGCCCAGACTGAGTCAGGAGGATACACACAATTTGAACAGACCAATATCAATGGATGAAATTGAAGAAGCCATCAAAAGACTACCAACCAAGAAAAGCCCAGGACCGGATGGGTATACAGCGGAGTTTTACAAAACCTTTAAAGAAGAATTAATACCAATACTTTTCAAGTTATTTCAGGAAATAGAAAAAGAGGGAGCTCGTCCAAATTCATTCTATGAGGCCAACATTTCCCTGATTCCGAAACCAGACAAAGACACCTCAAAGAAAGAAAACTACAGACCAATATCTCTAATGAACCTAGATGCAAAAATCCTCAATAAAATTCTGGTGAATCGAATACAAAAGCACATCAAAAAAATTGTGCACCATGATCAAGTAGGATTCATCCCTGGGATGCAAGGATGGGTCAACATATGGATATCAATAAATGTTATTCACCACATCAATAGACTTAAAAATAAGAACCATATGATCATCTCGATTGATGCAGAGAAAGCATTTGACAAAGTACAGCATCCCTTTATGTTCAAAACATTAGAAAAACTAGGGATAACAGGAACTTACCTTGACACTGTAAAAGCTATCTATGCTAAGCCTCAGGCTAGCATCATTCTGAATGGAGAAAAGTTGAAGGCATTCCCTCTAAAATCCAGAAAAAGACAGGGATGCCCTCTATCACCACTTCTAATCAATATAGTTCTCAAAACACTGGCCAGAGCAATTAGACAGAAGAAAGAAATTAAAGGCATAAAAATAGGAAAAGAAGAACTTAAATTATCACTATTTGCGGATGACATGATTCTATACCTAGAAGACCCAAAAGGGTCTACAAAGAAACTACTAGAACTAATAAATGAATTCAGCAAAGTGGCAGGATATAAAATCAACACGCATAAATCAAAGGCATTTATGTATATCAGCGACAAAACTTCTGAAATGGAAATGAGAAAAAACACTCCATTCACAATATCCTCAAAAAAAATAAAATACTTGGGAATCAACCTAACAAAAGAGGTGAAAGATTTATACAATGAAAACTACAGAACCCTAAAGAGAGAAGTAGAAGACGATCTTAGAAGATGGAAAAATATACCCTGTTCATGGATAGGCAGAACTAACATTATCAAAATGGCGATATTACCAAAAGTTCTCTATAGGTTTAATGCAATGCCAATCAAAATCCCAACAGCATTTCTTGTAGAAATAGATAAAGCAATCATGAAATTCATATGGAAAAATAAAAGACCCAGAATAACAAAAGCAATTCTAAACAGGAAGTATGAATCAGGCGGTATAGCGATACCAGATTTCAAACTATATTACAGAGCAATAGTGACAAAAACAGCATGGTACTGGTACCAAAACAGGCGGGTGGACCAATGGTATAGAATAGAGGACACAGAGACTAATCCACAAAGTTACAACTACCTTATATTTGATAAAGGGGCTAAAAGCATGCAATGGAGGAAGGATAGCATCTTCAACAAATGGTGTTGGGAAAACTGGAAATCCATATGCAACAAAATGAAACTGAATCCCTTTCTCTCGCCATGCACAAAAGTTAACTCAAAATGGATCAAGGAGCTTGATATCAAATCAGAGACTCTGCGTCTGATAGAAGAAAAAGTTGGCTCCGATCTACATATTGTGGGGTCGGGCTCCAAATTCCTTAATAGGACACCCATAGCACAAGAGTTAATAACAAGAATCAACAAATGGGACTTAATTAAACTTAAAAGTTTTTTCTCAGCAAGAGAAACAATAAGAGAGGTAAATAGGGAGCCTACATCATGGGAACAAATTTTTACTCCTCACACTTCAGATAGAGCCCTAATATCCAGAGTATACAAAGAACTCAAAAAATTAAACATTAAGAAAACAAATAACCCAATCAACAAATGGGCCAAGGACCTGAACAGACACTTCTCAGAGGAGGACATACAATCAATCAACAAGTACATGAAAAAATGCTCACCATCTCTAGCAGTCAGAGAAATGCAAATCAAAACCACCCTAATACCATCTCACTCCAGTAAGATTGGCAGCCACTATGAAGTCAAACAACAACAAGTGCCGGCAAGGATGTGGGGAAAAGGGTACTCTTGTACACTGCTGGTGGGACTGCAAATTGGTGCAGCCAATTTGGAAAGCAGTATGGAGATTTCTTGGAAAGCTTGGAATGGAACCACCATTTGACCCAGCTATCGCCCTTCTCGGTCTATTCCCTGAAGTCCTTAAAAAAGCGTACTATAGGGATACAGCTACATCGATGTTCGTAGCAGCAGAATTCACAATAGCTAGACTGTGGAACCAACCTAGATGTCCTTCAATAGATTAATGGATAAAAGAAATGTGGCATTTATACACAATGGAGTATTACTCTGCATTAAAAAAAGACAAAATCATGGAATTTGCAGGGAAATGGATGGCATTAGAGCAGATTATGCTAAGTGAGCTAGCCAATCCCTAATAAACAAATGCCAAATCTCTTATTTGATATAAGGAGAGCAATTAAGAACAGAGTAGGGAGGAAGAGCATGAGAAGAAGATTAATATTAAACAGGAATTAGAGATGGTTGGGAAAGGGAGAGAGAAGGGTAATTGCATGGAAATGGAAGGAGACCCTCATTATTATACAAAATTACATACAAGAGGAAGTAAGGGGAAAGGAAAAAAAAACAAGGGGGAGAAATGAATTATAGTAGATGGGGTAGAGAGAGAAGATGGGAGGTGAGGGGAGGGGAGGGGGGATAGTAGAGGATAGGAAAGGCAGCAGAATACAGCAGACACTAGTATGGCAATATGTAAAACAGTGGATGTGTAACCAATGTGATTCTGCAATCTGTATACGGGGTAAAAATGGGAGTTCATAACCTACTTGAATCAAATGTGTGAAATATGATATGTCAAGAACTATGTAATGTTTTGAACAACCAACAATAAAAATTTAAAAATAAATAAATAAAATTTCATGGTTACTTTTTGAAATGAGATACCAATGTTAGTATGTGTCCATCCTGGTATTTGTATTTTAATGGCTTATATTCACATATAATTTAAAGATTGTAAGCATCATGAGAACAAGGACCTTGACTCTCCTGTTTTGATCTATATTCCCACAATTTAACACAGTTCCACACATTCAATACCAATTCAATGGAATCAAGAAATGTGGAAAGAAACTGTTTGGTTCAAGCAGAATGAGGAGAAAGGTTTTTAGTATATTTTGATAAGAACATAGCAGAAATCTTTTCCTCTTGTAGTTAGTATACATAATTTTATAGATCAAATTCCTTTGCATTAATAGGAGTGAAACTACATAGTCCTTTTATCCCATTGCATGTATTGTCAAATGATACTCTGTCTGACACTGAGTAAGTGCTAATACCTGTTGAATGAATGAATTTTATCAATATCAATAACTCTTGTTTAGAGTATATGGAGATAAGATTTATATTATATGTTGCTTTAAATTGCTGATGATAAATGAAGTTAGAAATACATATAGTGTGAACCTCAACTGAATTCATTTATGTATCTCCTACAAAGATGCCTTATATGTCCTAGAAAAATGTAAATAATGATTGGGATGGAGAAATAGCTTAATGTTAGTGTGTGTTTAGCATGTGAGAAGTCTTGAATTCTATCCCCAGTACCAAAAAATAAATACATAAATAAAAATACATTAGTGATAGCATAGAATTGCTTTAGAGAAAAAGCCTAATTCTCATTTTGACTAATGAAGGAAACTTCACAAACTTCATATGTAGGTTTAAAGTAAGGGAATAAGCATAAAACTTTAACATGCAGTTTTGAGAATGAATTAAAGTAAAATTTTACTTTGCCACGAATCCAATTATTGCAAAAAGACGCATATGTACCTCATTTGTTAGTTCCCGATAGTTTATTCTAAAATAAATTAAAAAGCTGTGAGATATCTTCATGTGAGATATTTACATTCTGTTTTTGCTGTGTGCAGGTTTTCCCAAAAGCTGCTGAAATTAATTTCTGAACACTACCCTTTTGATATCAACTTCCAAGAAGAAAAACAAAGAAAATAGATAATAGCAATGTCTATTATAGCTAATAAATTGATAATGTCTCCATATTAATAAAGTCCTCTTACCATTTCACTGAATAAAATAACATGGAATGGAAAAAAATAGAATTGTAGAAGGTAATTTAATTCCGAGTCTGATATAAAAAAAACAGAAAAATAAATAGTTCTGTTGATGGGAAAAAAAGAAGCCAGGCCCCCCAAAAAAGAATAGCATTGTATGATTTAATTATATAAAATTTTAATAATTGCAAACCAATCTGCAGTAACAGAAAGATTAATGACTGCTTGAGGACTGGGCTCCAGAGAAGGATGAGAGATTATAAAGGGAAATGAAGAAATTTGTGGGACTTGTGGATCTATTCACTATCTTGACAGTAACATTGATTTCTTGGGTATAAAAATGTGTCAAAACTCAGCCAATTTTATACATTAAATATGTGCAATACCTTATATGCTAATGCATTTAACAAAGCTGCTCTTAAAATCCCTCTGGGTCACTCCTTCTTTGCCATTCCATTGACACCATCTAGGTTGAGGTCCCCTCACTACAACTCACCTCTGGTATACATTTTTGCATTTTGTGTGTGTGTGTGTCGTGTGTGTTGTGTGTGTGTGTGTGTGTGTATTATAGGGATATAGCTTCACTTGACTGTATTCACCTTAGTATAACTACCATTTTGCTATCAGGTGACCCTGGAATGTATCCCAGACCCTATAGGACAAACCAGATCATTAATATAGCTGAGCATATAGTGCTGGCCTCTGATGCCTGTATTTTTTTTCTGAAATGATGTTGGGTATTTTAGTAGTTTTTTAGAAAAGTCAAGTACATCCCAGTTGTCATGGCTCCTCTTTGTCTAGCTTAGCATTCCCCCTCCCTCCTGCCTTGCCTTGGAATGCAAGGATTCTCCTGCACTGCTGCTGCACAAAACATGCTTCTGTCCATGAGTCCTTAGTAAGTTGCCCCTAGTGCAACCCAAGATCTGTCTGTCTCTTTGTTCTCATGACATCTTCCACCTTTGGTAGCCTGTTGTCATACACTGGGACTGGGTTTTCCTGAAACACACATATATGCATGCATTTGTATACAGGTGTATCCTTGTATGAATGTGTCTATGTGCTTGCATATATTCTATATCAGTAGTTCTTGTCCAAGGTGATTTTGCCCCCACACCCTAGGGGACTCTTGGCTGTTTCTGGACACATTCTTGGTTTTCATAATTGGGGGCAGATGTGCCACTGACATCTCTTGGTTGGAGGTCAGGATTTTGCCACACATCTACAACACTTTAGACTGTGCCTATAACAAAAGGTGATCTGACCCAAAATGTTAATGGTGCTGTGACCTAGAAACCCTTTTCTAGTGAAGCAGACCTGTTGACACCTCTTCTTCTCCCTAGAATTATTGTTTCTACCATGTGTACCTCCTGACACCCTGCTGACCCTCTAAGTCCCCTATCAAAGGCCTGCTCCATTTGCATCTTGACCTTATTGACAGCTATCCTCATTCAAATTCTTAACCCTTTGTTGTTTTATCTTGCACCTCCTTTAACACTTATAACATACTTCTTTGAGATACCTTTGGTGTTCCTGTCTGAAAGTTGCAGAGACTGACCATAAGCTCCTTGAGGACAGACCGACTTCTTATTCATCTTGGTGTCTTTTTTTTGGATCCTGGTAATTTAACTAAAATATGAAGCATACCATGAAAAGTGCTATA
This sequence comes from Spermophilus citellus, assembly GCF_964194105.1. Lineage (NCBI taxonomy): Eukaryota > Metazoa > Chordata > Mammalia > Rodentia > Sciuridae > Spermophilus > Spermophilus citellus. The sequence goes on from NC_138186.1 coordinate 22,665,246, forward strand.
ATAACACTTGTTTGTTGGTTCATTCTGATCAGGAGGGTTCTCCCAGGAGATAGCATTGATCATGGCTGTTATTAGTGAATTTTCTCTCTGACATAAAGTATTTATCTTTCAATTACAATGTCTAAGTGTTTAAAAACTGTTGTTTGAGATAGTGTCACTTGGTCTCCAACTGCTATACTCGAGTGGTCTTCCTGCCTCAGTTCCCCCAAATAGCTGTGACTATAGGGTTTTAGGACACCAAATTCAAGAGTGTTTTTATTTAACCTCTCAATCTGTGTAGATATTTAGAAATCTTTAAGTCATCTGTATGTATTGTCATGATGACTTTTCTAAGACTCTAAATTATAAAAGATTAAGGACCACATCTAAATTACAGAGCATAGCAATGTGCCCTAGAGATTGCTTCAGCTTGAATCTTAAGCCTACATCTCTTGATAATAAATAGCATTGCCCAGCTGGGGATTGTTAAGGCCCATGAAATCATGTACATTATGATGATTGTGAATAGTCTCTATGTATCTGAAAGGGTCACCCACCTATGGATTAAGTAAAGCTAACACCTAGGACAGTTGGCAGCCTACATTTATGTAATTGTGGCCTCTATAAGTTCTTACAGTTCCCAGAATTATTCTCATCACACTGCTTGTGAGTTTTCTTCTTTCAAAAAACTCCAAATTCTTTCATGAAAGTCCTAGCAGAGAATAAGGGGAGAGAGTGACAAGTCAACTCCCTGGTCAGAAAGCTCCTGACCATGCCTTATCATTTCTCAGTTGCTGTCGCACAAATGACACTGTACCCCCAAGCTAGAAGCCTGTGTCACCCTTTGACTCCCATGTCTGCATATTCCCAGGTGTCTCAATCTCCACTAATCCTCATCCCTCATTAAAGATCCCATTTTCTCTGTTGGACATATGATAACATCCTATTCAACCCCATATTTTCATGACAGTTCATTTTAGAAATTTAATCTGATTACATTGCTCTCTCTTTTTAAAATTTGTTCTAATTGATTATACATGACAGTAGAATGCATTTTGTCACATCATACATAAATTGAGTATGACTTCTCATTCTTCTAGTTGTACATGATTTAGGCTCACACTGGTTGTGTACTCATATATGCACATAGGTTTTTAGTGTCTGATTCATTCTGCTATCCTTCCTTCCCCCATACCCCTCCCCCTCCATTCACTGCCATCTGCCTAATCTGAAGTACCTCTATTCTTCCCCAGCCCCCTTACCCCATTGTGAATTAGCACCCACATATTAGAGGAAACATTCAGCCTTTAGTTTGGGGGGATTGGCTTATTTATTTAGCATATTCTCCTGTTCCATCCATTTTCCTACAGATGCCATGATTACACTCTTCTTTAAGGCTAATATTCCATTGTGTATATGTACCACACTTTCTTTATCCATTCATCTGTTGAAGGACACCTAGGTTCATTCCATAATTTAGCTACTATGAATTGAGCTGCTGTAAATATTGATGTGGCTACATCACTGTAGTATGCTGATTTTAAGCCTTTTAGATATAAACTTAGGAGTACAATAGCTGGTTCAAATAGTGGTTGCACTCTGTTTTCCAGGAATATCTATTTTGCTTTCCATAATGGATGCACCAATTTGCAGTCCCATCAGCAATGTGTGAGTGTACCTTTCCCCCCACATCTTTGCCAACATTTATTGTTTCTTGTGTTTTTCATAATTGCCATTCTGACTGGAATGGAATGAAATCTTAGAATAGTTTTGATTTGCAATTCTCTAATTGCTAGAAATCTTGAACATTTTTACATATAATTGTTGATTGATTATATTTCTTCTGTGAAGCATCTCTTCAGTTCCTTAGACCATTTATTGATGGAGTTATTTGTTTTTTGGTGATAAGTTTTTTAAGTTCTTTATATAGCCTGAAGGCTAATGTGGACTGGGCATGTGGCTCAGTGGTTAAGTGCACCTAAGATCAAAGAAAAACCCTGGTAGAAGAACAAAACAAATATAAATAAATAAATAAATAAATTTTAAAAACCCATAGACACCCAGATCCTGGTTTTATATCCAGAGGATTAAATTATCATTTTTGAAAACACTGAAAATAATTCCTCTTAATTATAGCCAGCATAATTACACATACATTTCCCTTTATGACATCTGTCCTTCACAAACCTGCAACCTGCTTAGACTCTCTGCAACTTGTTAAAACCTTTAGATTTTGATCTTTTGGTCTATCTTTCTTCCCATTTTGAAACAATCCAGTCATTTTACTTTAGGACAAACATCATAATTTACATACAAATCTTTCCTCATTCAAAAACACTCTCTAAAAGATATATCTTCATCCTTCTAACTTTCTTTGTATCTCCTCCACCTCCAACTTTTTGTTTGAAATAAGAGAAAAGGTTTGTTCTGCCTTTTTTCTCTCTTAAATTTAAATTTATAGGTTGAAACAAACCATATGAATCTTTAAAATTTAGACAATTTCCTTCTTTTTAATAAGATACAATACTACATTTTTCAATATCTTCATCAAAATGCACATTAAGATCTTTCTCCCTTTATCTCTCATTCTGTATAGAATTGCACATGTTAATTTGAACATTAACTCTTTAAAGCCCTTTTTTATTGAACCCAGGGACACCCAACTACTTAGCCACATATCTCAGCCATTTTTATATTTTATTTAGAGAAAGGATCTCAGGAAGTTGCTGAAGTCCTTGCTAAATTGGAGAGGCTGGCTTTGAACTTGCAATCCTCCTGCCTCAACTTCCCTAACCACTTGTATTACAGGCAGGTGCCACTGTACTCAGTAAAGCCTTATTTTTAAGTAAATATGCAGGGAAGAGCAAAAGTAAGTTGTTTTTCTATATACCAATCATTTATAAAAATACATTTAATAGATATTATTATCAGGAAGCTAAGACTACTTGAATTTACATTTAGCAATTGATTTGTCATTGTTGTAATATATGAATGATTCATATGTTTTATCTTCATTTATAAGCATTTACCTTCTTATATTTACCTATTGCCCATTTTAAAATTACTCGTGGAAAACCAAGATATCAGACCAGGATAGTCAATACCTTATTTCTTTGTCAAACATAAAAGTTGAAATTGTATTTAAAACAGAAAGCAATGGACATTGCATCTTAAACACCTAACAGAGATAAATATAATCCCGAATGGCCAGCAACCTGGGAAAAATATTAAGAATTTTAGACATTTTATTCATTTATTTATTTATTTTGTGTTGGGGTGGGTACTGGGAAGTGAATTCAATGGCACTTGGCCACTGAGCCACATCCCCAGCCCTACTTTTTTATTTGAGACAGTATCTCACTGAGTTGCTCAGTGTCTTGCCTTTGCTGTGGCTGACTTTGAACTCAAAATCCTCCTGCCTCATTCTCTGGAGCCACTGGGATTTCAGGTGTGAGCCACTGCTCCTGGTTAATTTTAGACATTCAGAATTTTATCTTACCAACAAATTTAAATTAACTTATTTGTGAGATGTATATTCACACTGTGAGCCACTGCTCCTGGTTAATTTTAGACATTCAGAATTTTATCTTACCAACAAATTTAAATTAACTTATTTGTGAGATGTATATTCACACTGAATTCTACTTATGAGCAGAAATTATGATAATATGTACTTATTGGTTTATAAAATGAGAGTTGAATAAAAATTACATTCACAGGAAACTGAATGACTGTTGTCATTTGGATATGGAATGGTGTCCAAAACCTTATGTGTTTGTTGGCTTCATTTGACCAATTTATACCAGTTTTATCCATAATGATAGATTTAACAGACTACAAAACTTATTTTGTTGTTGTTCTTGATGGAGATTAAGATGCCTTGAATTCGGTAGGGAATTGTGTACTTAGAAAGTAAGAGCTCTAAGTATTTTTCTACATTTTCTTTTCCTTCTTAAAATTTTTATTCAAAATATCTTTTCTATTTTATTCAAGAGAACATTTTACCAATGTAAAATCATGCTCTGGTGGTCTAATTGTTCATAGGATATTCCAAAATAAAGGGACTCTGGAAGGTTTTCATGGAGGATAAACTGCCATCATCTGAAGCAAACTGTGCTTCTCTGTGATACTGATAATACAGTACCATTCAATGCAGCCTATACAATAATGTAATTTAGTTTAACAAGTTGACCCTAATTTCTGACATTTCCATTGTTTGAAAAAACACATGGGAATAAAATGCTATATGCTTACAATGTACCTAGAGCTTTTTAATAACAACCTCTTTTTTGGTTTTGGAATCTTTACATTAGTATTTTTTCATTTAGTGCCCTCTTTAAACAGAATCTCATAACTCTTTCATTTTTGTAATAACATTTAATTTACTTATTTTTCATATAGTGGCCCTGCTACAATAGAATATAGCATCTTTTATATAATAGGAATCAACAAGGGAAATTTCCTTTAACTCCCTTTTTATATTTTATCATAAGTAGCAACTGGAAAATGCATATATAGATCATTTCTAGACAAATTGTGAAGCTAATGGCTGATTTGTCTCTGCCTATATGCATTGTCTTTGTTTTATTAGCAGTGGGCATTATGGTCTGTTAAAGAGGAAAGAAAGTCACCATGCTGCGTTTAGTGGCATCCATATATTACATTTCTGTATTTTTTGTTGTATTGTAAAAAATTTCCTAATCAACAATGTTGTGATGATATAAAACAAATGAAAACAATCAAACAAATTTAAAAAACCAAAAAACAAGACATTAAGGCAGAGTGTACTTCCAGATCACATCAGGGACAGACAAGATATCCCAGTATCTCAAAGACTGTGACAGGTCATATGGTAGGATGTGGCCCTCTAAATCAAAGGCCCTTCTCTTGAGAGTCCCCCAAAACAGAATTTCTTCTGCCCAAGTACTTAGTGTAGACTCTGTTCCCACAAATGCCCAGACGTTCTTCTATCTGCCTTTGATTTATCAGAAAAGGGTAAAGAGAGACCTAGAATCTGAGAACCAGCTGCTCATATTATGAGGTGGTTGGGGGATGAAAGAAAATGTTCTTAGAAGATCATGGCCAAGGACAAGAGGGAGCCAGTGTTGGACTCAGAAGAGTGCACAGGAAGAGAGGCTCTGAAGAAAGTAAATGGACATGAACTACCACTTACCAGATTCTGCAGCTAAGACAAAGACCAGTAGACAAACATGAAGAGGGTCTCCCCAGCTGGTTCCCTCAGGGGTGAGGGAAGGAAGAACCTTAATGAAAGGGAAAAAGACAGAGCTTGGGGAGCAAGAGAAGAAAGAGGAGTCAGTAAAGGGGGGATGATTTTACTGGTTTAGGAACCAGTTGCCTAGAACAGTGAAAGGAAAAGACAAGCCCAGGGACTAGGGTGTTAAGTAGCTAGTCAGCCATGATGGGTGAGCAGGGGAGGGACAAGGAAGGGAGACTGAAACTGAGGCTGGCCAAGGCCCTGAAGGATGGGTGAGACTCCCCTCTCACTCCCCCCATAACTTGATGGTGGCAGCGACAGGTTGGACACAGGACCCTGTGGGCTGCCAGTCTCCTAGCCCAATCTTGCCCATCCCAGCTGAGGACAATGCTGAGGACTCTGAGGATGTGGCACCTTTGGGAGACATCATGTGTGGCCTGGATGGTGCTCATTGCACAAAGGCTGGCCATGGCTTTCAGGGCCCATGAAGATATGTGGATACCCAAGAACTTGGCCACTTGTTAGGCATCAGAGCTGAGCCAACCAGGGCCTTCGGTGACCGCTAAGTGCTGGCTCCTGGAGACCATATTGTCTGACAAGGCAAAGGCCTTATCCACACTGAAGGGTGAGAGAATCCCCTGAGGAAGGCAGATAGAATCATTAGCCAACCTCAGCCACTTCCATCTCTACCACAGAGAACTAGAGAAACATACCCTATTTGGCCAATGGGAAATGCCCACTACCTGTTGGGACGATTTAGTGCCCTTTGTAGACAACCTGCGTGTATAATAGGATAAAGCTGCTCTCAACAATGCCCCCTGCCTCCACTCCCCTTGCACTAAATACTTCTTCTGCAAAATAATTAAGCACACAGGGGAGTCTTTAACCCTGGAAAGGACCAGTGAAGCTTAGCCAGTGAGGGGGTGGGGCAGGGAGGTGGTGGGAGAGGACTACTGGAAAGGAAGAGTTTCCTAAGGAGAAGATGGCACTGTAGTTTGGATCTGGGATGTCCCCCAAGGTCCATGGGTTGAAGGTACATTCATCAACCTGTGGTGATCCTGGGAGATGGGGGAATCTTTGGAGGTGGCGCCTAGTGGAGGAAGTTAAGCCATGGGTGGTGTGTCTTGGAAGGGAATATTCAGGACACCAGCAACCTCCTCTGCTTTCCAGGCCACAGTGAGTGAGAATATTTGCTCCATCACTTACTGCCACCATGATGAACTGTCCTGACACAGGCCCAAGAGCAACCAAAGAGGCCAATCAAGCCTGAAACCTCTGAAACTGTGACCCATGATAAAGGATTTGTCCTTTCATGTTGATTATCACAGGTACTTTGTCACAATAACGGGAAGCTAATTATCATTGGTCACAACTGTGCAGCCCCAGAGTAAAGGCAGAGTATGGAATAGTTGGAAACTGCAAAAAATTCTATAAGGTTGGAGTGAAGGATTGATATTGAGAAATGGCAAAGGGGGATAGGAGAAAAGGTTAAATCAAGAACTATCTGGTTACCTCTCAAAAAAAAGCTTAATCTTTATCCTAAAAGCAATGGAAAACTATCAAGTCTGATCACGAGAGGGTGGTCCCCCTTAGCAGGAATGTAGCTGGACCACTTATTGTAGGCTTTCTGCAATCAGCTGTGCACCTTTGTGTTAGTCAGCTCTTCATTGCTGTGGCGAAATCATCTGACCAGAATGACCAGGAGAAGGAGATTTCCTTTTGCTCCCAGTTGCAGAGTCTCCATCCATGGTTGACCAGCTCCAGGGCTCTGGACCAGGGATAAGGCAGAGAATAGATCACTATGGAAAGAATCACCTTTAGTGTGTTCATGATTTTTAAATAAAGAAAAAAGAAATAACAAGTGTGAATGAGGATATGCAGAGAAATTGGAATCTCATACATTGCTGGTAGGAATGTGACACGGTTTAGGCACTGTGGTTGGTGGTTCTTCAAAAGTTAAATAGAATTATCTTATGAACAACAATTCTATTCCTAAATCTGTATATACACAGAATAGTGTAGATAGGTATTCAAGCAAATTCACGAACATGCAATTTCATAGCAGAACTACTAAAAAAAAAACCCACAAGGGGATAGAAATCCAAAGTCCATCAATGGATGAGTGAATAAAACAATTGTGTCATATTTAGGTACTGGAATATTATTCAATCATAAAAAGTAATAAAATACTGATACATGCCACAAAAGACTCAACCTAGAACACATCACACTAAGTGAAGAAGCCAGACACAAAAGGTAATATATTTTATGATTCAGTCTATACAGAATATGCAGAACAGGGAAATCCATGGACACAAAAAGCAGAATCATGGTTGCTAGTGACTAGAGGGAGGAAGGGATAAGGATTAACTGCTTAGTGGATACAGATTTCTTTTGGAGGCAATGAAAACCTTTGGGCACACAGTAAAACTTGTGGTTGCACAACACCTTTGCACCATGTATTAGATGGCTCTGAACTGTGAAAATGTGGATGTCATTGGGATAAAAATATCTAAAAGGAACAACAAAGTTATTGATGTTTAACAACTAAAAAATTACTACAGAGGTCATATAGGATCAAATTATTTATTACCACACTATAGCATGTAGAATATAATCACAAATCTTGGAGACTTTAAGGCCTAGTCCAAAGACTAAGAACAAAAATGATTAATAAATAAGCAGTGCATCTATCATGGGCAGTTATTGTGAAAGTTCAAAGATGTACCTCTGATTATGGAGAATGGGAAAATGTCCTGGAGAAGATGACATTAATGGAACCTTAAGCACTAATGGCATGTAAGTGTTTGGGTTGGAGGTTGAGAAATGCAATACTACCAGGCAAGGTATCCTAGCTGCAATGGGGGTATGTGGTAGTTCAAAGCTATTCAACTGTGAAATCTGGTTGTCATAGACACTGTATAAATTGGGAATACATATTAAAGAGCAGGTGCCAAAGGACCATGATTCTGTCCCCTTGTGTTCCTAGAATATATTGCAATGCTATGCATTGCAATGGTGATTCGTGAATGCCAAAGGTAGACAAAATGTTCATTAAAGTTTTTTGGTTTTTTGGTTGTACATGGACACAATATCTTTATTTTATTTATTTTAATTTATATGTGGTGATGAGAGTCTAACCCTAACTTGCTAGACAAGTGCTCTACCATTGAGACACACCTTCCTTGAAGTACCAGGAAAGCACAAGATAAGTAGAAGGAATTGCATGTGGAATGAGTGGGAAATGTGTTAGGGGTCATCTGGGGAAAGTTTGCAAGCTATCCTATGCAATCTGTACTGCACACATAATACAACAGGGAATCAGGACAGTCTATTGGCCATGACCCTGGTTCTATGGTACAAATGAGTGGGCAGTATGGGGACAGCTCAGTGTGGTGCATCATCAGATCACACTGGCAAGTTGTTCAGAAGGCTTAGGACCCTGCCCTCATTTTTCCACTTGGTGTTCACCTAAAGGCCCATCCTTATGAACTGTAGTGAAAATCTGGGGACATGGAAAAAGGGAAAATCTCAATGGAGAGGAAGTACAACCCTTAGGGAGATGAGAACCTACCACAGAACAGAACAGTGTTGGATTCATGATGCCTGATGAAGAAAAGGAAGGGGTGGTCAGCACAGAACATTGGTGAACACGAATCACAGTAACCCACTATATCTATGTTGGTGGCTGCCGCAGCCTCAGTGCCTTCTTCATTCACCTCCACAACACTCTTGTGCACAACCTTGGACAGACACAGGTCTGTCTCAGTTGACATGGCAGAGAAGTCAGCCTGGCCCTGTTGAAAGGCATTGGCCATTCCCAAACGCTGAAGCACAGACTCCATGTCATAATCCTCCTGCAGTTTAAATCTCGGAAGGAGAACTTCCACTTCAGTATTCTGCAAAGAGGCTGCCTTTGTCCAGGCTATGAATTTCTCAAAAGTCAGGTTATTTTCCACCTGAAAGACCAGAATCACAGGTTCATATTCAGACTATGGTGGGTATCGACAGACACACAGACATTTCCATGAATATTCCTTGTTGACTGTCCACACAGGACTGGCAGTGCCTTCAGCTGCCCAGAAACTTGTGAGGGATCTGGCTTTTCTACCACCCCACATGCTATCTCATATATATTTCCCTGCAGGAAGACTGTGGCTGTCCCTCCTTATCCATCCACTAGCAAGCCATGTTTATTTGTGAAAAGCATCTATGCCAAGTCAAGGGTGATTTTCTTGTGTGTTTTTTTTTTGTTTGTTTTTGTTGTTGCTTTGAATGAGGTTTAGTTTTCATACAATAAACCATTGCTGACAAGCCAAAGACACTGGGCAAAGGAAGGGCTCTCAGTGTGGGCCTCTCCAGGAGAGGGACAAGTGCCTATGGTGGAATGTGGCACTGTTTGTGGAAACTCATCCTCACAGTTAGGGACCTGGACAGAGGGAAAGCCCATGGGAGCTGCTCTGCTCCCAGTGACCATTCAGGTCTTCACAGTGCACTGCCACCCTTGAGAGGATGGTTGACTCTCTTGCAATAGGGATCATACCACAAGGAAGCAAGGAGGACAGGGCTGGGCCATTTGGGCTCTTGGGTTGGAGATACTGTGAAGGAAAGGCACAGGGTGTACCCACTTCTTCCCACAGAAATTGTGAGTTCAAAGGAGTGCAGCCCCTCCCAACTCACCACACTGAGGTCCACGTCCTCATCTGGGAGCAGGATGATCATGCTCAGCGTCTTGCCAGCATAGGGCAGCTCCAACACCCGTGTCTGGGCCTCACTGATGTAGACGTAGTTAAAATTGGCTTCTTTCCACATCATCTGCACTGGCCTTTCCTCCTCCTGAGAGGATTGACCACATGAGCACAGCATTTAAAACAGTATTAATAGGAGAAACAAAACTCTGAACTCTTCTGTGGTCCAGCACTGCTAGAAATTAATAAATAGTTATCTGAAACATGCCTTATAAATAAGGGGAGGAGCTTAATACATACAAGCTTCCTTATTGCATTACATGGCATCTTTAGGGTTTACAGAATTAAGCAAAGTACTCTAATATCTGTTTTACTTAAACTTATAGCTCACAGTTGCCCAGGACCTTTGCAGTCATTTTTAATAATAAGAAGCTGCAGATGCTGAACCAATAATGATAAATTATAAATAACAAAAATTCAAGTGTGAGATTATTTTTTAAATATTTTAGTTGTAGTTGGACACAATAACTAGTTATTTTATTTTATTTATTTTTATGTGGTGCTGAAGATCAAACCCAGAGCATTGCACATGATAGGCAAGTACTGTACCACTAAGTCACAACTCCCGTAACTAAATATGAGATTATTTTAATTTAAAGAATAATAGATGGAAAATCTGGGGTGTAGCTTCATGGTACACCACTTGCTTAACATGCAGAAGCTCTGAGGTTGATCCCTCATTGCACAAAATTGTAAAAACAAAACAAAAATCCTGATTCAAGACATGTGCTTTCATATTCCCTCTTTGTACTCTGTCTCATGTCTAATATATATAATAGCAACTATTGTCTATAGGAAGATATTTGTGTCCAGAATAAGGTTAAACCAATACATGTAGGATAATTCTTCAGAGGCAGTTAGAGTCGTAATAGGCTAGAAATCATAATAGATACCACGTATTATTTATTCAAATCAGTTTTCCACTGAGATTAAAATTCATTAAGAGAGATAATAAGTTTGAAATTATTATTAACCATTTATGCCTTTACAAAGTTAAATTTTCTATGCAATTTCTTCATCAGACTAGCATAATTTTTGAAGTCTCTCTCTACCTGGTTTACTTTGAAAGGCATTTCTTCCGTGCTTGATTTGTCAAATGGCTTGTCCCACGTTCCTTGGAAGTAGATGGCATTGACAAGAAGCAGCCTGACCTGCTCATCAATCGAGCCCATTGGTAGCAACTCTGGAATTTTACCTTTTAAGAAAAGCACAAACTCTGTCAGTTACTTTTTTTGAATCTTTAGTGAATAAGCATGACACGATGTCTCGGAGATCCAAACATTCTGCTTTCAAATGTGCTGAGTTTGGATGATACGTATAAAAGTCAAAAATCCCAGCTATGAGTGGTATTCATGACAACAGGCACTGGAAGAGCCACCAAGTTGAAGATATTGAAAGATTTCTATGTCACTGGAGGAAAGCAGATTGGGACAAAGCAGAAACATGACACCAGGATGGAGAAGAAGACAAGCAGCAAAGAAGAGAGGGGCTGGGTAGGAGCTGACATTACCTGTTGTGTGTGGGTAAGAGCAGCGTCAGGTCTAAGGCTCTGTGGTCAGGCCCAGTTCTAACATTGTACAGCTACCTGCAATATTCCTGAGGCACACAGAATTGAATAGCTCCAAAGTAGGGACATGGGAGGAGTTTCTGGAAACTACAGAAGAGATAATATGATATCACCCTCCTGGCACCTGGAATCCCTGGAACAGGTAATGATTTGCGTAGGTGAAGGTATGTCCTTTTTTTCCCTGTATATCAAGTGGTATAGTTCCAAGGAACTAAGAGCATTCCTGCTAATTTGCTGCCTCTAGAGGGCACAAGAAGAAAAGATTCCGAGAAGAAATAGTGGAAAGTACTACCTCTAGTTTTTACTAACTCATTTGTTAGCAGAAATAGAGACATTCCTAGTGGTGTATAAGTGCCTGGATGGTTCAAACATCAAAGCATTATTGATCTAGAGGACAAAGGTTAGAACCTGTCACACCCTAAAAAGAAATTAGTATGTTTTAACCTCACAAGCAGGGTGTTTTCAATCTGTGGAATGGATCAGCCCTGAAAGTGATTCTGTAGTTGACTAATCAAGTCTAGGCTTCTCAAATCTGATGAAGTGTGCTTAAGTGAGAGATAGGAAAGAAGAAGTAGGAGAATTCACCTTAAAAGTGGGAGGAATGAAGTCCAAACTGATCCCAGGAAGAGCAGGGCCAAGGTCATGACTTGGGAAGATCTGGCCATTGATCTGTTCTCATAGATGAGAGTCACCTGCTCTGTGAACAATACAGGCCAGTGACATGTAAAGTATTATATGGGAAATCTGAATCACAAGTTTCTATTGACACTTGCATCAGCCACTCTGGCCCTGGGAAAACAGACAGCATTAATTGTCTGGTTTTGAAAACCTGAGCACTGATCAGATCTTCTGTGAGCCACTAGGTTCACAGGCACCAAGAGGCTCAGCCAGGCAACCTTGCTCTAATGTTTCTGCAACACCAGTGACATTAGCAGTGAGGAGGAGAGGTAGAGGAGAGAGGAGAGGAGAACAGAGGTGGGGTGGGAGGAGAGGGAAATAACTTATAATTCTGACCTTTTGTTTCTTTAGAGACCCAAGTATTTATATGCTCCCTGGACTCCTCTGTAGCTTCAGCAAAGGACAGCAGCTCCAGCTCCGCATGGTAAAACTGAAGACAGGACGCCTTAAATGTCTTTGGAGAGAAATAGTTCAAATGGTCAGGTTGCTCAATAAAATGACAGTGAGCTTCAAAGCATTATGAATGCTAGCTTTAGGCTATTCTAAAAATTAAAATCATGATCAAAAATTAAGCTACTTGATTATGAAACCTTTTCATTTGTAAGGAGATATTTTCTGAGCTTGGAAAAACTAGAGAAAATAAATGAAATTTTAGATATTGCCAAAATTGAAATAATACAAGTTATGAGTGTATAATTGGATTCCTTATTAAAAAATAGTTTATTCTGAGTTTCTCAAGTTCTCAAGAATATTGTTCTTTTTTTGCAAGTTTTTGCAGTACTGGGGATTGAGCTCAGGACCTTGAGCATAGTAGGCAAATGCTGTACCAAGACAGTTTTTCATTTTGTTTTCAAGATGAGGGTGTCACTAGGTTGCCCAAGACGGCCACTAACTCTCCATTCTCCCATCTAAGCCTCCCAAGTGTACCATCCTGCCTGGTCTCTAGGGTCTCTCTTCTGGGTTGTATATCACCAGGTATTTCAAATACAACTTTTATTGTTCTGCTGACTCAACTTACTGAGAGGAAATCACAAGTCTTCTCTCCAAAGAGCCTGTTGGCTGTTGTAAGCAAGTACTTTGAGCCAGGCTTGTTCACTTGGGTGAGAAGCATCTGGAAGCCCTTATGGATGTCTTCCTCTGTGTTTAAAGACATTGCCTGTGAAGGAAAGCAAGAAAACCCTCTCAGTTTTGATCTTGATCTCCACAAGAATTTTCAAGCAATTCTTCTCAAATACTGCATGAATTTATCCTTTGAGAGGAAGTTGATTCTAATTGAGAAGTGGCACTGGTGGGATAGGTGGAGAGAGGGGCCAGGAAACTGCTGAGTAAAAGCCATGGCTCTTGCACCTGCAGTAAGCTCTCTACATAATTTATAGATGAGCAATAAAACAAAATGAAAGGGGCATGAGAAGTTCAGAAAAGGGACTATTAATTCCTGCATCCCACAGACACCATAAAGTTGTCAGAAATAGAGAATAACTTGCCTTTATTTATGTACAAAATGATGTAGTTCAAAATACTGAAATAACTTGCATCTATTTATTTACAAAAAAGATGCAGTTCTAAAAAGTAAAAATCAAAAAAAAATTTGGACAGGAATGCAATCATCATGATAGTATAAAATGAGTAATACCATTAATAAGAATAAATTAGTTCTTAAACAGTATCCTAGAGAGAGATAATATATGTATACTATATGATACTTTATATTTCAATAAAGGTGTCATATTGCATCAGAAGAAGAGTTTCATTTGACTCTGAAATAAAGAAATCCCACAGTTTATATTTAATGACCTCAATGTAGGAAACTAAAAATCAATAACACTACAAATAAAATACCAACAATATGAAAATTAACCTACTATTTATTAAAAACAGTTTCTTAAGAAATAACTCTTTTATGTAGCAATCAAATAACTAACATATTGTCTATTTTTTTCTTTAGATTTACTCAGCACTAGCTTTTGACATTGTATAAATAAGTGACAGTGCAGCACAACTTTGGGACGCAATCTTAAATGTTGGTACTGAAAAAAGCTATAAAACTAATTTTTCTAGAATTTGTAAAATTACTTCCATTTCCCAACATAATTAAATTTAAATGACATTTATTTTCTCAGTCATCCAGTTGGTCAACATACATGCTTTGTTTGTTAGATATTAGCCAGAAAATATGAAGAAAAGTCCTGTCGCCTAGCAAAGATGTACAACCAAATTGACAAACCTGTTGTATCAGCTGGACTGCCCTCTAATGGACTATATGAGGTATTCAGCTAAGAGGTCAATATGACTTGGTTTGACAATTAAATTCGACAGAAAATATATAAACATCTTATATCCTACACAAACTGAAGTTTCCTGAATAATTTAAAACCCAAAATAAAAACCTTTTAGTAAATTAATTTTTACCAGGAAAGAAATTGGCAGAATGACAATTCTACAAGTAACCAATTTGAATCATTTTGGAAATTGGTAATGAAGGTTTATGTAGTTTCAGTCTTTTCAACCTTGGAGGCAGATCTGAAACAACAGTAGTAACAGGCAGGAGCAACAGGCATAATGTAACAACAATCTTTTGTAAATATTTCTGTATTAACACAATCATATTTTTGTTACTCTATTCACTCTACAGATGTTTTCTTATGCATAAACATGAGTCACAGTGGACACATGCTGAGTAGCTCATATCTCTTAAGTCTCTTGTCACAAGAAGCAATAGAAGTTCTTTGAGTCATTTCCTCTGTGAAACACAATTTTGAGTAGCAAGTTGTTTTTCCTCTGTGGCTCATGCCCAGGCCTGAGACTTGCAGTACTGTAGGACCAGTTTACCATCACTTCCCAAACATCCCTCAGCTGGGGGAGGAGCAAAGGACTGATTCCCATAAGTGAACAACTGTTCCAAGGCCACAATTTTAAGGAACTTCTTGATGAACTCAAGTAAAGTTATAAATGAAAAAGGGATTACACAGTGACCCCCTGCAAGCAACCACCACAACATCTCACTGGAGGAAACTCCTCACCTCTCTTCATTCTGTATCCCCTCCCTGAAATGGTCCAGGCTCACCCCTCCTTCCTCAACAGTTATGGAAAAACTCAAGGAGGTGATAAAGGACAACCCTTGCAGACCAGTCTCTCCTCCTGGGTGACAGGCAGGCTTACCTGAGCCA
Source organism: Spermophilus citellus (assembly GCF_964194105.1). NCBI lineage: Eukaryota > Metazoa > Chordata > Mammalia > Rodentia > Sciuridae > Spermophilus > Spermophilus citellus. The sequence goes on from NC_138186.1 coordinate 22,680,600, forward strand.
TCTGGCCTTTGGTGTTCCCATTTGCCCCCAGGAGGACCATGCCCAAGGCAGAGGAGATGCTCAGGGGAGAAAAAAACACATTTTGTGAAGGTCTGTCTTGACACAGCATCTTCAAAACCTGGATGGCAAAGGTACCATTTGCTTTTGAAAGAGAATCCATGATGCAGAGTCTGGGGACAAAGAAGACAGAGAAACACAATGAAATGGGGCTGAGGACACTGTGTGTGGTCTGTTTGGCTTTCATTTTTCTTGTGAATTCAGAAAATTTCTGAGTACCAGTGAAAACCATGGGAGTGGATTAGACATGTGAGGAAGGGGCTGGTGTCTGTAGAACATCAAACTGTCTAGGAAAGGAAGAGCAGAAAAGCATGCATAGGAGAACAGAAGTTGACAGGTCAAAGAAAGAAGAGTGAGTAGTCAAAGCCAGAGCAAGGAGGTGCTGCTTGAAGCCAGAGACAGTGGAGTGTAAACACCATGGGGAAGCTCTATGCATGAGACCCTCCCTCACGGGTGGCTAGCCCTAGACCTTGGGAAACCTCCCTGACTCCTTCCCATTTCTCAAAGATCCCCCAATCCTATGTCCAAGCAAGCATTTAGCCCCCTCCCAAATCATTCTACCCCACCCCACTTCTCCAGCCCCTGTGATCCTATGCATAGTCTGAACCACCTGGCTCCTCTCCAGAGCCTCTGAGCTCCCTGACCCAGAGATCCCCAGTACCATCTGCCCCTGCTCACTAAAATGCAAATCAAGTGGGCTGGGGAGCCTCAGAACATGGGCTCCCCCAATTAGGACCCCAGATAGATAGACACACAGAATACTGAAAGGGAAGTGCTATCTTGATCCTATGAGCTCTCCCTTAAATCTCCAGTGACCCTAGGGATAAGCTCAAAATGTGTTTTGTAAATGGCATCCCACCTGCCTGGCCCCATCCCTTGCTGCAGTCCTCCTCTGTCACAGCATCCACTTCTACCCACCCTGATCCCCCCCAATCACCTCTGAGCTTTGGCAAACACTGATATCCAACTTAAAAGGCTTCCTACTCCATCCCTGTCACCATGCTCCAATCACTCATTGCTCGCTTCTAGGCTCAGCACCAGGAGGCCTCTGATGTCTTAGTCTAGAGCTCCCTCCTACCCACCCTGACTCATCACTGCTAATTGTAATTCCTTGTCTCATTTATTGTTGGACCCACAAGACTGGCCACTGTCTGCAGGAAAGGTACCTGGCATCCTGATTCTAAGCACCTGCAAGTATGCTCAGGAAACAGCAAGATTTCCATCAATTAGGGGAAAATCTCAGATAAATAAAGGGTGCACTGGTTTTGAACTGGATACTGGAGATTTTAAAAGCACAGTAAAAAGTAAGGCAGAAGTTACTCTGTGACTCCCTGAGGAGAGAGGAGACATGAGAAAATAAGGCAAGTAGGTTGGAGTGGTGTTGGAGCATGAACACCCAACATGGTGAGGGTCAGGGCCATGGGCAGGCAAGAGGCAAGCAGAAAAGCCAGGAGGCTGTGCAGCATCTTTGTTTTCATGAAATCATGCTGCCCTTCTCTGGGACTTGCCCTAAGCAAGGTCCTCCTGCACCATTGACCCCCATGATCTCCCAAGTAGCTGTTTCTCTAAACACAGCAATTACATTGACTTGTCTTTTCTCATCTCAGTCTCTGGCATCCCTTCTCCCAGTGGTGGCCTGGGGTTTCTAAAACTTGCCTTGATCCACTGTCACTTCAGCCCCTGCACAGAGAAGTCCTCACCTGCCACCTTCCACACAGTCTCTCCCTCAGGTCTCAGTGCTGCTAGCCTTGTGCTGACTTCTGAATCACAGGACCAGGATCTACAGCTGTGCCTCTCTCAGGTCCACTCTGGGGCTTCTGCACTCCCAGAGACCTTTTACCAGGCCTGATTAGATCTGGGAATTCCTACCTTCCAATCAGCATTCAGTGCCCCAGGGAAGAAATCCAGTGTGACCTGGGTCAGGTCACTAATCCTCTTGCTCTTGCTCCCCTAGCCTGGCCTCTGTCACACACTGGTTTGCACTGGAACACCAAGGGAGACATTGAGGTGGAGTTGCACACAGCATGTTTTCTAGAGGATTCTGAAAGTGAAAGCACTCTAAACTGACAGCCAAAGGCAGGCTGCAAAGTCCCATGGGAATAACACAGTGGGAACTGGGGAAGGACACAAAATCTACAACTTTGGGCCTCCTTACTTCCAGAAAGCAAAGACAGAATGACAGGCTGAGATTTTAGGGGAGGAAAGTCGTATAGGTCTGTATTCTGAGGCTCCTGCCTGACACAAATGAGAGATTCAGCTAAATGGAATGTGTCCCTTTCCCTTATATCCTGTTAGTGGGAACATAAATTAGCCTCATCACTATGGAAAATGGTAAGGAGTTTCTTCAGGAACTAAAGGTAGTGCTACCGACCTCATGATCCAGTTATACCAGTCTCCTCTGTGTACATGTGAAGGAATCAAAGTCAGCATAGTACAGAGACAGCTGCATACCCATGTTTGTCCCAGCAGAGTTCACAAAAGCCAAGTTATGGAATCAGCCTAGGTGCTCATTAACAGATAACTTCATAAAAAAAAAATGTCGTAAGTATATATATACAGTAGAGTTTAATTTAGCCATAAAAAGGAAGTAAATATAATTTGTAGGAAAACGAATGCAACTGTAAAACATCATATTAAACAAAACAAGTATCTCATGTTTTCTTTCATATGTAGAATCTAGAGAATAATATAAAATGACATGAAAGTAGAAGATGGACTAATAGGGAAGATAAGGGTGAGGGAAATTACAAGGGGTGAGGGAGAGTGTGTTACAGGTAGGGTGGATTCAGTTAAAGTACTTTACATTCATGTATGAAATTGCTACAATTAAACAATTTTTTTGCATAATTACTATGAGCTCATAATTATCTAAAAACAATTTTTTAAAAATGTTGTTTCCAAGGGCTGTGTATGTATATAACTTAGCTGTAATGTGCTTGCCTCTTATGCACAAGACCCTGGCTTAATCCCCAGCACCAGAAAAATAAAAATAAAAACTTTGTTTTCCAGTTTCTACACCACTCATTATTACCAGTGCAGCAACCTCATAGAGAACACATTTCTCCTAAATCTGAGCAGCTGATCTATTTTCCAACTTTTGGTGCTTAGGCTGTGGAACTGGTATATAAGCAGTCCTACTCCTCATTGGCAATGTGACAGAAACAGACTGAATCAAAATGGCTCGGACCTCAAGTGTGTCCATCAGCAGGTTCTGAGGCAGGGACCACCTGGAGCACATTGGTTTAGTAGTTCATGTCATCCAAGCTCCACACTCTTTCCCATCCCTCTTTGTACCAGCTTCAAGCAATTGGAAGTACTTCATGTTGACATGTTGCCCAAGAAAGAGAACAGACCAAATATCTCTTCCTCTGAAGCAGGGAGAATTTCCTAGAAGTTTGTCCATCAGCAGATACCTGTCTGTTTTCAAATTAATGAAAATTAGTTTTCTCTCCTGAGTGCCTGAATTATGGTGAGGAAAAATATTTAACAGGCCATTTTCTTAGGTGCCAATCCTCCATTTACATTACTCCAAGAATGAGGGCTTCCATAAACTTTGTACCCTATGTGCCATACCATTTTTTTAATAGCACCTTTTTTCTTTGGCACATGCTTGTAATCCCATCGGCTAGGGAGGCAGAGGTAGGAGGATCCAGAGTTCAAACCCAGCCTAAGCAAATTAGCAAGACCCCGTCTCAATCAAAAATAAAAGTATCTGGGGATGAGGTTCAGTGGTTAGGTATCCCTGGCTTTAATCTCTGTATACAAAATAAATCAATGAATAAACATGAAGATGAACAGATAAATAATGCTTGTTAAAAGATGAATATGTATACCATAATATTGGAAAAAGAAGGAATCTGAGACATTCTAAATTCAGTTTTCAGCAGAATGAAGGAAAGAAAAGAGTATAACTGATAGTTTCAAGCTAACACAACAAAGAAAAAAATAACTGAAGCATATTTTTTGATATATTTTAAGATCAGCCATTGAGACAAAATTTTATTCTGCTTATCGACTCAACCAACCAAGAGGCTATAGAAACATGTCTCTACTGACTCTCTTCCTATCCCAGGTCATATCTCTCTTCTCACTATTCATTGTAGATTTAATGAAAGTAATCTGCACCTCCTGATCCCTGGATTTTTATGACAAAATATCTTTAGATCCAGTGGACATTTTTCCAGCTGCTACCTGGTAATGCTGCTAGTGACAGGGAATTTGCCCTCGGACCAGGCTAGCAATGTGCACAGCTTGATAAACCCATGTATTTCAGAGATCTCTCAATCTCAAAATTAGGGTTTAACAATAATCACCCCTTTAAATCCTACAATTCAGGTTGTTCACAGAGCTGTACAACTGTCTCCAATGTCTGAGTCCAGAACATTTACATCACTTCAAAAACAAATGGGATACTCATTTATAATTATTCTCCAGTCCCACCTCCCTCTCCCCCAATCTCTGGCAACCACTAATCCATTTTTTTTCTCTATGTATTTGCCTATTGAGAGCATTTCACATAAGGAATCATACAATATGAGGTATTTTGTTATTGCCTTCTTTTACTAACCTGATGTTTTCAAGAATCATTCTTCTTAGTTCAAGGTATGGGCATTTATCACTTTTTGTGTTGGAAAAATACTCATAATAATATTGGGTGTATATATGTTCATTTTTAAATTTCATCAATTAGTAGGCATTTAGTTGGCTTGGTTCCATCATCTGTCTGTTAAGAACAATGCTGCTATGAACATTTGTGAACAATTTTTGTGTAGACGTATTTTCTTGAATCTACCTTGAATAGAGACCTAACTGTGAAATTTCTTGTTGATAGGATAATTCTGCATTTAATTTTATGTAGAACTACCAAACTAATTTGCAAAGTTACTGCATGAATTTAAATTCCCACTAGCAATGAGAGTTTTAGTTTCTCTATGTCTATTGTCTGATTGTTGCTAGTGCGCATGGTGAGATATTTCACTGCAGATTTGAATTGTATTCCATTGATATGTTATGATGTTGTGCTTCTTTTCATGTGCTTATTGGTCTATTATATATCTTTCTCAAAGAAATGCCCATTAAAATGTTTTTTCCTAGTTTTAAGTTGGGTTAGGATTTATTTTACTATTGAGTTTTTAATACCAAATTTTTACTACATGAGTTCTGGTTACTTCCTTATCTCTGGGTAAGTTCTAAATTTTCCCAGGGATAAAATATTTTTCCAGTATGTAACATGTCACACAACACCACATCATGCAACACCACAGCATGCCATGCCAAACCACACCACACTTGACACCATTCAGAGGCTCCAAGCTCTCAGCAGTGGCTTAGGTTGGGAAGGGCAGGATTGAGGCAGTAGACTGGCAGTCCAGGGTGCTAGGTCCCATAGGTCTTCACCACCATCAGGTCATCCAGATGGGGGAGGCTTGAGGGTCCTTCAAGCCATGAGCCAGCCAGTGCAGGCCTGAGGAAGTAGAGGCAGAGGACCGCAGAGGGCCTGGGGGGAGCAGGCCATACTCTGACTCTCACTAGGTACTTTGCTGGAATACATGGAGAAGAAAAGTGATTAACTTCATGATAGTGGGAAATAGCAAGAAAGGGAGTGGATTTCCACTATCTCCTTGGAGGGCATGACCCCAGGACCTAACTTCCTCCCACCAGGCCTCAGCTCTTAAATGTTCTACCACCTGAAGCTAGGTGTGGTGGCATGAGCCCATAGTCCTAGCTCTTTGGAGGCTGAGGCATGATAATCACTTATATCTAGAAGTTCAAGGCCAACCTGGAGAACATGGAGACACATTAGATAAAAATAAAATAATATAAAGAAAAGGAAAGGAAAGAAAAGTTTCTATCACTTGTCAAAACTCCAATTTTGCAAGGATGGGGAGCAAAACTTAGACACCTGGGCCTTTGCGGGACATTTCATATCCAAACCACAGATAAAGGTTGTTGGCAAACAGCTCATTTTTCAGTTTGATTTTATTTATTTTTATTTATTTTTTTTTTGTAAGAAACAAGTTTTTTATTCACATATCTCATGGTCCCCAAGGATTCTTTCTTTCTTTTTTCTTTCTTTCTTTCTTTTTTTTATCTTTTATTTTTTTTTATTGGTTGATCAAAACATTGCAAAGCTCTTGACATATCATATTTCATACATTAGATTCAAGTGGGTTATAAACTCCCATTTTTACCCCAAATACAGATTGCAGAATCACATCGGTTACACATCCACATTTTTACATACTGCCATATTAGTGACTGTTGTATTCTGCTACCTTTCCTATCCTCAACTATCCCCCCTCCCCTCCCCTCCCATCTTCTCTCTCTACCCCATCTACTGTAATTCATTTCTCTCCTTGTTTATTTTCCCATTCCCCTAACAACCTCTTATATGTAATTTTGTGCAACAATGAGGGTCTCCTTCCATTTCCATGCAATTTTCCTTTTCTCTCCCTTTCCTGTGGGAGGCCAACATTACGGGTGACTGAGTTACACTCCCCAGCTGGGTGCTGAGGCACTCAGTCACAGAAATGGGTGTGTCTTGCTACACCCCATGGGTGAAGCTATGCTCATGTGTTCCTTTGTAATATAACCCCTTGCCCTGTTTAGGATAGAATCTTCCATGGAAGCGCCTTGTGTGTGTCCCCTTCTCTTCCTGTGCCCTTGGGTGTGGCCTACCCAGGTGTCAGTCAACCTGCTGACAGTGGACATCATGAAGACAGACTCAGCCCCCTGAAACCTGACCCCTTGCCTCATTTGAATAGTTTCTCCTCAATAAAAGGGGTCAGCACGTGCTCTCGCTCTCTTTCTTTCTGCAGACCCTTAAGGTCAGAGGAGCCGTCACAGCAACCCCAAAGAAAAAGGTATTTGTGTCTCTTGTGTGGTTATTTCATGCAGCCCAGTTAGCCCAGTTTAACTAGAGTGACCCCTGAGCCTTTTAGTCGCGAGAACAGAAACCCGGCACTTTCCCTCCCACCTCATGTCTCTATTTAATGTTAATCTTTTCTTCCTGCTCTTCCTCCCTGCTCTGTTCTTAGTTGCTCTCATTATATCAAAGAAGACATTTGGCACTTGTTTTTTAGGGATTGGCTAGCTTCACTTAGCATAATCTGCTCTAGTGCCATCCATTTCCCTGCAAATTCCATGATTTTGTCATTTTTTAGTGCTGCGTTGTCGCGACCCCCTTGCCCGCAAGGAAGACGCAACACCAGGAATCTTCTTTCAGCCGTTTATTCGGATCCTCGAACTTTCTTCTACTTTTCCCGGAAGCCCCTCCCAGCCTTAATAAAGTATCCCAAGGCCCAATGCAAAGCTGCCACGTGGAGCTTTCTCATAGGGTGTTAAAGAACCATGCACCAACTCTCCCAAATAAGGAGTTGTTTGTCACAGACCACAACGAGGCCAGCGCCATCTTGTAATGGCGACCACAGTCCGCCGAAGCGGCTCACCACAGTTCCCCCTTTTGTTTTCTAAAAACAATACAGGCGAGAGTAGAGGTCCTATCCCACTGTGCAGAAAGGGCTGCATAGTATGGCTCAGCCCCAAGGAGGCGCCTTCCCCAGATCTGAGACCATATCAGCCGACGCTTTTTCCGTGGGACGGGGCGTGGACGCGTCTAACCCGCATGCAATAGGACGTGCTCTCCTTGAGGTCCACTCCAAGGATCACTCAAGTGCAGTGCCTTGCCTCGCATCCTGTATCGTGACGATGGTGGACGAAGGGGGACAGCCGAGGCTGAACTGTGGCTGTTTAGAAATACAACGACAAACAAGTTGGTAACACCCTAAAAGAAAGGCACGGGTCCTAAAGCGATAGAAAAGCACTAGTGTGGAAACCCATCTGTGTGCAATGGCAGTAAAGCCGGCAGAGTGCAAGGGCTTTCCAACACTAAGAGAATAGCAAGAAGAGACATGTCGTTCCCAGTGCAATGTCCGTAAAACTTGGGGTGCAACGACCATGTCAAAGATTTACTGTTTAATTTGCGCAAGCCAAACTTGAGGTGAGTTGTCATTTTCTAAAGCTGCAAGAGCTTGTATGATCATAGCCTTATCATGAGCATTGCGGGCCTTGAGGCGACAGAGAAACCACAAGCAGAGAACCATACCGAAACAAAACATTGCATCAAAAATGTCTACCCCCACCCACTCTTTAAAAAAGGAAAAGGCAGAAGATATCCAATCGGTGAATTGACCCAAAGTTATGGGATCGACATGGGTACTATTCAAGACAGCTATCTGGGTTAGTTGAGACTGGATCAGGTCTTCCGCTGCCATGGACCAATTTCCGGCCAAGTATTCGCCAATGATACGGGAAGCATTCCTGGAATCATTAAATCTGACAGAGGTTATACATAAATGTGCACGTTGGTCAACACAGCCCAAAAGCACTAGGTCAGCCAATTCTTCTACCTGAGCTTGGAGTAAATCTATTCTTTGGTTGGCAGCTAAAATCCCTGACAAAATATGTTGATTAATTGTATTTTGGGATTCAAGTATGGTGGAAGTTTGTTGAACAACTTGATTAACAGTGGCAGCAGTCTGCACTTGATTGGCCATGGCCACTCCGGCCGCGACCGCTGCAGCAGCAGATACCGCCACGGCTGTCACTATAGCAGCCGTGATTCCAAAATCCCTGCGGACTCTAAGTAGCTCAACAATGGGGAATTTGTCAGGGTCCGCAGTGACTGGGATTGGGACAAAAGTTGGAATTTTCATAACCACTGCCACAGTCGAGGAACCATCCCAACATTCAGCTAAGAGACAGGTAACATTAGAACAATCCAGCATCTCTGACGAGGTGTCATTAGCCAAAAGGAGTAAGAACGGGGATTGAACACAAACCGCTGCAGGGGGCAATGTGGCATTATCTAACAGAGAGTTGAACGAAACAGATGTGAGTCTATTACCTCGCTCACTCTCGTAAACAGTGCCAGAAACATTAGCCAGCCAACTTTTGGCCCCCAGCAATCGAGCCAATGCAGAAATATCAGCTGAAGCCCCCTTGTTGTTGGAAATCAGCCATTGAAACCAGGACCAACCCGCTCCTGTAGAGGAGTTGGCACTGTTGTTAAAGTTGTAAACATGCCTCTTAAGAGAGGGGGAAAAGGAGAAACCTTTAGCAACTTGACGTTTCTCCCAAGAATGATCCTGACAAGGCGTGAATGTTGGGGGGAAACCGAGATTAGGGGTACAGTAAGGAGAGGCCTTAAAATGAGTGGCATTATAAAGATTATTAGAAGAAGGAGGCACTGGGATTAGTACCTCAGAGATAATAGCCAAGGTAGTTATGTTTAAAGCAGAGCTACTTGCAGGGGTTCCTGAGCCAGATTGTTCCCCCGAGACTACTTGGCTCAATACAGCACTGAGAATGCTCCCTGAGACCTGACTGGACCGCAATGGATCCTCCCAGTTAGTCAAATTCTTGGTCTTAAGACTGATACAATGAGCGTTCCCAAGGCTAAAACAAAAAACTCCTGTGAGATTAACTTGAGACTGATTGAAAATGCTTTCCACGTCCCCTCTAGGAGAGGCACAGGGAGCAGACATCTCACATGAGGTAGAAAAAAGAGTGGGAAGGACACTAGAATTACCATGAACCGGCATCGGCATTGGCCAAGCCCGTGCCACTGCCCACCACTGCATTGGTGTCGTCTGCGTCATCGGCATCAGCACCAGAGCCAGAGCACTCAGCAGAATGAAGATCCTCATCGCGGGATTGCCGTGGTAATTCTTGTTGCTGAGTAGCTGGCGCCAAGACTCTTCTTGTCAGTCGTTCAGGGACCCACAATGGTTCCGTGCGATCCTGAGGAAAAACACATACAGATCCTCGTGCCCATGTCAGCACGGGGTCAGGGCCGTTCCATTGGCCCGTAAGAACATCTTTCCACTTAACATAGCCAATCACAGAGGGCTGAGGGGACACATGTCTATCGGCCGCAGAGCGACCATGAATATCCAAATTCAAAAAATTAATGGTAAAGAGAGCTAAGGACAGGCGTTCTTTAGGAGTATGTTCAACTCCTATTCCCCCTTTTTGTTTTTGTAAAGTTTCCTTTAAGGTGCGATGAGCACGTTCAACAATGCCTTGCCCTTGAGGATTGTAAGGCAAACCATGAGTAAGTTGTACTCCCATAGTAGAACAAAAGGACGTAAATTGTCTGCCAGTATAAGCAGGTCCATTATCAGTCTTAAGGGACGTGGGCGCACCCCACGCCGCCCAGGCCTCCAGGCAATGAGTAATGACATTACGTGCCTTTTCTCCTGATAAAGCAGAAGCATGAATAATTCCGGAGAACGTGTCAACAGAAACATGGACATACTTGAGGTTACCAAAGTCAGGTATGTGTGTCACATCCATTTGCCAGACAACCAATGGTTTCAATCCCCGTGGGTTCACTCCATAAGTAGGGGGATGAAGAAACGTGACACAATGGGGACAGTGCAATACTATCTGCCGAGCATCTGCTCTCGAAATGGAAAAACGCCTGCGCAGTGTTAAAGCGTTAACATGGAAATTTTGGTGAAATAATTTAGCCTCCTCTAAGGAGGAAGCCAAACAGATCAACTGACCTCTAGTGGCTAAGTCTGCACAGGCATTACCCTGCGATAACGGACCAGGGAGAGAGGTATGAGCCCGAATATGCAGTGGATAAAAAGGAGCAGTGCGGCTACAGATAAGCTGTTGAAGCTGATTAAAGTAAGCAGATACATTACGGGCATCACTAATAGCTCCCACAACCTCCAAGATTTTTAGTGCTTGTACTACATAGATGGAATCCAAAATGAGATTAAAGGGAAAAGAACACTGCTTAAAAACCTCAATAACAATTTGCAGTTCTACCCACTGTGGATTTCCAGGAGCAAATTGATGCTGAACAGGGGGAGAATCATTAATTACATAAGCTCCCATTCCAGACTTGGAACCATCAGTAAAAATGTTAACAGCCCCCGGAATCGGACTGGATGAAGTTACTTTGGGGAAAATGATAGGATGTTCTTTAACAAAATGGAGTAACGGATGAGAAGGGTAATGATTATCAATGTCCCCTTGAAACGAGCAACATAAAATAGCCCAGTTATCTAGAGTAGCACACAAAACACTAAGTTGAGCTTTAGTATAGGGTATAATAAGAGAAGAAGGTGATTGTCCGAAAAATTGAATGCTTTGTTGAATCCCTTTAAGTGCTAATGCTGCAACAGCATCAGGATAATATTCTAAGGATTTTCCTGGGGATACATGTGGGTGTATCCATAGCAAAGGTCCCTCTTGCCATAGTACTCCAGTAGGTTGCCGCATAGTGGCAAGCACACATAGCTGGAAAGGTTTATCACTCTGGAGCCTGTATAAAGTTGCATGTTGTATAGCTTCTTCTACTGACATAAGGGCCGCTCTAGCCTCTTTGGTGAGGCTACGAGGGGAGGTAAGATCTGGATCACCCCTAAGGGTAGCGTACAAAGGCTGTAGCATAACATTAGAAATATGTAAATATCCTCGTATCCAATTAATATCTCCCAGCAGTTTCTGAAAATCATGTAGAGTTTGGAGATCCTGAGTTCGTATGGTGATTTTTTGTGGTCGTAATTTGTCACACCCAATTGTTGCTCCCAAATATTTAATAGAGTCCCCTGTTTGAACCTTTTCAGGTGCGATGTGCAGTCCAAATTGAGCTAACAACTTCACTAGGTCTTCATAGGCCTCATGAACTGTCTGCTCTGATTTAGCAGCCAATAATACATCATCCATATAATGAATGATCTTGATGGAGGAATACTTGTGCCTGAGAGGTGCGAGTGTCTTCCCCACATACATCTGACACATCGTGGGACTATTAGCCATTCCCTGCGGCAACACTACCCACTCGTACCTTTGATCTGGCTCCTCGTGGTTACACGAGGGAAGGGTGAAGGCAAAACGCTGTGAGTCTTTAGGATGCAAAGGAATAGAAAAGAAACAGTCTTTAATGTCAATAACAATAATGTGCCAGCCTTGAGGAACAGAGGAGAGCAGAGGCAGCCCTCTTTGAATGGGCCCCATAAGTTGCATTTGAGCATTAACTGCTCGTAGATCATGCAGTAGGCGCCACTTCCCTGATTTTTTCTTAATGACAAATATGGGAGTATTCCATGGAGAAGTAGAGGGTTGGATATGACCCAAGTCAAGTTGCTCTTTAACTAGAGCATGGGCTGCTGCCAATTTAACCGAGGGAAGAGGCCACTGAGGCACCCAAACAGGCTCCTCGGTAAGCCATGTTATGGATATTTGAGCCCCAGCGGCCCCTAGGAAAAACCCAGACCAAATCTGTCAAGCTTTTGATGACCTTGTACAGGATGCTTACGTCCCTGTAAATGTTTTCCTAGTCCTAGACCTGGCCTATACCCCATATTTTGCATAATCTGTTGGGACACTGGGGAATAGTCATTACTAAGAGTGAACCCCATGTCTTTCATCAAGTCACGGCCCCATAAAGAGATAGGTAAATCAAGCACATAAGGCTGAAAAGTACCATTATGTCCTTCTGGGTCTTTCCAGAATAGATGCCTGCAGCTGATCTGAGGAGCTTGGGCATATCCAAGTCCTCTCAGAGACTGATCAGAAGTCTGCACTGGCCATCCCTTAGACCAGTCCTTAAGTGCAATAATGCTACGGTCTGCCCCTGTATCAAGCAAGCCCACAATAGATTTACCCTCTATACTTAATTCCAAAGTAGGGCGATTGCTCATATCTAGTGACAAATAAGCACAATTCCCTCCGGTGGTACCAATCTCATTTCCTGTCCGTGACCTTAAGTCTGCAGGGAAATGATCATGTAAACTAGGCAAAATTAGTAATTGAGCAATCCGATCCCCTGGGGAGATGGACACAATGCCCCTTGGAGCTTCCACCATAACCTTTACTATCCCAACAGTATCAGGACTTATGACTCCGGGGAAAACATGAAGACCTTGTAAAATAGAGGATGCACGTCCAATTAGCAAACCTACAGTGCCAGGTGGTAGAGGCCCTTTGAACTCAGTTTCCACCAATTGAACTCCCATCTTAGGTGTTAACACGAGTCTGGAGGTGGAATAGAGGTCCAATCCCGCGGCACCTGTAGTGGCTCTCCGCGTTTCATGGGATGGCGTAGAGATGGCCATGTCTCGTGTTCGGGTGTGACATTCTCCACTGCCCCATATATTTGTGGGCCCTGGGGTCGGGGGCCCCGTCGGCCGTTTTTTGGCCCAGCTGAAATAGGCTGTCCATGGATTTCCCTCACTGATCTACACTCTCTTGCCCAATGCCTCCCCCTTTTGCATTTTGGACACAATCCCGGTGGACAAAGGCCATTGGAAGGGCCACCGTGAGGAGGTCCAGTAAAATTGTCTTTGTTGGAAGTGTCTTTTTTGGGACATTCACGTCTAAAATGACCGGGTTGACCACAATGGAAGCATGTTCCGGCGGCAGGACCGCCCCCTTTTGCAATCCGAAGGACAGCAGCTGCAAGACCTGCATTAGTTAAAGGTCCTCCAATCTCTCTACACACCTTCATCCATGTTTCTATGCCTTTGTTCTTATAAGGAGTGATTGCTGCTTTACATTCCTTGGTGCATTGCTCAAAGACCAATTGCTTGACAAGGGGCATGGCTCTATCAGGATCCCCAAAAATCTTTTCAGCGGCATCCACCATCCTTGCTACAAAGTCTGAAAAGGGTTCTGTAGGGCCTTGTATAATCTTGGTCAAATTACCAGATACCTCTCCTCTGTTTGGAAGTGACTTCCATGCCCGAATGCAAATGTTATTAATTTGATCATATACCTCAAGAGGGAATCCTGTCTGTTGATTAGCAAATCTACCTTGCCCCAAAAGCATGTCCTTATCCCAATGAGGATGTCCTGCCGCATGGTTTTGGGCGGCTTGCTCTATAGCGCCCTCTAGCACAAATGCTCTCCAGTCCAAATATTTACCTGGAGAAACACAAGCCCGAACAAGGCTAGCCCAATCAGAGGGAGTCATACAGTATCTAGACAGACTCTCCACCTGAGTTAGTGTGAAGGCGGCATCCACCCCATAAGTGCGCACAGACTCCGCCAGGGTCTTTACAATTTTGAAATCTAAAGGCTCCTGAAATCTTCCCCTATTTTCATCCTGAAAAACTGGATAAGCAAGGCCCATTTCAGCGTTAACAGTCTTCCATGTTTGAGCATGGAAAGCTCTCCCCGAAATACCCCCACCATACGGTGGTGGATCCGGAGGATCACATTTCTTGAGCCCCTGTCTATCTTTGTTTCCTTCTCCTACAGCTAAACTCCCTAGCTGGCGAGACAGCCTCCCAAGCTCCTCCTCCTCATCCTCCTCTTCCTCTGACCCACTTTCACATGGGGGCGTGCGCAGCGCACTGAGATCTGGATACAAGCGTTTCTTCCCCTGCTTCTCGCTCCGCACACTTCCATCCTCCCGAGATACCTCACCTTTTGCCGGAGACAATCGTCTCCTCCCCTGTTTCACGCTCCGCACGCTCCCGTCCCCCTGAGATACCTCACTTCCTGCCATCTCTGATCTCTCCTCATGTAATTGTTCTAGAACTTCCTGTCCTTTAGTAAGTGCGTCATGACATCTGTCATCTGTGAGACAACTACGGACTATTTTCCAAAGGGGTATCACCCCACCCTCTAATATGTCCTGCTCAGAAGCAAAATCGATATCTTTGTCTAATTTATCCCAACTAGGTATAGTAAGACTGCCCGAATATGCAAACCACGGTGCAGCAATATCCACCTTCTGTAAAAATCTCTGTAAAGTGCTATGTTTCACTTTCAGGCCCTTGGAGCGGAACAGGCCGTCTAGGGCCAGAAGAAGTGGACTTGAAGATGTGACACCCATGACACAACAACAAAACAGACACAGAAAACAAAAATGAAAGCACACAGAAAACAACAATGAAAGTATACAGTGCAGCTGCAATAAAATATGAGGCTCTCTCTTTCTTTGTAGAGGAGCTGATTCCGCTTTGGTTGCGGGTCCCGCTCACCGGGACGATGGGGTCCCGCTCTCCGGGACGATGGGGTCCCGCTCTCCGGGACGATGGGGTCCCGCTCTCCGGGACGATGGGGTCCCGCTCTCCGGGACGATGGGGTCCCACTCACCGGGACGATCTGGTGCACCACTCCTGACGACTGAGAGTCCTGGTTTTCCCGGGTTTCGGCACCACTTGTCGCGACCCCCTTGCCCGCAAGGAAGACGCAACACCAGGAATCTTCTTTCAGCCGTTTATTCGGATCCTCGAACTTTCTTCTACTTTTCCCGGAAGCCCCTCCCAGCCTTAATAAAGTATCCCAAGGCCCAATGCAAAGCTGCCACGTGGAGCTTTCTCATAGGGTGTTAAAGAACCATGCGCCAACTCTCCCAAATAAGGAGTTGTTTGTCACAGACCACAACGAGGCCAGCGCCATCTTGTAATGGCGACCACAGTCCACCGAAGCGGCTCACCACACTGCGTAATACTCCATCGTGTATAAATGCCACATTTTTTATCTATTCATCTATTGAAGGGCATCTGAGTTGGTTCCACAGTCTCGCTATTGTGAATGGTGCTGCTATGAACATCGATGTGGCAGTATCCCTGTAGTACGCTCTTTTAAGGTCTTCAGGGAATAGTCTGAGAAGGGCAATAGCTGGATCAAATGGTAGTTCCATTCCCAGCTTTCCCAGGAATCTCCATACTGCTTTCCAAATTGGCCGCACCAATTTGCAGTCCCACCAGCAGTGTACAAGAGTACCCTTTTCCCCACATCCTCGCCAGCACTTGTTGTTTGACTTCATAGTGGCTGCCAATCTTACTGGAGTGAGATGGTATCTTAGGGTGGTTTTGATTTGCATTTCTCTGACTGCTAGAGATGGTGAGCATTTTTTCATGTACCTGTTGATTGATTGTATGTCCTCCTCTGAGAAGTGTCTGTTCAGGTCCTTGGCCCATTTGTTGATTGGGTTATTTGTTATCTTATTGTCTAATTTTATGAGTTCTTTGTATACTCTGGATATTAGGGCTCTATCTGAAGTGTGAGGAGTAAAAATTTGTTCCCATGATGTAGGCTCCCTGTTTACCTCTCTTATTGTTCCTCTTGCTGAGAAAAAACTTTTTAGTTTAAGTAAGTCCCATTTGTTGATTCTTGTTATTAACTCTTGTGCTATGGGTGTCCTATTAAGGAATTTGGAGCCCGACCCCACAATATGTAGATCGGAGCCAACTTTTTCTTCTATCAGATGCAGAGTCTCTGATTTGATATCAAGCTCCTTGATCCATTTTGAGTTAACTTTTGTGCATGGCAAGAGAAAGGGATTCAGTTTCATTTTGTTGCATATGGATTTCCAGTTTTCCCAGCACCATTTGTTGAGGATGCTATCCTTCCTCCATTGCATGCTTTTAGCCCCTTTATCAAATATAAGATAGTTGTAACTTTGTGGATTAGTCTTTGTGTCCTCTATTGTGTACCATTGGTCCACCCGCCTGTTTTGGTACCAGTACCATCCTGTTTTTGTTACTATTGCTCTGTAATATAGTTTGAAATCTGGTATCGCGATACCACCTGATTCACACTTCCTGCTTAGAGTTGCTTCTGCTATTCTGGGTCTTTTATTTTTCCATATGAATTTCATGATTGCTTTATCTATTTCTACAAGAAATGCCGTTGGGATTTTGATTGGCATTGCATTAAACCTATAGAGAACTTTTGGTAATATCACCATTTTGATGATGTTAGTTCTGCCCATCCATCACTCTGTATTTCTCATAAGTAAGTTCCTTCTCCACCTAGAAGGGAGTTGAACATGTCAAGACCGAGCTCATGCTGTCACAGGGCCACGTGCAATAATGGAGATGCTCCATGTTGTGAGTGGGAGCCTCACCTTGGCCAGAGGTGGTGCTAGTGGTAACCAAGGTAACTAGACAGAGCTCAGGGACAGCTCAGCAGGAGACCTTACCTAGCAACTGCAAGGCCCTGGGTTCCATCCCCAGCATACACACAAAAAAATAAGATAAAATAAAAGGCCAACTGGGAACTGGAGAAAGCAGCTACACCAGAAACCCAAATGCCCTTCCCCTGGCATCACGGCCTCGTTATGGCTTAGTGCTCCTTACCGTTTTCAAGTCAATGTGTTCATCGGGCAGCATGATGATCATACTCAGCTCCTCGCTGACGTAGGGAAGGACCAGAATCTTGGTGAATATTTCCCCTATATAGGTCATTTTAAAAGTAGACTTCTGAAACATCATTTGCACAGGCTTCTCCTCATTCTGTAAGGAAATGGACAACTGTTGAGTAGAAACATGACCCAGCTGGCACATTGGACTAATTCGACAGAGGCAGCCCCTGTGGGCCCCAGGAACACTCTTGACCCAGCTTCTAGGACAGGCCATGAGGTTCCTCCTAAACCCCTGTTATGGTTAGACACCAAGTGTTCCCAGAGGCCAGTGTGTTAAAGGTTTTATCTACAGAGTGGAGCTATTGGGAGGTGGTGGAACCTTTCAAAGGCAGGGCCTAGTAGAAGTTAGGTCATTGGGGCAAGTCCTTGGAGGGGACTGTGAGACCCAAGCCCTTCCTCTCTCCTTCATTTCCTGACTGAGGTGACCAGTTTTGCTTGATCAACTGCTCCCAACTCTTCCATCCACCACCCCCATGCCTAAGAGCAAAGGGTCTGCCTCATCATGGATGGGAAACTTAAATTTTGAGCTCAGATGAATCTGTCCCTTTTTAAATGGATTATCTCATTATTTGGCACACTGAGAGAATGCGGACTAACAAACTGCCCAACACCAAGGTGCCCAGACTCACACACAGCACCTTTCTTGGTGACTTCACCTAGTCTCATGACTTTGAACTTAATCCACAAATTTACAGTTCTAGCCGGGTCCTCTCCCCTGGACTCCAGGCTCATGTATAATACTGGCTGCTTGACACCCACACTTAGACCAAAAGAAAGTCCTAGTGTCACACATGACTGTGGGCTCCTTATATCCCCTTCCTGCTCCACCTACACCTCTGCCCATCACAGTTGGCAGTGACACCATGCATCCAGTTGTCAAAAGCCACGGTGCGTCCTTGCTCATGTCTTTCTCTTACACTCTGCATCTCACTCCTTAGCAGATTATGGTGGCTCTACCTTTGAAGTACAACCAAAACCTCATCTGTTGTTCTTTCTTCCACTGCCATCACCCTATCCCTGGAACACAGAGATGCTCCATCCCTCAGAGGGATCCAGTGAAACATAAGTCAGATCACACCCCTCTGACTGGACAACCTTCCATGACCCCCCTCTCCTAGGAGCAAGATCTGAAGTGCTCAGTACATCCTATAATCACAACAGCTCATCTCCCATTCCTTGTCTCTCCTCACCTCCTGCTACTCTCCCTCTGCTGGTTCCTACACTCACAGGGGGCTCTATGGAAAATCAGGGTCATTCTATCCCTCCCCTGTCCACTCATCCCTAAAACCTAGAGGGTACAGCCTTTTTCTCTTCCTGGTATTTACTCAAGTATCACCCTCTCAGTGAATGCTTCCTTGATAGACCCGACCTGCAGCTGTATCCCAACCACAGCTTCCTCTCTGCTTCTTTTGTGACTCTGCAGCACTTACCACTGCTTAATAACTACTAATGTCTCATTTAAGCTTCTGGTCTCTCCCTTGAGAAAATGTAAGTTTCATGGGGCAGACATGTTCAGCTAGTCAATACCCAGCACATTGTAGGCTGAATAAATGAATAAACAATTAACATCAGCTGAATAAATGAATAAACAAACTGATGAACAAAAATATCAAAGGGCCATCCTCAGACCATGAGAAAAAGACAGAGGACAGTGACCACATCCTACCCTATAATACTGCTTAACTCATGAGTACTCCACAGTTTGATACCAGCAGCTACTAAAATTTTGTTTTTAATTCCATGCAACAGGCACAGCTGAGGGAGCTCCCTAGTTCTCTGGCACAGCACACCATTCCAGATCAAATGCAGTAAACCAAAGACATATCTGCTGTAACTTTCTGCCTCTGCCTTGTGGAGCTTGCCTGAGCTAGACCTCAGCCACAACAGTCTCCTGCCCTTGGCTCCTCAGAAATGTCCTTGGCAAGAACTTGGCACACTTTTTCCACAAATGGGTGGACAGTAAATATTTTGGCATTTGTGCTACAGAGAGTTTCTGTCATAACTACTGGATTCTACTGTTGTGACACATATAAACAAGTAAGTATGTGTGTGCACCAACAAAACTTTATCTGATAAACTTGATATGGGCCAGCTTTGGCCCACAGGCCTCAGGGTGCTGAGCCCACCTTATTCAATTTCTCTGCATTCCCCTCCAGGACCCATGGTCTTCAATCTTATAATAAAAAAGAATCCAATCTTGATAATTTAATGACTCACTAAATATATAATTATGTTAGTAAGTTAATCTTGTTTAGATATGAGGAATCCAAATTAAAATCCTTATCAATCCAAAATCCATGTCCCTGGAGACACCCCTACCACACACTCTGTGGGCTGGTACAGTCAACACCTCCTGCAGCTCTACCCTCTCCCTCTATTGCAGAAAGCAAGGTAAACTTCTTCACCGCTCTGTATTGAGCAGAAGCCACATGAGAGCAGTTCTGGTTTCCCTCTGAATACAATGGCAGAACCTCCAAAGAAGGCCTTTTGCTCTCCATCATCTGTCCTTCCTGCTTCATCCTGCCTGGACAGTGGAGGCTGTATCTGAGCCCTCCTGTGAGCACGAGGAAGAGGTCACAGGCTGAGGGGGCAGAGCAGGGAGAGCTGGTTCCCAAGAGCCTCACCCCAGTGCCACATCAGCCCTGGGTTCTCATCTCCTCTGGGCCTCCTGGGTGGTGAGATGAGCTGTGAGCTAAACTGCAGAGATCTGGGGTTTCTGTTGTTTAGAGTTGAATGAAGCCCTAACACACATATTGTTAAAAAATGAATTTCAAGGAGAAAAAAATCATATCTGGGGGAAAACAGGACAGTTCATTTCAGAATAAATCTCAACACAAAATGTATGTCTTGGAAAACTGAAGGTTCAGATCCAAGTGGACGAGGAAGATCTAACTTATGGTCAGTGATCAAGAACACATTAGTCCATCCTGTTGGCTTTGCAGCATGTAAAAAAAAAATCTCTATAATTAAAAAGACTTTTTTAAAAATTGGATTCTGTGAGAGAAAGACACCAGGCCATCTGCAAACACCTTCCAAGGTGAAGGTGGTTAAACTCAAGAGTCTAATTCTGTGTATGTATCCCTTTGCTTGTTTTTAAACAAAAATATGTACTGGTGTTATCCTTATAAACAAAAGAAGACTGAAGATCAGTGACTGGTTCAGTATTTCCTGAGCACCAGCTATCATAACTACTCGATAACTTCCAACTGCCTACAGGTCAAGCACTTATACGACAGCCATCTGCCCTGAGATGGTTTTTCAGCAAAAGTGAAGTCCTTCAACCACTGCTATGTCTACTAGAGACCAGCAGGGGGCATAGTAACAGCTTAGATAAAGGGGCAGATGCCAGGTGTGGCTTCCAGTGGGGACATAGCAGTTAAGAAAGGATTGTGAAGGTACTGAAGCGAATGGGGAGTATCCAGGTCCACGAGGACCCTCAGACACCAAATTTGGAATTTGAACTTTATCTCAAAAGTTACGAGAATCCAAGAAAGACTTAAAGTTAGCCTGAGAGCTACACCATCAGATTTGCCTAGTAGATTAACACACCAGAGAAAGTATGGCAGGTGATAGTAAAGGGGGGGGCTCCAAAGCAGAAACTCAATAATGTGCTGATTTAGAGAGGTAATTTACAAATTAATACACAGAATGAACCTAAAATCCACCTTCTCAGTTTTGGGCCATCTTTAATGTCCCTAATATCAAATAAATTTCATGAATGGCTGGATCTTTATGGGAGTTGCTGAGCCTCAAGAGGTAACTGGGAGGAAGCTGAGCTGCAATAACTGTGGAGAGAAAGTTAATCCAGCAAGAGCTACCTCTCCTCTGCACTCTGAATCAAGGGACACTGGACACAGAAAGTAGAACATAGGAAAATGAGCCATTCTGCACCACCCTGCCACCACAACTTCCTGTGATAACAGAAAAATGAGCACCATCAAAAATGCTGTCCCAGATGACTACAGAGCACTTGAGATCAGGTCAGTGCAGCTGCAGAACTGAATATTCTCTTTTATTTTATTTTGATTAATTACATGTGTCTAGAGATTGCCAGTGCTGCTGAACATCTCAGTTTGGGGTAATAAGCAATTCTCCAAAAACGAGCAGGGCTATGATTCGGCTCAGTGGTAAAGCATTTGCTCAGCATGGGAAAAGCCCTTGGTTGTATCCTCAGCATCACAAAAAAAGAAAGGAAAAAGAAGTTCAAAGTGTTTTACTAACGTATCCTATGAAATGATAATAACATTGATGAACACATACATTCTACCATGTTAAAATAGAAAATTTGTGGAATATAAGTGTGATTACAACCCATTACAATGGCAATGCACTATGAAATTATTTCCTAATCTTCCTTTTGAACAACTTATGGCTCCATATTTGATTTCTATTTATTTATAAGGCAAGATTTCACATTTCTCCTTCAGTATTGCACAGACACAGGTGTTAGGAACACAAGTTCTTTGATTTATTAGCTGGGTGGCCTTAAAAAGGTTAATTAGTGTCTCTGCCTCTTTGTTTGCCCAATAAATGGGATGCACTGGCTGTATGAAGCTCCCAGAGTTACTTTGAGGCCCAGCTGAATTACTTTCATTATTACTACTTTATCCAATGTTACTGAATTCTCAACATATTGTGGGCATTTAAAAAGAGAACTTCCTGTATCATTCCATTTCATTCTCACAGATTTCTTGCTTTACCAATTTCACTGTTCTGTTTTTTAAAAATTTTAAATCTTTCAATCTAAAAAAATAGTCTGAAAGCAAACTGGTCACTCAAATATTGATAACTTGCCACACTTGTGGGTGATTTTTACAACGTTTAAACACCCTAGGAAATAACTACCTGCTATTCAAGTTACTATTATAAAAACAATGAATAATCAAACTCAAGGAATATGTAATTTTACATCATGGTTGGTATTCAATTTTGGGAAGTTTAAAAAAATGAATGACAAATATTTCTAATTTCCTTATTTTGTATACCAATATAAATTTTTAAATATCAATAGTTTTTTTAAAATATCCACCCAAAAAATGAAAGAAAATTAAATCAGCCAATCATGTGAGTATGTTAGAATTTCTGTTCATATAAAAGGCTTAAAGAGGGTGATGATACCTATAAAGTAGCTTAGACTAATTAAATAAGTAAAACAGATTATAAAAAAAATCATACTGTGATATATAAGTATCAATATTTGAACCTATGCTTGTTTATGTTCATTTTATATCACTTACTTTTAAAACAATTAATGCAGTTTAAAATAGGTTTGAAAAATGAAAAAAAAAGTCATAGAAAACATTGAAATCTCACACATACAAAAACTCTTATAAATCAATAAGAAAAGGGAATACAGATCAAGAGAAAAATGTGCACAGAATATGTAAATAAACAACATACAGAAAACATGTACAGGTTGAATATTCCAAAATATACATGTGCAGAAATATTTTACATTTTGGCATTTTCCAATTGTGGATTTGGGGATTATTCTCCAGAAGCCTTTGTTCTCAGACTAGGGTAGCACTGTTGATCCCTCTTGTTCTGGGGCTTCAGCCTCTTGGACTGTGCAGCTATTGGTTCTTCCAGCTCTCTAGCCTGCACATGGCCATTGTGGACTATCCAGCTTCTGGTCCTGTAAGCCAATCTAATAAGTCCCCCTTTTATAATTATACTTCCTATTGATTCTGTTTCTCTAGAGAACCCTTATACAGGAGGGAAACTGTGTCTACACTGAGCATATGTGGTATAACAATTATCTACCAAATATTTACTTTGTATTGGGTATTAAAAGTGATCTTGAAATGACCTAAATATATGGGAAGATGTATAGATTCTGCAAATACTATTCCATTTTATATAACGGACTCAAGCACATGTAGATTTTGATGTCTGCAAGAGTGCTATCTTAAATCCATGAAGGATTTGTTCTAGTACTATTTCAAATTTGAAGGATTGATTCTAATTATTTAAATTAAAGAAATGTTTACAAGTCACATAGGTTAATAGCACGAAGCTCAGCAGCCTTCTAAAAACCTTTTTCAGCATAAAGTTGCTTAACACATCTTTCCCCCTTTGTATAACACAATCTTAACAGGCTCATAATGAAAAATAGATTTTATTTCTCTCCTTATTAATTTTCCCATTCCCCTCACAGCCTCTTATATGTATTTTTGTATAACAATGCGGCTCTCCCTCCATTTCCATGTAATTCCCATTTTCTTTCCCTTTCCCTCCCCCTTCATGTCTCTGTTTATTGCTAGTCTTTTCTTCCTGCTCTTCCTCCCTTCTCTAATCTTAATTGCTCTCATTATACCAAGGAAGTCATTTTGTATTTGTTTTTTAAGGATTGGCTAGCTTCACTAAAAAAAAAAAAAAAAAAAAAAAAAAAAAAAAAAAAAAGAAAAATAGAATCAAAATAAAAAATATCAGGTTTTTAATCATATATGATAGGAATACACAATTGGAGAACTATTCTAGTGAGTTAGTAGTTCTGGTGTTCATGTGACAAAGGCCTGGGGCTTGATTTGTCTATAATCCAACATGAAAATCAGTTTGAACTGGCACTATCTGAAATGCTTTTATAGGGCCTTTCTTCCTCTTTTTAGCCATTTACTACAGGGGGCAGAAACAGGTGCTGGAAATCTGGGGGTTTTTGTTGTTTTTCTATTTTGGTTCCTTTTTGTTTATTTGGTTTTTTTTGTTGTTGTTGTTTTCATGCTAGGATTGAAGCCAGGGTCTCCTGAATGTTAAGCACAGCATGGGCTCTACCACCAAGCTGCACCTGCACAGTAACTGTGATGGTGATCTTTAATATTACTCTTGGCAATCAGTTTCCAGATAAAGGATAAAGGTTACCACTCATGATAAAGAGTAAAGGTGGGGCTGGGATTGTGGCTTAGTGGCAGAGTGCTTACCTCGTGCATGTGAGGCACTGGGTCTGATCCTCAGCACCACATAAAAATAAATATAAAATAAAATAAAGGTGACCTTTACTCTTCTATTTAAAAAAACAGAAGAGTAAAGGTTATCACTTGCTACCTTGGAACTTTTCTTCTTTCCTCTCTTCCTCATTTAATGAGGAACTGAATAATTGGTAAATATATTCTTCTTCCTAGGTGGGGTCAAGAAAGAGGAAGAAATGATAAGCAGGAACAAATCCATGAATGCTGAGTATCATCTGCAACTTAGTGTTCCTTAAGACTTTTGTGTCTATATCTTCCCCCATGGAATGTCCCCAGGTGTCCTGGAAGCTGAGTTTGGAGAGCCGGTAAGTCATTTCAGTGCCAGGCAATAGCTGGAGAAGGAGTGCCAGTATCAGAGGAGGATAAGCAGTGGAATACAAGGGTGCCCAGTCATTTGCAGAAGATTACTCAGCTGTTACTCAGAGGTACCAGTGATTCATTGGTATCTAATACTTAAAAAAATTCACTATAAAACTAGTCATGACAACAGAAAGACCTGATCCCAAAAAAGGTCTCTTAACCCAGCTTTAATTGGTCCCTGAGGCTAACAATGATGGGCAACCGCTCTTACATGGTAACAACTTGACATTTTCTTTTCCCAAACATCCCTGGATGGTTTTGAAAGGACTTCAGTACTCCATGCAAAATAAAAGCTTTCTTGGCAGCTAGACAGCAATCTGAATTTATAATCAATAAACTGGAAATAAAGATGTACCGGGAATCTGGTCATAAGTACTAACACAGCTTGTTTTACTTCCATATTTGGAATTGTTTCAATTAAATATTTTGTTTTTCTGGTTTGTGTTCTGTTTATTTTTATTTTATATTATTAAACCCAGGGCCTCAAGCATGCTGAACATGTGCTTTACCACTAGGTATATATATATATATATATATATATATATATATATAGTATATTTGTAAGCAAATATTAGATTCTTAGAAATAATACATTGACAAAGACACCTTGGAAAAGAATGTTGCCTCCCATTTAGCTGATTGAATTCAAAGTACATTTGGTATCAGAGCATCAGACTGGAACTCACATGTGAATGGATCAAACAATAGAAACTAGCCAGGCATGGTGGCAGGTACCCTCCCACTTGGGGAGCCAAGGTTGTATGATCACTTGATCCAGGAGTTTGAGACCTACCTGGGCAACACAGCAAGACTTCATCTCAAAAGAAAGAAAGAAAGAGAGAGGGAAAGACAAAGAAAGAAAGAAAAGAGGAGAGAAAAAAAAGAAAAATCATGTTTGTCTATAAAGAACAGCCATTATTTTAAAAAATAAAGGGGGTGGAATTGTGGCTCAGTAGCAAAGCACTTCACATCTGTGACCCACTGGATTCAATTGTCAGCACCACATAAAAATAATAAATGTATTGTGTCCACCTACAACTAAAAAAAATAAATAAATAAAGGGCTTGGAATGTGGCTCAGTGGTTAAGTGCCCCTGGGTTCAATCCCTGGTACCAAAAAAATTACAGCAATTATTACCAATTTTGACCCCAAACTGGGTCCTTTTTCCCTCTTAGAAATACAGAGCCAATAAATAAGACCCATATCCAACTCAGGAGCAAGAAAAGGTTTATTGTTGGTCAAAGAATAAAAGAAACAGAAGACAAGGCCTTGAAAATCAGTTTCTTGGCTCATTTGGGTATGGAAAATCCGAGATAGAGGATAAAATAAATGAGATAAGAATATTCCTTTTTTTTTTTTTTTACTAGTCTATCCCTCCCCCTCTAGAAATTTGAGCACCACCTCTTTCTGCTCCTTTTATATTTCTTTCTGGTCATCATCATGACGACTGTCAACCTTCATGGCACTGGAGAGTGTCATTTTACCATGCAGATGGAATTATAATAAATTTGGAGGTTATCAGGTGGTCACTCGGGCATCCATCCTATATCCAACCCATTTTGGCCAGCCCACTTGAGGAGGACTTCTGGTCTTCAGGCTTCTGTCCTTAAAGATGAACAAGATTAGGGTGGGATCAAAATTCAGCAAGGTTGTGTAGGCATCAACCCCTCACCACATCACCTGCCCAGTCCCCCTCCCCGACCACTGGTACACAACAGTGATTCAGGACCTTGAGGCAGGAGGGTCACAGTTTCAATGTCAGCCTCAATAACTTAGCAAGGCCCTATCTCAAAATAAAAAATAAAAAGTGGGTGAATTTGGCTCCATGGTTAAGTGCACCTGTGATCAATCCCTGGTACCAAAACAAACAATTATAAAAAACCTAGAGTCTGGTTTTAAATTCAGTGGATTAAATTTTTATTTTTGAAAGCCCTGCAAACATTTTTTCTTAATTACATCCAGCATAATTACATGTACATTTCATTTATAACATTTGTCCTTCAGAAACCTGCAACCTGCTTAGACAATCTGCAATTTGTTTACACCTTTATCCTTTGAGCTTTTGTCCTATTTTTCTTCCCATATGAAGCAATCCAGTCATTTTACATTAGGACAAAAATCATACTTTATTATACAGAATCCTGCTTCATTCAAAAACATTCTCTAAAAGATATATCCTCATCCTGGTACCTTTCTTTGTATCTTTTCCCCTTACATTTTGTTTGAAGTAAAAAGTTGTTCTGACTTGTTTCTCTCTTACATGTAAATTTACATTTTGAAACAATCCATTTAAGATTTAGACAAATTACTCCTTTCCAACAAGATAAAATACTACACTTTCCAGTATTTTCATCAAAATGCAGCTTAAAGTCTTTGTCTTTTTTCTTTCTGTATAGAATTGCATTTTAACAGACTTTTTCTTTGTAATATTTATCTTTTAGGTGTAGATGGACACAACACAATGCCTTTATTTTTTATATGATGCTGAGGATGGAACCCGGGTCTCGCCTGTGCTAGGGGAGCACTTTACCGCTGAACCACAATCCCAGCCCTAGAATTGCACTTTAATACATGTTAATTAGAACGTAAACTCTTAGAAACCTTTTTGTTGGTTTCGGTACCAGGGATTGAACCCAGGGATTTTCAACCACTGAGCCAAACATCCCCAACCCTTTTTTATATTATATTTAGAGACAGTGTCTCAGTAAATTGTTTAGGGCCTAACTGAATTGCTGAGGCTGGCTTTGTCATTGAGATCCTCCTGGCCCAGCTTTCTGAGCTGTTGGGATTATAGGTGGGCACCACTGCCAGTAGAGAAACCTTATTTTTAAGTAAAGATCCAGGGAAAAGCAATAGTAAGTTATTTTCCTTTATACCAACAGTTTTTTAAAATACATTTAATTAATAGATAGATAGAATGGGAAAATAAACAAGGAGAGAAATGAATTACAGTAGATGGGGTAGAGAGAGAAGATGGGAGGGAAATGGAGGGGGGTAGTAGAGGATAGGAAAGGTATCAGAATACAACAGTTACTAATAGGGCATTATGTAAAATTGTGGATGTGTAACCGACGTGATTCTGCAATCTGCATTTGGGGTAAAAATTGGGAGTTCATAATCCACTTGAATCTAATGTATGAAATATGATATGTCAAGAGTTTTGTAATGTTGTGAACAACCAACAAAAAAAAGAAAATCAAATAAATAAATAAATAAATAAATAAATAAAATGGATAATAAAAAAAAATAGATAGATAGAATCTTGTTTTAACTTTAGGAATCCAAGACTGCTTGAATTTATATTTAGCAATTGATTTGTCAGCATTGTAATATATAAATGACTCAGATGTTTTATCTCCATCTACATAAACATTTATCCCCTATATTTACCTAATTCACCCATTTTTAGATTACCCATGAAAACCAAGATATCAGACAAGCATAATCAATGCCTTATTTATTTGTTAAACCTAAACATTGATAGTGTATTTAAAACAGAAAGCAATGGACATTGAATCTTAAACAACTAACAGATCAATATAATCCTGAATGGCCAGCAACCTAGGCAAAAAAAAAAAAATATTTACAATTTTAGACATCTTTAATTTTATCTTACCAACAAATTTAAATTAGCTCATTTGTGAGGTATATTACATTAAATTTTACTTATGAGAAAGAGTAATATGGTAATATTAACTTACAAAATGAGAGTTGAATACAAACTATATTCATGAAAATCTGAACCAAGCCAAAGTCATCTGTTTATATGACTGTTGTTGTTTAGATATGGAATGTCCCCCCAAAGCTCATGTGTTGAGGGCTTGGTCCCCAATGAGCAATGTCCAGAGTTCAGATTTTGGGGAAGTGATTGGATCATAGTGGTTCTGATCTTATCAGTGGATTAATCCATTTTGAAGGATTAATGGCATGAATTAACTACTAGGAGGAGGTAGAAACTATAGGCAGGTGGGGCAAGGTTAGAGTTCACTGAGGATGTGCCTCTTATCCCTGATTCCCCTCAACCCCGCCTCCAACTCTGTCCTTCCTGGCTGCCATGAGTGAGATCTTTCTTCTGCCATGCCTTTCTTTCTTTTTGTTCTAATTAGTTATACATGACAGCAGAATGTATTTCAACTCATAGTACACAAATGGAGCACATCTTCTCATATCTCCATCTGTACATGATGCAGGGTCACACAATTTGTGCAATAATACATGTACATAAGATAATAATGATCATCTCATTTCACCATCCTTCCCACCCTCAAATGCCCCCCTTCCCTGCCCCCCCAATCCAAATTCCTCCATTCTTCCCTAGCACCCCCCACACATCCTAGCCAACACTTATTGTAGCTTGTATTCTTGAAAATGGCCATTCTGACTGGAGTGAGATGAAATCTTAGAGTAGTTTTGATTGCATTTCTCTAATTGCTAGTGATGTTGAACATTTTTTCATATATTTATTGATCGATTGTGTAAAATCTGTGAAGTGTCTGTTGAGTTCCTTAGCCCATTTATTTATTGGATTATTTGGATTTTAGGTGTTAAGTTTTTGAGTTCTTTATATATCCTGGAGATTAGTGCTCTGATGTGTGTGTGGAAAAGATTTTCTCCCATTCTGTAGGCTCTGCCTTCTTGTTACTGTGTCCTTTGCTATGAAGAAGCTTTTTAGTTTGAGTCTATCCCATTTATGGATTCTTGATTTTACTTCTTGAGCTTTAGGAGTCTTGTGAAGAAAGTCAGTTCCTAAGCCAACATGGTGAGGTTTGGGCCTACTTTTTCTTCTATTACATGCTGAGTTTCTGTTCTAGTTTGAGTTGATTTTTGTTCAGGGTGAGAGATAGAGGCTTTGGGGATTTTTTTTTAATTGCTTTTATTTTTTAAATACATGACAGTGAAATACACCACAATTCTTATTACACATATAGAACACAATTTTTCATATCTGTTTGTATATAAAGTATGTTCACACCAATTTATGTCTTCATACATGTACTTTGAATAATGATGTCCATCACATTCCACCATCATTGTTAACCCCCTGCCCCCTCCCTTCCCCTCCCACCCCTCTGCCCTATCTAGACAGATAGAGATTTTATTTAATTTTGCTACATATGAATTTCCAGTTTTCCCAGAACCATTTGTTGAAATGTTTTAATTTAGGCATGCTGGTCAAACAAAAATATCTACTTAAGGGACTGGGGATATAGCTCAGTTGGTAGAGTGCCTGCCTTGCATCTTGCATGTATAAGGCCCTGGGATCAATCCCCAGCACCACACACACACACACACACACACACACACACAAACACACACACATGCACACACACACACACACACAAAGAATACCTACTTAAGTGCACATAACACAAAAGTGAATTTAATCTAAGAAGTGCCATAAGATATGAAGGTAAACTCAATAAAAAATAATTACAAAATTTTTGCCAAAAATGAATATAAAAATTTCTGTCAATAAATACAAAAAATTTTGCCCAAAATGAAGCAGCTAGGGAAATCCTAGCCCTAAGAATTCCAGGGGCAGTTTACATTGGTGAATGCTGGATTTGGATATGTTCAATGTTATCTCCAGAACTCATTTTGTGAAAGGGTTTTCTGATGACTGGACTGGAGGAAGAGTCAGTGAAATAATAATAGGACTGTCCCTGCAGTCATCAAATTCATATCTTAGCCCCTATCAAAAACACAGAACAAAACTAATATACAAAAAAAAAAAAATAAAACAACTACGTTAAGCCAGAATGCACCTCCTGATCATATCAAGGCCAGACAAGATATCCCAATATCCCAAAGAGTGTGATAGCCCATAAGGTAGGGTGCGGCCTGGATCTTTAGTCCTAAGACCCCCAAAAGAACTTCTTCTGCCCAGGTACTTAATGTGGGCTCTGATCTCACAGATACCCACTCAGAGACATCCTTCTGTCTGCCTTTATTTTATCAAAAAAGGGTTAAGACAAAGAGACCTAGAATGTGAGAACTGGCTGCCCAGAGTGTGAGGGAAGAAAACAACAGAAGAGAATGTTCTTAGAAGACCATGGGCAAAGGCCAGAGGGAGCCAGTGTTGGGCTCAGAAGAGTGCACAGGAAGAGAGGTTCTGAAGAAAGTAAATGGACATGAACTACCACTTACCAGAAGCTGCAGTTAAGACAGTGACCAGTAGATAAAGGTGAATGGGTCTCCCCAGCTGGTTCCCCTGAGGGAAGGAAGATCTTTAATGAAAGGGACAAAGTTTGGAGAGAAAAAGGAGAGAGTAGAGTCAGTAAAAGGTAGGGATGACTTTACTGGTTTAGGAGCCAGTTGCTGAGAAGAGTAAAAGGAAAAGACAGAGCCCAGGGACTAGGGTGTTAGGTAGCTAGTCAGCCATGATGGGTGAGCAGGGCAGGGACAAGGAAGGGAGACTGAAAGTCACAGGAGCCTTATCTGACAGGCAGGCACCTGGAAGATGGAGGCTTGGTAAGTTACAGGATGGTGGCACATGCCTGTAATCCCATTAGCTCAGGAGTCTGAGGCAGGGGGATCCCAGTTTCAAGGCCAGTCTCAGCAACTTAGCGAGGCCCTAGCAACTTAGCAAAACCCCGTCTCAAGAGCTGTGGACGTGGCTCAGTGATAAAGTGCCCCTGGGTACGATCCCCAGGATCTCCCCTGCCAACAAAAACCCCTTCCACAACCATAATTAATTACATCCCCTTAAAGAAAAACTTGCTTCAAGATCATGTCACACCCTACAAGTGACCTGGACCCTCCCTTTTCACCAAAACTACCTCCACCACTTCTTGTGACCTGGACAACCCAGGTTGGCTGAGAGCTATTCAAAGGGTAATAAACAGATAAAAGAAGCATGAGAAATGGAGTCAAGAAAAATGGGACTCAAAAATTCTTAAAAACCCCCTTTCTGAGAGGACCCACTCTCTCCCTCCACAGTGTCTTTTTTCCCCTTTTCCTGTCTCTTCAATAAACTTAGCCTGCAACTCTGAGTGGGATGTCTGGAATCTTTCTGGTGTGATCATATGAACTGGTGAGAAAAATGGCTGCCTCAGCTCCAAGGCAGGTGTTTGCCCTGTAATCAACAGCACCAGCAGCTGGCACAGAGGAAGAGGAGCGTTTGAATTGAAGCTGGTGGACCTCAGTGAAGGTCACCTCTTATTGCCATGTCAACAGTCACCCAGTGGCAGTGGAAGGCATAGACACCAAAGTGAGTGGGACACAGGCATGGGAAGAGACACATGGAGGCAGCCTCTTAGAAAACCCAGGAAACTTAGCTGTGAAGAATGAGAGCCAGACTGCCACCCAGAGCTGGAGGTGGGCTGGAAAGGACACAACAGAGTTGGGCATGTCATTTGTCTTGTCAATACTGACAATCAGAAATAACTAGCAGAATACTGGGAAATGAGGAAGTTGTCTGATTCAAAGGAGAACCTACTGAAAATAGTTGCTTTATCAAGAGTACAATGGTGAAGCAAAGCAATGCTGCTTATTTCTATCCTGACAAGTTTTTATTATTATAGTTTTATTTTTGCAGATAGTATGCTAGGCAAGTGCTGTACCTCTGAGTTACACCTCCAGCCCCCTTACCTTCAACTTATTTTATATCACCTTTAATCCAATGGCTTCAATCACCTTTCGCCACACCTTAACTCATCTTGCTTTTTCATCTCACAATAAAAACCATCCTCACGGAAGCATATTTGAGGCTTGGTCTTCTGGTCCATGCTCAGCCACTTTGGGAATAAACTCTGTTTCTTTTGTAAAACTCATTTTGCCAGTGACCAGGCATTCTGTGCTGCAGACCAAACAGGCCTGGTTCCACAGCAGGCCCTCAGTGCCTGACCCTCAGTGCCCTACCTTCTTTTTTTTTTTCCATAACAAGAGATGCTCATCTTCTTATCTGGGCTAGAATTACTGAGTGATCCATTTCAAAATGCAAATATAGACCCAAGTGAGCCAGTGCCCACTGTGTCAGGATAGGACAGGGCAGCTTTGCTGAAGGGAACTGGAAAAATTTGCTAAGGAGCTCAAGAATACTGCTTATAAATGCCAATTTAGAGAGACCTAACATGAGCTGGGAATGGTGGCACATACCTGTAATCCCAGCCACTCAGGAAGCTGAGGCAGGAGGATTGCAAGTTCAAGGTCAGCCTCAGCAATTTAGCGTGGCCCTAAGTATTTAGCAAGATCCCCTCTCAAAATTATAAATAAAAATGGCTGGGGGTGTATCTGAGTGATAAAGTGCCTCTGGAATCAACTCTGAGAACTAAAAGACAGTAGACTGAGAGTGAGAGAGAAACTTAGCATGTTTGACCAGAATAGTCCTGACCAGGACCCTGTGACAATCAAATTCCTAAAACTAAAAATAAAGGAAACAAAACCTGTTGAGAATAGGTTCAAAGATGATGAGGCTAATTTCAGTTTTCCTGTGGTTGGAGCCATGGAGCACCAAGCCCCTCTAGACCCTGCTACCCTGGCACTGAGGGTACTCTGGGAGACAGAGGCTAATATTGAAACTTGCGTTATAGTAAGGAGGTCTTGGTCAAACTAGGTGGCCCAGTAGGATCCTCCTTGGATCAAACTCAATGCTGCCCTTGACAGAATCTCCTTGAAGATGGTGTTTGGATTTGACACAAAGGGCAAACAGTTTAATTTCAA
The DNA here is from genome assembly GCF_964194105.1 of Spermophilus citellus. Lineage (NCBI taxonomy): Eukaryota > Metazoa > Chordata > Mammalia > Rodentia > Sciuridae > Spermophilus > Spermophilus citellus. The sequence goes on from NC_138186.1 coordinate 22,713,819, forward strand.
ATTCCGGGCTTGGGCATTCGAATGACAACAGAATGAGGCACAAGATAAACATGTTCATTATTCCTCCCTGGTGAAAGATGGTCAGAAAATTTGCATCCTTTTAAACAAAAATGGGCAGGTGACTTTTTTGATATCTACCTGTTTTAGTCTATTTTCTGTTATTTGAACTGAATAGCTGAGTCAGGGATTTTTATAAAGAATAGGAATTTACTTAGCTCATGGTTCTAGAGCCTGAGAGGTACAAGGTAGAGGGGCTGTATCCAGTGATGGTCTTCTTGCTCATGGGGACTCTCTGCAGAATCCTGATGAGGATGTGTAGGGGGCACATACAAGGGACACAGCCAAACTGGCTTTTATAACAGATCCATTAATCCATGAATGGATTAATCCATTTATGGCAGACATCTCATGACCCAATCACCTTTTTTTTTTTAAGAGAGAGAGAGAATTTTTTTTTAATATTTATTTTTTAGTTTTCAGCAGACACAACATCTTTGTTTGTATGTGGTGCTGAGGATCGAACCCGGGCCACACGCATGCCAGGCGAGCGCGTTACCACTTGAGCCACATCCCCAGCCCCCCAATCACCTCTTGAGGGTCCCACCTCTTCATATCTGACACTGGGGATGAAATTCAGCATGGGTTTTGGTAGGGACAATCAAAGCACAGCAACACTCCACCCTGATGTAGTAGAACCCCAGTCCCCCAGCTCCTGTGACAACCATAGCTCGGGTCCAGTGAGGGTTCGATTGTCCAGTAGCCACTGTGGCTTCCACTCTGATCCCCCAGTACACTGACCTTTTTGTTTCTCAGGGCTATGATCACTTCCAAAAGCAACATAAGATTAGAAGGACTGGGGGAATTCTTATCCCCTGAGTTATCAAGTAATCTGAGACACAGTCCTTTAGTTCACTTGCAATGTTGTTCTTTGGATAACTTGATGTTTTCTCAATGACTTTAATAACTTTATTATATAAAGGAGTTTGTATTGCTGAAGTAATATCTGTGACTCACTGAGTGTGGTGTGACTGTTTCATTCATTCCACAGACTTTTATTGAGCATTTAATATATAGATCAGGAGCTACAGTTAGGGGCTGGCCCTAAGAAGGGAGAAGACACAGTCGCTGACCTGAAGATATCAGACAGATGTGCAAACAGATAAAACAGAACTACCATAATGGTGCTGAGTATAGGGGCAAGAACAAATTAAAGGAGCAAAAATAATGCCAATTGGGGGGAACCAGAGACCTTAACCAGAGTTGAGAACTGAAAAAATGAGGATGAGCTGATCAGGTAACACAGAGGAGGGAGGTATTACAATATCTAGGAGACTGGAAAACAGTCCAACATATCTTGTATTTGAGGACACAAATAACTTATTATATCATTAAATGTGAAGTGGTTTAAACCTACATCTACAAAGGGCCTTATATTCAATGAGTCATACCAATGCATGTGTGGATGTTCTTGCAGGGACAGCTGAATCAGATGCTGAAATCCTCCAGTAATAGTCTTGAAATGACCAGGTATAGGGGACAATGAGGGTGGAGGTTGCTGTTGCTTGGTGGCCTGGGAGCAGCCCAAGAGCAGGGAAGTGGACTCAGATCTCCCCAACTCTATATTGGAGGGAACAGAATGTGTGACTTCTGCAGGGGAAATGGGATTCCAGAGAGAGGATACAGTACTCCAGGAAAACCAGCGGGAGTTACAGGGTGCGTTAAAGGGCTAAGAGCTGAGTCACAGGGCACGGGCCTGGGAAGGGCTTATGTCGCCCTGGGTTGCCGGGTCAGATCCAGAGAGAACAGGGCTTCAACCCACTGAAAGCCACAGACACCTCCCAATGGGTCTAAGCCTTGCGGGAACCCAGGTCAACTCCTGACCCCTGCCTACCCAGGGTGCAAGAGCTGGGAAGAGACCCCAGGGTCCTTTGGCCACAGCCCAATCCCGGAGGATGACTCTACCTCCACTTTGTGTCCTGGCACCAGATGCGTGCCCATGCCCAGCCTGGCAGGAGCCTGACCCTCAGCGCTCTACCTTTGGCATCTCGGGTGTGCTCAGGTGCTAGGCGACGAGTCCTAGTCCTATGAGCGTGCCACCGAGTCCTCCTCCAGTGCGTCTGAATCCCAGCTCCTCATGCTGGGAGGAGCCAGGGAGGACCCAGCTGGGGACCAAGGCAGACAGAGCTGGGGATTTGGGGATCATAGGGCTAAGGCCCTGGTGCTGGGGCTAAGGGGTGGAGATCGACAGTGGTGGCCGGGGTGTATGAGACTGGGCCCTAAAGGTAGGATTGGGGCCAGGAAGGATGGCCAGAGGCACAAAAGGTCTGAGGCCCTGTGGGATGGGCCTAGGAGCTCTTGGGGTTGAGGCTCAGAGGAATGTGGCTGGGGACAGGGTCAGGAAGAGTTGGAGTCCAGGGAGCCAGGAGCTGTGGGGAGATGGCCTGAGAGAAGGATCGCTTGGGAGGATGAATCACCTGGGGCCCAGGGTGGGCATAGAAGAGGGTCAAGTGAGACACTGTGTGTGTATACCCTGTGGTGGCCCATTTGCTACTTTCCTGCGTCAGTGCCATTTTCTTCAAAGCACCAGCCACCTAGGCAGTTTTATCTATCCATTCTCGGTTTTGACGGTGATTTCCAGGACAAGGGGACAAGTTTGCTAGCGTCCCCCACCACTGCAGCAGTGCCAGAGGCGCCAAGTATCCAGGAGAAGGCTGGGAGGAAGGTCAAGTTCAGGAAGCTGGAAAACCCCTAGAAAATCCGGGCCTGGCCCTCTGGGTGGGAAGCCTATGCACAGGGCCCCCCACCCCAGCCCTCCTGGGGCCAAGGTCAGCATCAGGTGTTGCTGGAGGTCCCGCAGGAAGAGAAACTTCACATCGCATCCGAACTGCTGGTCCACTCCAATTTGCCTCTTCATACCATTGCTAAGAACCCCTGATTTTGCTAAGGCACTACCTGTAGTCCAGTCAGAGCCACAAGTCACACTAAGATTGGGTACCATGTTTAGTCTGTGCTTGCAGAAGGCCTTCTTAAGGCAGGCTCTCAATCGTCACTCCAATTTTTTTATTAGATAATTGAGATCTTCCCTCCACCTTAGACCATTTTTACAGCAGTTTCCAAAATAACACAAGATAAAAATAATCAAACTTCAACAGGAAAGTTTCCAGTATCAGATGCAGATCTTTAAAATGCTGTATGCATTTTGCAGTTTTGCTAGTCAGTCACTTTAGTATACTCTTCTCAAAGTGTGCCAAATAAATATGGCAAAACTTTGCTCTTCATCTTGGTTGGAGAAACAGACCTCACATTTCTGATCTTCCTGTCTGGCTGCTGAGGTCTCTACCTGGTGAAGGTGTTCCTGCACCTGCTGTCTGACAGGGTCACAGGGTGGGGGATGCTGTGGCAAGGCTGCACCATCTGGAAACCGAACCATTAGGAACGTTAAGTGTTTTGTTTGTGATACTCATGATATGGATAACTGGGCATATGTCAATCATTAATAAAAGTACGTATTGCCTGAGATTGCAGGAAATTCCCAGAATGAGACTAAGGATACAATTGAGATATGCCATGAGGTGTGTTTCAGTGTCTCTCAGGATATAAACAATGGTGTTATTCCTCAAGCCTAAGCAACAAGAAATATTTATCTCATGGTTAACAATTTACACTAGCTGCACCCCCCAACCCCATCCTAAAGCCACAACCTTTACAATAACCTAGCTACAGAAAAACAATTGCTGTGCCAACAGTACAAGGACTGCCTTATGTAGCTTATGGTATCCCCTTGAAGACAAGAGGCTAATAAAAATACATTCCTCAACCAATAGACCCTCCTTTGCTTTATGCAGAAACTTATGATGAAAATGGAAAACACACAGTTAATATAAATGACAAATGGGTTGAGGTGTAAAGCCTGCCTTTAGTTAAAGATTACAAAGACATGAGAATTGGTGTGCTTTGACCAAGGATCAAGGAAGTTCTTTTAGAAAGCAGTTGAATAGGACATATGAAAAAAGAAAATTAATTTGGAAATTAAAATAGAATAATGTAAAATTAACATAGGTATATTTTAGAGGCACTTTAGAGTAGTAGGTTTTTAAATAATAGATTTTCACTACTTTAAGTGTATTTAGTTTAGAAGTAAGAAAGTTTACCAATAATTATAAGTATGCTTTAAAGTTAAAGGTTAATGAAATAATTATAGGTATGCTTTAAAGTTAGAAGTGAATAATAAGTCAGGAGTCATGTAGTCTAGTTGCATTGCCTAGCACTTAGTGATGGAGGTGAAAACCTAAAAGCTTAATCATGATTGACTAAGGTTACAGAAAAATATTTTGAACAATGTACTCAAAATCTTAGGTAATCAATGTATGTCAGAAAAGTTGTAATTCTTGAAAATTATGTAAATCCAAAAAGTTTCGGGCTTTGAAGTTATCCATTAACTACCTGAAAAAACACCTGCAAAACAGGTATAAAAATAAAGGTCCCTCCAGGGACAGGGAGATGTCTTCTGGAGATTGCTCCTAACTTGCAACCTGTCATCCCGACTCTTCTTCTTTCGCCAGATGCCACTCCTCCTTCAGGACCACCTGGACTCTCACTCCCCCCCCCCCCCCCCCCCCCCCCCCCCCCCGCCTGGGCTGGACCTCGGCATCTACCTAAGCACTCTGGGTGATTACACGACCTGAGGGCCCCAGGGAATGATGGAACTGGCCCAGAGTTTTCCTGGAGCTCTCCATCTTTTATAGCAGTATTCTGTGAATGTTTGGATCAGTCATACGGTTGAATTGATCCCAGCTTTCCATTTAAGACAGACAGACAGATAAACCCCTTTTATTGATTTATTTATTTTGAGCACTCTTAGGTCCACAGCAAAATGGAGAAGGTAGAGATTTCCCACATCCCTTTGTCCCTCCCCCACTGCCAACATCCCCCACCCCAGAGCGGCACATCATTGTTAAAGTGGATGAACCTACATGGACACTTCATTGTCAGCCACAGTTCATAGCAGCTTTCTGTCTTTTTAGTACTTGCTGGGAGGTTTTCTGGCCCACCAGAGCTTCCCTTCTTTTTTCCAGTGGGATTAGCATTCCTGTATGTTTTGACACGTTTTCTGTTTCAAGGGATGTGGATGGGCTTCACACAAGTTCTATCACCATCTTGCAACAGAATGTTTCCACAAGGTTCGTAATTCCATAAATGTGAGCCTCTCCTCTTCCACACGGATCTCAGCACAGAGGACTGCTCTACATACACTTTAAAAGTGCTGCAAACACAATATGTGTCCTTGTAACAAAGTCAAGAAATCCAGACTTACAGAAAGAGTGAAATTTCCCTCTCCTTTCTCCCCCAGACTCCCGAGTGTACATTAAGATACATATTTGTAGAAACATCTACATCTGTATAATATTTTACAAAATATAAAACTAGACTATTTTTAAAGAAGAGTTGGAAACAAAAACAAAAACAAACAAAAAACAACCCCAGTAGCAAGGAGATCCCTTCTGACACAACCCTGAAATAGTTTTTACTTTCCACTGGCAACAAATGAGTTTACAAGAGAATGATTATCATCCACTGTGACCCTCAAAAAAAAAAAAAAAATCGAACATAAGGCAAATAGGAAAGAAAAAAGAAAACATGCACATAACAACAACAACAACAAAAAGGCTATATACATTTGTACTAAAGGAGGAGAAAATGTAACACCAAAAAAATGCCCCCACTTAGTCTCTTGGTTTGAAAACTTTTTAAATAAAAATAAAAATATGTATGTACATAAACACATGTATTCATATATGTATATATTCACATACATAAAACATATAAATAAGTATACATACATATGAATGCACACATGCATATAGCCTCAGGAAGACTGCAATTTATTTTGCAGTCTTTTTTTTTTTTTTTTTTTTTTTTGCAGCTCCTTGTTAGAATCTGTTTCCCTCATTTCTTTGTAAGCTCTGAGACTCCAAGAGAACTGGTGGCTAGGGTGCTTTTGTTAGGCAGTGACTTCCCTGTGCCCCAAACAGTGATTGACACAGTAAATGACTGACTGAATGAATCTTACTGATCAAAGGCTTCTAGGGTCTTTTTTTTTTTTAAAAAAAATTGTTGAATTTAATGTAGCATGTCTAAAATCTTATAATTGTTGGCCTCTGAGATAGTGCTATGGTGGTCTTCCTTCATTCCAGCTTTGTTTCCATGGTCTTAATTCATTAGTTACTTGCTTCTCTTTGGGTTTCACAATAATATACAACTTTTAATTTGTTAGAACACAAACATAAAAGACTTTTTCTAGTAATACCAAATGTGACATAATGATAGATGCCAAATGTTTCTTAAAGATATTATAAAATAATTATTGCAATTTTCTATTTTGGGTGTTAAGGACAGAACCATTCTTTAGTTCTATAATACAGGAACAATTTGGTCCAGAAAATAGTCTATCTTGTATTAATTTATACATTGTCCATGTCAGGTCCAATCTTTCATTTTATTACAAGGATATGGGAAAAGAATCTAAAATAATGTAATGTATCTAAAATTAGAATAAGAGCTGATGGGCTTGCCAAAAAGAAATTGTGTATTAGGATTTTTTTTAAGAAATTGCAAAAACAATTTTGAGAGAGAGCTTGGAATTACTAAGAATATTTTCTGAAAACCAACAGCATATATAGTTACATAAAATAATAGGAATTTGCCCACTGCAGTGGCGTACACCTGTAATCCCAGCAGCTCCAGAGACTGAGGAAGGAGTATGGAAAGTTCAAAGCCAGCTTCAGCAATTTAGCCAGTCCCTGACTCCAAAAAAAAAAAAAAAAAAAGAGAGGGGGTGGTGGTTGAATGTGGTTCAATGATTGAGCGCCCCCTGGGTTCAATCCCTGGTACTACTACTACTACTACTAATTACACCAGAAATGTATTCTTTTAGCTCATCATTTGTTTGGTACTGGGGATTGAACCCAAAGGTTCTTTACCACGGATTTACATCCCCAGCCCTTTTTATTTTTTTTATTTTGAGTCATGGTCTTACTAAGTTGTTGAGGCTGGCTGGCTTTAGACTGCATTGCAATCTTCCTACCTCAGCCTCCCAAATTGGTGGGATTAAAGGCACGTATCACCATGCCCCACTAGCTCATAAGATTTTTAAAAAGCAGGGATATTCATATAATTCAAAATTTACAAATAACAATTATTTTAATACAATTTTTATTTTGAAATAATTTTGGATTCCTAGAAAAATTGGAAGAATAATTCAGGGAGTCCTCTTATTCTCCCAGTACAGTTTCCCCTGGTGGTCATCTTATATGATACATTTGCCAAACCTAAGATGCTAACATTTATTTCTTGCTATTGACTAAACATCTGACTTCATTTGGACGTCACTAGTTTTTCCATGAGTGTCAGCATAAATCTTTTAAAAGTCATCAGCAGAAAAGAGGAATTTAATTTTTCAGTGAAAACACAAATGATATTCTTGAGAAGCTTCATGATTATCAGTAACATATCACTTTTACCTTTATATTATATAATATACCTGAGACATCAGGCCTTAGTGAAGACATTTCTTCACTAATTGATGTATATAAGTGTTAGAAATGACAATGAAAATGCAGTGACCTCAAGAATTATTAGGCATTCAACTGAATCACATAGTATTTCTGAAATGTAAAAAGATAAATCTTGGGCTGGGGATGTGGCTCAAGCGGTAGCATGCTCTCCTGGCATGCGCGGGGTGCTAGGTTTGATCCTCAGCACCACGTAAAATAAAGATGTTGTATTCACCGAAAACTAAAAAATAAATATTAAAAATTTCTCTCTTTCTTAAAAAAAAAAGATAAATCTAAAAAAAGTCACATAAAGAGAAAATTTGTTTATGTGATTAAAATAACATTTTAGGATTGGGTCCCCTTCTTCTTCCAGGGAGAAGTCTTTTCTGCTGTCCTCTAATAAAGCTTCTACTTTCCACTCTGATACCGCTGTTGACCGGTGACGAGTCCTTGCTTCCCCGATGTTGAAGAATAACACCAAAGAAGCACACCGAGGCAAGGTCAGAGTAGAAATTAGAAGTTTATTAAAGGACAGCAGAAAAGACTTCTCCCGGAGGAAGAAGGGGACCCAAGAGGTGGAATCCGTGGAAGTGCAGTTGTCTCCCCTTTTTATAGTTTTGCTGATGAAGGGGGAAGGGTTGGGACACAGGTGGGACAAACAAGTAATCTGGGCAGGAAGGACTTCATTATCACTTCTTTGGGATGGGGTATCTTTAAGTTTGCTGGGGGCTGTTCATTAACACTTCTTTGAGGTGGACTTTGGCCTAGGGCCTTTTCGGACTTCGTCATCATTCCATGAATTGTCCTGTGTTTTCCCTGAGTCATTCCCAGCATGGCCTCCATTTTAGATTTCACTCGGTATTAGACCCGATTTACCTAACTACACTGACTACCTAACTTTAAATCTGGCTTCAACTCTACACTTGCCTCAGCGTGCTTCTCTGGTGTTATACTTCAGCATTTGGGGAAGCAAGGACTTGTCACCGGTAAACAGCAGTAACAGATTGGAAGTTCCCCACTGAGATCTACACCGAGGTAAGAGCCTAAGAGCCTCTGCACACACCCCACGTCTATCTGAGGTGCATCTTTCTTTCTGGAGGGTGATGTGGGAACCCCATGGCTACTTATACGCAATAAGTGCAGCTGCCACTCTTCAAGACTCAGGTGAGAAGTTTCCGGCCTAGGCAGCTCTCAATCACCTGTTCCATACAGAGCAGGAATGTTGGGTTCTGCCAAAACTGCTTCCCACTTTTCTGTCTGGGCCCTGAGAGCAATTGGTGTGAATACACAGTGTCCCTAATCCCGATCTGCCTAGGATGCGTGGAAGTGGAGGAAGAAGTTTGGAACAACTGCAGAATTCTGGTCTGGGCTACACTAAGATGTGTTCCTAAGGTTCCTTTCTCTTGAACCCCCTCCCGACAACCCTAAGGGGTATCTAAGGTGATCGGTAGATGAAAGGCAATGAGGGAAAGCCCCAGTCACATTTGCCTCCAAGTGGGCTGCGCAACACTCCCAAACCTGCATCCATTCCCTCCTGGATGCTCTGCTTCCTTTGCCAGTCAGAAACCCTAGCAATTCAGGTTGTAGGACTAAGAAAGACATGGGATGATTAGTGAAAGGTGCCCAGGTTCCCCACATGTGCATAGGAACTTTCACTAGTCTGTTTTAAAATTTCCCATTACTGCTCCGATGTTTAGAATGTGCTGTGTTCTCTTTAAGCTGCTAGAGGGAGGCGTTTTTAGAATCAACTCTTCCAGTAGTCTCTCTGAAAGAAAGCGCTATATGCCTTATAACCTGAAGATATCCCTCACCCCCAGGAAATTCTTTCAGTCTATGGAGCAAAAAGGCAACAAGAAGAGTGCACGATTCTCTTTTGCTGTGGATTTTTAGTGGCAGGGAGGAAAGCAGTAAGGCCCTTAAGTCTGAATCCTCCCAGGGTCTCTGGGACTCCAAAACTGCTTGCTCAAAGAAGACAGAACGGTCATGGCCCTCTTTCCTAACAGCAGTAAGGAGTTCCCAAAGTTAGAGGGGGGAATGAAGCCAGATTTACAGATAGGTAGTTAGGTAAATCAGGTCTAATATCCAGTAAAATCAAGAATGGAGGCCATTATAGAAAACAGAGTCCAGGAAACCAGAGCAGCACTTGGGAAAATTGAAATGTTAATGTTCCCAAGGCCCCCCAGCCCATCCCAAGGAAATGTTAATGAAGCAGCTCCTAGCAAACTTGGAGATGCTAATCCAAAGGCCTCCCCAGGCCCTCCCTGCCCAGATTACTCCTTCAGCTCACCTGTCCCCCTTTTGGGCCTTCCCACCTACATTCCATCACTGCAAGATAGCGGAGAACAAAGGACAGAAATGTAACAGGAATGCAGGAAAGCTGAAAGTAGACCTTAGCTATAAAAGAGGGACGACCTCCCGCTTCATGGATTCCACCTTTTAGGTCCCCTTCTTCCTCTAGGGAGAAGTCTTTTCTGCTGACTTTAATAAAGCTTCTACTTTCCACTCTAAAATAAATAAATACATAAATAAAAATAAAATAACATTTTACCTGTATTGATATACCAGGATCTCCAAAGTACATTATTTCAAGACTCACTTACTTTAAAAAAAAAAAAATTAATGACACATTTGTTTCAAAGCATATTCTTTTGCAGTTTGAGACTGTTCTAGACCTGATTATTAACTGTTAACAACATCTGTAAATGTCGTGCATCAATAATGTGACAATAGCTAAAGGTCAGAAACTGCACTGTTTGAAAGAAACCTGTATGTTACAACAGCTTGAATCTAATATTTTATTATCTACAGTTGTATTTACCATTCTCTTCAGTTTCACATGTTTTACTAAATAATCTGAACATCTTTTCTATACAATAGTAAGGCCATGAGAACTTACATTTATGTAATATCTAGCATATATGAAAATTGGACACCACACACACACACACACACACACACACAAAGGCAGATATGTACTGCATGAGAAACCAATGCTCAGTTTAAGTATTCAAAATGTTCAGAATCATGTGATTAAGTCATGTCAGTCCTATTAGAAACCTGGCTGATAAGCAAATTAATTAAAGTTGGTACAAAGCCATATTATTGTTGTGGTTTAGATATGAAGTGTCCCCCAAAGGCTCACTTGGAAGACAATGCATGACTTTTCAGAGGGTTATAAGAGATGTAACCTAATCTGTGGATTAATTAACTGAGTGGTAACTGTAGGCAGATATGCTATATGTAGAGGAAGTATATCATAAGCACATGACTTTGGGGTTTATATTTTGTCCCTGGTGAGCAGAACTGTCTCTCTCTGGTTCCTGTTTGCCTTGTACTGAGCTGTTTCTCTCCACCACATTCTTCTCTATGATGTTCTTCTTCATTCAGGGCCCAGAGCTTTGGAGTCAGCCAACAGTGGACTGAACCTCTGAAACTGTGCAAACTAAAATAAACTGGTTATAAGACAAAAGACAATATTAAAAACAGCAAGAGAGATGTAATACTTGATACACCAGGGATCCTCAAAAAAACCCATATGTTTATGGCCAATTGACTTTTTACAAATACCAACGCCATTCATTGGGGGAAAGAACAGTTTTTCAATGTATCATGTCAGAACAACTGGATTTCCACACCCAAGAGTAAGGTTGGACCCTACTTCATACTCTATATATATAAAAAAAAAATAAGTCAAACCAATGACCTAAATATAAGGGCTAAAAACATAAAACTCTAAGAAGAAACCTTAGGAGTTTCTTGAAACTCATCACCTTGAGTTTGGCAGTGGGTTCTTAGATATGAACAGAAAGTCCAAGTAGAACAATAACAAAAAAATTTGATAAATTGGATTTAATTAAAATTAAACACTTATATGAGTCAAAGGCTATTGATATAGTTTGAATTTTAAATGCCCCACCAAAACCCATGTGTAAAAGGCTTGGTCCTCAGAACAGTGCTACTAGGAGATGGTAGAAGATTAAGAGGTGTGACCCATTGGAGAATGTTCAGGTCACTGAGGGTGTACCACAGAAAGGGACTGTGGGACCCCAGCCTCTTATCATTTCTCTTCACTTATCAGCCACAAGGTGAATTGTTTTGCTCTACCGCACATTTCTACCATGATGTGGTTGCTCACCCAAAGCAACAGGTCAACTAATTATGGACTAAAACCTCTAAATAAAACTCTTAGCCCAAATCAAACTTTCCTCTTTGTAAATTGATAATATCCAGAATACATAAGGAAGTCCTACAAATGAACAACTTATAGACAACCAACCCGATTCAACAATGAGCCAGGGACTTGAATAGATATTTCTCCAAAGAAGGAATATGAATAGTCAATAAACACAAGAAAAGATATTCAATATCATTAGTTATTAGGAAAGTGTAAATCAAAAACACAATGAGGGGTTGAGGATGCAGCTCAGTGGTAGAATATCTGCTTAGCAGGCATGAGGCTCTGGATTCAATCCCCAGCACCAAACAACAAAAACAAAAATACAACCACAATGAGATACCTCTTCTCTCACCTTTTAGGATGGCTATATTTGGAAAAAAGAGGAACGTAAAATTGTTGATGAAGATGTGGAAAAATCAGAACCCTTGTATACTGCTGGTGGAAACGTAAAGTAGTGTAGTCACTCACTGCTCCTCAAAAAGCTATATGCTGGATTAACCATATGACCCTATAATTCTACTCTTATTTATATACCCCAAATGCCCAAACACAGAGACTCAACCAGATACTTGTATAAAAATTATCTTTGAAGCACTATTCACAGTACTCAAACAACCTAAGTGTCTGTCAATGGACAAATGGATAAATAAAATGTGGTATGCGCTTTTTATATTATTCATCCAGAGAAAAGAATGAAGCTCTGGTATATGCTACAACATGGGTGAAGCCTGACAACACGGTTTTCAAGGGAAGTAAGCTAAGTGAAAAGAACCCCTATTATATGAAATATATAGAATAGACAAATTTATTAAGTTCCCAGTGGATGGGTGCTGCGCCCCTCCCCTGACTCAGGCAATGGAAAGGCCCTACTGAGGTGGATGGTGCAAGGCGTCCATCCTCTGGAGGAGCGCAGTATGCTTCTAGGAATGGGCTGGTTTGTTTTTGTATTCTTTTAATAAGTATAGTTGCGACTTCTCATATGACCATTAAGTATGAAAAAAAAAACCATGACTTTCCCAATTAATGCAACTACTTCTAAAGAATAAATCTGTTTGCTCTAAATGCAAGATTCAGCTGTGGAACGTAAATTGTTAATGTTTAATAAGAAACCCCCTGTAGAAAAAACAGTCAAGGAAGTTTTTGAGAAATTAAATTAAATCTAGAGAAGAAGAATTAATATTAAGAAGACAGATTAGTGCTTAGTACTGGGCAACTTGTTCTTGTTCCTGTGCACAATGGTTTGGTGCTCTTACTCTTGTTTGATTAAAATTAGTAGCCTCTCTTTTCAAGTGAACCACTTGCCATAACCGTGGCACGGGTTCTAGTCAGTAAGTCAAGAAAGAATAGTCAAGGTATAGGCCAATAGTCTGGGACATTTCCAACTATTATTAAAAGCTAACTAAGCAGAAACAGCTCAAAGCAAAACGGGAACTGAAAGTAAAAATGCTTGCTTATGCATAAGCCAAGATACATTCTTCTTATCTAATTGTAGCTACGTAATATTTTGTTTCTTTGAATAATGATTCCTGTTTTGTAACCACAAAATACTGTGAGCCTGCCAAAACACAAAGTATATATGATTAACTTCACAAGGAAAGATCGGGATTTAGCACCTTCACTTTTGTGTCTGTGTTGTTTTTCCACCCCCTTTCTCCTACTCCTCACCATCTGTTGGTCTCCTGAGACCCCCTGCCAGAGCTGGACTCCTACAGATGGGAGGAGGGGAGAGTGGGAAGTTATTGTTAAATAGTGTGTTAGTGTTCTATCACTGTGACAAAATACCTGAGATAAATCAACTTGAAGAAGGAAATGTCTATTTTGGCTCATGGTTTCAGAAGTCTCAGTCCACAGTTGATTGGCTTTCTTCCTTTTGGGCCTATGTCAAGGCAGCATATCATGGCAGTGAGCAGGAGGGGGAGTGGCTGTTCACCTCACTGTAATGGGGAAACAGAGAGAGAGGAAGGGATGGGATAAGGGTACTAATATCCCTTCAAGGGCATGCCTCCAATACCTAACTTCCTTCACCTAGACCCAATCTCCTAAAGACTCCACCACCTCCCAGTACACCATGGGCTGGGGACAAAGCCTTCAACATATGTGCCTTTGGAGGACATTCAAGATCCCAAGGGTAGCAAATGGGAACACAGTTTTTGTTAGGTGTGATGGAAACTTTTTGGAAATAAATGGCCATAATGGTTGTACAATACTGTGCACGTAATCAATGCCACTGGATTGTACACTTTAAAATGGTGAATGGCAAATAACATCTCACAGACACACACACACAAATGCTATTAAAAAAAAATAATAAAGTTTCCCAAAGGAAAGTGGATGCTTTTAACAGGAGGGTAAGAGCTATTATAAAATGAAATCCAAAATTACCAGCTCTTTGATAGCTTAGCTAATTTGCTTTGGCTTAAGGTAGTTTCACTATGTTCCATTTTATTCTTAAATAAAATATGGGGAGTTGAGAAGAGGAAATGTATAACTGGATTATCTGTCTCCTTGCCTAAAATACCTAATCCTATTTTTGCATTTCTTCAACTTAAAGATGAAATGAAAAAATGGAAATCTTCAAGCCCCTAGAGGTGATGCTTGTCATTGATGCTAACTCTAATCTCATTTTGAGAGCACAGACATCCTCTTAAAACTCAGAATACAAAAAGGTCACATCTCACATGTTGGCAATAATTGCAACGATACCAGATTAGCAGGAAGTTATTTTCTTTCCTTTTTAAAATGGCCTTCTACTAAATTGTCCTAGCGTCAACTACCATTCAATTTACAACGTTCAAAAAAACCCAGGGATTGTAGGCATTCCAGCTTCCAGTCCCAAGCAGAAAGCGGCTTGCTCATTCCACATCTGTGATTTCTCCTTTCTACCACAAGGTGGCAGTGCTGTACCACAGTCATGCATGACCAAGGACCGGGTACTAAAGCTCCCTACACTTGCTTTTCTATTCCAAAATAAAGATGACCTCTAGGATTTGGGCTCACAAGACAAGGATGTCTGGTTTTCTGGCTGGGGAGCACAGAGTTATGAGGGCATCTCAGGCCATATTCCCACCTCTGAATACCAGGAATTCACAGCAGCAGCACACAGACCAACCTGAGTCAACACTGTGATGTTCCACTGTAGGTAAAAAGTCAAAAGAAATCTAAAACCCAAAGCCTTAAATCTAAGCAGAAAGAACCAAGAACTGACATGGAGTACAATCAACAGCAAGTTTCACTAGGAACATTATAAATGCAGGCAAAAGCTTCTCTCTGCTCTAAGCATGAATAGACCATCCCAGGACACCAAAAAACAAGCTTGGAGAGGGCCAGGGCCCTTGGCAGGGGCCACAATGGCAGGTGGGCTACCAAATAAGGTAGCACCAGAAAAAGGCTGAAAAAAGAGACAATTAACCCAAACTGCTCACCAATACCCTCTAAACTCCCTCCCACCAACTAATAGGCTCTTTCCACTTTCTTGGGGGTGTCCTTTAGCCCTGAATTTAATTGTGTCGATTAAATTTCTTTTTTTTTTTTTTTTTTTTTTTTACCTATATACCTTTTATCTAGCTTTCCCCAACACCTAGCAAAACTACCCCACCCACCAAAACAGACAATTGACACACAGATACCGCCAGAGAGATCATTTACATCACCGCAGATCCTTTTTATAGGCACAGCCACTTCCCAGCCACTTCCCTCCCTAACTCCTGGCAACCACTAATCTGCTCTTCATTTATATAATTCGACCTTTCAAGAAATGGAATCATACAGTACGTAACCTTTTGGGATTGGCCTTTTTCACTCAGTGTAATTCCATGGAGATTCAAGCCGAGTGGATCCACAGCTCATTCCTTTTTATTGCTAAGCAGCATGTTACAGATTCTCCTTTGTTTTAACCTGGATACACACCAGGCTTGCAGGAGAAGGGCTCCTCCACTGCGCGGTGGAGCACCGCCTCCAAGTCCAGCCTGCAACAGCGCAGAGCCAAGGCGCGCCTCCTTATTGTCAGAGGGGCGGGGCGGCGTGCTTGGAGGTTGTTTGGGGGCGGGGCGGCGTGCGGGGTGGAGCTTGGTTGGGGGGCGGGGCGGCGTGCGGGGTTGGGTGGAGCTTGTGGGGGGGCGAGGGGGCGTGCAGGGTGGAGCTCGTTCTTGGGGCGGGGCCTCAGGGAGAGGGCGAGGCGCCTCCACGCCGCGTTGTCAGGGGGCTCGGGTGCTCCAGAGCGCAGACGCGGCGGTAGAGCGAGTGGAGTGTGCGAGGGCAGGGTTGGGTAGTTGGAAGCTGGCGCGGACAAGGAGTGTCCTTTCACGGACGTACATGTGCGAGCCCTTCCGCCGCTTACCACGGCGCGCTGGCCAGAGAGTGAGTGCCCACCGGCCAGGGCCCTGGGGGCTGGGGAGGGACTGCAGGCCGTAGAGGTCTCTGGCTTATAACTTGCCAGCTAGACTGTGGATGTGTGTCCCCGTGGTTCCTGGCACTCCGGGTCCTGGACAGGCTGGAAAATATGATCTCTTACCTCTCCCTGGGCGCCACCGCATGCCAGGCACAGTGCTTCACACGAATGATCTCGTTTAATGTGCCTGCAGCCCTGTGAAATAGGTGACCGCCTTATCCTCACATTACTAATAAGGGACCAGGGAACCCAAGATCACCGTTCATGAAGGGTGCCATCGTTTACCGAAGCGCCACGGATCCGCTGTAGTTTGGCTGTGCTTTCAAAAACATTGTGGTAATCTGGGGGGCTGGGGGGCGGGATCTTCTTAACCAGTAATCTCTGAAAATAACAACTTCTGTAAACTTTAATCTCTGGAAACCTCAGCCAAAGAAAAGACATGAAAAGAAACGTGTATAAATCATACAGACTTCTAATAGTGCTAGGTATAGTTCTGGGGTGGGGAGAGGAGAGTAACCTAAATGAGCACAAAAGGGCAGCAGACAATGGTGTAGCTACACAAAGAATTGTCTAGTTGTTCCTGTGACCTTTATGGGGCTGACTGTGGAAAGAGGCTTAGGAAATAATAAAGTGAAAACTTTATAAAATAGCATTTGGATGCATTAAGATGAAATGATGTTTGTCAAAAATAGAACACATTTGGTGTGGTATGTATAGTTTAAAAGCACATGACTCTTCCTGTAGACTTGGGTAAGTACATGGTTTCCAACAAAGGTGAGCTGTTCTTGCTGTGGATGGGGTGCCTGAGGGTGAAGAGCCTGTGTTGGAGATTCATTTGTGGGCCTCAGTTTCTTATTCTTAACCTCTAGAAGTGGATGATTTGGAATTGGGAACTAAGATTACTAAAGTGGCTATTGAACGGCCAAGATATGTGATAGAAATATTTCACCTGAGCCAAGCAAGACATAGGGAGTGGAGGGGCCTGGGAATGCTGAAAAATGCATAGGGCGCCAAGAAGCATTTGATCCAAATCAAGATGTCTCTGGTCCCTCAATTTGGCAATCTCAGGATGAGCATCTCTGAGTCTGCAGTGACACTGGGAACCTTTCAGTACTACTCTTCTACTTAAGAGGCTCCAGTGGCTTTTTGCTAGGCTTAGGATAAAAGTTTTGCCCCTTCCCTATAAGGTCAGCTTTGTTGGACCCACTCAACTCTGACTGTATCCCCTACCACCTCTTAAACAAACCAACAAATGAAACTGAAACTGAAAACCATAGTCCAGCCAAATAGCCTTTCTAGTTCCTCAAACCTTTCAGCAGAGTCTCCACTTGAGCACTTATTTGCTATTCTGTCTGCCTGGACCCCATATTTTTGCATGGCAAACTGCATATTCACTGTCCCTGTTTGGAGACCCCTTCTTGAGCTCCCTATCTAAAATAGCAAACATACTCCTGCCATTTTATCTACTAAGGTTTTTTATTTTCTTAGCACTATCACTATTACTTATCATCATCACTAGTACATATCTCTGTCTGGAATTCTGTGCTTTCCTTGTCTTCTTGTTTATTGTCTCTCCCCCCACCCACCAAAGAGTAAGGGTTCTATTTTCATCTATTTTGTTCATCTCTGTAGCCTTAGCAGCTGGGTTCAGTATCCAGCCAGAGGGTCACTTCCACCTTTTTGAAGGCTATTAGTAATCCTGCTGTAAATGTGGGTGCACAAGTGATCTCACCCTGCCTTCAATTTTTTGAAGTTATACCCAGAAGTGGAAATGCAGGGTACATGGTAACTTCATTTTTAATCTTTTGAGGCACCTCTGTACCATTTTTCCATAGCTGATGTACTTTTTACATCCACACCAACAGTCCATAGGGGTTCTAAATCCTTCCACTTCCCACCAACCTTGTGGATTGTTGATTTTTTTTTGATGATAGCCATTTTAATGGGTGTGAGGTGATATCTTATTGTAATTTTGATTGGTTAATCCCAGTGACCAATGACACCAAGCACCTTTTTATTTGCTTAGTCCTTATTTATATACCTCATTTAGAGAAAGGTCTATTCCATTCCTGTTGGGTTGTTTGTTTTTTGTTGTTGAGTTTTATCTGAGCTCCCCCCCCCTCCCCTGCAGTGGGAGTAGGTTTATTGGCAGTACCTTTGCTCTCTCAGCACGAAGCTACTTTTTCTGGAGATGGCTAGCCAGGGGTGAGGACGCGGCCTCCTTTGTGCCTCTGAGGTCTTCTTAGGGAGAACTAACATTGTTCTTTCTTTTTTTTTTTTTTTTTTTTTTTTTTTTTTTTTTTTTTTTTGGTGCTTGGGATTGAACCCAGAGCTTTGTACATGCTAAGCACATGCTCTATTACTGAACTCCACCCTGGCCCTCTGGAATCATATTGTGTGCTAGCCACTATACACACATATATGTATATATGTGCGTGTGTGTGTGTGTGTGTGTGTGTGTGTGTGTGTATCTCCTGAACCATTCTGTGGCTTTGTAGTTGAGAAGGCTGAGGCACAGAGAGGTACAGGGACTTGCTGCAGGTCACATAGTTAGACATAGCAAAACTGGAATCTGGATAAAATTCATCTCATATGGAAGTCTCCACTGGCCTAGGTTACCTCCCTAGAGAAACTTTTGAGATCTCTATCTAGAAACAAGAACTGAACCAATTCCTTATTTACAGATAGGAAAAGCACCCAGTGACACCCAGTACTATCTCCTGGGCTTCGCCAACACCAGCTGGGTATTCAGGTGCCCTGCAGTGCATGTCAGCTTATTAATGTGCCTGCCCTTTGCCTCTTCACCCTCATGTATTACCTAAAGGCTGAGAAGGTACAGTGCCTGCTTCCTGCCTGTGACTCATTTCTCAGGTCCTCTTCTCTATGGCTGGCTGCCTTCACTGAAGGTTCCAAGTCCTCTGAGAAAAAAGAAGTGTTGGTTTTGATATTTGGCATGATTTGTCCTTGGAGGCCTGTCTCCAAAGGAAGCCTTGCCTCTCCCAAGAGCCTTTTTTTCTGATGCATGCACATGTCCTCCTGAAGCAGAGAGCCTAGACTTTGTACTTGCACCTCACCTCTGCATTGCCCACCTCCCTTGAGTGGACTTTCTCTTTCAGATTATTGGGATCACCAAAGAGAGTGACTGCACCTGAAAGCCTGGAGCCGCCACACCAAATCAGAGAAAGAAAATCCCTCCCTCTTCCTCGGGCATGGCAGGTAATGGCTCATTATGGGGGAGTTAGACTTTTAATCCAAGATTGAATATATCATTTGATATTTAAAAAAATCTAAACCCAAACAACACAGCAGTGTGTAAAACCTATTTACACTGTGGATCACTCTCTGGAATTATCTTGTTTTGAATATTTTTAGTTTTCTTGTCTGTTTTTAACCCCCCCCCCAGAAGGCAAGTTCCTCAAGAATGGGGGCCATACTTACCTTGTCTTTACCCTGCCTCCAGTTCCAGAAATCATCTGGTGACATAGTAGGTCCTCAAAAAATAGTTGTTCAGTGAGTGAGTGAGCCCAATTTTAAACTACACTTCAAGTCCCAATTTTAAAATTATTTCTTTACTTTTTTAAAAATAATTCCATTTTTATTTATTTGTTTGTTCCTTGTTCTTTTTCTCCCCCCCCCCCCCAGTTCTGGAGATTAAACCTAAGGCCTCCTGCATGGTAAGCAGAATCTCTGCCACTGAGCTCACCCCTGGCCCCATCTGTACTTTTGTGTTTGTTTATCATGCATGCAGGCACAGACACCTGCACACCTATACAGCGAATTTTGGAACTTATTTTTTCACTCAACAATATAACATGGAAATGCTTTCATTTTTGAATATACATATTCACTTTATTCTGTACATTCTACTATAGATTTGGATGTTTCGGATTTGGCACTACTGATGTCTGGGGCCACATAATCCTTTGTTATGGGGAGATCCCTGTGCCTTGTAGAATGTTTAGCAGAGTCCAGTGACTCTGCCTACCCCCACCAGTTGTGACAATCAGAAATGGCTCTGGAATGGGGAAATATCCTCTGACAGGCAACACTGCTCCTAGTTGAGAAACATTGGTGCAGGATTTCATTCACACCCATTCTCCTGGTAAGCCCCCAAGTAGAATTCCTTTATAACACTGGAGTCGGAGAAAGCCAAGATTAATAATTTACTTAACTCATGGAATTCAGCCTTTTACATTCAACCAAATACCCTGAAACTGTCTGCTTCAAGTTAATATATGTATTTTCTCTTCAAGATCCTAGACTGCAAAATTTAAGTCAAGTCTTAGATGTTGCCAGAGCAAATCACCAAGTTACCTTCTAGAAGAATTCAGTACATAATCCCACCGACTCTCATGAATGTGGACGATACTCTGTTCAGAAGCCTCTGCTGTTCATGATACAGCTAGTGCCTATAAAACCTGTTCTTAGAGTCCTCTTTGCTTTAGCATTGCCACCAAGATATGGCTTTCACCTAGTCCTGCCTTCCTCAAGGGACGAGGGGACAGTTCCTCGTGTTTTGTTTAAGTGCCCTGCTGCCATGAACCTGGAAGATGGAAGCAGAATGTACCAGCCTGAAAGGGGCCATAGCTGTAGGGTTGGCACAAAGATGAGTTCTGACAGCTTTTTATTTTGGTGTTGGGGAGTCAGGCTAAAACTTCTCATAGAGCTAACCAGATTATATCAGGCTTTTAAAGATTTAATTGTGTAGTTTCGTTTTGAGAAGACATTAATTTGGCCTGCTGTGTTTGTATGTACAGGTTGAGCATCCCTAAAGCTCCAAAACATTTTTCAGCTCATGACTCTAAAAATACTCTAAAATCCAAAATTCTCTGAACACAAAATTTCAGATTTTAGAGTATTTCTGATTTTGGATTTTCATATTATGGAGGCTTTACCTAGAAAGTCTACACAAATATTCCAAAATTTGAAAGATATGAATTTCAGAACACTTCTGGCATTTCAGATAAGGAATACTCAACCTATATTTGCACACTCAAGTAAAGATGAACTATGATATAACTGAATTTAAAAATGTTCATTTTAAAACTGTCATCCAATAAGATCATTGTATTGCTCAGCTTCAACAGTAGGGATGTGCCTAAGCATTTAATTTTCAACTTAGTCTTCATGGGATTTTGACGAAGGAGAATGGCTGTTCAGTAGGAGATGTTCCTTCTCCTGATGTAGGTAAGAAAGTGCTCATTGTCTATGCACACCAAGAACCCAAGTCTTTCAATGGCTCCTTGAAGAAAGTGGCAGTGGATGAATTGAGCCAGCAGGGATGCACCGTCACCGTGTCTGATTTGTACGCCATGAACTTTGAGCCAAGGGCCACAAGGAAAGATATCACTGGTGAGTCACGGCATAAATGCTTGGTTATTTTTTAACTTTCTTCTTTGTGTTCTTTAATTTTAACATGTCTTAAAAAGCTAATCATTGCACAAAATATGTAAATCTCGGTCAGGAAGGAGTCCAAAGTGCCAGGCTCTTTTCCCTCCTATCCCCCAGCAACCCAGTTTCTCTGTTCCCAAGGTAGTCAGGATGTAGTTTCCTCTGTGTCCTTTCTGAGATAGTCCTTGCTATATAAGCAGGCATGAGAGTATTCTTCATTTTTCCTCTACATTTTACAAAAACGGAAGCATATTATGCTCATCATTTCACAGGTTGCTTTTATTTTTCTTATTGTAGAAAGTATTCCGTTGTATGGCCAAGTCATGGTATCTCCCTACTAAAGGACATTTTGGGTTGTTTCTGATCTTTCGCTATCAAAAACAATGTTGCAGTGAACAGTCAGAGTCATATGTGTTTCCCCACATTTGCAAGTTTGTCTAGAAGTGGAATTACTGGTGAAAAGGAATGTGCATTTTGATTTTCCTAGATAATGCCAAGTTGCTCTCCGTAAATCTCATACCAGTTTACACTATTGTCAGCAATGTTTACAAATGTTATTTCCTCACTGTCACCAATAGTGTTGCCAATTTTTTTTAAATAATTGCCAGTCTAGCAGGTGAAAAGATAGTGTTCCAAATAGTTCTAATTTGTCCTTCTCTCATTGTGAGGTTTAATAGCTTAATATTTATATTCTATTTATTAATACTTATTTGTATTAACATTTTATTTTTATTTTTAGTTAACATTTAATAAAATATTAAATATTCTCTTTCCGGTGAATTATCTGTTCATATCATCTGTTCATTTTTCTATTGAGTTGTTAGTCTTTTTATTATTGATTTTAAAAAGTTCTTTATATACTAAAAAGCCAATAGTATGGAATATGAATTGTAAATCCTTTTTTTTAAATAATCTTTTTTTAGTTGTCGATGAACCTCTATTTATTTACTTATTTTATTTATATGCAGTGCTAAAAATTGAACCTAGTGCCTCACACTGCTAGGCAAGCACTCTACCACTAAGCCACAACCCCAGCCCGAAAATATTTTTACCTAATTTGTTTTTGTTTTTGTTTATTTGACTTTGCTTATGGTGACTTTTTCCTTTTAGCTTCCATTTACTTTCATTTAGATAATATTTGATCAGTCTTTTTCATTTATGACTTCAGGAATTTGTTATATTTACATGAACTCCAAGCTTGTAAGAAAAAGTGTTTTATAGTTTTTTCTAATATTCTATAGGTGCTACTTCTAATTTTAAATATTTTATATATTTCAAATTTATTTTGGCATATGATTTGAAATATGGGCCCAATTTCTTCTCCAATGCCTACCTAGTTGTCATATTACCACTTACTGCATGATTCAGCTATTTGCCCTTGATTTAAATGCCACCTTCATTGTGATCCAAATTCCCACTTCTTAAATTCTATTCTACTTGTTTTAATATTTTTTATTTTTATTTATTGTGGTTCTGGGGATTAGGCAAGCACTTTTCAACTAACTACATTCCAGTTTATTAGTTCTACTCCTATTGTTTTTTTCTAGGTCCACATGGTTTAAATTATTTTGGCAAATAATACAATTTAATATCAGCTAGAATAGGTCACTTACATTTATCTTATTTTCTAATTTTTCTAACTATTTTACTTTACCTTTCCATAAAAGCTTTTTTTTTAAATATTTATTTTTTAGTTTTCTGCGAACACAACATCTTTGTTTGTATGTGGTGCTGAGGATCGAACCCGGGCCGCACGCATGCAGGCGAGCACGCTACTGCTTGAGCCACATCCCCAGCCCTCCATAAAAGCTTTTGAATCAGCCATCTAGAATCAAAAAGAAGCCTGATGGTATTTTCATCCAGGTCCCATTAAATGTGTAGCTGAACTTGGGATGAACTGACCTTTCATGTTGATTTTCTCTAAGAGAATGGTGTGACTTTCCATCAGGTCTATTTTTATAATGGGTGTATTTGTATATTTTCATCATACAGATCTTGTTTAATTCTTACCAACCGACAGTAGCTTTTTGATGTGAAGAGGAGTGTGTGTGCGTAGCCCACTCCTAGTTTCCTTCTTGTTTGTAATACTTTTCAGGTGATTCTTTGGGACTTTCCAGACATGCAGCCAAATCATCTACAAATAATGACAGTACCTCCTCTTTTCCAGTATTTAATATCTCAGATTTCTTTGTAGTTCTGTTAGCTACATCTCCAGATACAATATTCAGTACTCATCTTGTGTGTTTTTTGGCTTTTTTTTTTTTTTTGTAATAAATCAACCAGGGCTGGGGTTTGCCTTGCATGCATAAAGTTTGGGTTTGACCCTTAGCACTGCAAAATCATTATCATCATCATAAAGTATTTTCTCTTAGCAAACAGCAACAAAGTTTTCTATTTCTCTAGAAATATAGAGAACAGTGGGATAAGGAGCTACTGGTTTGTTTTTGTTTGTTTGCCACTGTTTTTTTTTTTGGGGGGGGGGGGTGTCTTTTTTTTTTTTTTTAATCTGTACCAGGGATTGAGCCCAGGAGCATGTATAACCCCTGAGCTGCATCCCTAGCCCTTTTTATGTTCTATTTGAGACAGGTTCTTACTAAGTTGCTTAGGACCTGGCTAAGTTACTGAGGCTGATCTTGAACTTGTGATCCTCCTGCCTCAGCCTTCTGAGCTGCTGGGATTACAGGTGTGAGCCTCCACACCCAGCTTGCCACTAATTTTTAAGTGAAAAAGCCAACTCAAATTTAATGTCTATTTTGGGGGGTAAATTGGGGGTTGAACCCAGGAGTGCTTTACAACTGAGCTACATTCCAAGCCCTTTCTGTTTTTCATTTTGAAAAATGGTCTTGCTAACTTGCTGAGGCTGGCTTCAAACTTGAGATCCCCTGCCTCAGCCTCCCAGATTGCTGAGGTTAAAGGCATAAGCCACCATGCCTGCTTACTGTAAAAAGTATTTTAAAATATAGGCAACCAAAGGCTAAAAAGTGCAAGCCCCTTTCACATATCCTCCAGGTCTGCACCACAGCCCTGAGGCAAGCATACTTAACCTTCTGGAGTGGGTTGTTGTAGATCTTATTCTAGATATTAACCCACTGCATACCATGTGTTATTTTGAGACTCTATAGATATATAGTGAACCTAGTGGATTTCTCATCCACAGATTCAACTAACCCTGAAAATATTTGGAGCTGGGCGAAGTGGCATACATTTGTAATCCCAGCAGCGCAGGAGGCTGAAGCAGGAGGATCACAAGTTCAAGACCAGCCTCAACATCTTAGCAAAGCTCTGTCTCAAAATAAAAAATTAAAAAGGTTTGGAATGTAGCTTAATGGTTAAACACCCCTGGGTTCAATCCCCAGTGCCAATTTAAAAGGAAGGAAGGGCTGGAATTGTGGCTTAGTGGTAGAATGCTTGCCTGGCACGTATGAGGCACTAAGTTTGATCCTCAGCGCCACATAAAAATAAATTAATTAATTAAATAAAAAGCTTAAAAAGGATGCTATAAAAAAATAATAATAGGGAGGTTGGGGGCTGGGCTCAGCAGAAGCGCACTTGCCCGGCATTTATGAGGCACTGGGTTTGATTCTCAGCACTGCATAAAAATAAAATAAAGGTCTGTCAACAACTAAAAAAAAAAATTTAAAAAAATAAAAGGAAGGAAGGATGGAAAGAAAGAAAGAAAATATCTAGGAAAAATTGCACTTGTAGTGAATATAAAAACATTTTTTCTTGTCATTATTCTGTAAACAATACAATATAACAACTGCCTACATAGATTTACCTTGCGTGAGATATTAGAAGTCATCTAGAGATGATTTAAAGTCTACAGGAGGATGTTTGTAGGTTCTATGCAAATCCTACACAATTTTATGTAAGGGACTTGGGCTTCCATGGATTTTGGTGACCTGGAAAGTCCTGGAACCAAATGCCTGTGGATACTGAGGGACAACTATAGGTTTAAAGGGCCCAGAGGGGTCTCAGGCTTGATGTAATATGGCAGCTATGACCCCATCTGATTACCTCCCTGGTGCCACACAGCCTCTGGCCTATAGTAGTTACTCTCTTCGGTTTTCTTGAAAAGACAAGATTTATACCTAAAAGCACTGGGTGTGTATTCTTTGAATGAAAATCAAATACAAATAGGTTAAAAGAGGAAGCAAAGAACATTCTTTTTTTTTTAAATTACAAATTGATGGCTAGTTCACTTCCCTTTGTGGCTTTTGTCAAAGTGACTCCAGGTTTGCACATGGAACAGTGGAGGAAGTCACACTTGCTCCTCTAGTCATCCCACCTCTGCGCCTGCCTCTGCTACTTAGGAATCGGGTGTCACCAAACAAACTACTAAGCTCTGTAAAGTTCGGCTTTCTCACTGGTAGAGAACTAGTATGATGTCATCAGTTGTTAGGAGCATAAGAAGTGTGTTGGGTGCACAGCACAGCATCTGGTGGGTGGGAAATGCTCACTGAGTGGCCCTTGTAGGGCCTAACTGGGTTGGATCACAGCAAATGTCATTGACTCACTTTGAGGAGTCCAGATGCACATAGCATTAGTGAAATTGTTGGGACAGGCTGTGACCTCTCACCTGGAAGTGAGAGCACTTGGCTCTTTCCTTAGGTGACCTTTCTAATCCTGAGGTCTTCAGTTATGGGGTGGAAGCCTATGAAGCCTACAAGAAAAACTGTCTAACCAGTGACATCATTGAGGAGCAGAAAAAGGTGCAGGAAGCTGATCTCGTGATATTCCAGGTTTGTTTTTCCTTTAATTAATGTATTGAATGAGATTCGTCCTACATAAGACTCTTTGCAAATACTACATTCTGCACTCCTAGAAGTGGCAACAGTGTTTCCTTAGCACATTTTCACACACTTACTGGGTGAGTGTTGTACCACAGTACTTAGTTACAACACTTAGTTGTAACACTTACCTAGTTACAACACTTTACTTAGTTTAGTAGAGAGATTCATGCAGCCATTATAGAGTTCTGACCTCCTGTGTAAACAGGAGTGAATTTTTCTGTTAGCCCAGTGGTCCACAAACAGTAGAATCATGCAGGTCTTGTTGCTTCATTTTCTTTAAGTCCCCACCCTGTACATGCTGGGCCACTTGAAGGCCAGTTTTCTCTACCCAACTGTTTATCAAGGATGTGGGTCAAAGGCCTCAAATGTTTATCAAGGCAATATCAGTCAAAGGCCTGATTACTATGGGGGAAAAACTTTGTTTCCATCTTCTCACTAGTTGAAACACATACATACACACACACACACACCAGCCACTTTACCTGTATTTGTCCCAAGGAGAATATAGGCTCCTTTCTGCCACTACAGAAGCAGCAGTCAAGTAAACACATGTGTTTAGGGTAATTTGTGGGTTAACAGAAATCCAAGTCAAACTGGAAAGAAAGGGGAGTTCATACCAAGGGCTTTGGCCACTTGAGTCTCCTAGACAAGCAGCACAGAGCTGTGGCTGGGCTACAGGGACACAGGACCCAAGCTGGAACATCTCTGATGTCTTCTTCACCAGATTCCATCCATCCACATCTCCCTGCACCTTGGCTCTGTTCTCTCTTTTTTTTAACTTTTGTTTTTTAGTTGTAGTTGGACACAATACCTTTATTTTATTTACTTATTTTTTAATGTGGTGCTGAGCATCAAACCCAGCTCCTCGCACATGCTAGGCAAGCACTCTATTGCTCAGTCACAACCCCAGCCCCTAGTTCTGTTTCTCTTGCTGCATGCCAAGGCCTTGATTCCCTAGATCCAGAATTTCCAAGCAAGGGATCTGATTAGTCCCAGTTGACACCAGATTTTAACAACTCACCCCAGGTGTGGGAAGTGTATGATCTTTCCACAGCATCTTCTTCTCAGTCGTTGATTGGCTCAGTCAATCCACCAGGGAGGAGGAGAGTGCAATTTGTTCTGTATCACCAAACAGACTAACTTAGGAATCCTGAGACAAGCCACAGTATTTCTTCTTCCTTAATATGCTGTCCCCAGTTTCCGCTGTACTGGTTCAGCGTGCCGGCTATCCTGAAGGGCTGGATGGACAGGGTGCTGTGCCAAGGGTTCGCCTTCGACATCCCAGGGTTCTACGATTCTGGTTTTCTCAAGGTATGTGCTGTAGGGACAAGGATCACTGGACTATTAGAGAGGGAGGAAGGAGGAGGCAGCTATCAAGTTATAGTTTGCTGCTGGTTTGTTTTTTTTTAAGTAAGTGCTGATTGAGCATCTACTATGTGCACAGCATTGAGTGCTAGACACAGATGAGAAAACCATCATTTCTGAACTTGTGGATCTTTCTGTCTAGTGGATGTGGGGGCTGAGTATTGGGCTAGGGATGAAGTGGGCAAGTTAATATGGGCAGCAAAGTGGTCAGCCCTGGCTCCAGAGGTCATCTACTCCATGATGGAGAGACCATCCCTGGCCTTGTATGAGTTCATCCCTCTGAACTTCCCATGTGGGCCTGATGAAACAAGAGAATGCAACACCCACACTGCACACTGAGCAATGCATGGAATCTGGTAGATGCACAATGTTAGCAGCTATGAATTTCTTACTAAAAGAATTTCCTGCTAAAATTAGAGACTCAAATTCTGAGAGCCTCAGACAATGAGTGTATGTGAGGAAAGCAAATCTCATCAACAAGATCTGTCTTGGGCCACGAGTGACACCGTCATTTACTGAGTGGCCACTGAGTGCTGGGCTCCACTCCTCCTCAGCTCTGTAGACAGCACCTAAGTAGTGACTACTCACATGGTGTCTCTGGAAGCTGGCTTCTGCTGGAAGTGGGCATGTGAGAGCTTTTGCGTTCACTTGGTCCCTTTGTTTCATTCTGCCTCCTGTTGGGATATAGCTGTCACCTGTGGATGGGCCTGTGGGAGATGTGAGTGGCCCCCTATTTTCCCCTGGCCATCGTAAACCTTTTTGCCAGGATCACCGTAGCACTCACATCCTCTTCTGGCATCCGCATTAAATGCATTTGCTCTCTCTCCTGCAGGATAAACTAGCCCTCCTTTCTTTAACCACGGGAGGCACAGCCGAGATGTACTCAAAAGCAGGGGTCAGTGGAGATGTTCGGTACTTTCTGTGGCCACTCCAGGTAAACAGATGACAAAAGGCTTCCATGCCATGCTAGCCTGTTGTACATCCCACCTCTCCAAGGTGTGAAATGACATGTGATGTGAGCCTGCCACCCCACACCATTCTCACTATATTTGGATACAGACGGTAACATTTTGCCCTTTTGAATTCTTACTTGGGAGCATTGAAAAGGCTGATCAGTAGGGAATATGTATTATAATTGTAGCCTCTGATATTTGGCCCAAAGCTAAGCCAAACCTGGTTAGCTTGTTGTCTGCTTTGTGGAGACCAGAATGGCTCAGAGGTAGTTCCAGGTGTGTGTGTGTGTGTGTGTGTGTGTGTGTGTGTGTGTGTGTGATGAGTATGTGGAAGGCCCAAGAGAGCCTTTCATGCAGACCCTCAGCCCCGGCAAGAGGTGCCCCAGGCCCTGTGTTCCACGTAGCCTCTCAGGAGCCTCTGCTGGCTGAGCTCCCCATGGAGATAGCCCACACTCCAGGTACCCAAGACTCTGAGCTTCCCCACTCTGACCTGCTCTCCGAGGTGGACTCTTGATGCCTGTGTGAACACCCTGGGCCTGATGAGTAGCCAAGGAGTGGGCATCTGCCAAGGGGAAGGCAGTAGGCAGAGTGAGTTCTAGCAGTCTCGGTTGTCCATGTGCAAAGTGCTCCCCAGTGAGGGACAGAGCAAGGGGCAAGGATGCAGAGAAGCAGACTCTAGGTGAGGGACTCTGAGGAGACCTGAAGCTTCCAGGTTGTCATGAGGGATTTCTATCAGAGGAGAGCATATATAGAGAAGAGCACAGCCTGTGAGCTTGTAAAGATATAGATGTTGTGGCAGTAGAGAGTATAGCTCAATGGTAGAGCACACACTTAGCATGCATGAGGTGCTGGCTTTGATTCTCAGCACCACAAAAAAAAAAAAAAAATAGAAAAGAAAGAAAGAAAATCAAAAGAAGAAGTAGGAATTGCCTTTTTTCTGTGAACTCTAGATTTACATGCTTTGCCCACGGGTCTGTTTTTTTTAATTGATTTACCAGCATTCTAGATGTTAGCAAAATTAATCCTATTATGTGTCTTTTCAAACCATGAAAACCTTCCTTTCAGGGAGTTCACATTTATTTTTAAGTGAATTCCTTTCCTTTGTTGCTGGTTTTGTCAACTTTTTCATTGTGTCTTCTAAAACTTAGTTCTGTATTTATGGAGGCCGTTGATTTCCAAGTACTACTTTTTCACCCAGACCATTTCTGATTTCTTCTGTTGATCATAATGGTGCTTCTGAAAAGCTGACTTCTGGAAATAATGTTGTGTGAGAAAAAAATACTGTAGTAAGAGGTGTGTGAGCCTCTTCCACTCCACCTACCCGCCTGATGGGGCAGGCCTGGACCAGGATGTGGGTTTTAAAGAAAGCAGTGCACAGGACTGAGTGTGAGATTTCTAAGAAAACAAGTGATCCTTTTTGAAAGGAGAAAGAATAGTGATTCCAACTAGTGACACTCCGCTGAAGTACGAGAGGACAGTTAACAAATCTGAGCTTGCTTCTTCACAGGCCCACTTAAATTCTTTCTTTTTAAAAAAATCTCTACTTTTTTTTCAGTTTGCAAAAAAATACATGTTACAGGACAAAGGGAGATAATGTAAAAAAAATAATAAAAAGTCCCCTCAATCTATAACCCCACAAAATCATCACTTTTAATAACTTGGTTTATTTTCTTAAGACCCATATATATTCTTGTACACATAACTTTTATTAATAGGTTAGTTATGTTTATTGCTCTTTTATATAAATGGCATACAACAAGTAATGCTTAAAATTTGTAGTTTTCATTTACAAATAACTTCAACCATAGTGACATACTATATCTAGAAAAACCTTAGTCTAGAATGATCCATCCTATGAAGGTACCATAATTTGTCTAGTCTATCAAAATAGTGACATTTAGGGTTGGAAACAGCAGTAATAATTACAGGTGAAAATCTGTAAATTCTAGTTGCTCCATGTTCTTCTGCTCATCTATTCCCCACATCCTGAGGTTAAAAGGAAGTCACAGGTTTCCAGACCTCAGAGCTTTAGAGTTGTTTTATTTTTTGAAGGTTTATTTTTTTATCATTCTCCCTTTTATCATTTCACTGAATCATACATCAAGGATGTGGTTTCTGATCAGTTCTTTTCTTTATGTCTTCAGCATGGCGCTTTGCACTTCTGTGGATTTAAAATTCTTGCCCCTCAGATCAGTTTTGCTCCTGAGTTTTCATCAGAAGAAGAAAGAAAAGCAATGGTGGCATCTTGGGCCCAACGATTAAAGAGCATCTGGGAGGAAGAGCCCATCCACTGCACACCCCCTTGGTATTTTGGGGAATAACACTGTGTGTCCCATGTACATCATGTGTACGATGCAGTTAAGAATACATGCAAGGAGATGGTACTGTCAAAAATAAAATTAGGGGCTGGGGATGTGGCTCAAGCGGTAGCGTGCTTGCCTGGCACACGTGGGTAGCTGGGTTCGATCCTCAGCACCACATAAAAATAAAAAAAAGATATTGTGTCCGCCAAGAACTAAAAAATAAATATTGAAAAATTCTCTCTCTCTCTCTGTCTCTCTTTTAAAAAATAAATAAATAAAATTAGAACAAAGTGAACTGGATAGAGTTAATAATCACTATGAAGTCACTATGAAGGAGTGATCTCAAGAGTTTTATACAGCTGTTATAGTTAAAGCTTCGTCCCAGGGTTTCATAAACTGACTTCCAGACCACTCACGTATAATTGAATCAAGCCTTTATTGAAGCACACTGGTGGCGACTGACCAGAACATAAAGCTGTTCCCCTGATCAGCCCTGAACAATTGTAAGGGCACTACTTATAAGCCTAAAAACTGCAAAAGAGATGTTTGGGGGGTCTAGCCAATGCAAGCAAGCCAGGTTACAGAAGCGGGACAGTGCAGTCAAGTGGAGGGAAGCCTAACCAATCACAGTTAGCCCAGTCACCCCAGTTACAGAAACAGAGCCCCGTTACCCTAGTTAAAGAAACAATACCCCATAAGGTAGTGTTGTGTTCTTAAAGGTTTCTATAGCAAAAGGAAAAGAACATCTTGCCCCAGTCATGACTCTTCTACTTGGCATGGTTGTTTTACAGGATGAAGTCATAAAACGAAATGGAGTTACATTTGCTCCTACTATCACACAGCCAGATCAGATATTGCAATCATCAGTTTACTGTATTGAATTCTGCTGACTGGAAATTATTTACTTAAGCTTTCATTTCTTTAATGTGTGTTTAATATCTATCTTGCTATGTTCAACCTTCATGATAATATTAATTTTCAGATAGTTCTCTGGACATGGAGCTTGATTTATATTTTTCTGTTTGTTTTTATTTCATAACTCAGCTGGCATAACTCAACTAGAGAATTTTTGCTTTTTCCCCAGGAAGTTTAATCCATTCGTAGCTAATGTTTTAGTTCTTTATATCTCCCCTATTTTCTTTTCACTTGCATTATTACTATGAAGTTTTAATTGAACATCTGGTTAGCATGTACTTGGAACCATTATGTGCTGGTTACAGTGAAAATTTCAAAGCATTAGCTGAATGGCATTCTGCCACTATGCACATGGTCACGTGACACCACTGCTAATTATCCTGAAGCACAGGAACAGGTAGATGGAGGAATCTCTCTGAATGCAAGTTTAAGGGATCACATATTCATCGTCATCATCATTCCTTCCCCCTGTTGTCACTACTGAAGAAAGAGCCTGTGCCCAGGGGCCCTTCTTCCTTAACCTTCCCAAAGCCACTCTTAGCCACCCTCATCAGACTGCTCAGACAGCTTCCTGCTGGAGTTATCATCTTGGTCCTCCTGTCCTCTGCGTCTTCATCTTGCTTCTCACCTGCATCCCTCCCCCTCTTCAGCAGCATCTTCAGACCCTTTTCCAGCTGCATTTTCTAGCAGATACTTTTCCAGATACACCTTCTCTTCTGAGTCTTCACACTCTCTTTTGGGCTTTCCTCACTGAACATTCATCATCTTCAGAGAATGATCTTTCCAAGCCATTTTCTTCTCCCTGTTTTCAGGATAATTTTTCAGTATTATTTTTGGAGCCATCTTCAAGTTACTTTTCAGAGTAGTCCTCAGACTTTCTGAGGAATCTTAAGACTTTTTCCAAGTACCTTCTTAGAACTATCTTTTGGGGCTTCTTTTCAGGGCCTAACTTCTTTAGCATTTTTTTTTTTCAGAAGAATTTTCTTTAAAATCAACAGGTCCCTTCTCCCTGTTGGCTCAGGATATATTTAGCAGCATAACTCCCCTCCCCATCCCTTGCTCAGTAGCCTGCAGCCTCCAAGAGCCTGGCAGGTAGACAGACTACAACACCCGTCCTTGTAGGTTGCTAGACCCAGACTATGAAGAATTAGGAAGTCCTCCATCCTCTCTTACCAACTTCAAAGTGTCAGGGTGAGAAGATGGGAATTTCAAAGGTAGGACTTCCCATTGCCGTACTAGTTCCTCAAGTCCTATTGCCCTGAGAGATGATGTCTTTAACTTGGCCTTGCATATGCCAAGAGCATTAGTTCTGCCTCCCAAGCAAAATTGCTTGCAGTTTGAGAACTGAGACCTTACTTAGATACCATCAGCTCATCACCTTCCTGTACTAATCACTGTTTCTTTAAATCTTATTGCTGAAAAACTTAAAAAGAAAATAACTTCAGCGTCACCAGGGCAGCAGGAAATTATGGTAATAACTGTTTGAAAAAGAAAAGGAAATGACTGAAGACTTGGCTGTGTAATAAAACTCCATTTCTCTCAAGCACAGGCCCCTGGTGGACTTACAATGGTCTCTTTGGTAGTTGAGTGACTGGGTGGAGGTTGGTAAAAAAAGAGAAAGGATATGTATGTTGCTTAATGTAAGAAAGTCTCAGGAATTGGGGGGAAATTTTGGTGACTCCGGAACACAGTTGTTGCCTTATACCCTGGGGAGACAGCAGCGGGCATAAGTCTGAAGACAGGGTAAACAGCCCCAGAAAATCATGACAGGACAGGGATGAGGAAGGAGGTGGTTTTGAGCTGTTCCTTCCATCCTGTCCCACACAGCCCTCCCACTGACAGTTGTGTGCTCAGGTGACTGTTTTCCCCTTAAAGGAATGTGTTTGGGGGCGGGGAGACTGGGGTTGGAGCTCAGTGAGGCCCTGGGTTCAATTCTCAGCACCGCATATAAATAAATGAAAAAAACAAAGATTGATTAAAATCTAAATTTTTTTTTTTTAAAAAAAGAAATGTGTTTCTCTTCTTAGAATATCCCAATACAAGGCACTTGCCTGGTATGGTATTAATCGGCTCAGTACTGCAGATTGCAATCTGTCAAGAAAAAAGAGTTTGACCACAGCAGAGCATTCTGTTTACAGGAATGAATTCTAGGACTGGAGTTGCGGTTCAGTGGTAACATTTGCCTAGCATGTGCTAAGGCCCTGGGTTCTGCACCTAGCAGTGAAAAAAAAAAAAAAAAAGAAAGAAAAAGAAAGAAAGATTCATTCTAGGGAAGTAGAAAGTAATTTTATTAATTAAATATTTTGTTCTTTAGCAATGCTGTTTATAATAGAAAAAATAGCTGATGTAAATCCTTTACCTGTGTTAATATTCATTTAATCCTTGTAACAGCCCCATGAGCCCTATGAACAAGTTACTACCCCCACTTACAGGTGAGGCAAAGTTAGGGTCACAACTTGCCCAAGGGTCATAACTATAGAGAGGCAGATGTAGGCTTTGAAAACAGACCATGGCCACCAATTGTGCTGTTATGTGGCAGATGTTATGAACAGTTATCTTTACCTGTCCTACATCGTTTCTGTTCCTTTTGATGGCAACATTCTGATCTTCCTTGGGGAATTGTCCGTTTGACAAGACACATGTTTATAGGAGCAACCTCTCCTCTGTACCTAGGAGCAGCCCCTGACAGACCTTATCAATCACAGTGAAACCAGAGTTTCTCTGCTTCTCCTCGCGGGTGGGGTCCGCATAAGCCGAAAGCATCTGCAGCCATGAAAGCCTGTTTCTTCTCCTACCATTGAGCGACATGGTGCAACTCTCAATGACAGGCTATGCCCTTCAGTGTTGCAGCAGACCCCAGTAGCTTGCTGCCACTTTCTTCTGTCTGGGTTCTTGTCTTGTGAATTCAAAGAATGAAATCCAAAGACCCATTGATGCAGAGGAGTGTAAAAGTAGAATTTATCAAGTGTGAATAGATGCACAACTCCCACAGGCAGCAGGACCTGGTAGAGGTTGCAGCTTGAGAGTGCTAGTCTCAGGGTTCATATAACACTTGGGTCAATGCTGTTGGTCCCTATTTATGCTAATCAGGGTTTGGGAAAGTGCTAGCTTAGGTTGGTTAAGAGTTACGCTAATCAGATTTGGGGAAAGTACTAATGCTATTGGTTAACCCTTGAGTTCTATTCAGGTCTGCTCCACTTCCATTTTCTCAATGTTTGCCTTCAATCCCAGCTGCCCTGGAGGTTGAGGTTGGTGGATCATGGATGCTTAGGGGTTCAGAGCTGCAGTAGTGTGTAGAGTGGGCATCTTCACCAGCCCACACTGGGCTTGGCTACCACTGTGCAACAAGTCAGCGTTGGATCACACCCTCAGGCTCACACTAGCATGGTGGGCTCTTCATGATAGGGCCCATGCTCAGTGCCCCACTCCAACCCACTCTGTCTGCCATTTCACAGCTCCCAGACAAGGGCTTGGCTTCCACAGTATTCCATTGCCCGGCAATAACCTAAGCAGACAATGAGATTAAATGCAGGGATTAATTGGATCTACTGGGCAAGAGAAGCCTTTCATGATTTGGGACTGGAAGCTGTGAAATCACAATATAGAGGGTGTCATCCTGCAACCAAAGTCCACACTGAGGCAAGCTTATCCAGGCTTTTAACCCCAGGAATGAGTTAAAATTGTGTCTGGTGACCCTGACATAGGCTCTGACACTTCCTTATTTGTTATGTGGGACTGATATGCTAAAGTGCAATGCATACATGTTTCATGAAAATGTACTGAGGGTAAATCTTATCAGGAATCAGATCAGGTGTTATTTTCACTCAGTTTTGACCTTTGGGCTGATTTCTCCCAGCATGAGCTAGCAGTCTGTGAGATGGATTTATTATTACCTCCATTTTACAGATGGGTGAGCTGAGACTCAGAGTTGAAACAACTTGACCAGCTTCTCACCATTACAATTGGCTGATCAGAGATTAAACCCAAACCATTTTTTTTCCAGAGGTTGTGCTCTAGATCACCCAGGCTAAGGAACCCATCAGTGGGAACAAAGTCAATTTTAGGAAATGACCTTCATTGATTCTTAGGGAAGTTCATAGTAAGACCAGGAGGAATCAAAGCTGCCACCTCCCCCTGCAAAACAAGGGACTAATGTTTTGTGGGTTGGAGTTCTTTTGCCAAGTGGCTGGAATGGGGGGAGGGGTCCTGGGAAGAAGGGAAGAACTTCCTTTTGGTGGAATGAGAAGGACATCATTACCCTAGGTACATGTATGATTGAAAATATGGTGCAACTCTACATTGTGTACAAGCAGAGAAATGAAAAGTTGTGCTCCATTTGTGTACAATGAAACAAAATGCATTTTGTTGTCATGTATAACTAATTAGAACAAATTTTTAAAGAACCTGCCGGCTTTCATTTCCTGTTCTGTGGCAGACAAGGATTTTGAAAATCCCTCCCACAGCAGCATGTAAAACTTACATGCCAGAAAAACCAGAACATTACTAAGATCATGGGAAACATCCAAGCATGTTCCCCAACCTCTCACCCCCGCCAAAGAAAACTAGTTTCCGATAGCAGAGTGGTAAGCAAGTGCGGAAGCTTAGGCTGCCTCAGGTTCTAATGCTGACACCAATAATCTGGAAAAACGGGAGTGAAAGCAGATGTTGGATGTGTGTAATGTGGGAAGCTGAGTCAAGACCCTGCACGCAGGGGCTCCACCCTTATGAAGAGGTGTGAAGAATACATCTACTCTTAAAAGGTGACAGGCAGGTAGCCTGTCTTATCTCTTTCTCAGCTCTGGGTAGAAAAAAAAAATCTGTATTATAGAATCTTGGATTGGACTTTATTCTACCCACATCTATGAAGTCAGGGAAAATCTAAAGAAATTAAGTGGCTCCAAATGATAGCAATCAATCATTGGTATAGGTTAAAATTCTTTCTAGAGGAAAGCATCACCTCATGCCTGTGAGGATGTCTGCTGATTAAGATCAGCTTAATATAAGCCCTCCAAAATTACCAAACACGTGAAGAAACAAAAACATTATGAATGTGATGCAAAAACATCAAGCCAGGACCTTCAAATATTGGTATTATGAGATCTAGAACATAAAATAACCATGTATAAAAGACATGGTCACCACCAAATTGAAGACACGGTCACCACCAAATCTGAAAAATAACTGAATATAACATCTATAATTGAACTACATAAACATTGAACTTAAAGACTGACTAGGTTGATGTTAGAATAGACACAGATGAAAAGAGAATTAGTGAAATGAAAGATCTGAATAGATAAGGAAAGAAATGAGAAGAATGAAAGTTTAAGAGGCATAGAGATAGATTAAAATACCTGATCTTGTTTTAACTAGATGTCTAGAATGAGAAAATGGGGGAGTACCATATTGCAAAAAAGACAATAGCTGAGAATTTCCTAGGATTTATCGAATACATTAGTACTCAGATTTAATATGTGCTACATATTAAATGTGCTGCAAGTAGGACAGATAAAACCAATATCAGATATACATGATAAAACTGTCTAACCAGGTGCAGAATCCCAGCAGCTCAGGAGGCTGAAGCAGGAGGATCCCAAGTTTGAGACTAGCATCAGCAACTTAGTAGGGCCCTAAGCAACTTGTCTCAAAAATAAAGAAAAACAATCTGAGAATGTAGCTCAGTGGTGAGGTGCCGCTGGCTTCAGTCCCTAGTACCAATAAATAAATACCCAAACTGTTCATTGTAAAAGAACACATAGATCACCTATGACAACAATTTAACTGACAATAAATTTCTCAAGAGCAATAATGGAAAACCAAAATAGTAGAATAGTATCATGGATATATTGAAAAAAAAAGAGAAATAACTATAAATCTAGACCTGTCTTTGAATTATTAGAATAAAATGAAGGCTTTTCACAAAAATAAAAAAATATAGTTTGCTATGAACAGACATTACTAAAGGAATTCTAAAAAATTCTATATCTTTTAGGGCAATACTTCTAGAAGTTGTTCTAAAATGCAAGAAAAAATAGTGAACATGGTTGAATGTATACAATGATTGTATAAAACAAAACCAACATGATATAATTCATAGTGTTGAAAATCTAATATAACATGCTGGATAAAAATAACATAAGATAGAAGGTATAATCTATATATTAAAATAGCCGATTCTTCCTTTTCTCCAGGAGGAGGATAAAATTAAAACCCTAACTATAGGTTTTAATTGATATTTGTGTTTTCCAGTTTATAAGGCAAACACTGAAATGATAGAAATCAAGTACCAAATTAATAGAGGGGGGGAAATGGAATAAAAAATGGAATCATCCCAAAAAAGGTAAGAATGAAGGGGAAAAAATGGTAAAATCAGGACAAATTGAAGGTACAAAATATGATGGTAGAAAAAAATCCTAATATATCTATAATCACTAAAAAAGATAAATGGACAAACACGTCAGTAAAAGGATTAGATTGTATTTAAAAAAATGGAATTTAGCCGCCCACAGTTTATAAGAGACATATCTAAAACAAAAATCCAAAAGGCAAGGAAAAAGAAACACTGCAAATGTAGTCACACAGCAAGCAACACTTCAGTCCCCGCGAGACCACACATTTGACAGTGGTCCTAAGGTACAATTGAGCTGAAAACCTGCTGCTACCTAGTGACCTGATAGCCTTTGTCACATTGTAGTGTAGCACTTTTCTCATGTTTATAGTGAGACTGTAGAGATTTGTGCTTTCAGACATATCTTTGGTAAAGGTAGACAATTTAATATTTAAATCCATGTAAACTTTTAACTGATATGTTACCCTTTTTAGTGTTTATAGATATATTTGGATTTTTTCCAACATCACATTTCGTACCTTCAATGTATCCTGCGTTTACTATTCATTTTTCCTCCCATTCTAATCTTCTTTTGGATGACTGTAGTTGTTTTTAATTATTATTATTATTTAGTTGTAGTTGGACACAATACTTTTATTTCATTTATTTTTATGTGGTGCTGAGGATCGAACCCAGGGCCTCGCACATGCTAGGCAAACCTAATTTGCAAAGGATATTTAAAGCCATGGGTTGCTGTAAAGCACCATGAAAAACTAGGCCATAGAACACCCAGAAAACCATTTGCTAGAACAAGGTCATGGTGAAATACATTTTGGTGAATCCCTTAGCTACACTGGAATTTTTACCAGCTTTGATTTGGCTTAGAGTATCCATCTTAAATGCTCATGGCCCAATTCCCAGGGCTCAGTAAGAAACACAGACCTTGAGCTTGAGTACTTGCTCAGAGCAATTAAGAAAGGCAAGATTTTCAAAAATACAATGTGTCACAATTTATTACAAAATTTGGTAAATAATGAATTTGTGTCTAGAAATAATGAAGTCAAGAATACACCATAAAAAGGAAAGGCCTGTGTCAACAATTGGGGCCATGGCTATGGTAGTCTGCAGGTCACTGCCATGTGCTGAGGCTGGCTCTGAGGTCTCTTATGTCCAAGGCTAAGACAGAAGCCTGGGTCCCATGAGAGCTATTACTTGACAAAAGTCAGCATAGCAGCATTTTTAAAAAGTTGATGTTCAGGTATTACATTGTAAAAGGGTTTTCATGTGGGCCTAAGCAGAGAAGATGAACCAAGCAGAGTGGGCCCTGTCTTGGAGGGGTGCTTGGTTTCTTTCTATGGCAGGGTGATAAAAACCAAGGGCCCTCTCTAGGGATGTGGCTGTGAACAGGTTTGAGCAAGGCAAGCTCTTGGTGCTTGAGCAAAGAGCTTTTGAATGGGTTGGGCTTGGTCATTTCCTGCTGCCTCTCCAGGAGACTGGAGCCTTCTACTCCTCAGTCTGCACCCCACAGCCTCCATAAAGCTGCTCCAACTGGCATTATTTACACTGCAAGGTAAAGTGCCCAAAGTGTTTTACTGAAGTGAGAGAGATGCTAGAGAAATACCTGATACAAAATAAGAGTGAGAGAAGACTCTTCTAGTTTCATGTCCAAACCAAGAACAAAAAAGGACTTTCCTTCCACCTCCATTTCCAGGCCCAAGTCTAGGTGGCTGTCTTGTCACTGGGCCCCAACTCCAGCCACCACAGAACACTGTCTCAGAGATCCCTGAGCACCTTTTCCCAGGCCTGTGATACAAAATACCTGAATCTGGGGCTGGAGGTGGCACCTCTCTTCCTCCCCCACTTGTCTCCCCTCCCCCTGGTGTCAGCACCCCAGAAGAGGCAGGGAATGCAGGAAGGGTGCATCTGCTGGAATGTGAGTCTGAAAAGGTGAAAAGTCAAGGGGCCAATCCACCCCAGGCCCTGAGGCCTTCTGGAAGACTCCAACATGTCAGCTCCTGAGGGCTGTGGCTGATTATGGGTGCCCCAGAGTGGGCAGAGTTTGAACCACAGGTTAACAGAGGGGCTCAGAGAACGCTGTCCTGCAGGTTCCATCCGGTGGTATGTCTTTTTGGTTTTATTTTGTTTTTGTTTTATTATTTTGTTTTCGTAGCCAGGACACACTAAACCACTGAGCTAAGTCCCCAGGCTTTTTTATTTATTCATTTTTAATTTTGAGACAGGGTTTCCTGTGTTGCTTAGGGCTTTACTACATTGCTGAGGCTGGCTTTGAATTTTCCATCCTCCTGCTTCAACCTCCCGAGCTGCTGAGATAGGACGAGTGTACCAACAAGCCCGGCTCAGCCTGGTGTCTTAAGAGCATACCTCTTGTCCTAATTTGTAAATGTTTCCAGGCCACATGTCCTTCAGCTTGTCGCTATGGGTCATCTCTTTCACTGGGGAAGACTGACAAACAGTGCACCATCACCTCTCTTCCCTACTCCCTCCCTTTTTCTTGATCATTCTGTTTTTGAACATTAGGTCAAATGAAAACCTACCAGGGCTTTCCCACCAGTTTCTTTACAAAGTAAGAATTTTCACTCAGGAATTCACAAGCCTACTCTTTGTCCACTGCGCTTTATTGACATCTGCCCACCTGGCACTTCAGGCAGAATGAGCCCTCCTAGAAGAAGGGTCCTTTCTTTCCAACTGGAGGCAGGGCAGGGCAAAGTGTCTCAGGCAGAACAGTCTGATGTCTTCCACAGGTGGAGGCAGAGGAGACTCAGGCCCTGAGCTGCTGTCTCCTGGCTCAGCTCTGCACTCCTTGGAGCCTCACTGTTTATGGACATGGCACATTTTTTTTCTCTGTCTTTGGAGCCACTTGATTGCTGATATGGCATGCAGCAGCAGAGGCTTCGGGCACAGTTAGCAGTGCTCCTCCTCCTCACCCACTTCCAGGCATTTCTGTAGCCATGGCCTGGGCCGGTGGGTGTATCTTGGGAGGAGTGGCTGTTGCCTGTCCTGGCCCACCTAACAAACATCGTCCAGAGCTTGGACATGAGGGACCCAGAGTCAGACTGGGAGGCTCCCCTGGGAGTGAGGGCCTTGCAGGAAGGAAGTGGAGAGGAATGGCAGGCAGGCTGGTGCATCTGATGCCCTTCTGGCCTGGCTCTTGGGCCTCCTCAGGCAGATGAGTGTCAGCAGGCAAGGGGCAGGTACGCAGAGCAGGCTCGCTGGTGTTGCTCTCCAGGAGGCCAGAGCCATTGGAGATGAGGCATGGATGAGGCATGACCCTGGGAGGAACAGGCTTCCCCTGGAATGTGCACCCTCACCCCTTGCCTTTCTGGGGCTGGAGGATCAGGTAGGTTGCCATGGCCACTTGGAATTTTCTCTTGGCCAGAGACACCCAGGTTTTGTATGTATCAAAGCCCATGTAAAACAGGATGGTCATGATTGCGGGGTCTGGGTGTTTGTGTTTGGGGAGTGCCTTGCTACAGTGATGGGGTACACATGGTTCACCCTGCCTCAGCCACGGGTGCTGTAAGATTTGCTTGACCATGATCCACTTCTTGGGGTTTGCATTCAGTATTTTGTGGATGAGCTTTCATGCTTTGATGGGAACAGAGTAAGGGACAAGGTACCCTGAAAAGTGTGCATCATTAGAAGTCCTTTCATCTGCCTCATCACTAATAAAGTCTTCCCAAATACTTTTATTCAAATCACTTGATTTTCTTGAACTGGACCTCAACATTCATACCAAAAGTCTGTGCCAATGGAGGCTGCCATGTAGATGGTGGGAATGAGACTAAGCACACAAGCAGTTACGAATGCTGTTCTGGCATTCAGATTGCTCGCCTTAACCTCTTTGCTCCACCAGATTCACCCTTCAGCTCAGACCACAGCACCCTACCTTCCTCACACCTCCTCTGATGTTCTTTTCTGAAGAGCCTGCCCTCTGTATAACAGGAAAAGGGAACTTTTGATTCAGAAATGTTAGGAACAAAACTGAGCCAAGGTTTGGGAGCACTTGCAGGCAGGGCTTTAATTGTGGAATAAGTAGGACTTCCATTGAAGGGAAACAGCATGATGGAGGAACCAGACAGCTTCCCTAACAAAGGGAGATGGAAGGTCTTAATTGATATGCTGGGGTGGGCTATGGTCTGGTATTTTACCACTGGCCCAGGGCATAGTTCTTGAAACTATTTTTTGTATGAGACTCAGACACCAGGTAGTACCAGTAGAGTTGTACCAGGATCAGCTGACCTACTCTTGAAGCTGCCACCATCATCCTGTGCAAATGTCCTGGCCTTGTGGCTTGATCTGGGTCTTAGAATAGCACAGAAGGACCTTGGATGCTTGTGCTGCTACAGCTGGTGGAAAAGCACCAGGGTGGCAGAGTAGAGGAAAACACATAGCAGCTCCCACCACCAATCAGTATGTCTACAAGCAGAGCTGAGTGGAATTGACCCAAGTGCTAAGGCAGCAAAGGGGGGCAGAGATTAGTATGAAGACAGAGATAACCAGCCTTTTCATTCCATCCCAGTCACCTATCAGACACCTACTGCAGGCCCAATGAAGTCAGTATTTTCATTTATTGATTGTGTTATTTTTATTATTATTATTGGTGTTAAGTGTTTTGAGTTTTTTATATATCCTGAAAGTTAATGTGGGGTAAGCA
Organism: Spermophilus citellus; assembly: GCF_964194105.1. Taxonomy (NCBI): domain Eukaryota; kingdom Metazoa; phylum Chordata; class Mammalia; order Rodentia; family Sciuridae; genus Spermophilus; species Spermophilus citellus. The sequence goes on from NC_138186.1 coordinate 22,756,659, forward strand.
TGTGGCTCAGTGGTGCACTTGAGGTCAAAACAAAAACCCTAGTAACAGAATAAAACAAATTTTTTAAAAAAATGTAGAAACCCAGATTCTGGTTTTACATCCAGTGGATTAAATTTTTATATTTGAAAACCCTGCAAATAGTTTCTCTTAATTATATCCAGAATAATTACACATACATTTCCTTTTAGGACATTGGTCCTTCACAAACCTGCAACCTGCTTAGACTATCTGCAACTTGTTTAAACCTTTAGCTTTTGAATTTTTGGCCTATCTTTCTTCCCATTTTGAAAGAATCCAGTCATTTTACTTTAGGACAAACATCATACTTTACCATACAAAATCTTTCCTCATTCAAAAACACTCTCTAAAAGACATATCCTAATCCTTATAACTTTGTTTGTATCTTTTCACCTCAATTTTTTGTTTAAAATAGAGAAAAGATTTGTTCTACTTTTTTGTCTCTTTTAAAATTTACAGATTGAAACAACACATACATTTTTAAAATTTAGATAAATTACTTCTTTTTTAAAAATACTACACTCTCCAATATTTTCATCAAAATGCAGCTTAAAACTCTTTCTCCCTTTCTCTTTCTTTCTGTATAGAATTGCACATGTTAATTAGAACATTAACTTTTAAAAGACTTTTTTTTTGTACCTGAGATTGAACCCAGAAGCACTCAACCAGTGAGCCACATATCCCAGTCTTTTACATTTTATTTAGAGACAAGGTTTCAATCAGTTGCTTAGGTCTTTGCTAAATTGCTGAGGCTGGCTTTGAACTTGCAATCATCATGCCTCAGCTTCTCTAGCCACTTGGATTACATGTGGGTGAAACTGCACCTGGTAAAGCCTTATTTTTAAGAGTAAAGATCCAGGGAAAAGTTATTTTCCTATATACCAACAGTTTATGAAAATACATTTAATAGATAGACACTTGGTATAATTTAGAAAGCTAAGACTTCTTGAATTTATATTTAGCAATTGATTTATGAGTATTTTAATATGTAAATGATTCAGATGTTTTATCTCCATCTATATAAACATTTACCTTCTTATATTTACCTAATTTGCCCATTTTAGATTACTCATGAAAACCAACATATCAGACCAGCATAGTTAACACCTTATTTCTTTGTCAAACCTAAAAGTTGATGTTGCATTTTAAACATAGAAAGCAATTGACATTGCTTCTTGAACACCTAACAGAGATAAATATTATCCTGAATGGCCAGGAATATGGGCAGAAAAAAAAAAGTTAGCAATTTTAGACTTTTTATGTATTTATTTATTTATTTTTGTGGGTGGGTACCAGGGAGTGAACTCAGGGGCACTTAGTCACTTAGTCACATCCTCAGCCCTATTTTTTATTTTATTTAGAGGCAGGGTCTCTCTGAGTTGTTTAGTGACTCGCTTTTGCTGAGGCTTGCTTTGAACTCATAATCCTCCTGCCTCATTCTCCCCAGCCACTGGGATTACAGGTGTGAGCCACTGCTCCTGGCTAATTTTAGACATTCTGAATTTTATCTTATCAACAAATTTAAATTAACTCATTTGTGAGATATCTACTTACATTAAATTCTATTTAAGAGACAGAATAATATGGTAATATGTACTTATTATTTTGTAAAATGAGAGTTGAATACAAATTACATTCACAAGAAATTGAACCAATCTAAGGTCATATGTTTATATGACTGTTGTCATTTGGATCAGGAATGTCCCCCCAAAGCTGACATGTTGAAGGCTTGGTCCACAGTGCAGCAATGTCGAGAGGTCAGGTTTTGGGGAAGTGATGTACTCATAGTCATTCTGACTTTATCAGTGGATTAATGCACTTGATGGATTAATGACATGAATGAACTACTGGGAGGAGTTACAAACTGTAGCAGGTGGGGCAAGGTTGGAGAAAATAATTCACTGGGGATGTGCCTTTGGAAAATACTTCTTATCCCTGTTCCTTCTCTCTCTCTCTCTCTCTCTCTCTCTCTCTCTCTCTCTCTCAGCTATCATGAGCTGAGCATCTTTCCTCGGCCATGCCTATCTACCTGGATGTTTCTGCTTTAGAGCAAGCCAGCCATGGACTGATACCTCTGAAACCATATGGCAGAATAAATTCTTCTTCCTCTTTTGGATATTTTGATCATAGCAATAAAATACTAACACAACAACTAAACATTATGATTTTTTGTTTGCACACCATATCTAAGCCTTGAGTCAAAATTTTCACATGAAACAGCTTATTCAGAAAAAAAACCTTTCTAATCTAATCTCTATTTTCTTGAATCTCAAATAAGTTAATTTTTTGATTGCATTTTGCAAGTGGGCTGAGATTAAAAATCAAAATCCAAAAAAACCTCCAAGCAACACAAATAACTTCCTATCTTAGTGAAAGGAAAGTGACCACAACACTCACAGTGACCAAGAGATCTTTATTGCAGCAGTGCAACAGAGGAGAAAAGAAAGAAAGAGAAGAGAGAGAGAAAGAGAGAGAGAGAGAGCGCAAGAGAGAGAGAGAGAGAGGGGCCCGGCAGGAGGGAGTTTTTATAGCCCAAATCTAATTAGGTTTCTGGGTCTGCAAGCTGCCTTGATGGCACAAGGGGGGTTGTGTTCAGCCTTGGGGGGGGGGATGGCAAGGGGGGATTGAGTGTTCAGCCTTGAGCAGGGGCTTGGGCATTTGGGCTTGAAGCAAACAGGTGATAAAGAACCAGACAGAGAGTTTGACTGGCCAGATCATCCTGCAGCTAACTTTGTTTGGCATGCCCTGCAGACAACTTATTCAGCCTATCCTGCACCTAACACTTAGTATAAACAGAAAGCCAAATAGATAAAAATAGGTAGATAGCCATAAAGCCAAAAGCTTTTACATGTTATGCTTATGATTGCAGTTTAGGAATCATTTTAAACCCAGAGTAGTGGACCACACATGTGATCCCAGCATCTCAGGAGGCTGAGGCTAGAGGATCATAAGTTGGAGGTCAGTTTGGGCAACTTAGTGAGAGACCTTGTCTCTAAATAAATAAATAAAAAAACTGAGGATGTGGCTCAGTGGTAAATCACAATTGGGTTTAATCCCCAGTTCCACACACAAATACACACAAATAATTTTGAAGGGCACATAGAAATGTTTCAACTTAGGCATGCTGGTCAAACAAGAGTATCACTTAAGTGTGCATAACACTGGTCAGCTTGTCTCTGATGCCTAACAGGTGGCCAAGCTTTGGGGTATCCTGCACCTTCACCGGCCCTGAGCACCCTGGTGAGCCTTTGTGCAATGAGCACCACCCAGGCCACATGGTGTCTCCCAAAGGTGCCACATCCTCAGAGTCCTCAGCGTTGTCCTCAGCTGAGATGGGCAAGATTGGGCTAGGAGACATGCAGCCCACAGTGTCCTGTGTCCAACCTGTCACTGCCACCATCAAGTTATGTGGGCGAGGGGAGGGGAGTCTTTCCCATCCTTCAGGGCCTTGGCTAGCCTCAGTTTTCAAGGAGGGAGAATGTTTGGAGGTGGGGCCTAGTGGAGGAAGTTAAGCCATGGGTGGTGTGTCTTGCAAGGGAATATTCAGGACACCAGCCACCTCCTCCTTTGCTCTCCAGGCCACAGTGAGTGAGCATCTTTGCTCCATCACTTACTGCCACCATGAAGAACTGTCCTGACACAGGCCCAAGAGCAACCAAAGAGGCCAACCAAGCCTGAAACTTCTGAAACTGTGACCCACAAAAAATGGTTCCGCCTTTTATGTTGATTATCACAAGTACTCTGTCACAGTAATGGGAAGCTAACTATGTACAGTATGTACAGCCCCAGAGAAAAGGTAGAGTGTGGAGTAGTTGGAAACTACAAAAAAATTTGTAAGGCTGGAGTGAAGGATTGACATTGAGAAATGGCAACTGTGAGAGGAGAAAAGGTTAAATCAGGAACTACCGGTTAGCTCTCTCTCTCAAAAAAAAAAAAAAAAAAAAAAAAAAAAAAAAAAAAAGCTTAATATCTATCCTAAAAGCAATGGAAAACTATAATCTGATCACCAGAGAGTGGCCCCCCCATAGCATGAATGTAGATGGACCACTTATTCTAGACTTTTTGCAATCAGCTGTGCTCCTTTCTGTTAGTCAGCTCTTCATTTCTGTGGCGAAATCATCTGACCAGAATGACCAGGAGAAGGAGATTTCCTTTTGGCTCCCAGTTACAGAGTCTCCGTCCATGGTTGTCCAGTTCCAGGGCTCTGGAGCAGGGATAAGACAGAGCATCCAACACCATGAAAAGAATCACCTTTAGTGTGTTCATGATTTATAAATAAAGAAAACAGAAATAACAAGTGTACGTGAGGATATGCAGAGAAATTGGAATCTCATACATTGCTGGTAGGAATGTGACATGGTTCGGCCACTGTGGTTGGTGGTTCTTCAAAAGTTAAATAGAATTATCTTATGAACAACAATTCTATTTCTAAATTTATATGTACACAGAACAGTGTAAATAGGTATTCAAGCAAATTCTCATAAAAAAGGAATAAAATACCGATATATGCCACAACAGGATTCAACCTAGAACACATCACACTAAGTGAAGAAGCCAGACACAAAAGGTAATATATTTTATGATTCAGTCTATATGGAATATGCAGAACAGGGAAATCCATGGACACAAAAAGCAGAATCATGGTTGCTAGTGGCTGGAGGGAGGAAGGGATGATGATTTACTGCTTAGTAGATACAGGTTTTTCTTGGAGGCAATGAAAACCTTTGAGCACACATTAAAACTTGTGGTTGCACAACACATTTGAGCCATGTATTAGATGGCTCAGGACTGTGAAAATGTGAATGTCATTGGGATGAAAATATCTAAAAGGAACAACAAAGTTGGTGATGTTCAACAACTAACAAATTACTACCGAGGTCATATAGGATCAAATTATTTATTACCACACTATAGCATGTAGACAAATCTAGGAGACTTTAAGGCCTAGTCCAAAGACTAAGAACAAAAATGATTAATAAATAAGCAGTGCATCTATCATGGGCAGTTATTGTGAAAGTTCAAAGATGTACCTCTGATTATGGAGAATGGGAAAATATCTTGAAGAAGATGACATTAATGGAACTTTAAGGACTAATGGCATATAAGTGTTTGGGTTGGAGGTTGAGAAATGCAATACTACCAGGCAAGGTTTCCTAGTTGCAAGAGGGGTATGTGGTAGATCAAAGCTATTCAACTGTCCAATCTGGTTGACATAAACACTGTATAAATTGGGAACACATATTAAAGAGCAGGTGTCAAAGGACTCTGTCCCCTTGTGTTCCTAGTATATATTGTAATGATATGCAAAGCAATGGTGAATGTCAAAGATAGACAAAATGTTTGGTAAAGTTTTTTGTTTTTTTTTTCATTTTAGATAGACACAATATCTTTATTTTATTTATTTTAATTTATATGTGGTGATGAGAATCTAACCCAGTGCCTCACACATGCTAGGCAAGTGCTCTACCACTGAGAAACACCTTCAGACTAAAACTTGTTTCTCTATAAACTTGGATAATACTAACAGTATATTCCAGCATTTATTACTATTGTGGCATTCATACTAAGAAAGGTGTGTGACAAATTTGAAGTACCAGGAAAGCACAGTATAAGTAGAAGAATTGCATTTAAAATGAGTTAGAAATGTGTTTGGGGCCATCTGGGGAAAGTTTGCAAGCTATCCTATGCAATCTGTACTCCACGCATAATACAACAAGAAATCAGGACAGCCTACTGGCCATGACCTGGTTCTATGGTACAAATGAGTGGGCAGTATGGGGACAGCTGAGTGTGGTGCACGATGAGATCACACTGGCAAGTTGTTCAGAAGGCTTAGGACCCTGCCCTCATTTTTCTACTTGGTGTTCAACTAAAGGCCCATCCTTATGAACTGTAGTGAAATTTTGGGGACATGGAAAGAGGGAAATTTTCCATGGAGAGGAAGTACAACCCTTAGGGAGATGAGAACCTGCCACAGAACAGAACAGTGTTGGTTTCATTATGCCTGATGAAGAAAAGGAAGGGGTGGTCAGCACAGAATGTTGGTTTACATGATGAGCCGAATAGAACTATGTTTACGGCTGTGGCTACCACAGCTGCAGTGCCTTCTTCATTCACCTCCACGACACTCTTGTGCACAACCTTGGACAGACACAGGTCTGTCTCAGTTGACATGGCAGACAATTCAGCCTGGCCCGGTTGAAAAGCATCGACCATTCCCAAACGCTGAAGCACAGACTTCATTTCATAATCCTCCTGCAGTTTAAATCTTGGAAGGAAAACTTCCACTTCAGTATTCTGCAAAGAGGCTGCCTTTGTCCAGGCTATGAATTTCTCAAAAGTCAGGTTATTTTCCACCTGAAAGACCAGAATCACAGGTTCATATTCAGACTATGGTGGGTATCGACAGACACACAGACATTTCCATGAATATTCCTTGTTGACTGTCCACACAGGACCAGCAGTGCCTTCAGCTGCCCAGAAGCTTGTGAGAGATCTGACTTGTCCACCACCCCCACGTGCTATCCCATAGATGATTTCCCTGCAGGAAGACTGTGGCTGTCCCTCCTTATTCATCCACTAGCAAGCCATGTTTATTTGTGAAAAGCATCTATGCCTAGTCAGTGGTGCTTTTCTAGTGGTATTTGTTGCTTTGAAGGAGGCTTAGCTTTCACATGGTAAACCACTGCTGGCAAGCCAAAGAGACTGGGGAAAGGAAGGGCTCTCAGTGTGAGCCTCTCCAGGAGAGGGACATCTGTCTAAGGTGGAATGAGGCACTGTTTGTGGAAACTCATCCTCACATTAGGGACCTGAAGAGAGGGAAAGCCCATGGGAGCTGCTCTGCTCACAGAGACCCTTTAGGTCATCACGGTGCACTGCCACCCTTGAGAGGATGGTTGACTCTCTTTCTATAAGGATCATACCGCAAGGAAGCAAGGAGGACAGGGCTGGGCCATTTGGGCTCTTGGGTTGGAGATACTGTGAAGGAAAGGCACAGGGTGTACCCACTTCTTCCCACAGAAATTGTGAGTTTAAAGGAGTGCAGCCCCTCCCAACTCACCACACTGAGGTCCACGTCCTCATCTGGGAGCAGGATGATCATGCTCAGCATCTTGCCAGCGTAGGGCAGTTCCAACACCTGTGTCTGGGCCTCACTGATGTAGATGTAGTTAAAATTGGCTTGCTGCCACATCATCTGCACTGGCCATACGTCCCACTGAGAGGAATGACCACATGAACACAGCATTTAAAATGGTATAAAAAGGGCAAGAAAACTCTCAACTCTGCTGGGGTCCAGCACTGCTAGAAATTAATGAATAATTATCTGAAATATGCCTTATAAATAAGGGGAGGAATTTAATGCATACAAGCTTCCTTATTGCATTACATTGCATCTTAAGGGTTTACAGAATTTAGCAAACTATACTAATATCAGTTTTATTTAAAGTTGACTAGGGCCTTTGCAGTCATTTTTAATAATACAAAGCAGCAGATGTTGAATCAATAATGATAAGGTATGATTAACAACAATTCAACTGTGAGATTATTTTCTAAGATATTTTTTAGTTGTGCTTGGACACAATAACTAGTTATTTTATTTGTTTATTTATATGTGGTCCTTAGGATTGAACCCAGAGGCTTGCACATGCTAGGCAAGTGCTGTGCCACAGAGGCACAACTCTAGTACCTAAATGTGACATTATTTTAATTTAAAGAATAATAGATTAAAAATCTGGGGTGTAGCTTCATGGTGCACCACTTGCTTAACATGGACAAGGTTATGAGGTTGATCCCTCATTGCACAAAAATGTAAAAACAAAACAAAAATCATGATTCAATATATGTGTTTTCACATTCCCTCTTTGTACTCTGTCTCATGTCTGATATATATATATATATATATATATATATATATATATATATATATATATATATATCACCTCTTTTTGCTTTTTATCCAAGCAACTTGTGTCTATAAGGAGATATTTGTGTCCAGAATAAGGTTCAACCAATACATTATGAGACTTCATCAGAGGCATTTAAAGCGCTAATAGGCTGTAAACCATAATAGATAGCAAGTATTATTTATTCAAGTCATTTTTCCATTGAGATTAAAATTCATTAAAAGAGATGATAAGTTTGAAATTATTATTAACCAATTATGCCTTTACAAAGTTAAATTTTCTATTCAATTTCTTCCTCAGACTAGCATAATTTTTTAAAGTCTCTCCCTACCTGGTTTACTTTGAAAGGCATTTCTGTTGTGCATGCTTTGTCAAATGTCTCGTCCCATTTTCCTTGGAAGTAGATGGCATTGACAAGAACCAGCCTGGTCTGCTCATCAATCGAGCCCATTGATAGCAACTCTGGAATTTTACCTTTCAAGAAAAGCACAAATTCTGTCAGTTGCTTTTTCTGAACCCATGGTGAATAAACATCACAATGATGTCTTGGAGATCCAAACGTTATGGTTTCATATGTGCTGAGTTTGGATGATATGTATCAAAGTCTAAAATCCCAGCTGTGAATGGTATTCATGATGATAGACACTGGAAGAGCCACCAAATTGCAGATGGTGAAAGACTTCTGTGTCACTGGAGGAAAGCAGGTTGGGACAAAGCAGAAACTTGACACCAGGTTGGAGAAGAAGACAAGCAGCAAAGGAGAGAGGGGCTGGGTAGGAGCTGACATTACTTACTGTGGCAAAAGCAGCTTCAGGTCTAAGGCCCTGTGGTCAGGCCCAGTTCTAACATTGTACAGATACCTGGCCACATTCCTGGGGCAGAGAGAATTGAATAGCTCCAGAGCAGTGACATAGGAGGAGTTTCTGGAAGCTATATAAGAGATAATATGATTGTATCCTCCTGGCACCTGGAATCCCTGGAACAGGTAATAATTTGGATAGGTGAAGGTATGTCCTTCTTTCCCTGTACATCAAGTGGTATGTTTCCAAGGAACTAAGAGCATCCCTGCTAATTTGCTGCCTCTAGAGGGCACAAGAAGAGACGACTCCAAGAAGAAGTAGTGGAAAGAACTACCTCTATTTTTTACTGTCTCATTTGTTAGCAGAAATAGGGACATTCCTAGAGATGTGTAAGTGACTGATGGTTCAAATATCAAACCATTATTGACCTAGAGGACCAAAGTTAGAAGTTGTCACTCTCTAAAACAGAAATGAGTACATTTTAACCTCACAAGCAGGGTGTTTTCAATCTGTGGAATGGATCAGCCCTGAGAGATGTTGACTAATCAAGTCTAGGCTTCTCAAGTCTGATGAAGGACACTTACGTGAGAGATAGGAAAGAAGAAGTAGGAGAAGTCATCTTAACATGTAAAAGTGGGAGAAGTGATGTCCAAACTGACCCCAGGAAGAGAAAGGCCAAAGGCATGACTTGGGAAGATCTGGCCATTGATCTGTTCCCATAGATGACAGTCATCTGCTGTGTGAACAATACAGGCCAGTGACATGTAAAGTATTACATGGGAAATCTGACCTACAGGTTTCTATTGACACTTGCATCAGCCACTCTGGCCCTAGGAAAACAGACAGCATTAATTCTCTGGTTTTGAAAACCTGAGCACTGATCAGATCTTCTGTGAGCCACTAAGGTTCACAGGCACCAAGAGGCTCAGCCAGGCAACCTTGCTCTGATGGTTCTGCAACACCAGTGACATTAGCAGTGAGGAGGAGAGGTAGAGGACAGAAGAGAGGAGAACAGGGGTGGGGTGGGAGGAGAGGGAAATAACTTATAATTCTGACCTTTTGTTTCTTTAGAGACCCAAGTATTTATATGCTCCCTGGACTTCTCTGTAGCTTCAGCAAAGGACAGCAGCTCCAGCTCCGCATGGTAGAACTGAAGACAGGACGCCTTAAATGTCTTTGGAGAGAAATAGTTCAAATGGCCAGGTTGCTCAATAAAATGACAGTGAGCTTCAAGGCATTCTGAAGGCTATTTTTAGGTTGTTCTTAAAATTAAAAACATGATCAAATCTTAAGCTACTTGATGGTGAAATATTTCAGTTTGTTAGGAGATATTTCCTGAGCTCGAGAGAAAATAAATGAAATTTTAGATATTGCCAAAATTGAAATAATACAAGTTATGTTTGTAGAATTGGGGTCTTTATAAAAAACAGTTTACTGTGAGTTTCTCAAGTTCTCTGGAATATTATCCTTTTATTTACCTATTTATTTATTTGTTTTCTTATTTATTTATTTTTGCTTGGTTTTTCAGTACTGGGAATTGAGCTCAGGGCCTTGAGCATGCTAGGCAAATTCTGTACCACTGAGCTATGTCCCAAGACAGTTTTCCATTTTGTTCTTGAGACAAGGGTGTCACTAGGTTGCCCAAGATGGCCCCTTACTCTCCATCCTCTTGTCACAGCCTCCCCAAAATGCCATACTGCCTGGTCTCTAGGGTCTCTCTTCTGGGTTGTATATTTCCAGGTATTTTAAATTCCACTTTTAATGTTCTGTTGAATCAGCTTACTGAGAGGAAATCATAGGTCTTCTCTCCAAAGAGCCTGTTGGCTGTTGTAAGCAAGTACTTAGACCCAAGATTGTTCACTTGGGGGAGAAGCATCTGGAAGCCCTTATGGATGTCTTCCTCTGTGTTTAAAGACATTGCCTGTGAAGGAAAGCAAGAAAACCCTCTCAGTTTTGATCTTGATCTCCACAAGAATTTTCAAGCAATATTCTTCTCAAATACTGCATGAATTTATCCTTTGAGAGGAAGTTGATTCTAATTGAGAAGTGACACTGGTGGGATAGGTGGAGAGAGGGGCCAGGAAACTGCTGAGTAAGATACGGGGGTTTTGTACCTGCACAGAGCTCTCTGCATAGTTTATAGATGAGCAATATTACAAAACGAAAGGGGCAAGAGAGATTCAGAAAAGGGACTATTCTTAAGTCCTATATCCCATGGAAACCATAAATTTGTCAGGAATAGAGAAAAACTTTCCTCTATTTATGTACAAAATAATGCAGTTCAAAACAGTAATATTACTTGCCTTTATTTATTTACAAAGATGCAGTTCAAAAAACTAAAAGTCCAAGAAAAATTTGGACAGTAATGCAATCATCATGATAACATTTAAAAGGAAATAAAAGTATAAAATGAGCAATATGATTAATAAGAATAAATCAGTTCTTAAACAGTATCCTAGAGAGAGATAATATATGATTACTATATGATACTTTATATTTCAATAAAGGTGTCATATTCAACAAGGGAGTTTCATTTGACTCTGAAATACGTAAATCACACAATTTATATTTAATGACGTCAATGTAGGAAACTAAAAATCAATAACACTACAAATAAAATACCAACAACATGGAAATTAACCTACTAACTAATTATTAAGAACAATTTCTAAAGAAATAACTTTCCTATGTAACAATCAAATAACTAACATGTTGACTATTGTTTTCTTCATATTTACTCAGCACTAGCTTTTGACATAGTATAAATAAGTGACAAAGCAGCACAACTTTGGGATGCAATCTTAAATGACAGTACTCAAAAAAATCTATAAAACTCATATTCCTAGAATTTGTAAAATGACTTCCGTTTCCCAACATAATTAAATTTAAGCTATGTATATTTTTCTCAGTCTTCCAGTTGGTCAATATACCTTCTTTTTTGCCTAGATATTAGCCAGAAATTAACAAGAAAAGTCCTGTCACCTGGCAAAGATGTACAACCAAATTACCAAACCTTTTATTTTGTAACTGGAATGCCGTCTAACGGAATATATAAGGTATTCAGCAAAGGGGTCAATGTGACTTGGTTTGACAAGTTAATTTGAAAGAAAAAATATATAAACATCTTTTATCCCACACAAACTGAAGTTTCCTGAATAATTTAAAACCAGAAAGAAAAACCTTTTAGTAAATTAATTTTGACCATGAAAGAAATTAGCAGAATGACAATTCTACAAGAAGCCAATTTGAATCATTTTCAAAAGTGGTAATACAGGTTTGTGTAGTTTCAGTCTTTTCAACCTTAGAGGCAAATCTGAAACAACAGTAGTAACAGGCAGGAGCAACAGGCATAATGTAATGGCAATCTTTTGAGAATATTTGTGTATTAACACAATCATATTTTTGTTAGTCTATTCACTCCACAATTGTTTTCTTATGAATAAGCATGAGTCATAGTAGACACATAGATCATATCAGTTAAGTCTCTTGTCACAATAAGCATTAGAACTTTTTGGAGCTGTTTCTTGTGTGAAACATGATTTTGAGTAGCAAGTTTTTTTTTTTTTTCCTCTGTGGCTCATGCCCAGGCCTGAGATTTGCAGTAATGTAGGAGCAGTTTAACATCACTGCCCAAATATCCCTCATCTGGGGGAGGAGCAAAGGACTGATTCTCATAAGTGAACAACTGTTCCAAGGCCACAAGTTTAAGGAACTTCTTGATGAAGTCAATGAGTCCTTGCATGGTTCAGGTTCTCTCTACAACCCAAATTTGTTTTCATTATAGGGGTGCCCCACAGCCTTTAGAACTATGTCCATTTTTATCTTGGTGTCACTGGAAGGACCTCTCCCTGGCAAGACTGCAGCAGAAGAAGGGGACTCTGGAGTGGCTATTATTGGGGAGACATCCGTAAGTCTTTCATGCCAGCAGCAGCAGTTGAAGAGAGTTTCCACACTGACCTTGATGATTCTTAATAAAGACTAAAAATGTTTATCCTCTTCTAAAGAATGATTCTCATATTTAATATAATATTTAAATATATGACTTATAATTTAGAAAATAATATGAATGTTCTATTACCAAACCAAGTAATTTCATCAAAAAATAGTTAAGCAGCATTAATTATTTTAATGTTCCAAAGGAAATAATGATATAACAAAACTCCCAACACACAATGTTAGAAAAGGGAGAAAAAAAATCCTGAGGAATTTAGGGAAAAACACAAAATGCTCATGAGTCCAAAAATTGATCTTTTCAAAGAAAGCACACATATCTACCAAACATAGACTGACATCAGCAATTGTAAGAAAAATTTATCAATACTCACAAGAAAAGTTATAAATGAAAAAGAGATTACACAGTAACCCCTGCAAGCAACCACCACAACATTTCACTTGAGGAAACACCTCACCTCTCTCCGTCCCTTCATTCTGTACCCTCTCCTTGCAGACCAGTCTCTCCTCCTGAGTGACAGGTGAGCTTACCTGAGCCATCTGGTCTTTGGTGTTCCCATTTGCCCCCAGGAGGACCATGGCCAAAGCAGAGGAGATGCTCAGGGGAGAAAAAAACACATTTTGTGAAGGTCTGTCTTGACACAGCATCTTCAAAACCTGGATGGCAAAGGTGCCATTTGCTTTTGAAAGAGAATCCATGATGCAGGGTCTGGGGGCAAAGAAGACAGAGAAACACAATGAAATGGGGCTGAGGACACTGTGTGTGGTCTCTGCTTGGCTTTCATTTTTCTTGTGAATCAGAAAACTTCTGAGTACCAGTGAAATCCATGGGAGTGGATTAGACATGTGAGGAAGGGGCTGATCTCTGTATAACATCAAACTGTCAAGTAAAGGAAGAGCAGAAAAGCATGCAGAGGAGAACAGAAGTTGACAGGTTGAAGAAAGAAGAGTGAGTAGTCAAAGAAAGAGCAAGAAGGTGCTACTTGAAGCCAGAGACAGTGGGTTTAAACACCATGGGGCAGCTCTATGCAGTGAGACCCTCCCTCACCCGAGGAGGGCCTTAGATTCTGGGAAACCTCCTTGACAACTTCCCATTTCTCAAAGATCCCCCTAAATCCATGCCCAAGCAAGCCTTCAGTACCCTCCCAAATCATTACACCCAACTCCACTTCTCTAGCCCCTGTGATCCTGTGCCTAGTACAAACCACATGTCTCCACTGAATAGCCTCTGACCTCCATGACCATGAGATCCCAAGTACAATCAGCCCCTGCTCACTAAAATGCAAAGCAAGTGGGCTGGGAAGTATCAGAACATGGGTGTCCCATGTTCTGATAAGAACAAGAAGTGGTATCTTGATCCTTTGAGCTCTCCCTTAAGTCTCCAGTGGTGCTTGGGAGAAGCTCAAAACGTGTTTTGTAGATGGCATCCCACCTGCCTGGCCTGGTAGTTTGCTGCAGTTCTCCTCTATCACAGCCTCCACCACTACCCACCCTGATCCCCCCAATCGCCTCTGAGCTTTGGAAAATAGTGATATACAAATTAAGAGGTTCCCCTTCAAATCTCTGTCACTAGGCTCAAATCACTCATTGCTCTCTCCTAGGCTCAATACCAAGAGGTACCAGATGTCCTAGTCTACAGCTCCCTCCTCCCCACCCTGACTCATCACTTGAAATTGTAATTCCTTTTCTCATTTATTGTTGGACCCACAAGATTGGCAGGAAAGGTACCTGGAATCCTGATTTTAAGCACCTGCAAGTATGCTCAGGAAACAGCAAGAGCTCCATCAATTAGGGGGAAACCTCAGATAAATAAAGGTTGCACTGGTTGTGAACTGTATAATGGAGATTTTAAAAGCACAGTGAAAGGTAAGGCAGAGTTATTCTGTGACTCCCCGAGGAGAGAGGAGAGGTGAGAAAATAGGGCCAGTAGGTGGGAGTGGTGTTGGAGCATGAACACCCAACATGGAGAGGTCCAGAGCCAACCAGGGGCAGGCAAGAGGCAAGCAGAGAAGCCAGGAGGCTGTGCAGCACCTTTGTCTTCTTGGAACCCTGCTGCCCTTCTCTGGGACTTGCCCTAAGCAAGGTCCTGCTGTACCATTGACCCCCATGATCTCCCAAGAAGCTGTTTCTAAACACAGCAATGACACTGACTTTTTAGATTGTCTTTTCTCATCTCAGTTTCTGGCATCCCTTCTCCCAGTGGTGGCCTGGGGTTTCTAAACTTGCCTTGGTCCATTTCAGCCCCTGCACAGAGAAGTCCTCACCTGCCACCTTCCACAGAGTCTCTCTCTCAGGTCTCAGTTCTACTAGCCTTGTGCTGACTTCTGAATCACAGGACCAGGATCTACAGCTGTGCCTCTCTCAGGTCCACTCTGGGGCTTCTGCACTCCCAAAGACCTTTTACCAGGCCTGATTAGATCTGGGAATTCCTACCTTCCAATAAGCATTCAGTGCCCCAGGGAAGAAATCCATGGGACCTGAGTCAGGTCATGAATTCCCTTGCTCTTGCTCCCCTAGCCTGGCCTCTGTCACCCACTGGTTTACACTGGAACACCAAGGGAGACACTGGGGTGGAGTTGGGCACAGCATGTTTTCTAGAGGATTCTGAAAGTGAAAGCACTCTAAACTGACAGCCAAAGGCAGGCTACAAAGTCCCCTGGGAAAAACACAGTGGGGACTGGGGAAGGACACAGATCCTACAAATCTGGGCTTCCCTACTGACAGAAAGAAAAGACAGAATGACAGGCTGAGATTTTAGGGGAGGAAAGTCATATAGGTCTGTATTCTGAGCCTCCTGCCTGACACAAAGGAGAGATTCAGCTAAATGGAATGTGTCCCTTTCCCTTATATGCTGTTAGTGGGAATGTCAATTAGCCCCATCACTATGGGAAATTGTAAGGAGTTTCATCAGGAACTAAAGGTAGTGCTACCTACCACATGATTCAGTTATACCACTCTTCTCTGTGTTCACATGAAAGAATCAAAGTCAGCATAGTAGAAGAGACAGCTGCATACCCAAGTTTGTCCCAGCATAGTTCACAAGAGCCAAATTATGAAATCTGCCTAGGTGCCCATTAGCAGATAAATTCATCAAAAAAGTGGTAAGTATATGTGTACAGTAGAGTTTAATTTATCCATAAAAAGGAAGGAAATGTGATTTGTACGAAAACAGATGAAACTGGAAAACATCATGTTTAAGCAAAACAAGTTTCAGAAAAGCAAGTATATGATGTTTTCTTTCATATGTGGAGTATAGAGAATGATATAAAATGACATGTAAGTAGAATATGGACTAATAGGAAAGATAAGGGGTGAGGAAAGCACAAGGGGGGACAAGAGAGTGTTACAGGTAGGGTGGATTCAGTTAGAGTACTTTATATGCATGCATGAAATTGCTACAATTAAACAAATTTTTTGCATACTTACTATGCACTCATAATTATATAAAAATAAATTTTTAAAAAGGTTGTTTCCAAGGGCTGTGTATATAATTTAGTGGTAGTGTGCTTGCCTCATACACACAAGACTCTGGCCTTAATCTCCCACACCAGAAAAAAAAAATAAAAACTTTGTTTTCCAGTTCTCTACCACTCATTATTACCAGTGCAGCACCCTCTTAGAAAACACAGTGTCCAAAATCGAAGCAGCTGATCCCTTTTCCAACTTTTGGTGCTTAGGCTGAGGAACTGGTATATAAGCAGTCCTACTCCTCATTGGCAATGTGACAGAAACAGAGACTGAATCAAAATGGCTCGGACCTCAAGTGTGTCCATCAGCAGGTTCTGAGGCAGGGACCACCTGGAGCACATTGGTTTAGTAGTTCATGTCATCCAAGCTCCACACTCTTCCCCATCCCTCTTTGTACCAACTTCAAGCAATTGGAAGTACTTCATGTTGACATGTTGTCCCAAGAAGAGAGCAGACCAAATGTCTCTTCCTCTGAAGCAGGGAACATTTTCTAGAAGTTTGTCCATCAGCAGATACCTGTCTGTTTTCAAATTAATGAAAATTAGTTTTCTCTCCTGAGTACCTGAATTAGGGTGAGGCAAAACATTTATCAGGCATTTATCAGGTTCTTAGGTGCTAACCCTCCATTTAAATGACCCGAGAATGAGGGCTTCCATAAATTTTCACTGAAGGTGCCATGGCATTTTTTTAATAACACCATTATTCCTTGGCACATGCCTGTAATCTCAGCAGTTAGGGAGGCAGAGGCAGGAGGATCTAGAATTCAAACCCAACCTCAGCAAATTAGCAAGACCCTGTGACAATCAAAAAATAAAAATATTTGGGGATGTGGTTCAGTGGTTAGGTATCCCTGGCTTTACTCTCTGTATACAAAAATAAATAAATGAATACACGTGAAAGTAAACAGATAAATAATGCTTGTAAAAACATGAATATGCTTACCATAATATTGAAAAGAGAAGGAATCTGAGACATTCTAAATTCAGTTATAAGTAGGATGAAGAAAAGAAAAGATATGAGTTTAACTGATAGTTTCAAGCTAAACCAACAAAGAAAAAAATAACTGCAGCATATTTTTTCCCATATTTTTAAGATCAGCCATTGAGACAAAATTTTATTCTGTTTATTGACTCAACCAACCAAGAGGCTACAGAAACATGTTTCTACTGACTCTCTTCCTATCCCAGTCATATCCCTCTTCTCTCTATATATTGTAGATTTAATGAAAGTAATCTGCACCTCCTGCTCCCTGGATTTTTACAACAAAATATCTTTAGATCCCGTGGACATTTTTCCAACTGCTACATGATAATGCTGCTAGTGACTTAGGGAATTTGCCCATGGACCAGGCTAACAACAAGCACAGCTTGTATTTCAGAGATCTCTCCATCTCAAAACTATGGTTTAACAATACTCACCCCTTGAAATCATTCAATTTCAAGTATTCACAGAGCTGTACAACTGTCACCATTATCTTAGTCAAGAACATTTACATCACTTCAAAAACAAATGGGATACTCATTTATAATTATTCTCCAGTAACTGCTCCCTCTTCCCCAAGCTCTGGAAACCACTAATCCATATTTTTCTCTATGTATTTGCCTATTGAGAGCATTTCATGTAAGGAATCATACAGTCTGAGGTATTTTGTTACTGCCTGATTGCAATCTCCAGCTTCTGTAACTTGGCTTGCTTGCATTGGTTAAACCCCCAAACATTCCTTTTGTGGTTTTCAGGCTTAAAAGGGGCACCCTTACAATTGTTCGGGGCTGATCAGGGGAACAGCTTTATGTTCTGGTCAGTCGCCACTTGTGTGCTTCGATAAAGGCTTGATTCAATTATGAATCAAGTGGTCTGAAAGTCAATTTATGAAACCCTGGGATGTTGCTTTAACTATAACTAAGGCTTTGGCCATTTGGAGCATTTGTGGGTCTTCTGAGTGGCTCTGACCACACCTACACACTACACTTCTCATGCTATGCACATTAATGTGGGCATTCTCAGGAGCTTCTCAGGGATTCCTGGAGCAGCAGGGGCTCAGATGAGATGCTAATAAATACTTTAAGTATAATTACACTAAAACTAAGGTTTGTTTGAAATAGGGAACAGAGAGATGTGAGCAGTGGGAACTGAGGTCAAAGGAATAATTCTAATGTGTGTGTCCACAGTACCAACTTCCAAGTGCTTTATTTTTTAAAAAGCTATTTGCCTCCAGTTCTGCCTGGCCTAAGTTGTCAGAATATGTCACATTCCTCAGAATACTATCTGTTATCTGTAGGAGAAATACAGGCCAGAAATTCCAATAAAGGTTCCCTGAAGGGGAACATTTGTGATCCTTATGAAGACCAGTTTGCAGAAGTCAGGGAGATAAGGATCATTCCCCCTAATCATGACTTCTGGACCAAGTGACCTAGAATTGTAATGGTGGAGACTTTTAAAATCTGATGTCATCCTGTTTTCAGTGAAAACTCAAGAGATGGACCTGGCTGGGACTTTCTATAAACTTCCTGGGATACCCCCAATACAACTGTAGGGCAGGAGAAGAGTGTCATCTTCTTTTCTGAGGGGACCCCCCTTCACAAGACAGAGTGTCTTCTTTTCCCTTTTTCTGTTCCTTCTAATGAACTCACACCTGTTACTCTGAGAGACACGTCTGAAATCTTTCTGGCACAATTGTAAGAGTTGGGGTTTAAAGAGGGGGACTCTGAGACTCCCTCAGCTTCTCAGCAAGCCAGTGTCCTGTAACAGCATCTTCCAAAAAGAGTTCCTGTTGATCCTCACATGGCGCTGGTGATAGTTCCACATTCTGTTAGTGCATATGAACTACCTGTTATCCTAGCATAGCAGCTACTCCCTCTCATTGCTCATTAGGAACTGTGGCCATCTTCTCTAACTTCTACTTTTTCTTCACCATTTTTGACAAATCTCTTTGTGGTGATTTCTATGTCATTTATTAGTTTTTCAGGAATTTATATGAATTTGAAGTTTCTCATCCCATGCCTCTATATGACATGGAAGCAAATGAATGAGGCCCCCCTGACCTACAGAGCCAAGCTGTATCATATCCATAAAAATCCATGTCCAAATGCATTAATCCCCTAAAAGCAGAGGAAAAAAAAAACCAGCCACAACATGGCCTCTGCTTTCCAAGGCAGCTTTTTGTTCTCAAAATTCTCAAATGGCCTTCAAACAAATATAACAAAAATGGGTCCCTTCCACCAAAATGTTGCCTGAAGTCATCGTCTGGATTTAGGACTAGGAAATGATTTCCACCCGTCCTTCTTTGCCACATTTGGCGTACATGTCTCATTTATAGCATCTGAAAATTTCCTCTTGTGTCTCAGCCATTTGTTTGGAATTTGCTCTCTGGGTCCTCTTTATTTTCAGAATTTTATCTGGATGCCACTTTAGTGCCGGTTTCTGATATGTCTTTTGGATCGCCTTGAGTGAGTCATGTCTCTGCACACCTAGAACTTCATAGCAACACATTGTTTTAACAAATTGTTGGCACATGTTTGAGGTCTCTGGCGCAGGCAGCAGGAAGGACAAAAGACAGCAGTGGACCTCCTAGTTTTCCTCTTGGCTCCTCCCACTTTCCTCTCTGTTCCTCCTTATTTTTCATCATCTATAAACTACTTATTGAAAGCTTAGATGATTACAATGATTTGTATTAGGTGCTAGACCATAATGAATATCCTATCTATTTTCTCATACCCTTTCTTGAAAATGGTGTTGTGGAGATAAAAATTGGGTACATTTTGAAGCTTCTCCCAAGTTGGTCTCCAAAATGTTTTGCCACTTTTCAATCCCATGGACACTACCGCTTACACTATGAACAGTGGTCTCACTTATTTTTTCTGAACTGTGCTGCACAGTGTCTGCTCCTGTCTCTTACTTTGGACTCACAGTTCACATCCTGTTAAACAAGCCATTCATAATACAGCTCTCACTCAAAATGTACCAAACTAGACCATGTTCCCCCTTAGACCACATTCATTTTAGTTGACACACATTTCAAGCACTTAGAGAAGACAGCCAAGTAGATTGGGCAGAAAATAAATCCACAGAACCACAAAGCTTGTAACTGAAAGTATTTAATTCATTTTCTTCTCTAATTTTTAAAACATGTTCGTAAAATTTTAGTAAGTATAATTGACATGATAAACACTTAAATGTCTAATTTATATTTCACAAATTTCAACATTGTATTCTCCAGTAAAACCCTCACCACCATCAAGATAATGAGTATATTTATTACACTCCAAACATTCCTTCTTTGCAATCGCTTGTTCAAACTTCTTTGCATCACCCCCTCCCATACTTTCAGAAATCATGCAACTGTCACAGGAGAACCCCTAAGGATATCCTGCACAGGGAGAAGGGGACCTCAACTCAGCTCAGGCAGGTTTTGACTTACACCACAGAAAGAAATTTCAGGATGCATCAAAAGCAAACAATAAAAAATGATTTAGGAAAGCAATATTTATTCAAAGGAAGCAAAGAATACAGCGGATAACACCCCAAGGGAGAAGGAATGTAAGTGCTCCTAAGTGAGGCAGGAATTGGGGTTTCAGGTTCCTTCTTTTATATTTTTACCAAATTTCAACTATCAGATTTTTTTGTTTTCTCAATGTATTTTTATTATCAAATATGAGAATATTATTATTAGATTTTATAATTATATATATTTTGTATTTGCATATGAGGAAAAGACCATTCTTTCTCTGCTGAATTACAATTGCAAGTTGGCCAAAAATCAATGGATCATATATATTGGGGCTATTTCTGTGATACTTTGCGTTGTACTTGAATTCTGTCAGCAAGTAGTTCCTAACCAGATAAGAACACTTGACCTCTGATCAGAAATGTGACCCAAAATAAACCCCCCTTTTTCATAGCAAAGACAGTCTTTGTTATTGCATTATTAGCAACAGAAGTTGGACGAAGACATGGTACTAAGTACAACTGGTGCAGAGGCATCTAAATGGTTCACACATCAGGCCATCATTAATCTCAGGGGCCATGGTTCAAACAGGTCTTTCTCTGAAAAAGAAATAAATGAGGTTTGAACCAAGAAGAAGGATATTTTCAGTGCGCAGAACTGCTCAATCCTGAGAAGGATCTGCAGTTAATATATCAAATCTAGTAATTTCAAGTCCAATTAAGGGAGCTTATATTGGAAACATGTAGTCCCCTTAACATGTAAAGGTAGCAGGAAAAGTGACACACACTCTAGGAGGGGCATCCCAAGTGCATGAGTTGGGAAAAAAATGGGTCCAACAGTCTCTGTCTCACAGACATTCTGATCAATCCTTAAGATTGACATTCTTATCAATCCAAAACCAAAGGATTCATGATATTTGTTCTCCTAGGACCAGAGTGGCTAATACAAGGGTTAAAGAAACTCATAGGCCAGATTTCCATTTTAATACTTTACATTAGAATAAACTGCTACTTGCCTGGAATTTTAACATGGCAGCTGACTGTCATCTCTGTGAGAAGATCAATGGCCAGATCTTATCCAAACATGTCCTTGACCCTCCTCTTCTAAGGCCAATTTGGACTGCACTCCTCCAATTTTTACATGTGAATGTGACTTCTCCTACTGCTTCTTTCCTGTCTCTCACTTAAGCACCCTTCATCAGACTTGAGAAGCCTAGACTTGATTAGTCAGCTACAGAGTCTCTCTCAGGGCTGATCCATTCCAACACACTGAAAAAACCCTCCATGTGGGGCTAAAACTTACCTGTTGCTCTTTCAGAGTGTGACAAGTTCTATGCTTGGTCCTCAAGATCAATGATGGTTTGATATTTAAACCATTTAGATACTTTTGCACCACTAGGAACATCCCTATTTCTTCTAATAAATGAGAACATAAAAATAGAGGTAGTCCTTTCCACTATTTCTTCTTGGAATCTTTGAGTCTTGTGTCCTCTTGAGGCAGAAAATTCCTGGGGATCCTCTAATTTTTTTTTTGGAAAGTACCACTTGATATCCAGGTTGAAAAGAATATAACTTCATCTACCCAAATCATTACCTGTTCCAGGGATTCCAGGTATCAGGAGGATTCAATCATAATATCTCTTCTAGTACTTTTCAAAAACTTCTTCTATGCCCCTGACTGGAGGTATTCAATTTTGTCTGCTGCTGAAATTTTGCCAGGTAGCTGTACAGTGTTAGAACTGGGCCTGACCACAGGGCCTTAGACCTGACACTGCTCTTACCCACAGCAGGTAACATCAGCTCCTACCCAGCCCCCTCTCCTTTGCTGCTTGTTTTCTTCTCCATCCTGGTGTCAAGTTTCTGCTTCATGTCACTCTGCTTTCCTCCAGTGACTTAGAAGTCTTTCACCATCTCCAACTTGTGGATCTTGCAGTGGCTGTTGTTATAAATACAAACCCATAGATGGAGTTTTTAACTTTTGTACTTAACCTTCCAAACTCAGCACATTTGAAACCATAATGTTTGGATCTCCAAGACATCATGTCATGCTTATTCACCATGGTTCAGTAAAAGCAACTGATAAGAGTCTCTGCTTGTCTTTTTAAAATTTGTTTTATTTATATATGACAGCAGAATGCATTACAATTCTTATTACACATATAGAGCACAATTTTTCATATCTCTGGTTGTATACATATCATATTCATACTCTTCATACCTGTACTTTTGATAATAATGATCATCACATTCCACCATCATTAATAACCCCATGCCCCCTCCCTTCCCCTCCAACCCCTCTGCCCCATCTAGACTTTGTCTGTTCCTCCCATGCTCCTGCTCCCTATCCCGCTATGAATCAGCCTCCTTATATCAAAGAAACATTTGGCATTTTTGTTTTTGGGAATGGCTAACTTTACTTAACATTATCTTCTCTAACTTCATCCATTTACCTGTAAATTCCATGATTTTACTCTCTTTTATTGCTGAGTAATATTTTATTGTGTATATATGCCACATTTTTTATACATTCATCTATTGAAGGTTATCTAGATTGGTTCCATAGTTTAGCTATTGTGAATTGTGCTGCTATAAACATTGATGTGGCTATGTCCCTAGAGTCTGCTGTTTTTAAGTCCTTTGTGTATAGACCGAGGAGAAGAACAGCTGGGTCAAATGGTGGTTCCATTCTCAATTTTCCAAGAAATCTCCATACTGCTTTCTCTATTGGCTGTATCAATTTGCGGTCCCACCAGCCATGTAAGAGTATACATTTTTCCCCACATCCTTGCCAACACTTATTGTTGTTTGTATTCTTAATAGCTGCCATTCTAACTGGAGTGAAATGAAATCTTAGAGTGGTTTTGAGTTGCATTTCTCTAACTAGTGATGATGAACATTGTTTTCATATATTTGTTGACTGATTGTACATCATCTTCTGAGAAGTGTCTGTTCAGGTCGTTGGCCCATTTATTGATTGGGTTATTTGGGGTTTTTTGTTTTGTTTGTTTGTTTTTGTTTTGGTGTTTAGCTTTTTGAGATCTTTATATACCCTACAGATTACTGCTCTATCTGATGTGCGAGGGGTAAAGATTTGTTCCCAAGGTATAGGTTCTCTATTCACCTCACAAATTGTTTCTTTTGCTGAGAAGAAACATTTTAGTTTGAATCCATCCCATTTATTGATTCTTGATTTTAAATCTTGTGCCATAGGAGTTTTATTAAGGAAGTTGGGGCCTGACCCCACATGATGGAGATTACAGCCTACTTTTTCTTCTATTAGACACAGGGTCTCTGGTTGTATTTCTAGGGCCTTGATCCATTTTGAGTAAAGTTTTGTGCATGGTGAGAGATATAGGTTTAATTCTATTTTTTTGCATATGGATTTCCAGCTTTCCCAGCACCATTTGCTGAAGAGGCTATCTTTTCTCCAATGTATGTTCTTGGCACCTTTGGCTAATATAAGATAATTGTAGTTTTGTGGGTTGGTCTCTGTGTCTATTCTGTACCATTGGTCTACCAGTCTCTTTTGGTGCCAATACCATGCTCTTACTCTGTAGTATAGTTTAAGTTCCAGTATAGTGATGCCACCTGCTTCACTCTTCCTGCTAAGGATTGCTTTAGCTATTCTGGGTCTCTTACTTTTCCACATGAATTTCATGATTGCTTTTTCTATATCTATGAGGAACAACATTGGGATTTTGATGGGAATTGCATTAAATCTGTATAGTGCTTTTGGAAGAATGGTAATTTTGTTAATATTAATTCTGTCTGTCCAAGAGCAATGTGGATCATTCCATCTTCTAAGGTCTTGATTTCTTTCTTTAGGGATCTGCAATTTTCATTGTATAGATCTTTCACCTCTTTCATTAAGTTGATTCCCAATGTTGTTTTTTTTTTAATTTTTATTTTTTGAGGCTATTAACAATGGAGTAGTTTTCTTCATTTCCCTTTCTGAGGATTTGTCACTGATATACAGAAATACCTTTGATTTATGGGTGATGATTTTATACCCTGCTACTTTGCTGAATTCATTCACTAGTTCCAGAAGTTTTCTGGTGGAACTTTTAAGGTCTTCCAGGTATAGAATCATATCATCAACAAATAGTGCCAGTTTGAATTTTTTCCTATGTGTATAGCTTTAATTTATTTCATCTGCCTAATTGCTCTTGCCAGTGTTTCAAGAACTATATTAAATAGAAGTGGCAAAAGAGGGCATCCCTGTCTTGTTCCAGTTTTTAGAGGGAATGCCTTCAATTTTTCTCCATTTAGAATGATGTTGGCCTTGGGCTTACCATAGATAGCCTTTATGATATTGAGATATGTTCTTGTTATCCCCAGGTTTTCTAATGTTTTGAACATAAAAGGGTGCTGTATTTTGTCCAATGCTTTTTCTGTGTCTATTGAGATGACCATATGATTCTTATCTTTAAGTCTATTGATGTGATGAATTACATTTATTGATTTCCGTATGCTGAACCAATGTTGCATCCTTGGGATGAATCCCAGTTGATCGTGGTGCAGGATGTTTTTGATATGTTTTTGTATTTGATTTGCCAGAGTTTTTTGAGAATTTTTGCATCTATGTTCATTAGAGATATTGGTCTGAAGTTTTCTTTCTTTGAAGTGTCTTTGTCTGGTTTTGGAATCAGAGTGATATTGGCCTCATAGAATGAGTTTGGAAGTGCTGCCTCTTTTTCTATTTCCCAAAATAAATTGGAGAGTATTGGTATTAGTTCTTCTTTAAACGTTTTATAGAACTTGGCTGTGTAGGTCCAGTCCTGGGCTTTCTTAGTTGGTACATTTTGATGGCGTCATTTATCTCATTACTTGAAATTGATCAGTTTAAGTTGTGTATATCATCCTGATTCAATTTGGGCAAATTACATGACTCTAGAAATTTGTCGATGCTTTTCATAATTTTTATTTTATTGGAGCACAAGTTTTCCAAATAATTTCTAATTATCTTCTGTATTTTTGTAGTGTCTGCTGTGATATTTCCTTTTTCATCACGTATTTTAGTGATTTGAGTTTTCTCTCTTCTTCTCTCTGTTAGCGTGGCTAAGGGTCTCTCAATTTTATTTATTTTTTCAAAGAATCAACTTGCTCTGTCAATTTTCTCAAGTTTTCTTTTATTTTTGGTTTTGTTGGTTTCAGCTCTGAATTTAATTATTTCCTGTCTTCTGCTGCTTTTGGTGTTGGTTTATTCTTCCTTTTCTAGGGCTTTAAGATATACTGTTAAGTCACTAAATTGTTGACTTTTTCTTCTTTTAAGGAATGAACAGCATGCAATGAATTTTCCTCTTAGAAATGCTTTCATAGAGTGCCAGAGAATTTGATATGTTGTATCTGTGTTCTCATTCACCTCTAAATTTTTTAATCTCCTCTTTTATGTCTTCTGGAACCCATTGTTCATTCAGTAGCATATTATTTAGTCTTCAGGTGTTGGAGTAGATTTTATTTCTTATTTTATCATTGATTTCTAATGTCATTTCATTATGACCTGATAGAATGCAGGTAGTATCTCTACTTTTTAGTATTTGTGAAGAGTTGCTTTATGGTATAGTATATGGTTTATTTTAGAGAAGGATCCATGTGCTGCCGAGGAGAAAGTGTATTGTCTCTTTGAAGGGTGAAATTTTTTATATATGTCAATTAAGTCTAAGTTATTGATTGTATTATTGTGTTCTATAGTTTCTTTGTTCAGCTTTTATTTGGAAGGTCTATCTAGTGAAGAAAGAGGTGTGTTAAAGTCACCCAAAATTATTGTGTTTTGGTCTCTTTGAGTCTTGAACTTGAGAAGAGTTTGTTTGATGAAATAGTTGCTCCATTGTCTGGGACATATATATTTATAATTGTTAAGTCTTGTTGGTGTATGATTCCCTTGAGCAGTATGTAGTGTCCTTCTTTATCCTTTTGGATTGGCTTCAGTTTGAAGTCTACATTATTTGATATGAGGATGGAAACCCCTTCTTGCTTCTGCAGTCCCTGTGAGTGGTATGATTTTTCCCAAACCTTTAGTCTATGGATGTATTTTCCTATGAGATGAGTCTCTTGGAGTCAGCATATTGTTGTTTTTTTTTTATTTAATCTGTTAGTTTATGTCTTTTGATTGGTGAGTTTAGGCCATTAACATTCAGGATTATTATTGGGACATGATTTGTTTTCTCAGTTATTTCTGATTATTTTTTGTATTCAAGGTGACTTGGTTTCTCCTCTGATTAGATTTTTCTTTGGTGCACTATATAATCCCTCCCTCTGCTGATTTTCATCATTGTTTTTCATTTCCTCTTGTAATAATTTGCTGAGAATGTTCTATAGTTCAGGCTTTCTAAATTGTAAATTCTTTTAACTTTTGTTTATCATGGTTGGACATAGAGTTGTTCAACCATCTTTAAGTGTTATCTATGCCGGTATTGTCCACTGGACAAAAAGTAGAGAGAAGGATGTGAGAAGGGAAATGTTAAAAGACAATTGCTTATATTAGAAGATACCTTGGATTATAACCATTGCTATGTGTGCAATTTTATTTACCAGGGCTGTGTGCATAGAGAACAGCTTCTTATGCAGAGTGTCTAGTCCTTCTATATATTTAGAAGTGCTTGACACATTTAAACTAAAAGTGATTGAATAAAACTTTTTTTAAAATAGCTCTTAAAAACTGATTTGAAATACTGTGTTTGGAATTGTTAGACCACTTCTGAATGAAATTGTTAAACCACCTATGAATGGTTTACTGTCTATTATTGTTCACTGGGCTAAGGGAGTTAGAAGGGAAGAGGCTACACAAGGTTTTTTGTTAGAATGTGGTATAAAATCTCAGCTTACTCCTTGTCCTGTAAGGTGTGTTTCATTTAACTTTTCTGTACTGTATATAGTATGTATATCCTGGAAATGAAGTCCTAATTTTATAATGCTTAGTCTCTAGATATGAAAGAAATTGACAGTATATGACAAAAGTAGAGCTGATAAACTAATACATTTTCTGTAGTGTGTGTTAAAATTCATAGAAAGGCATTCTTCTGAAAAGAACTTTTATAAGTTAAATTGTAACATCACATCTGAGTGACACATGTGCCTATATCAGATGTGACATAGGAGAAATAAATAGGAAGAAATGAAGGATTCTAGGCCAGAATGATGCAATTTTGAAGACATTTTCAGATATAACCAGTGTCATGTGTGGAGTTTATTCAACATTACTGGACACACTTAAGTCCTTATTTGAAAAATTTAGTCTTTCTGGATGTTTAGAAGTGCACAAAGTGTGTTAAAAGTCGAGGTAGTAAATAAAACATTTTGTAGATATATTTGTTTTAAAACTCATAAGGAGATAACTGTCTTTTGGAAATGGAATGATAAAAGCACTTCTCTGAGCAGTACATGTTATATTTGTGCTGTTTTGGAGTGAAAGAAGGAAAAGAAAATGCAAAAGGCCAGCAAGCACCACACTCCTGGAAAACACTGATCTTTCTACCATGTCTGTGGTTTTACCTTTCCCAGTGACATTAGACTATGTACCTTTTCAAATTGGCCTCTTTCACTTAGAAATATGAGTGCAAATTTCCTTGGTGCCTTTTTGTGGCTTGATAGGTTATTTCTTTTTAGGGCTGAGCAATTCCATTGTGTGGAATGACATTTTATTGTCAACCTCAATCTTTTCCTCTTAAGGACTTCAGCTGATTAGTTGTGATCCATGAGCACTTTGGAAGGCAATCTGCTCACATAAATGCTCATTACATCTAAAGAAGACCTTTACAGCAATAGCCAGACTGGTGTTTGATTGACTTTCTGGGTATGATGACCAAGTTGACACACAAAAGTAATCAACACAGAAAGTGGGTTTCTTTTTGTCCTCTGTCCTATGGTCTCTGGGTGAACACCAAATGATTCTAAAGGGGGAGAAAAATGATCATAGTTGTGTCTTAGAAAGATTATTCTGAAGAGTATGTCATGGAAGACCGCTCTCATGGGCAATGGTGAGAAAGAGGAAAGATGAAATGGGGTCAAGGCAGGTAGGATGCAGAGACCTCAGCCACCAGTGAAAACACAGTGCCCAGTGAAGTCCCAGCTTCTCCTATGCCATTTCACAGCTCTTCAGCCAAGACTTGGGCATACCTACGTCAAAGATAAATAAAACCAGTCAAAGTTTTAATCAATATTATACAATGGCAGTAGTGAAGAAGTTCCAACAAGAACCAACTTCAACTTTGTGCAGAAAGGACTGGATATTTTAAATGGAGCATTGAACTAGTAAGAGGGAGGGTGGGGGAAGGGCTGAGGAACAAAAATTTAAAAGTACAAAGTGTAATTGTTCAAGTTCAGGTTCTGTCTTCCCACAGAGACTAAGGCAGAGGCCCTTGTCTCCCTGATGATTGCATTCCAAAGGAATGGTTTTCAGGGCCTTGAGAAATGCACTTGTGGGTTGTAAGAGATACATATTTCTATAGACCAAGGGACAGAGGGAAGACTCACAATGGTAAACCCTTTAGAGTAAATGCTTTGGGAAAGTGAGGTCAGGCCCTTTCATAAAATGTTAGCTGTAACAAATGGTGAATTCTTTGAGCAGTCTTGAGTTTTCTGAGGCAGGTACTTTAAGGGGAAGGGCTAGGTTCATCATGCAGATATGGCCTTAAACTATTGGAAACCATATTAGTGTTTGTTTGAGTATTTTATTGTGGAATAGAGCAATAAACAAAATCATATGTGCATTTTTTATAAGCCATAGTTGAGGCCTAGTAGAAAAGGAGGTTCAGCAGAGCCTGCCTGCTTGGTCCAGAAGAGAGTCTGTATGATTCACTGCTGCTCATCCCCCAGTCAACCTTGGATATAGTTTTTCCAATTCCCTCAGCTCCAGATTTGGCATACCTAAGGAAACCCTCAGGCTGGGCTTTCAGCATCTCTATCTCAGACTTCTGCTGGCCCAGGGAAGGAATGGAGCCAGATAGCATCTAAGTCCCCAGGATGGGTTAAAATAACTTGAGTCCTTGTGGGTGAGATAAAGAAACCCTATGCCTGAAAAAGAACAGGTAGGACTAGTCATGCAGCAGCATATGTTTTTTTCCAACTAGGTTTCAAATTTTACACTCAATGACTGTCCAGGTTCTTTAGCCTTGGCCACTCCCTATGTCCATGCCTGTACCCTTCCATCAGATTTCCATCATGGTTTCAAAGAGGCATGAGATAAAAACACATTCACCTGTTAATTAATCCCAGGAGAAAACATTACAAGAAGCAGAAGCTTCAAAGTGCTAAGGGAATTGTTGACTGTGCTTCTTGTGTCTTTCAGGGGAGATGGATGTGAAGGAGTCTTTGGGATTTGATCGGGATCCCATGGACACTTTGTGGAAGAAACCAGTCCAAGGTCCCTGTGTCCTCCCTGCCAGAACAGAACTTTCTCTTTCAAGCCCTGTGGAATAATATTACACAAAACTACCAAAGTGTCCCAGATATTCAGTGAGGAAAGAAGAGTATAATTATGATGAGATGTACTGATAAAAATCAGGGGCCAGAGTAGGGGCACAGCTCAGTGGTAGACACAAGCTTAGCCTATGTGAGGCCCTGGGTTTCCTCTCCCACAACCCTGGAGAAGGCAATGGAAAAACAGGAGTAGGAGAAAGAGGAAGAAGAAGTGGTTAGTTGAGAACCTTTTAAGGAATGGAATTTTCATTTTCTCCAAGAGCAACCAGGCTGAATGACTTGTTCTATATGATTTGTGATGCCATTTTGTAGAAGCTAAGTTGCTATTTCAATCAAAAATGATATGGACTTTTTGATGCCAATTTGATTGAGTTCAGTACAGCTATACTAAGGGGTATATTTAATTGACCTAAATCTCTTCTCTCTTCATACCACTGTGTCTATTTAAATGATTATAGAACCTTCTTAGATACTGCTTGGTGAGTTCATAGAATGATGCATCATTCATTTAAGATCTACTGCTCTCCTTTTTTATCCTCTACCACATTTTATTTAATACTCTTCAGCATCAACACAGTCTGAAAGTTGAGTCCTCAGCTATAAAGTGGTCATGTAGATAATCCAAAACATGCTAATATGAAAATATTTACAATGATCCCTAAATGAGAACATGCTGTTAGAGAGAATGAAGGGAACTAATCACTGAACTAGGAATACAGTGGGGACCTCAATTTGAAAGCATCATATTAGTTACTTTATTGGATTATGTATCTGAAGGAAATTATGAGAGAAACAAGTGTTTCTCACGTGACACCATCAGGCATCTGCCATTGCTATTGTGTCCATTAACTAAGGGAATATCTGGAGGTATAAAATGACAAGGTTTGGGAATATAAAAAGGGGCATCTGTTTTTTTTTCTTAATATGTCCATTACTTTGGGGGTTCCTTGATTGGGTGGTATACAGATAGAAAAGTTACATAGGAAATATAATCCTCATATTCTCTTGGACTACAGCATATCAACAGGATGACCATAAAACCTGCTTTGTCTGAGATCTCAGTTGTATTTGTGACCATGGGGTCCTTCCTATTTCAGCATTGGACATGGTTTTTCCATTTTTAATGAAGTATCATTTATTAATAGCTACAGGAGAAACTGTGGCAGATCTTTACCGCAGTCCCCTTATCCACCAGAGGGAACCCAGGTTCTCCAGTGGATACCTGTAGCCACAGATAAGACTGAACCCTATAGATACCATTTGTTTTCCTTAGGTCAAGGATTTCCAACTCCTCACTTAAATGAAGGACTGTAGAGCTTCTCTTTGGTGTGTTTGACTTGTCACAATCATTACTCTTGTACTTTGAGGACATTATGAAGTAAACTAAGGGTTATTTGAAACTTAGTTTTATCAACCCAATGATTGATTGCCATGCTGTCATGTTAAGTATGGCCACTAAGAGATTAATAGGCAGGTAGACTATACAGTGTGGATCCCCTGGACAAAGGGCTGATTCACATTCCAGGCAGGACAGAGCAGGATGGTGTGGGATTTATCATGATACATGGAATGGTGCACAAGTTCATTGAATAATTTTCAAACCGGGTTGGCTGCATGCAATTGGAACCACAGAAATAAAAACCATGGATAAGGAGTACTAATACACTGGTGGTTCAGGTTTCTGCCAAAGTCTTTCCTAAGAGCATATGATGTACAATGCTTATCTTCAGGCAGGGCCCACTCAAAAAATAAAACCACATCAGTTATTTGACCAGAGGAGATTTAATAGAAAATTGTTCTTTAGGGAAAGGGGAGAGATAGCATGAGAAATAGGGGCAGCTATAACCTCAGGCCAATGACAAGTGAATGATGAAGAGTCTGGCATCACCAGAGACCTACATGCATACACATACACAGACTTCAGCCTTTTGAAGAGGACAAGGCTGCCATTGGAACAAGAAGCTGACCTCTGGCAAAGGCACTGACCTGAGGGCAGCTGGACCACAGAAGCTGCCTGCCACAGCAGCAGGGTATGGGCAGGCTAGATGGAGCTGGTCTATACAAACAATTTGCCAAGTATTCATACAGTTGATTGAGGTTGCAGCATTGTGATTCCTGAAATGGCCATTGCACAGGGACAGCTTGAGGGTGAGGCTAGAGATGGTCATCGTGGATTGTTGGGCCCCTACCCTGATTATTCCCTTCCAGAATCTGGAAGGGAAGTGCTTTTCCACTAGGTCCTCACAGCATCTCACCAGTGCCCTCTACTGCAATGCTGCAGACAGAGAGTGAGTGCAGGGAGACAGGCAGTGAGCTAGTGCTGGCCTGGTCAGGTGTCTGGGTGTTGGGGGACCAGTCTGTAAGCTAGTTGTTCTAAAATCTAAACTCAGTGGTCTTGTGAGAGCCACCATCCTTTATGCTTTTCTCCCTGAGGTGGTGGATGGCAGTGGTTCTTTCCTGTTTACTACCTCAGTGTGAGTCTTTGCACTCACTTTGAGACAGGATGGAGGCCATGTAGTGGGGACAATTCCACTTACAGGTGCAGTGGTGTTTTGGATTTTGCCCAACTTCTGGATCTAATCACCACAATGCATGGAACCCTTGATGCTGTCAGGAGGGCAGTGAAGTAAGTGACCTGGAGCAGACCAGAGAGTGTGGGTGGACTCACACCATCATGGTGGCCATTCTTTAGGTCCATATATCTGTACATGAGAGCCCCAGTGTGCGTCATTTTCTTTAGAATTAAAGAGAGACACAGGTGACCTTGGGCCATGAGGCTGCCAGTGTGCCTCAGGGCCAGTGCACTGACCACAAAGCCCAGGTTCTCTGCAGTCCATCACTAGGAGCTTCAGCCATCTTTATGCCTCCTGAAGCTGAGACACAGGGAGCTCAGCCATCAGGAGAAATGAGCCGTGGGGAAAGGAGGCAGAGCAGGAACAACTGTCCTGGGGATGTGCTCTCATCCAGGGAATGCAAGCCACATTTCTCCATGTTCCATGTACTCACCAAGGGCTCCAGGCTGAAGAGCTCCCTTCTCCTCTCAGCCCAGACACCCAGAGTGTGAGCACAGAGCCTTAGGCGCACACAAGAACAGCTCACAATGCACCAAGAGCTTTTTAGTAACAACTGCTTTTTGTTTTGGTTTCTTTGCATACATGTTATTCTCATTTAGTGCCCTCTTTAGCCAGAATCTCTTAAATGCTTCATTTTTGTAATAACATTTAATTTCCTTATTTTCCATATACTGGCCCTGCTAAAATAGAATATAGCACCTTTCATATGATAGGAACCAACAAAGAAATTTTCCTTTAACTCTCTCTTTATATTTTATTGTAAGTAGCCAGTGGAAAATTCATTTATAGATCATTTCTAGGCAAATTGTGAAGCTAATCACCGACCTGTTTCTGTCTATAATGGGTCTTTTTGTTTTACTAGCAATGGGCATTGTGGTCTCTTAAAGAGAAAAAAAAAAGTTGCCATTCTGTATTTAGTTGCATCCATATATTATGTTGCTGTATTTTTGTTTTATTAAAAAGTTTACATAATAAACAATGTTGTGATGTTAAAATAACAACACAAAAAATGAAGACATTAAGCCAGAATGCACTTCAAGGTCACATCAGGGACACAAGATATCCCAATATCTCAGAGTATTACATGCCATAAGGTAGCATCTGGCACCAAAAATCAAAGGATCTTCCATGAAAAGACCCCAAAAAGAGAAGTTCTTCTGCCTGAGTACTTAGTGCAGGCTCTGATCTCACAAATGCCCAGACGTTCTTCTGTCTGCCTCTGATTTATCAGAAAAGGGTAAAGACAAAGAGACCTAGAATCTGAGAACCAGCTGCTCATAAGAGAATGTTCTTAGAAGACCATGGCCAAGGGCAAGAGGGAGCCAGGGTTGGATTCAGAAGAGTGCACAGGAAGAGAAGCTCTGAAGGAAGTAAATGGACATGAACTACCACTTACCAGAAGCTGCAGTTAAGAGAGAGACCAGAAGATAAAGGTGATGGGTCTCCCCAGCTGGTTTTCTCAGGGGTGAGGGAAGGAAGATCCTTAATGAACGGGACATAGATGGAGCTTGGGGAGCAAGAGAAGAAAGTGGAGTCAGTAAATGGGGGGGATGATATTACTGGTTTAGGAACCAGTTGCCTAGAACAGTGAAAGGAAAAGACAAGCCCAGGGACTAGGGTGTCAAGTTGCTAGTCATCCATGATGGGTGAGCAGGGCAGGGACAAGGAAGGGAGGCTGAAAACTGAGGCTGGCCAAGGCCCTGAAGGATGGGCAAGACTCCCCTCCCCCTCTCCCCTTCCTCCCCCCACCCTCCCTGGATAACTTGATGGTGGCGGTGACTGGTCTGACCCAGGACCCAGGACCCTGTGGGCTGCTGGTCTCCTAGCCCACTCCTGCCCATCCCAGCCAAAGCTGATGCTGAGGACCTGGCACGTTCAGGAGGTAGCAGGAAGGGCGTGGATGGCGCTCATTCCACAGAGGCTGGCCAGGGCTTGCAGGGTCCAAGAAGCTGTGTGGATGCCCAAGAGCTCACCCACATGTTAGGGAGTGGAGCCACGCAGACCAGGCCCTCAGTGACTGCTCCTGCTGGCTCCTGGAGACCACACCTTGTCCAACAAGGCAAAGGCCTTAACCACTGTGGAAGGTGAGAGAAGCCCCTGAGAAAGGAGATTGGAACCAGCAGCCACCCTCCAGCAGGACCTCTTCCTTCTCCATCACAGAGAACCAGAGGAACACACTCTATTTGGCCAATGGGAAATGCCCACTACCTGTTGGAATGCTTTAGTGCCCTTTGTAGAAGACCTGTGTGTATAATAGGATAAAGCTGCTCTCAGCCTCCCCTGCCCTGCCTTGTGCTAAATACTTCTACTGCAAAATAATTAAGCACACAGGGGGAGTCTTTAACCCTGGAAAGGACCAGTGAAGCTTAGCCAGTGAGGGGGCGGGGCAGGGAGGTGGTGGGAGAGGATTACTGGAAAGGAAGGTTTTTGTTTGTTTTTTAGAGAGAGAGAGAGAGAGAGAGAGAGAATTTTTTAATATTTATATTTTAGCTTTTGTTGGACACAACATATTTATTTTATTTTTATGTGGTGCTGAGGATCGAACCCAGCGCCCCATGCATGCCAGGCAGGCATGCTACTGCTTGAGCCACATCTCAAGGAAGGGTTTTATAAGAAGATGGCACTGTAGTTTGGATCTGGGATGTTCCCAGAGGTGCTTGAGTTGAAAGTGTATTCACCAGCCTGAGGGGCTCCTGAGAGATGGGGGAACTTTTGGAGGTGGGGCCTAATGGAGGAAGTTAAGCCATGGGTGGTGTGTCTTTGAATGGAATATTCAGAACACCAGCCACCTCCTCCATTGCTCTCCAGGCCACAGTGAGTGAGCATCTTTGCTCCATCACTTATTGCCACCATGATGAACTGTCCTGACACAGGCCCAAGAGCAACCAAAGAGGCCAACCAAGCCTGAAACCTCTGAAACTGTGACCTAGAATAAGTGGTTCCTCCTTTTGTGTTGATTATCACAAGTACTCTGTCACAGTAATGGGAAGCTAACTATCATTGGTCATAACTGTACAGCCCCAAAGAAAAGGCAGAGCATGGAATAGTCAGAAACTGCAAATAATTCTATAAGGCTGGAGTGAAGGATTGACATTGAGAAATGGCAAAGAGGGACAGGAGAAAAGGTTATATCAGGCACTACCTGGTGAGCTCTCAAAAGGGAGCTTAATCTTTATCCTAAAATCAATGGAAAACTATCAATTCTGAACACCAGAGAGAGGTCTACCTCTAGCAGGAATGTAGCTGGACCACTTAATCTAGGCATTTTTCAATCAGCTGTGGGCCTTTGTGTTATTCAGCTCTTCATTGCTGTAGCCAAATCATCTGAACAGAATGACCAGGAGAAGGAGATTTCCTTTTGGCTCACAGTTGCAGAGTCTCCATCCATGGTTGGCCAGCTCCAGGGCACTGGACCAGGGATGAGGCAGAGCATCTGACACCATGGAAAGAATCACCATTAGTGTGTTCGTGATTTTTAAATAAAGGTATACAGAGAAATTGGAATCTCATACATTGATCGTAAGGATGTGACATGGTTCAGCCACTGTGGTTGGTGAGTCTTCAAAAAGTTAAATAAAATTATCTTATGAACAACAATTCTATTCCTAAATCTGTATATACACAGAACAGTGTAAATAGTTATTCAAGCAAATTCACATACATGCAGTTTCATAGCAGGACTATTAAAAACAACCACAAGGAATTAAAAATCCAAATTTCCATCAATGGATGAGTGAATAAAACAATTGTGTCATATTCAGGTACTGGAATATTATTCAGTCATAAAAATGAATAAAATACTGATATATGCCACAATAAGACTCAACCTAGAACACATCACACTAAATGAAGAAGCCAGACACAAAAGGTAATACATTTTATGATTCAATTTACATGAAATATGCAGAACAGGTAAATCCATGGACACAAAAAAGCAGATTCATGGTTGCCAGGGGCTAGAGGGAGGAGGGGATGAGAATTCACTGCTTAGTGAACATGGGTTTTTCTTGGAGGCAATGAAAACTTTGGGTACACAATAAATCTTATGGTTGCACAACATCTTTGAGCCATGTATTAGATGGCACTGGACTGTGTACATGTGAATGTCATTGGGATAAAAATGTCTAAAAGAAACAACAAACTTGGTGATATTCAACAACTAAAAAAACACTACAGTGGTTATATGATCAAATTATTTATTAGTGCACTATAACATGAAGATAAGTAGAATATAATCACAAATCCTGGAGATTTAAGTCCTAGTCAAAAGATTAATAATAAAAATGATTAATAAATAAGCAATGCAACTATCATGGGCAGTTATTGTGAAAGTTCAAAGATGTAACGTCTTGAAGAAGATGACAGTTGAACTGAACATTAAGGGCTAATGGCTTTTAACTCTTTGGGCTGGAGGTAGAGAAATGCAATACCACCAGGCAAGGTGTCCTAGCTGCAAGGCGGGGTATATGGCAGTTCAAAGCCATTCAACTGTCCAATCTAGT
Source organism: Spermophilus citellus (assembly GCF_964194105.1). Taxonomy (NCBI): domain Eukaryota; kingdom Metazoa; phylum Chordata; class Mammalia; order Rodentia; family Sciuridae; genus Spermophilus; species Spermophilus citellus. The sequence continues at coordinate 22,793,735 of NC_138186.1, forward strand.
TGTCATAAACTCTATATAAATTGGGAACACACATTAAAGAGCAGATATCAAAGGACCATGACTCTCTCCTGTTGTGTCCCTATTATCTATTACAATTCTTAGCATATATGTGCTGAATGATGAAGGGTGAATGCCAAAGATAGACAAAACTAAAATGTGTATTAAAGTGGTTTTTCATTGTAGATTTTCTTTATTTTCTTTATTTTCTTTATTTTAATTTTTATGTGGTGCTCAGGATCAAACCTAGTGCCTCACATATGCTAGGCAAGTGCTCTACCACTGAGACACACCTCCAGACTAAAACTTGTTGTTCTTTAAACTTGAATAATAGTAACAGTATATACCAGCATTTATTACTATTGTGGCATTCAGCTAAGGCAGGTATGTGACAAGTGTAATATACAGGAAAGCACGGGATAAGTAGAAGGAATTGCATGTGGAATGACTGGGAAATGTGTTCAGGGCCATCTGGGGAAAGTTTGCAAGCTATCCTAGGCATCTGTACTGCACTCATCCTAATACAACAGGGAATCAGGACAGCCTATTGGCCATGACCTGGTTCTGTGGTACAATGAGTGGGCAGTGTGGGGACACCTGAGTGTGTGTATCATGAGATCACACTGGCAAGTTGTTCAGAAGGCTTAGGACCCCGCCCTCACCTTCCTACTTGGTGTTCACCTAAAGGCCCATCCTTATGAACTGTAGTGGGAACTTGGGGACATGAAAGAGGGAAATTCCCCATGGAGAAGAATTACAACCCTCAGGGACATGAGAACCTGCCACAGAATAGAAGAGTGTTGGTTTCATTATGCCTGATGAAGAAAAGGAAGGGGTGGTTAGCATGGAAAAATGGTAAATATGAAAAGCTGAATTCTTCATCGTATATGCCTGAGCCCGCCACAGCCTCAGTGCCTTCATCATTTATTTCCAAGACACTATTGTGCACAAACTTGGACAGACACAAGTCTGTCTCAGTTGACATTGCAGACAAGTCAGCCTGGCCCTGTTGGAAGACATCAACCATTCCCAGATGCTGAAGCACAGACTGCATGTTGTAATCCCCCTGCAGTTTAAATCTTGGAATTAAAACTTTCACTTCAATATTCTGCAAAGAGGCTGCCTCGGTCCAGGCTATGAATTTCTCAAAAGTCAGGTTATTTTCCACCTGAAAGACCAGAATCACAGGTTCATAGTCAGACTATGGTGGGTATTGACGGACACACAGACATTTCCATGAACATCCGCACAAGATGAGCAGTGCCTTCAGCTGCCCAGAAGCTTGTGAGGGCTCTGACTTTTCCACCACCCCACATGCTATCCCATATGTCATTTCCCTGTGGCTGCCCCTCCTTATCCATCCACAAGCAAAACATATTTATTTCTGAAAAACATTTATGCCCACTCAGTGGTGCTTTTCTTGTGGTATTTGTTGGTTTGAATGAAGCTTAGTTTCAACACAGTGAACCATTGCTGGCAAGCACAAGAGACTGGAAGAGCTCTCAGTGTGAGCCTCTCCAGGACAGGGACATCTGCCTAAGGTGGAATGTGGCACTGTTTGTGGAAACTCATCCTCACAGTTAGGGACCTGGAGAGAGGGAAAGCCCATGGGAGCTGCTCTGCTCACAGAGACCCTTTAGGTCATCACAGTGCACTGCCACCCTTGAGAGGATGGTTGACTCTCTTTCTATAAGGATCATATCACAAGGAAGCAAGGAGGACAGGGCTGGGCCATTTGGGCTTTGGGTTGGAGATACTGTGAAGGAAAGGCACAGGGTGTACCCACTTCTTCCCACAGAAATTGTGAGTTCAAAGGAGTGCAGCCCCTCCCAACTCACCACCCTGAGGTCCACGTCCTCATCTGGGAGCAGGATGATCATGCTCAGCGTCTTGCCAGCATAGGGCAGCTCCAACACCTGTGTCTGGGCCTCACTGATGTAGATGTAGTTAAAATTGGCTTTCTGCCACAACATCTCCACTGGCCTTGTCTCCTCCTGAGGGGAATGACCACATGAGCACAACATTTAAAACTGTATGAAAAGAGAAAGAAAACTCTCAACTCTGGGGTGATCTAGCATTGCTAGAAATTAATAAATTGTTATCATAAACATGCCTTATAAAGAGGGGAGGAGGTTACTGCATACAAGCTTCCTTATTGCATTACCCTGTATTTTAAAGGATTAGAGAATTTAGCGAACTAGTCTAATATCTGTTTTAATTAAAGTTATAGCTCACAGTTGATTAAGGCCTTTGCCACTCATTTTTAATGGTATAAAGATGCAGATTCTGAATCAGTAATAAGTTATGATTAACAACAATTCAAATGAGAGATTACTTTAATTTAAAAAGTAATAGATGGAAAATCTGGGAAGTAGCTCAGGGGTACAGAACTTGGTTAACATGCACAAGACCTGAGGTTGATTTCTCATTGCAAAAAAACATTTTTAAAAAATTCTGATTCAAGATATGTGTTGTCACATTCCTTCTTTGCATTCTCCCTGTGTCATTCATATACATCCACATATACATATATCACCTCTTTTAGCTTTTTATCTAAGCAGCTTATGTCAATAGGAAGATCTTTGTTTCTAGAATGAGATTAAACCAATACATGTAGGAGACTTCATTAGAGGCAGTTAGAATGCTAATAGGTTGTAAACCATAATATATAGCAAGTATTATTTATTCAAATCATTTTTCCACTAAGATTAAAATTCATTAAGAGGGATGATAAGTTTGAAATTATTATTAACCATTTATGCCTTTACAAAGTTAAATTTTCTATTCAATTTCTTCATCAGACTAGCATAATTTTTGAAAGTCTCTCCCTACCTTGTTTATTATGAAAGGCATTTTGCACACACATGATTTGTTAAATGGCTCATCCCATGTTCCTTTGAAGTAGATGGCATTGACAAGAACCAGCCTGGCCTGCTCATCAATTGAGTTCTTTGGTAGCACTTCTGGGATTTTACCTTTCAAGACAAGCACAAACACTTTCAGTTGCTTTTTATGAATCCTTAGTGAATAATCATGACATGATGTCTTGGAGATCCAAACATTCTGGTTTCAAATGTGCTGAGTTTGGATGATACGTATAAAAGTTAAAAATCCCAGCTATGAGTGGTATTCATGACAACAGGCACTGGAAGAGCCACCAAGTTGAAGATGGTGAAAGACTTCTAAGTCACTGGAGGAAAGCAGATTGGGACAAAGCAGAAACTTGACACCAGGTTGGAGAAGAAGACAAGCAGCAAAGGAGAGAGGGGCTGGGTAGGAGCTGACATTACCTGCTGTGGGTAAGAGGAGCGTCAGGTCTAAGGCTCTGTGGTCAGACCCAGTTCTAACATTGTACAGCTACCTGCAACATTACTGAGGCACACAGAATTGTAATAGCTCCAGAGCAGGGACATGGGAGGAGTTTCTGGAAACTACAGAAGAGAGATTATGATTGCACCCTCCTGACACCTGGAATCCCTGGAACAGATGATGATTTGGGTAGTTGAAGGTATGTCCTTTTTAACTTGGATATCAAGTGGTATGTTTCCAAAAAACTAAGGGCATCCCTGCTAATTTGCTGCCTAAGAAGGACACAAGAAATAAAGATTCCATGAATAAACAGTGGAAAGGACTACCTCTATTTTTTATGGTCTCATTTGTTAGCAGAAATAAGCATGTTCCTAGTGGTGCATAAATTATCTGAATGATTTCAACATCAAACCATCATTGATTTTGAGGACCAAGATTAGAACTTGTCACACTTTGAAACAGAAATGAGTAAATTTTAACCCTGCATGGAAGGTGTTTTTAGTCTGTAGAATGGATCAGCCCTGAGAGAGGCTCTATAGCTGCCTAATCAAGTCTAGACTTCTCAAGTCTGATGAAGGGTGCTTAAGTGAGAGATAGGAAAGAAGAAGTAGGAGAAGTCACCCTAACATGTAAAAGTGGGAGGAATGAAGTCCAAACTGACTCCATAAAGAGGAGGGCCAAGGGCATGACTTGGGAAGATCTGGCCATTGATCTGTTCCCACAGATGATAGTCACCTGCCATGTGAACAATATAGGCCAGTGTCAAGTAAATTATTATATGGGAAATCTGTCCTACAAGTTTCTGTTGACACTTGTATCAGTCACTCCTGTCCTAGGAGAACAGACAGCATTAATTTTCTGGTTTTGAAAACCTGAGCATTGATCAGATCTTCTGTGAGTCACTTCACAAACACCAAGAGGCTCAGCCAAGCATCTTTGCTCTGATGGTTCTGCAACACCAGTGACATTAGCAGTGAGGTGGAGAGGTAGAGGAGAGAGGAGAAGAGAACAGAGTTGGGTGGGAGGAGAGTGAAATAGTTTATAATTCTGACCTTTCATCTCTTTTGAGACCCAACAATTTATATGCTTCCTGGACTTCTCTATAGCTCTGGCAAAGGACAGCAGCTCCAGCTCCGTGTTGTAGAACTGAAGACAGGACGCCTTAAATGTCTTGGGAGAGAAAAAGTTCAGATGCTGGCCATGGAATGACAGTGAGCTTCAAAAAATTCAGAAATCTAGTTTTAGGCTGTTCTTAAAATTAAAATCATGATCAAATCTTAAACTACTTGATATGAAACATTATAGTTTATAAAGAGATATTTCCAGATCCCTGAATAACCAGAAATAATAAATAAAATTTGAGACATTGCCACTATTGAAATAATACAAGTTATAGAATTGTGGTCTTTATTTAAAAAATAATGTTCTGTAAGTTTCTCAAATTCTCTAGAATATTGTTCATTTTTTTCTTGTTTTTGCAGTACTGGAGTTTGAGCTCAGGGCCTTGAGCATGCTAGGCAAATGCTGTACCACTGAGCTATGTCCCAAGGCAATTAATTTTGTTCTTGAGACAAGGGTGTCACCAGGTTGCCCAAGATGGCCTCTGACTCTCCATCCTCTTGCCACAGCCTCCCAAATATGCCATCCTGCCTGGTCTCTAGAGTCTTTCTTAGGGTTGTATATCACCAGGTATTTTAAATATAACTTTTATTGTTCTGCTGATTCAACTTACAAAGAAGAAATCACAGGTCTTCTCTCCAAAGAGCCTATTGATTATTCTAAGCAAGTACTTTGAGCCAGGCTTGTTCACTTGGGTGAGAAGCATTTGGAAGCCCTTATGGATGTCTTCCTGTATCTTTAAAGACATTGCCTGTGAAGGAAATCACCGAAACTCTGTCAATTTTGATCTTGGTCTCAACAAGAATTTGCAAGCAATTTTTTTCTAATATACTGAATAAATTTTTCTTTTGAAAGAAAGTTGATTCTGATTGAAAAGTTACACTGGTGGGTAGGTGGACAGAGGGGCCAGGAAGCTGGTGAATAAAAGATATGGCTCTTGTACCTGCACAGCGCTCTCTGCATAGTTTAGAGATGAGCAATAAAAAATAAATAAATAAATAAATAAAAGGGGCAAGAGAGGTTCATAAAAGGGACTATTCTTAAGTCTCGTATCCCACAGACACCATAAATGTATCAGAAATAGAGAATAACTTGCCTCAATAATTTATTTTCAACAAAAGATGCAGTTAAAAACACTAAATTCCAAGAAAAATTTGCACAGGAATGCAATCAGCATGATAATATTTAAAAGAAAATAAATGTATAAAATCAGCAATATGATTAAGAAGAATAAATCTGTTCTTAAACAGTATCCTAGAAAGAGATATTATGTGTATTATATGATACTTTATAATGCAAAGGTGTCATATTAGGTCACAATAAGAGTTTCATTTGATTCTGAAGTATGCAAATGACACAATTTATATTCAATGACTTCAGTGTAGGAAACTAAAAATCAACAACACTACAACTAAAATGCCAACAACACGGAAGCTAACCTACTAACTAATTATTCAAAACAGTTTCTAAGGAAATAACTCCTATATGTAACAATGAAATAATTAACATGTTGTCTTTTTTTTTTTTTTTTAGGTTTTCTCAGCAAGTCCTTTTGACATTGTTTAAATAAGGGACATAGCAACACAACTTTGGACTCAATCTTAAATGAAAGTGCACTGAAAAACAGCTATAAAAATGACTTTCATTTCCCAACATAATTAATTTTAAACTACATATATTTCCTCAGTCTTCCAGTTGGTCAACATACTTGCTAACTTGGATAGATATTAGCCACAAACTATCAAGTAAAGTCTTATCACCTGGCAAAGATGTACAACCAAATTGCCAAACCCTTTTGTACCAGCTGAACTGCCCTCTACTGGACTATATAAGGTGTTCAGCTAAGAGGTCAATGTGACTTGGTTTGACAAGCTAATTCAACAGAAAAAAAAAAATGTAAACATTATATCCCACACAAACTCAAATTTACTGAATAAGTTAAAAACAAAAAGAAAATTTTTTGTTTTTACCATGAAAGAAATTGGCAGAGTACCAATTCTACCAATAAACAATTGAATTGTTTTGAAAATTGGTAATGGAGGTTTATGAAGTTTCCATCTTTTCAACCTTGGAGGCAGATCTGGAACAACAGTAGTAAAAGGCAGGAGCAACAGGAATAATGTAACAGCAATCTTTACAAAGATTTGTGTATTAACACAAATCATATATTTGTTAGTCTATTCACTCTACAGATATTTTCTTATGCATAAACATGAGTCACAGTGGACACATGCCGAGTAGCTCATATCTGTTATGTCTCTTGTCACAACAAGCATTAGAACTTTTTGGAGCCATTTCCTCTGTGAAAAGCCATTTTGAGTAGCAAGTTGTTTTTCCTCTGTGGCTCATGCCCAGACCTGAGATTTGCAGTACTGTAGGACCAGTTTACCATCACTGCCCAAACATCCCTCATCTGGGGGAGGAGCAAAGGACTGATTCCCATAAGGAAACAACTGTTCCAAGGCCACAAGTTTAAGGAACTTCTTGATGAAGTCGATGAGTCCTTGCATGGTTCAGGTTCTATCTACAATCCTCATATTGTTTTCACTATAGAGGTGCCCCGCAGCCTTTAGTAGGATGTCCATTTTTGTCTTGGTGTCACTGGAAGGCTCCTCTCTCTAACTAGACTTCAGCAGAAGAAGGGGGTTCTGGAGTGGCTGTACCTGGGGAGACATCCGTAAATTCTTCCTGCCAGCAGCAGCAGTTGAAAAGAGTTTCCACACTGACCTTGAAGATTCTCAATAAGGTAAACACTAAAAATGTTTCTTCTCTTCTAAAGAATGATTCTAAGTAAATATTTAATATAATATTTAAATATGTGACTTATAATTTAGAAAATAAAATGAATGTTATAGTACCAAACGAAATAATTACATCAAAAAATCATTAAACATTAATTATTTTAATGTTACAAAGGAAATAATTATATAACAAAACTCCCAATGCACAATGTTAGAAAAGGGAGGAAAAAAATCCTAAGGAATTTAGGGAAAAACACAAAATGCTCACGAGTCCAAGAATTGATTTTTTCAAAGAAAGCACACTTATCTACACAACATAGACAGAAATCACCAATTTTAAGAAATAAATTTTCAATACTCACAAGAAAAGTTATAAATGAAAAAGAGATTACACAGTAACCCCTGCAAGCAACCCCCACAACATCTCACTGGAGGAAACTCCTCACCTCTCTTCATTCTGTATCCCCTCCCTGAAATGGTCCAGGCTCACCCCTCCTTCCTCAACAGTTATGGAAAAACTCAAGGAGGGGATAGGAGAGAAGCACTGCAGCCCAGTCCCTTGTCCTGGGTGATAGGTGAGCTTACCCAAGCTATCTGGACCTTGGTGTTCCCTTTTGCTCCCAGGAGGACCATGCCCAAGGCAGAGGAGATGCTCAGGGGAGAAAAAAACACATTTTGTGAAGGTCTGTCTTCACACAGCATCTTCAAAACCTGGATGGCAAAGGTGCCATTTGCTTTTGAAAGAGAATCCATGATTCAGGGTCTGGGGGCAAAGAAGACAGAGAAACACAATGAAATGGGGCTGAGGACACTGTGTGTGGTCTCTGCTTGGCTTTCATTTTTCCTGTGAATTCAGAAAATTTCTGAGTACCAGCGAAATCCATGGGAGTGGATTAGACATGTGAGGAAGGGGCTGGTCTCTGTAGAACATCAAACTGTCTAGGAAAGGAAGAGCAGAAAAGCATGCAGAGGAGAACAGAAGTTGACAGGTCAAAGTAAGAAGAGTGAGTAGTCAAAGCCAGAGCAAGGAGGTGCTACTTGTAGCCAGAGACAGTGGATTTAAACACCATGGAGCAGCTCTATGCAGTGAAACCCTCCCTCACCAGGAGAGGGCCTTAGATCCTGGAAAACCACCCTGACAACATCCCATTTCTCAAAGATCCCCCCAAATCCATGCCCAAGCCTGCCTTCAGCCCCCTTCCAAATAATTCTACCCCACTTCACTTCTCTAGTCCCTGTGATCCTGTGCCTAGTCTGAACCACCTGGCTCCTCTCCAGAGCCTCTGACCTCCCTGACCCTGAGATCCCCAGTACAATCAGCCCCTGCTCACTAAAACGCAAATCAAGTGGGCTGGGGAGCCTCAGAACATGGGCTCCCCCATCAGGACCCCAGATGGATAGACACACAGAATACTGAAAGGGAAGTGCTATCTTGATCCTATGACCCCAACCTTAAATCTCCAGTGGCCCTAGGGAGAAGCTCAAAATATGTTTTGTAAATGGCATCCCACCTGCGTGGCCCCATTCCTGGCTACAGTCCTCCCCTCTCACAGTCTCCACCTTTACTCATCCTGATCCCCCCAATCGCCTCTGAGCTTTGGCAAACACTGATATCCAATTTTAAAAGGCTCCCTACAACATCTGTGTCACCAGGCTCGAATCACTCATTCCTCTATCCTAGGCGCAGCACCAGGAGGCCTCTGATGTCCTAGTCTAGAGCTCCCTCCTCCCCACCCTGACTCATCACTGCTAAGTGTAGTTCCTTGTCTCATTTATTGTCGGACCCACAAGACTGGCCTCAGTCTGCAGGAAAGGTGCCTGGCATCCTGATTCTAAGCACCTGCAAGTATGCTCAGGAAACAGCAAGAGCTCCATCAATCAGGGGGAAATCTCAGATAAATAAAGGGTGCACTGGTTTTGAACTGGATACTGGAGATTTTAAAAGCACAGTGAAAGGTAAGACAGAAGTTATTCCATGACTCCCTGAGGAGAGAGGAGAGGTGAGGAAATAGGGCCAGTAGGTGGGAGTGGTGTTGGAGCATGAACACCCACCATGGTGAGGTCCAGAGCCAGCCAGGGGCAGGCAAGAGGCAAGAAGAGAAGCCAGGAGGCTGTGCAGCATCTTTGTCTTCTTGGAACCCTGCTTCACTTCTCAGGGACCTGCCCTAAGTAAGTTCCTCCTGCACCATTGACCCCCATGATCTCCCAAGAAGCTGTTTCAAAACAAAGCAATTATGTTGACTTTTTACATTGTCTTTTCTCATCTCAGCCTCTGGAATCCCTTCTCCCAGTGGTGGCCTGGGGTTTCTAAAACTTGCCTTGGTCCACTGTCACTTCAGCCCCTGCACAGAGAAGTCCTCACCTGCCACCTTCCACACAGTCTCTCTATCAGGTCTCAGTGCTGCTAGCTTGTGCTGACTTCTGAATCACAGGACCAGGATCCACAGCTGTGCCTCACTCAGGTCCACTCTGGAGCCTCTGCACTCCCAGAGGCCTTTTATCAGGCCTGATTGGCTGTGGAACTTCCTGTCTTCCAATCAGCATTCACTGCCCCAAGGAAGAAATGCAGTGTGACCTGGGTCAGGTCACTAATCCCCCTGTTCTTATTCCCCTAGCCTGGCCTCTGTCACACACTGGTTTGCATTGGAACACCAAGGGAGACACAGGGGTGAGGTTGGGCAAAGCATGTTTTCTAGAGGTTTCTGAAAGTGAAAGCAATCTGAAACTGACAACCAAAGGCAGTCTGCAAAGTCCCCTGGGAAAAACACAGTGGGGACTGGGGAAGGACACAGAGCCTACAAATTTGGGCTTCCCTACTTCCAGAAAGCAAAGACAGAATGACAGGCTGAAATTTTAGGGGAGGGAAGTTCTATAGGTCTGTATTCTGAGCCTCCTGCCTGACATAAATGAGAGATTCAGCTAAATGGAATGTGTCCCTTTCCCTTATATGCTGTTGGTGGGAATGTAAATTAGCCCTATCACTGTGGAAAATGGTAAGGAGTTTCCTCAGTAACTAAAGGTACTTCTACCTACCACATGATCCAGTTATACCACTCTTCTCTGTGTCCATGTGAAGGAATCAGTCAGCATAGTAGACAGACAGCGGCATACCCATGTTTGTCCCAGCACCATTCACAAAAGCCAAGTTATGTAATCAGCCTAGGTGCCCATTAACAGATAAATTCATCAAAATAAAAAAAAAATGTGGTAAGTATATATGTACAGTAGAGATTTATTTAGCCATAAAAAGGAAGGAAATTTAATTTGCAGGAAAACAAATGCAACTGTAAAACATCATGTTTAAGCAAAACAAGTTTCAGAAAAACAAGTATATGATGTTTTCTTTCATATGTGGAGTATAGAGAATAATATAAAATGACATGAAAGTAGAAGATGGACTAATAGGAAAGACAAGGGGTGAGGGGAAGTACAAGGGGGGACAAGAGAGTGTTACAGGTAGAGTGGATTCAGTTAGAGTACTTTACATGCATGTATGAAATTGCTACAACTTTTTGCATAATTACTATGCACTCAAAATTATTTAAAAACAATCTTTTTTAACATGTTGTTTCCAAGGGCTGTGTATATAACTTAGTTGTAATGTGCTTGCCTCATATGCACAAGACCCTGGCTAAATCCCCAGCACCACAAAAATAAAAATACCAACTTTGTTTTCCAGTTTCTCCACTCATGATTACCAGTGCAGCACCCTCATAGAGAACACAGTGTCCTAAATCTGAGCAGCTGATCCCTTTTCCAACTTTTGGTGCTTAGGCTGTGGAACTGGTATATAAGAAGTCCTACTCCTCATTGGCAATGTGACAGAAACAGAGACTGAATCAAAATGGCTCAGAATCTCAAGTGTGTCCATCAGCAGGTTCTGAGGCAGGGACCACCTGGAGCACATTGGTTTAGTAGTTCATGTCATCCAAGCTCCGCACTCTTCCCCATCCCTCTTTGTACCAACTTCAAGCAATTGGAAGTACTTCATGTTGACATGTTGTCCCAAGAAAGAGAACAGACCAAATGTCTCTTCCTCTGAAGCAGGGAACTTTTCTTAAAAGTTTGTCCATCAGCAGATACCTGTCTGTTTTCAAATTAATAAAAATTAGTTTTCTCTCCTGAGTGCCTGAATTATGGTGAGGAAAAATATTTAACAGGCAATTTTCTTAGGCCCAAGAATGAGGGCTTCCATAAACTTTGCGCCCTATGTGCCATAACACCTTTTTTGTAATAACACCTTTATTCCTTGGCACATGCTTGTAATCCCAGCAACTAGAGAGGCAGAGGTAGGAGGGTCCAGAGTTCAAACCTAGCTTCAGCAAATTAGCAAGACCCTGTCTCAATTAAAAATAAAAATATCTGGGAAGGTGGTTCAGTGGTTAGGTGTCCCTGGCTTTAATTTCTGTATAAAAAAATAAATAAATGAATAAACATGAAAATAAACAGATAAATAATGCTTGTTAAAAGATGAATATGCATACCATAACATTGATAAGAGAAGGAATCTGAGACATTCTAAATTCAGTTACCAGCAGGATGGAGGAAAGAAAAGATAAGAGTTTAACTGATAGTTTCAAGCTAACTCAACAAAGAAAAAAATAACTGCAGCTTATTTTTTTCCCATATTTTTAAGATCAGCCATCAAGACAATTTTATTCTGCTTATTGACTCAACCAACCAAGAGCTTACAGAAACATGTCTCTACTGACTCTCTTCCTATCCCAGGTCATATCCCTCTTCTCTCTATCCATTGTACACTTAATGAAAGCAATCTGCACCTCCTGCTGCCTGAATTTTTAGGACAAAATATCCTGAGTTTTTATGACAAAATAGATCCAGTGGACATTTTTCAAGCTGCTACCTGGTAATGCTGCTAGTGATTTAGGGAATTTGCCCTATCACCAGGCTAGCAACATGCACAGCTTGATAAACCCATGTATTTCAGAGATCTCTCCATCTCAAAATTATGGTTTAACAATATTCACCCCTTTAAATCCTACAATTTAGAATATTCACAGAGCTGTACAACTGTCACCACTATCTGAGTCCAGAACATTTACATCACTTCAAAAACAAATGGGATACTCATTTATAATTATTCTCCAGTCCTTCCTTTCTCCCTGCCAATCTCTGTCAATCACTAATCCATTTTGTTCTCTATATATTGGCCTATTGAGAGTATTTCATATAAGAAATAATATAATATGAGGTATTTTGTTACTGCCTTCTTTCACTAACCTGATATTTTCAAGGTTCATCCTTGTTGGTTCAAGGTATGGGCATTTATCTCTTTTTGTGTTGGAAAAATATCCATAATAATATTGAGTGTATATATGTTTATTTTTAAATTCATCAATTGGGAGGCCATCAGGTTGTTTTCATCATCTATCTGTTAAGAATAATGTTGTTATGAACATTTGTGTACAATTTTTTGTAGACATATTTTCTTATATTTACCTTGAATATAGACCTAACTCTGAAATTTCTTGTTCATATGATAACTCTGTATTTACTTCTGGTGGAACTACCAAACTAATTTGCAAAGCTACTGCACACATTTAAATGCCCACTAGCAATGAGAGTTTTAGTTTCTCCGATGCTAGGAGCCACAAGCAAATAATATGATGCATGGCACTTTCGGTTGTAAGGTGACACCAGCTAGCCATTGAGATGATATGACTATGTTAAGATTTACATTCATATGGAAATTGGACTCCTGCTGTTCACCTTGGCCTGCTACGGGACTCATGTTATGGGACTCCTGGAGAGTTCCCATTGGTTGGGGAAGGATAGTAGGAGGGAATTCCGGGGGAGGTCCAGGCCCCTGGTTCCGGTAGACGCGCGTGGGTGGACAGGTTTTTGGCTTGCCCATCTATTATCTGATTGTTGCTATTCTCGTGGGTATGTTGAGATGTTTCATTAAAGCTTTCACAATTGTATTTACCTGATTTGTCATGATGTCGAGCTTCTTCTCATGTGCTTATTGGTCTATTAAATATCTTTCTCAATGAAATGCCCATGCAAATGCTTTTGCCTAGTTTTAAGTTGGGTTAATATTTATTTTACTACTGAGCTTTTGAACACCAAATTTTTAACTACATGAGTTCTGGTTACTTCCTCATCTGTGGTTGAGTTCTAAATTTTCCCAGGGTTAAAATATTTTTCCACTATGTAACATGTCACACAACATCGCATCATGCAATGCCATGGCATGCCATACCACCCCACACCACACACTTGATACCACCTAGAGGCCCCAAGTTCTCAGCAGTGGCTTAGGTTGGGAAGGGCAGGATTGGGGCAGTAGACTGGCAGTCCAGGTTGCTAGGTCCCATAGGTCTTCACCACCATCAGGTCATCCAGATGAGGGGAGGATTGAGGGTCCTTCAAGGCCTGAGCCAGCCAGTGCATGCCTGAGGAAGCAGAGGTGGAGGACCACAGAGCGCCTGGGGGGAGCAGGCCATGCTCTAACTCTCACTAGGTACTTTGCTGGAATACATGGGGAAGGAAAGTGATTAACTTCATGATAGTGGGAAATAGCAAGAAAGGGAGTGGATTTCCACTATCCCCTTGGATGGCATGACCCCAATAACCTAACTTTCTGCAAGCAGGCCTCAGCTCTTAAATGTTCTACCAGGTCATGGAGCTGCCCCATGTAGGAAAAAACTGAGTATGGTTACTTTGTGTTGCTGTGAAAATCCCAATGACCCAACTTGCCATTATGAGCCCTGAGCAATAGGTCCCTGTGTGGTTTCTAGCTGAGCTCAAGTCTATCCACCTAAAAGCATTGGAAGAGTTTCCAATTTGGATTATTACATGTTGAATATTCCTTATCTGAAATTCTTAAATTCAGAAATCTTAAGAATTTCAGATATTTTTCTGATTTTAGAATACTTTCTTATATACAACAAAGTGTCTTGTGGATGGGACACAGGTCTGAAAATGAAAATCAATTATTTCATGAATGTCTTATACACACAGCTTAAAGGTAATTTAATATGATATTTTATAATAATTTTATGAATTAAACAGTTTTTATATACATTAAATCATCAGATTTTTGGTACCATGTTGGTGCTTTAAAAGTTTTGAAATTTGTAGTATCTCAGATTTCAGAAAGGGAATGTTCAAACTATAGTAATGGTTGAATGCCATTTGTCTTCAGAGAGCCTCTGTATGTAGAGTGTCTCATAGTGGAATTGTTGGTCAGAACAAATATTGATGAGGCCTATGAGAGAAGATCTCAAAGACTTGACTGCAAATATATCAGAACATTATCCTTTATTCTAAAGCAAAAGGCTAGTTTGGAGCCCAATAATTAATGAACATGAGTCTTGGAAGAGAAGGTAGGGGTTGAGCAAGTGTGTTTCTCAAACATTAATGTACATATGAATCCCTGTGGGCTTAGTTCTGTCCCCCAGCATTCATATATTGAAGTCCTAGTTTGTAGTACCTCAGGAAGTGACTGTATTTGGACATAAGGTCTTTAGAGAGGTTATTAAGTTTAAATGAGGTCAGCAGGATGGACTTTTATCCAGTATAACTGCTGTCTTTTTAAGAAGAGAAAATTTGGACATAGAACAATAGAAAGGGAAGACCATGTATAGACACAGCAGGAAGGCTATATGCCTAGGGGAGAACCATGGAACAGATCCTTCCTCACAGCTTTTAGAAGGAACCCTGCCAACACCTTGATCTCAGACTTCCAGCCTCGAGAACTTTGAGAAAATTTTGTTACCTAAACCAGCATCTAGTCTGTGCTGCTTTGTTGTGATAACCCTAGTAAACTTATCCAGGATTCTATTGGGTTTTTGTGAAAATGTAGGTTCTCATTTAGTAGGTCTGGGATTTAGCCTGAGTTTTTCTACTGCACAGGACACTAAAGTAGGGACAGTCTGATTTACCTGGTTTCTCCTATGAGTTCAAAAGTCTTTTGCCACAAGCCAAATATGAGATCTGCCATAGCTACTTATGAGAATTAGGAGAGGCTGGGGACATAGTTGATGTCTGGGAAGCTGTTCCTGTAATGCTGTATGTGTGAAGGCCCAGATTATGAGGGGAAGGGAGGGGAACATGCAAGTGGAAGCCTCCTCTCTCTCCTTTATTCCTTGTGTATGAACGGAATGAACATAGATCTCAGAGGACTTCAAGACAGCTCCAGAGTGGGCAGTTGGCCTGGTGTGTGGTGGCAAACAGTGATTCTGAAGCAATGACCTAAAAACTCTCTATTTCTTCTGTTCTCTCCCCAGAAGCATGGCTCCACTCCTGTTCAGAGGATTACTGATCTCTTCCTCTTCAATAGGCAGAGTTTTGATCTGTGACCTTTGTCTCTGCTCTCCAAACTAGTTCTTCCCTTACAGTGATGTGTATTATATCACTGTACATTTTGTATATATATCACTGTACATTAGGTATATATATTGCATGAATATAATATAAATATAAAAAGTGTTTTTTTATTTTTTTGAAATTAAAAAATAAACACCTGAAGCAAATTTAGGGCAAGTAGCTCTTTTTTAAAAAATCTATGCTGGTATCAGGCATTTTTACTGCTCTTTTACACCTCCCCATAAGATTACAGTGGATGGGGAGGCACAAGAATTTGCAAAGAATCTTGGTGTGTTCATGAGAAAAAAAATCTATAGACTGTGGGAGGCCTCACCATCCACTTGATTAGGAGTCTGGAGGTAGGTAAATTGATAGGGAACAGAGAGATGTGAGCAGTGGGAACATGAGGTTAAGGGAATAATTCTATTATGTGTGTCCACAGTACCAACTTCCAAGTCCTTATTTTTAAAAAAGCAATTTGCCTCCAGTTCTGCCTGGCCTAAGTTGTCAGAATATGTTACATTCCTCAGAATACTATCTGTTATCTGTAGGAGAAATACAGGCCAGAAATGCCAATAAAGGTTTGCAGAACTCAGTTTGCAATGCCAGTTTGCAGAACTCAGGGAGATAAGGATCATTGCCCCTAACCATGACTTCTGGACCAAATGACCTAGAATTGTAAGCGTGGGGACTTTACAATCTGATGTTATTCTATTTTCAGTGAAAACTCAAGAGGTAGACCTGGGTAGAACTTTCTATAAACTTCCCTGGGATACCCCCAATACAACTGTAGGACAAGAGAAGAGTGCCATCCTCATTCCTTGAGAGGACCCCCTTCACAAGAAAGAGTGTATTCTTTTCCCTTTTTCTGTCCCTTCTAATAAACTCATACCTGTTACTCTGAGAGATATGCCTGAAATCTTTCTGGCACAATTGTAAGAGTTGGGGTTTGAAGAGGGGACTCTGAGACTGCCTCAGCTTCTCAGCAAGCCAGTGTCCTGTAACAACATCTTCCAAAAAGAATTCCTGTTAATCCTCACATGGTGCTGGTGATAGTTCCACATTCTGTTAGTGCATATGAACTACCTGTTATCCTAGCATAGCAGCTACTCCTTCTCAATGCTCATTAGGAACTGTGGCCGTCTTCTCTAACTTCTACTTTTTCTTCATCATTCTTTACAAATCTCTTTTTGGTGATTATCATGTCATTTATTAGTTTTTCAGGAGTTTATATGAATTTAAAGTTGTCCATCCCATGCCTCCAAGTGACATGGAAGCAAATGAATGAGGCCCCCCTGACCTAGAGAGCCAAGTGAAATATAGGCTGTATCATATCCATAAAAACCCATGTACAAATGGTGTTAATCCCCTAAAAGCAGAGAAAAAAAAAAAAACAGCCACAATGTGGCCTCTGTTTTCCAAGGCAGCCTTTTTGTTTCCCCCTAAATTCTCAAATGGCCTTCAAATGAATATAATAAAAATGGGTCCCTTCCACCAAAATATTGCCTGAAGTCATCATCTGGATTCAAACTATAAATTCAAGTTCAAATGAACTATTAAAATGATTTCCACCATGTCCTTCTTTGCCACATTTGACATACATTTCTCATTTTTAGCATCTGAAAAATTCCTCATGTGTCTCAGCTACTTGTTGGAATTTTCTCTCTAGGTCCTATTTATTCTCAGGGGTTTTATCTGGATGCCACTTTAGTGCCAGTTTCTGATATGTCTTTTGGATCGCCTTGAGTGAGTCATGTCTCTGCACACCTAGAACTTCATAGCAACACATTGTTTTAACAAATTGCTGGCACATGTTTGAGGTCTCTGGCGCAGGCAGCAGGAAGGACAAGAGGGAGCAGTGGACCTCCTAGCTCTCCTCATGGCTCCTCCCACTTTCCTCCCTGTTCCTCCTAATTTTTCATCATTTATAAATTACTTATAGAAAACTTAATTACAATGTGTTAGGTGCTAGACCATTATTAATATTCTAAATATTTTCTCATATCATTTCCATTTTTAAAACAATATTCTTGAAAATGGTGTTGTGGAGATAAAAATTAGGTACATTTTGAAGCTTCTCCCAAGCTGGTCTCCAAAATGTTTTACCAATTTTCACTCCCATGGACACTACCATTTACACTATTAATAGCGGCCTGACATTTTTCCTGAACTGTTCTGCAGTGTCTGCTCCTGGCTTTTACTTTGGACTCACAGTTTACAACCTGTTAAATAAGCTATTCAAAATACAGCTGTCACTCAAAATGTACCAAGCTAGACCATGTTCCCCCTTAAACCACATTCATTTTAGGGGACACACATTTCAAGCACTTAGAGAAGACACCCAAGTAGATTTGGCAGAAATAAATCCACAGAACCACAAAGCTTGTAACAAAGTTTTTAATTCATTTTCTTCTCTAATTTTTAAAACATGTTCTTAAAATTTTATTAAGGTATAATTGACATGATAAACACTTAAATGTCTAATTTCACAAAAGTCAACATTGCATTCTCCATAAAACCCTCACCACCAAGATAATGAGTATATTTATTACACTCAAAACATTCCTTCTTTGCAATTGCTTTGTCCAACCTTCTTTGGCTCACACAGAAATCATGCAACTGTCACAGGATAAGCCCTAAGGATATCCCCATCAGGGAGAAGGGGACCTCAACTCAGCTCAGGCAGGTTCTTGACTTTTTACACCACATAAAGAAATTTCAGGATGCATCAAAAGACAAACAAGTAGAAAATGATTTAGGAAAGCAGGAAGATTTATTCAAAGGAAGCAAATAATAGAGCAGTATACACACGCAAAGGGAGAAGGAGTGTAAGTGCGTCAAAATGAGGTAGGCATTGGCGTTTCAGGTTCCTTCTTTGATAGTTTTACTGAATTCCAATTATCAGATCTGTTTTCTCATTGTATTTTTATTATTACATATAAAAATATTATTATTAGATTTTGTAATTATATATATTTAGTACTTACATATGAGAAAAGACCATTCTTTCTCCCCTAAATTGCAATTGCAACTTGGCCAAAAATCAATGCATCATATATATTGGGCTATTTCTGTGACGTTTTCCATTGCACTGGGACTCTGCCAGCAAGTACATCATAACCAGATAAGAACACTTGACCCCTGATCAGATATGACCCAAAGTACACCCCCCTTTTTTTCATAACAAACACAGTATGTTTTTGTATTATGAGCAACAGAAGTTGGACTAAGACATAGTACTCAGTACAACTGGTGCAGAATATCTAAATGGTTCAGACATCAGGCCATCATCAATCTCAGGGGAAACAATTAGAACATGTCATTCTCTGAAAAAGAAACAAATGAGGTTTGAACCCAGAAGAAGGGTATTTTTAGTCTGTAGAACTGCTCAATCTTGAGAAAGAGTCTGCAGTTAATCTACCAAATCTAGTTATTTCAAGTCCAGTTAAGGGATCTTAAATAGGAAATGTGAAAGAAGTAGTTTCCTTAACATGTAAAGTTGGTAGAAAAAGAGACACCCAATCTAGGAAGGGCATCCCAAGTGCATGAGTGAGGAAAAGATGGGTCCATCAGTCTCTGTCTCACAGAGATGGTACAGTCACCTGACATGTTACATAGTGGATAAATATTTTAACCTTGGGAAAATTTAGAACTCATCCAGAGATGAGGAAGTAACCAGAACTCATGTAGTTAAAAATTTGGTGTTCAAAAACTCAACAGTAAAATAAATACTAACCCAACTTAAAACTAGGCAAAAACATTTGCATGGGCATTTCATTGAGAAAGATATTTAATAGACCAATAAGCACATGAAAAGAAGCTCGACATCTTGACAAATCAGGGAAACACAATTGTGAAAGCTTTAGTGAAACATCTCATCATGTCCACTAGAATAGCAACAATCAGATAATAGACATGGAGAAACTAAAACTCTCATTGCTAGTGGGCATTTAAATTTGTGCAGTAGCTTTGCAAATTAGTTTGGTAGTTCCACCAAAAGTAAATACAGAGTTATCATATGAACAAGAAATTTTACAGTTAAGTCTATATTCAAGATAAATTCAAGAAAATATGTCTATACTAAAATTGTATCAACTGCTCAGATTTAGGACACTGTGTTCTCTATGAAGGTGCTGCACTGGTAATAATGAGTGGAGAAACTGGAAAACAAAGTTGGTATTTTTATTTTTGTGATGCTAGGGATTAAGCCAGGGTCTTGTGCATATGAGGCAAGCACATTACAACTAAGCTATATACACAGCCCTTGGAAACAACATTTTATTATTATTAGTTGTTCAAAACATTACAAAGCTCTTGACATATCATTTTTCATACATTTGATTCAAGCGGATTATGAACTCCCATTTTTACCCCCTATACAGATTGCAGAATCACATCGGTTACACATCCACTTTTTTACATACTGCCATACTAGTGTGTGTTGTATTCTGCTGCCCTTCCCATCCTCTACTATCCCCCCTCCCCTCCCGTCCCCTCTCCTCCCATCTTCTCTCTCTACCCCATCTACTGTAATTCATTTATCTCTCTTGTTTTTTTCCTTTCCCCTCACTTCCTCTTATATGTAATTTTGTATAACAATGAGGGTTTCCTTCCATTACCATGAAATTTCCCTTCTCTCTCTCCCTTTCCCTCCTCCCTCTCGTCCCTGTTAAATGGTGATCTTCTTCTCATGCTCTTCCTCCCTGCTCTGTACTTAGTTGCCCTCCTTATATCAAAGAAGACATTTGGCATTTGTTTTTTAGGGATTGGCTGGCTTCACTTAGCATAATCTGCTCTAATGCCATCCATTTCCCTGCAAATGCCATGATTTTGTCATTTTTTAATTAGTTGTTCAAAACATTACAAAGCTCTTGACATATCATATTTCATACATTTGATTCAAGCAGATTATGAACTCCCATTTTTACCCCATATACATATTGCAGATTCACATCGGTTACACATCCACTTTTTTACATACTGCCATACTAGTGTCTGTTGTATTCTGCCACCCTTCCTGTCCTCTACTATACCCCCTGCCTTCCCCTCCCCTCTCCTCCCATCTTCTCTCTCTACCCCATCTACTGTAATTCATTTCACTCTCTTGTTTTTTTCCCCTTTCCCCTCACTTCCTCTTATATGTAATTTTGTGTAACAATGAGGGTCTCCTTCCTTTACCATGCAATTTACCTTCTCTCTCTCTTTCCCTCCCCCCTCTCGTCCCTGTTTAATGGTGATCTTCTGGTCATGCTCTTCCTCCCTATTCTGTTCCTGGTTGCTCTCCTTATATCAAAGATGACATTTGGCATTTGCTTTTTAGGAATGGGCAAGCTTCACTTAGCATAATATGCTCTAGTGCCATCCATTTCCCTGCAAATCTCATGATTTTGTCATTTTATAGTGCAGAGTAATACTCCATTGTGTATAAATGCCACATTTTTTTATCCATTCATCTATTGAAGGGCATCTAGGTTGGTACCACAGTCTAGCTATTGTGAATTGTGCTGCTATGAACATCAATGTAGCAGTATCCCTATAGTACGCTCTTTTAAGGTCTTTAGGGAATAGTCCGAGAGGGGGAATAGCTGGGTCAAATGGTGGTTCCACTCCCAGCTTTCCCAGGAATCTCCATACTGATTTCCAAATTGGCTGCACCAATTTGCAGTCCCACCAGCAATGTACAAGTGTACCCTTTTCCCCACATCCTCGCCAGCACTTGTTGTTGTTTGACTTCATAATGGCTGCCAATATTACTGGAGTGAGATGGTATCTTAGGGTGGTTTTGATTTGCATTTCTCTGATTGCTAGAGACAGTGAGCATTTTTTCATGTACTTGTTGACTGATTGTATGTCCTCATCTGAGAAGTGTCTGTTCAGGTCCTTGGCCCATTTGTTGATTGGGTTATTTGTTTTCTTATTGTTTAATTTTTCGAGTTCTTTGTACCTTCTGGATATTAGGGCTCTATCTGAAGTGTGAGGAGTAAAAATTTGTTCCCATGATGTAAGCTCCCTATTTACCTCTCTTATTTTTTCTCTTGCTGAGAAAAAACTTTTTAGTTTGAGTAACTCCCATTTGTTGATTCTTGTTTCTAACTCTTGTGCTATGGGTGTCCTATTAAGGAATTTGGACCCTGACCCCACAATATGTAGACTGGAGCCAACTTTTTCTTCTATCAGATGCAGAGTCTCTGTTTTGATATCAAGCTCCGTCATCCATTTTGTGTTAACTTTTGTGCATGGCAAGAGGATTCAGATTCATTTTGTTGCATATGGATTTCCAGTTTTCCCAGCACCATTTGTTGAAGATGCTATCCTTTCTCCATTGCATGATTTTAGCCCCTTTGTCAAATATAAGATAATTGTAATTATGTGGATTGGTCTCTGTGTCCTCTATTCTGTACCATTGGTCGACCCGCCTGTTTTGGTATCAGTACCATGCTGTTTTTGTTACTATTGCTCTGTAGTATGGTTTGAAGTCTGGAATCGCTATACCGCCTGATTCACTCTTCCTGCTTAGAATTGCTTTTGCTATTCTGGGTCTTTTATTTTTCCATATGAATTTCATGATTGCTTTATCTATATCTACAAGAAATACCATTGGGATTTTGATTGGCATTGCATTAAACCTATAGAGAACTTTTGGTAATATCGCCATTTTGATGATGTTATTTCTACCTATCCATGAACAGGGTATATTTTTCCATCTTATAAGATCTTCTCCTATTTCTCTATTTAGGGTTCTGTAGTTTTCATTGTATAGATCTTTCACCTCTTTTGTTAGGTCGATTTCCAAGTAATTTTTTTTGAGGATATTATGAATGGCGTGGTTTTCCTCATTTCCATTTCAGAAGATTTGTCACTGATATACAGGATTGACTTTGATTTATGCATGTTGATTTTATATCCTGCCACTTTGCTGAATTCATTTATTAGCTCTAGTAGTTTCTTTGTAGACCCTTTTGGGTCTTCTAGGTATAAGATCATGTCAGCTGCAAATAGTGATAATTTAAGTTCTTCTTTTCCTATCTTTATGCCTTTAATTTCTTTTGTCTGTCTAATTGCTCTGGCCAGTATTTCAAGAACTATATTGAATAGAAGTGGTGATAGAGGGCATCCCTGTCTTGTTGCAGATTTTAGAGGGAATGCCTTCAATTTTTCTCATTCAGTATGATGCTAGCCTGAGGCTTATCATAGATAGCTTTTACAATGTTGAGGTAAGTTCCTGTTATCCCTACTTTTTCTAGTGTTTTGAACATAAAGGGATGTTGTACTTTGTTGAATGATTTTTCTGTGTCTATCGAGATGATCATATGGTTCTTATCTTTAAGTCTACTAATTGGGTGAATAACATTTATTGATTTCCGTATATTGAACCCACCTTGCATCCCAGGGATGAATCCTAGTTGATCATGGTGCACAATTTTTTTGATATTTTTTATCCAATTTGCCAGAATTTTATTGAGGATATTTGTATCCAGGTTCATTACAGATATTGGTCTGTAGTTTTCTTTCTTTAAAGTGTCTTTGACTGGTCTCAGAATCAGGGTGATTTTGGCCTCATAGAATGAAATTGGAAGAGCTCCCTCTTTTTCTATTTCCTGAAATAACTTGAAAAGTATTGGTATTAATTCTTCTTTAAAGGTTTTGTAAGACTCCACTGTATACCCATCCGGTCCTGGGCTTTTCTTGGTTGGTAGTCTTTTGATGGCTTCTTCTATTTCATCCACTGATATTGGTCTGTTTAAATTGTGTGTATCCTCCTGACTCAATCTGGGCAACTCATATGACTTAAGAAATTTATTGATGTCTTCACTATCTTCTATTTTATTGGAATGTAGGTTTTCAAAATAATTTCTAATTATCTTCTGTATTTCTGTAGCATCTGTTGTGATATGGCCTTTTTAATCCCGTATGTTAGTAATTTGAGTTCTCTCTCTTCTTCTCTTCATTAGCTTGGCTAAGGGTCTGTTGATCTTATTCATTTTTTTGGAGAACCAACTTTTAGTTTTGTCAATTTTTTCAATACTTTCTTTTGTTTCAATTTCATTGATTTCCACTCTGATTTTAATTATTCCTTGCCTTCTGTTACATTTTCTGTTGTTTTGCTCTTCCTTTTCTAGGGCTTTGAGATGAAGTGTGAGCTCATTTATTTGTTGTTTTTTTCTTTTTTTGAGGAATGGACTCCAGGCAATGAATTTCCCTCTTAAAACTGCTTTCATTGTGTTCCATCAATTCCAATATGTTGTGTCTGTATTTTCATTTATCTCCAAGAATTTTTTGATTTCCTCCTTTATGTCTTCTGTAACCCTTTGATCATTCAGTAACATATTGTTCATTTTCCAAGTGATGTAGGATTTTTCCTTCCTTCTTTTATCATTGATTTCCTGTTTCATTCCATTATGATCAGATAAAATTCATGGTATTATCTCTACACCTTTATATTTACTAAGGGTTGCCCTATGGCATAATATATGGTCTATTTTTGAGAAGGATCCATGTGCTACTGAGAAAAAAGTATATCTGCTTGATGATGGTTGATATATTCTATTTATGTTGGTTAAGTCTAGGTTATTGATTGTGTTATTGAGTTCTATAGTTTCTTTATTCAACTTTTGTTTGGAGGATCTGTCCCATGGTGAGAGAGGTGTGTTGAAGTCACCCATAGTTATTGTGTTGTCGTCTGTTTGATTCTTGAACTTGAGGAGAGTTTGTTTTATGAACATCAAAGCACCATTATTTGGGGCATAAATATTGATAATTGTTATGTCTTGTTGGTGAATGGTTCCTTTTAACAGTATATAATGTCCTTCCTTATCCCTTTTGATTAACTTAGTCTTGAAATTGATTTTATTTGATATGAGGATGGCCACCCCTGTTGCTTCTGAGGACCGTGTTCGTGGTATGATTTTTCCCAACCTTTCACCTTCAGTTTGTGTATGTCTTTTCCAATCAGATGTGTATCCTGAAGGCAGCATATTGTTGGATTTGTTTTTTTAATCCATGTTACCAGCCTATGTCACTTTATTGGTGAGTTTAAGCCATTAACGTTTAGGGTTATTATTGATACATGGTTTGTACTTCCAGTCATGTTTGATTATTTATCTTTTTTTTTTTAATTTGGTTTGTTTCTCTGTGAGTAGCTCCCCCCCCCTCTCACTTTACTGAGGTACTTCCCACTGTTGGTTTTGGTTATTGGTTTTCATCCCTTCCTCGTGTAGTGTTTTGCTCAAGATGCTTTGCAATGCTGGTTTTCTGGCTGCAAATTCTTTTAACTTTTGTTTATCATGAAAGATTTTTATTTCATTGTCATACCCGAAGCTTAATTTTGCTGGATACAAAATTCTTGGTTGGCATCCATTGTCTTTCAGTGTTTGAAATACGTTTTTCCAGGATCTTCTCACTTTCAGCGTCTGCGATGAAAAATCCGCCATTAACCTTATTGGTTTACCCCTGAATGTAATCTGCCTCCTTTCTCTTGTAGCTTTTAATATTTTCTCTTTGTTCTGTATATTGTATATCATCATAACAATGTGTCTTGGCGTTGGTCTACTGTGATTTTGTACGCTGGGTTCCCTGTATGCATCTAAAATTTGTACAACCGTTTCCTTTTTTATATCTGGAAAGTTTTCTAAAATTATTTCATTCAACAGATTGTTCATTCCCTT
Source organism: Spermophilus citellus (assembly GCF_964194105.1). NCBI lineage: Eukaryota > Metazoa > Chordata > Mammalia > Rodentia > Sciuridae > Spermophilus > Spermophilus citellus. The sequence goes on from NC_138186.1 coordinate 22,818,897, forward strand.
GGTTTGGACCTCTATACCTTCCTCTATCCCAATGACTCTTAAGTTGTTTTTTTTTTATGTTATCCCATATTTCTTGGATGTTTTTCTCGTGGTTTCTTACCAGCCTTTCTGAGTTGCCTAGACTCTTTTCAAGATTATATATTTTGTCTTCTTTGTCTGACGTTCTGGCTTCTACCTGCTCCACTCTGTTAGTGATACTCTCATTTGAGTTTTTACTTGGGTTTATAGTTTCCTTCATTTGTAGGATTATTGTTTGATTTTTAAATAATCTCTATCTCCTGGTAAAGTTGCTTATTTGCTTCTTTTATCTGTTCATGTAATTCATTTTCAATGTGTTCTTTCATTGTTTGAATTTGCTGTCCCATATCCTCTTTAAGATTCCATTCCATCTATATAAGGTATTCCTTGAGTTCTTTATTTGATCATTTTTCTGATGCCTCTAGGTCCTCCTGTATATTTAGGCTGTCCTGCATTGTTTGTACTCCTTTTCTTCCTTGCTTTTTCATGCTGCTCATATTACTTCTGGTTCTGTTTGACTGCTGAGTTACTGTTTACTCCTATAAATTTATTTGGTTTTATGTATCTCTAGAGTCTCTCTTTTGTGATGGGAGACTATGAATAGACATGATGAATTTTTTGCACTTTAATGCCGATTCGTTCGTTTCCTAAACTGTGTATGGATTCTGATGGCATATAGTGGTCTCCGGTTTGGTCTTGGGACTTATGTTTAGGTCGAGTGATGCGATGGTATTGAGGTCAGTATATCTTGGCAACCTTGGAAGATTGCTCTACTCTCTACTAACAAGGGATATTAACAGGAGAGTGGTCTGGAGTATTTGGGTTAGCTAGGGAATTGGTAGCACTATATAATGCCTCATAACATTTACCTATGCACATTTAGTAAATTACACATAAAAAGCATCATGGTACTTGGGAGGAAACGTATTAGAAGAGGAGGGAAGAAGTCACTAAAGAGAATAAGAGTAAACAGGTAGAATTCAAGAAAGGGGGAATAAGGAAACTGAAAAGAAATGAAAAGCCACAAAAATAAGTTTAAACAAATTTTAAAAATAATATTTAAAAAGAAAATTTTAAAATGCAGTCTTAGATTTCGATTAACTTCTCTCCCAGGAGGTGGAGCTGTGCCCACCAGGCCAAGCTTCTCCTCTCAATACACAGGAACCAATCACTGTGAAGCGGCTCCTCCTCCCCCACTGGGCGGCTCTCCAATCCTGAGTGTCTAGGGCCTTTTCTTGTGTCTAGTCACTTCCCCACTTTTCATCCAGCCAGGCCCCGCTCACTGGTGACACTCACCACAATACTGGCTACATGCAGGGTCTGCTGGTCCCGGGAGCCCTATTTTCTTGAATGGCTGGGCACACTCTCCCTGCTTGCCATTCCCCCAAACCCTAAGGTTGTGGAGCATGGGACTGAGAACCGTCAGCGTATTTTGCCTGCCCTCCAGTAGCCACGCTCTGGGGAGCTGGTGCAAGAGACCTCAGTTGTCAGCACTGGTGGGAGCAGAAGCTGGGGGTCCCACGCTCCGACGCGGCTCCTGACTCCCTCAGTCTGACTATCACACTCACGGGAGAGCTGGGAAGGGCCCTTGAGGTTTCCACACTGTGTGGAGAGGAAGGGCAAGGGGGTTACACACCTGCAGCTGCTGGTTTCAATGAAGTTATCTCCTCCACCCATTCTAGTGACATCAGTTCTCTGCTATGGTGATGTCCCATGGGAATGGCAGCCGTACGCTCCCTTTGCCGGGTGTCCCATGCAACGGGTGGGTCTGGACCGGCTCTCCCAAGCCCTGTCTCAATCCTGTGGCCACTGCCTATGAAGGCTCGGTTGGTATTAACCTCAAAAGTTTCACTGAGGAGCCGACGAGTTGTTTCTGAGTCACGGCTGTTTGGCTGCCAGACGCAGTCGATCAGCCAGAAACTGCATATGGGAGCCTGAGTTCACCCACTCCAGGCTCAGTGTGTGTTCTCAGGGGCGCAGACTGTTCATCCCAGGTCCATGTCAGCCCAGCATTGCCTAGTGATCCTGGGAAAACAGCATTCAGACGGTTTAAGACTCCCTTTGCTCCGCAGCTGAAAGGATCAGAGAATTGATCTCTCTGCGCCCGCTGCCATGTTGGATCCTCTCCTCACATCTGTTTTCTGGAAACAACATTTTTAAAAAATTTTTTAAAATAATTATGAGTCAATTGTGCGACCCCAGAGATCCAGGCTGACTGATTCCCGCGGACTGCCCCATGGCTACAGAAGGCGGGACGCCGCAGAGAAGCAATTAATTAGCAAGCAGGGAGGAAAGTGGCTGCCATTCTGTGGAACCCCGCTGGCCAAGCCCGCACTGACCCCCGGGCTGAGTACAGGATTTCAGACAGGGAAGGAAGCGATACAGTCCTGCCCCCACAACGGAAACTCCACCAAGGCAATCAGCGGCCAGCATCTTGGAGAGCTGAAGTATTCACCGCCACTCTCCGACAGACTGCAACAATAAAACAGGTCTTTGTCACTCAGCCCATCCCCCATACATCGGGGAATCCGCATAAAACCTCTCCTGGGCTTTCCGGGGGAGGGAGTATCAGAGTGAGCCCGCATAAAGACTAGGGGAAAACTAGAGACACCTGACCTTCAACTCCCCCTCCCATCAGCAGCCAAAATGAAACCTCTCTAGCCAGCACTGGGGGAGGGGCAAGCAGAAAAAATCAAAATGATAGAGTGCCAGGGATCCCAATAGGCAATTGTGCGACCCTGGGGATCCGGGCTGACTGATTCACCCAGCCTTCCCCACGGCTACAGAAGGCGGGGCGCCGCAGAGAAGTGATTAATTAGCAAGCAGGGAGAAAAGTGGCTGCAATTTGTGGAATCCTGCCGGATGAGCCTGCACTGACCCCCGGGCTGAGTGCGGGATTTCAGAGTGGGAAGGAAGCGGTACAGTTCTATCCCCCACAACGGAAACAAAACAATAGAGTGCCGGGGTCCCCAATAGACACCCTCCACACCCAATAAACGGCAGGTCCAGAGTACAGTTTGAACTGCCGAGAGCCATTACTCAGGGGAAATCTGATCTAGCAGGAGAAACCAAGACTATCAGGAGAAACTAGGGGACTAGAGGCCAGGCCCTCGCGACTGGGCGGCTGGAAACCGCAGGCCCGCCGGCGACAGTTCACCCACTGCCCGAGTAACTGGGCAGTAGGAGAACGCCCGCCCGCCAACTACCAACTGCTAGACTGGGTGCCTAGAGATTGCCCGCCCACCGGCGACAGCCCGCCCGCTGCCCGCGCGACTGGGTGGCTGGAGTCCACTCCCCCGCCGCGACCGATCACCCACCCGCTGCCTGAGATACTGGGCGGCTAGAGACTGCTTGCCTGCCTCGACGGGGAGGTGAAACCAAACAGAGATAGTCCAGTCACACAGCCCCATTAGGACACCCCAGCAAGGAGCCTGGGGCCCGTCATAGCAGAGTAGTGATGTCACTGGAGCTCGGCCGTCGGAATTCCTTCCCAGCAGAATCCACGTTAGCAGGCACAGTTTAACAACACAAAGAAGAAACAACAGAGTAATACAGAACCAAAACAAATCTATAGAAGAGAGCAGAAACACGACAATCAAATAGAGCTAGAAAGTAATGTGGACAACATGAGAAAACAAGGGAAAAAAGGAGTACAAACAATGCAGGACAACTTAATTCTACAGGAGGACATAGAAACATCAGAAGCAGGGATAGGGAAAGAACTCAATGCATACCTAACTCGATTGGAAAGGAATATTAGGGAAGACATGAGACAGCAAATCCAAGCAATAAAAGTATATTTTGAAAATTAATTAAACAAACAAATTCAAATGGCAAAGAACGAGCTCTACCAGGAGATAGAGATCTTAAAAAAAATCAAACAATAATCCTAGAATTACAGGAAAATATAAACCGAATTAAAAACTCAAACGAGAATATTACAAACAGACTTGATCAAGTAGAAGTCAGAACATCAGATAATGAAGACAAGGTTTATCAACTTGAAAAGAATATAGTCAACACAGAAAAGATGCTTAAATCCCATGAGCAATCTATTCAAGAGATATGGGATGTCATAAAAAACCCAAATTTGAGGGTCATCGGGATAGAAGAAGGCACAGAGACTCAAACCAAAGGAATGGACAGCATATTAAATGAAATAATTCTAGAAAACTTCCCAGAGATGAAAGATGAAATGGATTGCCAAATCCTGGAAGCCTACAGGACCCCAAACATTCAAAACCATAATAGACCAACTCCAAGACATATAATTATGAAGATAGCCAACGTACAGAACAAGGAGAGAATATTAAAAGCTACGAGAGAAAGGAGGCAGATTACATTCAGGGGTAAACCAATTAGGTTAACAACTGATTTCTCATCACAGACTTTGAAAGCGAGAAGATCCTGGAACAATGTATTTCAAACGCTGAAAAATAATGGATTTCAACCAAGAATACTGTATCCAGCAAAATTAAGCTTCAGATTTGACAATGAAATTAAAATCTTTCATGATAAACAAAAGCTAAAAGAATTCGCAGCAAGAAAACCAGCACTGCAAAGCATTTTGAGCAAAATACTACAAGAAGAGGAATTGAAAAATAGTGCCCAAAACTAACAGCAGGAGGTATCTCAGTAAAGGGAGAGGAAAATAATCAAAAAGCAAAACCAGCCAAACTAAAATAAATAAATAAAGAAGCATGACTGGAAATACAAATCATATCTCAATTGTAACCTTAAATGTTAATGGCCTAAACTCACAAATCAAGAGACATAGGTTAGTAACCTGGATCAAAAAAATAAATCCAACAATATACTACCTTCAAGAGACTCATATGATAGGAAAAGACATACACAGGCTGAAGGTAAATGGTTGGGAAAAATCATACCATTCACATGGCCCTCGGAAGCAAGCAGGAGTGGCCATACTCATATCGAATAAAATCAACTTTAAACCTAAGTTAATCAAGAAGAATAAAGAAGGACACTATATACTGTTAAAACGAACCATCCACCAACAAGACATAACAATTATCAATTTGTATGCACCAAACAATGGAGCTGCAACATTCATAAAACAAACTCTCCTCAAGTTCAAGAGTCAAATAGACCACAACACAATAATTATGGGTGACTTCAACACACCGCTCTTGCCATTAGACAGATCCTCTAGACAAAAACTAAATAAAGAAACTATAGAACTCAACAGCACAATCAATAACCTAGACTTAACCAATATATATAGAATATATCAACCATCATCAAGTGGATACACGTTCTTCTCAGCAGCACATGGATCCTACGCAAAGATAGACCATATATTATGCCACAAGGCAACTCTTAGTAAGTATAAAGGCGTGGAGATAATACCATGCACCATATCTGATCACAATGGAATGAAATTGGAAATCAATGATAAAAGAAGGAAGGAAAAATCCTACATCACATGGAAAATGAACAATATGTTACTGAATGATAAATGGGTTACAGAAGACATAAAGGAGGAGATAAAAAATTCTTAGAGACAAATGATAATACAGACACAACATACCAGAATCTATGGGACACAATGAAAGCAGTATTAAGAGGGAAATTCATTTCTTGGAGTTCTTTCCTCAAAAAAAGAAAAAACCAACAAATAAATGAACTCACACTACACCTCAAAAACCTAGAAAAGGAAGAGCAAAACAACAGCAAATGTAGTAGAAGACAAGAAATAATTAAAATTAGAGCAGAAATCAACGAAATTGAAACGAAAAAAAAAAACATTGAAAAAATTGATAAAACTAAAAGTTGGTTCATAGAAAAAATAAATAAGATAGACAGGCCTTAGCCATGCTAACGAAGAAAAGAAGAGAGAGAACTCAAATTACCAACATATGGGATGAAAAAGGCAATATCACAACAGATACTACAGAAATACAGAAGATAATTAGAAAGTATTTTGAAATCCTATATTCCAATAAAATAGAAGATAGTGAAGATATCGATAAATTTCTTAAGGCATATGATATGCCCAGATTGAGAAAGGAAGACACACACAATTTAAACAGACCAATAACAAAGGAAGAAATAAAGAAGCTATCAAAAGACTACCAACCAAGAAAAGCCCTGGACCGGATGGGTATACAGCGGAGTTCTACAAAACCTTCAAAGAAGAATTAATACCAATACTTTTCAAGCTATTTCAAGAAATAGAAAAAGAAGGAGCTCTTCCAAATTCATTCTATGAGGCCAACATCACTCTGATCCCAGAACCAGACAAAGACACTTCAAAGAAAGACAACTACAGACCAATATCTCTAATGAACTTGGATGCAAAAATTCTCAATAAAATTCTGGCAAATTGAATACAAAAACACATCAAAAAACTTGTGCACCATGATCAAGTAGGATTCATCCCTGGGATGCAAGGCGGGATCAATATACGGAAATCAATAAATGCTATTCACCACATCAATAGACTTAAAGACAAGAACCATATGATCATCTCAATAGATGCAAAAAAAAGCATTTGACAAAGTACAGCATCCCTTTATGTTCAAAACACTAGAAAAACTAGGGATAACAGGAACTTACCTCAACATTGTAAAAACTATATATGCTAAACCTCAGGCTAGCATCATCCTAAACGGAGAAAAACTGAAGGCATTCCCTCTAACATCTGGAACAAGACAGGGATGCCGTCTATCACCACTCCTATTCAATTTAGTTCTCGAAGTACTAGCCAGAGCAATTAGACAGACAAAAGAAATTAAAGGCATAAAAATAGGAAAAAAAGAAATTAAATTATCACTATTTGCGAATGACATGATAATATACTTAACAGACCCAAAAGGGTCTACAAAGAAGCTGCTAGAGTTAATAAATGAATTCAGCAAAGTGGCAGGTTATAAAATCAACACGCATAAATCAAAGGCATTCCTGTATATCAGCAACAAAAACTCTGAAATGGAAATAAGGAAAACCACTCCATTCACAATATCCTGAAAGAAAATAAGATACTTGGGAATCAACCTAACAAAAGAGGTGAAAGATTTATACAATGAAAACTACAGAACCCTAAAGAGAGAGATAGAAGAAGATCTCAGAAGATGGAAAAATGTACCCTGTTCATGGATAGGCAGAACTAACATCATCAAAATGGCGATATTACCCAAAGTTCTCTACAGGTTTAATGCGATGCCAATCAAAATCCCAATGGCATTTCTTGTAGAAATAGATAAAGCAATCATGAAATTCATATGGAAAAACAAAAGACCCAGAATAGCAAAAGCAATTCTAAGAAGGAAATGTGAATCTGGAGGTATAGCGATACCAGAGTTCAAACTGTACTACAAAGCAATAGTAAAAGGGCCTAAAAACATGCAATGGAGGAAGGATAGCATCTTCAACAAATGGTGCTGGGAAAATTGGAAATCCATATGCAACAAAATGAAATTGAATCCCTTTCTCTCGCCATGCACAAAAGTTAACTCAAAATGGATCAAGGAGCTAGATATCAAATCAGAGATGCTGCGTCTGATAGAAGAAGAAGTTGGCTCCGATCTACATATAGTGGGGTCCAGCTCCAAATTCCTTAATAGGACGCCCATAGCCCAAGAGTTAATAACAAGAATAAACAAATGGGACTTACTTAAACTAAAAAGCTTTTTCTCAGCAAGGGAAACAATAAAAGAGGTAAATAGAGAGCCTACATCCTGGGAACAAATTTTTACCCCTCATACCTCAGATAGAGCCCTAATATCCAGAAGGTACAAAGAACTCAAAAAATTAAACAATAAGATAGCAAATAACCCAATCAACAAATGGGCCAAGGACCTGAACAGACACTTCTCAGAGGAGGACATACAATCAATCAACAAGTACATGAAAAAATGCTCACCATCTCTAGCAATCAGAGAAATGCAAATCAAAACCACCCTAAGATACCATCTCACTCCAGTAAGATTGGCAGCCATTATGAAGTCAAACAACAATAAGTGTTGGCGGGGATGTGGGGAAAAGGGTACACTTGTACACTGCTGGTGGGACTGCAAAATGTTGAGGCCAATTTGGAAAGCAGTATGGAGATTCCTGGGAAAGCTGGGAATGGATCCACCATTTGACCCAGCTATCGCTCTTCTCGGACTATTCCCTGAGGACCTTAAAAGAGCGCACTAGAGGGATACGGCCACATCAATGATTATAGCGACACAATTCACAATAGCTAGACTGTGGAACCAACCTAGATGCCCTTTAATAGATGAATGGATAAAAAAATGTGGCATCTATACACAATGGAGTATTATGCAGCACTAAGAAATTACAAAATCATAGAATTTGCAGGGAAATGGATGGCATTAGAGCAGATTAGGCTAAGTGAAGCTAGCCAAGCCCTAAAAAACAAATGCCAAATGTCTTCTTTGATATAAAGAGAGCAACTAAGAACAGAACAGGAAGGAAGAGCATGAGGAAAAGACTAACAGTAAACAAAGACGAATGGGGGGAGAGAAAGGGAGAGAGAAGGGAAAGCATATGGAAATGGTAGGAGACCTTCAATGATACACAAAATTATAAGAGGTTATGAGGGGCAAGGGGGAGGGGGAAAAAGGGGGATAGAATTGAACAACATCAGAGGAGGTAGAGAGGGAAGATGGGAGGGGAGGGGAGGGGGGATAGTAGGGGATAGGAAAGGTAGCAGAATACAACAGTCACTAATATGCCATTATGTAATAATGTGAGTATGTAACGGTTGTGATTCTGCAATCTGTATTTGGGGTAAAAATGGGAGTTCAAAACCCAATTGAGTCTAATGTATGAAAGATGATATATCATGAGCTCTGTAATGTTTTGAACAATCAATAAAAAAAAGAAAAAAAATTAAAAAATAAATAAATAAATAAATAATTATGCGTGCACAGTAATTATACAAAAAGTTGTGTAATTGTAGCAATTTCATGCATGCATATAAAGTACTCTAATTGAATCCACCCTACCTGTAAAACCCTCTTATCCCCCCCTTGTACAATTCACTCCATTACCTTCCCAATTAGTCCATCTTCATCTTTCATGTCACTTTGTATTATTCCCTAGATTCCACTTATTAAAGAAAACATGAGATACTTGTTTTCCTGAGATTTATTTTGATTAATATGAAGTTTTCATGTTTCATCAATTTCCCTGCAAATCCCATTTTCTTCCTTTTTATGGCTAAATAAAACTCTATTATAAATATATACTTACCAAATTTTTTATTTTGATCAATTTATCTCCTAATGAGCACCTAGGCTGATTCCATAATTTGGCTTGTGAACTGTGCAGGGACAGACATGGGTATGCAGCTGTCTCTGTACTATGCTGACTTTGTTTCCTTCACATGTACACAGAGAAGAGTGGTATAACTGGATCATGTGTTAGGTAGCACTACCTTTAGTTCCTGAGGAAACTTCTTACTATTTTCCATAGTGATGGAGCTAATTTACATTTCCACCAACAGCATTTAAGGGAAAGGGACACATTCCTTCAGGATTTTCCTCCCCTAAAACCTGAGCCTGTCATTCTGTCTTTGCTTTGTGTCAATAGGGAAGCCCAGATTTGTAGGCTTTGTGTCCTTCCCCAGTCCCCATTGTGTTTTTCCCAAGGGACTTTGCAGCCTGCCTTTGGTTGTCAGTTTTAGAGTACTTTCACTTTCAGAATCCTCTAGAAAACATGCTGTGCCCAACTCCACCCCAGGGTCTCCCTTGGTGTTCCAGTGCAAACCAGTGGGTTGCAGAGGCCAGGCTAGGGGAACAAGAACAGGGGGATTAGTGACCCATCCCTGGGCAGGGAGGAGACCTTATCCCCTGTCATGACCCAGTTCATACTGAATTTCTTCCCTGGGGCAGTGACTCGTTGATTGGAAGGTAGGAATTCTGACAGCTAAACAGGCCTAATAAAGGTTTCTGGGAGTGCAGAGGCCCCAGAGTGGACCTGAGAGAGGCACAGGTGTAGATCCTGGTCCCGTGATTCAGAAGTCAGCACCAGGCTAGCAACACTGATACCTGAGGGAGAGACTGTGTGGGAGGTGGGAGGTGAGGACTTCTGTGTGCAGGGGCTGAAGTGACAGTGGACTAAGTTAGGCAAGTGTAAGAAACCTCAGGCCACCACTGGGAGAAGGGATTCCAGAGGCTGAGATGAGAAAAGAGAATGCCAAAAGGCAGTGTCATTTCTGTGTTTAGAGAAACAGCTTCTTGGGAGATCATAGGGGTCAGTTGTGCTGCTGGACCTTGCTTGGGGATGGTCACAGAGAAGGTTAGCAGGATTCCAAGAAGACAAATGTGCTGCACAGCGTCCTGGCTTCTCTGCTTACCTGTTTCCTGACCCTGGCTGGTCCTGGTCCTCACCATAGTGGGCTTTCATGCTCCAACACCACTCCCACGTACTGGCCCTATTTTCTCACCTCTCCTCTCTTCTCAGGGATCACGGCATGACTTCTGCCTTACCTCTTCTCTGTGCTTTTAAAATCTCCAGTGTCCAGTTCAAAACCAGTGCACCCTTTATTTATCTGAGACTTCCCCCTAATTGATGGAGCTCTTGCTGTTTTCTGAGCATACTTGCAGGTGCTTAGAATCAGAATTCCAGGCACCTTTCCAGCAGAGAGCAGCCAGTCTTATGTATCCAACAATGGATGAGACAAGGAATTATAATAAGGAGAGATGAGTCAGGGTGGGAGAGGAGAGAGATCTAGATTAGGACATCAGAGGTCTCCTGGTGCTGAGCCTAGGAGGGAGGAGGGAGTGATCGGAGCCTGGTGACAGGCATAGAGTAGGGAGCCTTTTAAGTTGGACATCACTGTTTACCAAGGCTCAGAGGTGATTAGCAGGGTCAGAGTGGGTAGAAGTGAAGGCTGTGAGAGGTTGGAGGCTGGAGCAGGGGATGGGGCCAGGCAGATGCGAAGTCATTTAGAAAAGGCATTTTTTGAGCTTATCCCAAGGGCCACTAGAGATTTAAGGGAGAGCTTAAGGTATCAAGATAGCACTTCCATCTTCCCTTTCAGTATTCTGTGTGTCTATCCATCTGGGGTCCTGATGGGGGAAGTCCATGTTCTTAGACTCCCCAGCCCATTTGATTTACAAATTTTAGTGAGCAGGGGCTAATGGTACTGGGGATCTCAGGGTCATGGACATTGGAGGCTCTGCAGAGGAGACATGTGGTCTGTACTAGGCACAGGATTACAGGGGATGGAGAAGTGAAGTGGGGTAGAATAATTTGGGAGGGGGCTGAAGGCAGGCTTGGACATGGGTTTTGGGGATCTCTGAGAAATGGGATGTTGTCCGAGAGGTTTTCAAGGATCTAAGGCCAGCCGCTGGTGAGAGAGGGTCTCACTGCATAGAGCTGCCCCATGGTGTTTACACTCCTCTTTCTTTGTCTACAAGTAGCATCTCCTTGCTCTTGCTTTGACTAGTCATCCATTATTCTTTCTTTGACCTGTCAATTTCTGTTCTTCTCGGCATGCTTTTCTGCTCTTCCTTTCCTAGATAGTTTGATGTTCTACAGACACCAGCCCCTTCCTCACATATCTAATCTACTCCCATGGCTTTCGCTGGTACTCAGAAATTTTCTGAATTCACAAGAAAAAGGAAAGCCAAGCAGAGAGCACACACAGTGTCCTCAGCCCCATTTCATTATGTTTCTCTGTCTTCTTTGCCCCCAAACCCTGCATCATGGATTCTCTTTCAAAAGCAAATTGCACCTTTGCCATCTAGGTTTTGAAGATGCTGTGTCAAGACAGACCTTCACAAAATGTGTTTTTTTTTTTTCTCCCCTGAGCATCTCCTCTGCCTTGGCCATGGTCCTCCTCAGGGCAAAGGGCAATACCAAGGTCCAGATGGCTCAGGTAAGCCTGCCTGTCATTGAGAAGGAGGGACTGGTGTGCAAGGAAGGAGGGGTGAGGCTGGAACATTTCAGGGAGCGGGTATAGAATGAAGGGAAGGAGAGAGGTGAGGAGTTTCCTCCAGTGAGATGTTGTGGGGGTTGCTTGCAGGGGTTACTGTGTAATCCCCTTTTCATTTATAACTTTCCTTGTAAGTATTTTTTTTATTTTGTCTTAAAATTGCTGATGTCTGTCTATGTTGGGTAGATATGTGTACTTTCTTTGAAAGGATCAAGTCTTGGACTCATTGAGCATTTTGCGTTTTTCCCTAAATTCCTTAGAATTTTTTCTTGCTCTTTTCTAACATTGTGCATTGGGAATTTAGTTATATCATTATTTCCTTTGTATCATTATAATAATTAATGCTGTTTGACTATTTTTGATGAAGTTATTTGGGTTGGTAGTAGAACATTCATATTATTTTCTAAATTATAAGTCACATATTTAAATATAATATTAAATATTTACTTAGAATTATTCTTTAAAAGAGAAGAAACATTTTATTGTTTAACTTATTGAGAATCATCAAGATCGGTGTGGAAACTCTCTTCAACTGCTGCTGCTGGCATGAAGGACTTATGGATGTCACTCAAGATACAGCCACTCCAGAGCCCCCATCTTCTGCTGCAGTCTTTTCAGGAAGAGGAGCCTTCCAGTGACAACAAGATAAAAATGGACATCCTACTAAAGGCTATGGGTCATCCCTATAATGAAAACAAAATGTGGGTTGTAAAGAGAACCTGAACCATGCAAGGACTCATTGACTCATCAAGAAGTTCCTTAAACTTGTGGCCTTGGAACAGTTGTTCACTTATGGGAATCAGTCCTTTGCTCCTCCCCTAGATGAGGGATGTTTGGGCAGTGATGGTAAACTGGTCCTACAGTTCTGCAAATCTCAGGCCTGGGCATGAGCCACAAGGGAAAAACAACTTGCTACTCAAAATGTTTTTTTTACAGAGGAAATGTCTCTAAAAATTTCAAATGCTTATTGTGAGAAGAGACTTAACAGATATGAGCTACTCAGCATGTGTCCACTGTGACTCATGTTTATGCATAAGAAAACATCTGTGGAATGAATAGACTAACAAAAATATAAGTATGTTAATACACAAATATTACCAAAAGATTGCCATTACATTATGCCTGTTGCTTCTGCCTATTATTACTGTTGTTCCAGATCTGCTTCCAAAGTTGAAAAGACTGAAACTACATAAACCTCCATTACCAATTTCCAAAATGATTCAAATTGGTGACTTATAGAATTGTCATTCTGCCAATTTCTTTCATGGTAAAAATTAATTTACTAAAAGGTTTTTCCTTTTGGTTGTAAATTATTCAGGAAACTAAAATTTGTGTGGGATATAAGATGTTTACTTTTTTTTCTGTTGAATTAACTTGTCAGACCAAGTCACATTGACCTATTAGCTGAATGCCTTATATAATCCAGCAGAGAGCAGTCCAGCTGATAAACATGTTTGATAATTTGGTTGTACATCTTTACAAGGTGATAAGCCTTTTTTTGTTATTTTCTGGCTAATATCTACTCAAGAAAGCAGGTATGCTGACCAACTGGAAGACAAAGAAAATATACGTTGTTTAAATTTAATTATGTTGGGAAATGGAAGTCATTTTACAAATTCTAGAAAAGTTAGTTCTATAGCTTTTTTAAGTACTATCATTTAAGATTGAGTCCCAAAGTTTTGCTGCTCTGTCACTTATTTATACAATCTCAAAAGCTAGTACTGAGCAAACCTAAAGAAAAAAAATAGACAATATGTTAGTTATTTGATTGTTACATAGAGAGTTATTTCTTTAGAAGTTGTTTTTGTTTTTTTTTAAAGAGAGAGGAAAGGGAGAGAGAGAGAGAGAGAGAGAGAGAGAGAGAGAGAGAGAATTTATTTACTTATTTTAGTTCTCGGCGGACACAACATCTTTGTTGGTATGTGGTGCTGAGGATCGAACCCAGGCTGCACGCATGCCAGGCAAACGTGCTACGGCTTGAGCCACATCCCCAGCCCTAGAAGTTGTTTTTAATAATTAGTTAGTAGGTTGATTTCCATGTTGTTGGTTTTATTTATAATGTTGTTGATTTTTTATTTCCATCACTAACGTCATTGAATATGAATTGTTTCATTTGTATATTTCAGAGTCAATGAAACTCTTCGTGTGACATAATATGACCTTTATTGAAATATAAATATCATATAATATACATATATTATATCTCTCTCTAGGATACTGTTTAAGAACTTATTTATTCTTATCAATCATATTGCTCATTTTATACTTTTATTTCCTTTTAAATATTATCATGAAGATTGCATTCCTGTCCAAATTTTTCTTGGACTTTTAGTTTTTTGAACTGCATCTTCTTTGTAAATATATAGAGGCAAGTTATTTTAGTATTTTGAACTGCATCTTTTTGCACATAAATAGAGGCAAGTTATTCTCTACTTCTGACTAATTTATGGTGTGTGTGTGATGCAGGATTTAAGAATAGTCCCTTTTCTGAATCTCTCTTGCCCCTTGTACTTTTTTTCTCTCACTCACCTTTAAACTATGCAGAGATCTCTGTGCAGGTGCAAAACCTGTATCTTTTACTCAGCAGGCTCCTGGCTCCTCTCTCCACCTATCCCACCAGTGACACTTCTGAATTAGAATCAACTTCCTCTCAAAGAATAAATTTATGCAGTATTTGAGAAGAAAAAAAATGCTTACAAATTCTTTTGGAGACCAAGATCCTAGTTGAGAGAATTTTGCTTTCCTCCACAGGCAATGTCTGTAAACACAGAGGAAGACATCCATAAGGGCTTCAAGGTGCTTCTCAATCAAATGAACAACCCTGGGTCAAAGTATTTGCTTACAACAGCCAACAGGCTCTTTGGAGAGAAGACCTATGATTTCCTCTCAGTAAGTTGAGTCAACAGAACAAAAAAAGTGGTATTTAAAATACCTGGAAATATACAACCCAGAAGAGAGACCCTAGAGACCAGACAGGATAACACATTTGGGAAACTGTGGCAAGAGGATGGAGAGTTAGAGGCCATCTGTGCAACCTAGAGACACCCTTGTCTCAAAAACAAAATGGAAAACTGCCTTGGGACATTGCTCAGTGGTACAGTATTTGCCTAGCATGCTCAAGGCCCTGAGCTCAATCTTCAGTACTGAGAAATCAAGCAAAGAAAAAAAAAACAGAACAATATTCTAGAGAACTTGAGAAACTCATAGTAAACTATTTTTGGTAAAGACCCTAATTCTATAATGATAACTTATATTATTTCAATTTAGGCAATGTCTCAAACTTCATTTATTATCTCCGGTTTTCCAAGGCTCAAAAAATATCTCCTAACAAACTAAAATGTTTCACCATCAAGTAGCTTAAGATTTGATCATGTTTTTAATTTTAAGAATAGCCTAAAGAGAGCATTCAGAATGCTTTGAAGCTCACTGTCATTTTATTGAGCAACCTGGCCACCTGAATTATTTCTCTCCAAAGACATTTATGGAGTCCTGTCTTCAGTTCTACCATGCGGAGCTGGAGCAGCTGTCCTTTGCTGAAGCTACAGAGACGTCCAGGGAGCATATAAATACTTGTGTCTCTAAAGAAACAAAAGGTCAGAATTATAAGTTATTTCCCTCTCCTCCCACCCCACCTCTGTTCTCCTCTCCTCTCTCCTCTACCTCTCCTCCTCACTGCTAATGTCACTGGTGTTGCAGAACCATCAAAGCAAGTTTGCCTGGCTGAGCCTCTTGGTGCCTGTGAACCTTAGTGGCTCACAGAAGATCTGATCAATGCTCAGGTTTTCAAAGAATAAATTTATGCAGTATTTGAGAAGAAAAAAAATGCTGTCTGTTTTCCCAGGGCTAGAATGGCTAATGTAAGTGTCAACAGAAGCTCATAGGTCAGATTTCCCATGTAATACTTTACATGTCACTGGCCTGTATTGTTCACACAGCAGGTGACGGTCATCTATGGGAACAGATCAATGGCCACATCTTCCCAAGTCATGACCTTGGCCCTCTTCTTCCTGGGGTCAGTTTGTATTTCATTTCTCCCACTTTTACATGTTAAGATGACTTCTCCTACTTTTTCTTTCCCATCTCTCACTTAAGTGCCCATCACAGACTTGAGAAGCCTAGATTTGATTAGTCAACTACAGAGCCTCTCTCAGGGCTGATCCATTCCACAGATTGAAAACACACTGCTTGTGAGGTGAAAACATACTCATTTCTGTTTTAGAGTGTGACAAGTTCTAACCTTGGTCCTCAAGATCAATAATGGTTTGATGTGTGAGCTATCCAGGCATTTACACACCAACACGAACATACTTATTTTTGCTAACATATGAGATAGTAAAAAAACTACAGATAGTTCCTTCCAGTATTTCCTCTTGGAACCTTTTATTTTTATGCCCTCAAGGGGCAGCTAATTGGCAGGGATACTCTTAGTTCCTTGGAAACATATCACTTGATATACAGGGAAAGAAGGACATACATTCACCTACCCTAATCATTATCTGTTCCAGGGATTCCAGGTGCCAGGAGGGTGCAATCATAAAATCTCTTCTGTAGTTTCCAGAAACTCCTCCTATGTTTCTGATCTGGAGCTATTCAATTCTGGTTGCCTCAGGAATGTTGCAGGTAGCTGTACAATGTTAGAACTGGGCCTGACAACGGGGCCTTAGACCTGACACTGCTCTTACCCACAGCAGGTAATGTCAGCTTCTACCCAGCCCCTCTCTCCTTGGCTGCTTGTGTTTTTTCCAAACCTGGTGTCAAGTTTCAGCTTGGTCCCAACCTGATTTCCTCCGGTGAATTTGAAGTCTTTCACCATAATCAACTTGGTGGATATTCCAGCGTCTGTTATCATGAATACCACTCATAGCTGGGATTTTTGACTTTTATACCTATCATCCAAACTCAGCACATTTTGAAAACAGAATGTTTGGATCTCCAGGACATCGTGTCATGATTATTCACCATGGATTCAGAAGAACCAACTGATAGAGTTTGTGCTTGTCTTGAAAGGTAAAATTCCATAGTAACTACCAGTGAACTCGATTGATGAGCAGTCAGGCTTATTCTTGTAAATGCCATCTACTTCCAAGGAAAGTGGGACAAGCCATTTGACAACTCATGCACGGAAGAAATGGCTTTCAAAGTAAACCAGGTAGAGAGAGACTTTCAAAAATTATAAGTGTTTAATAATAATTTCAAACTTATTATCTCTTTTAATGAATTATAAACTCATTGAAAAAATGATGCAAATAAATAATACTTGCTGTCTATTATGTTTTACATCCTATTAGCACTCTAACTGCTCTGATGAACTCTCATACATGTAATGGTTTAATCTCATTCTGGTTACAAATATCTTCCTATAGAAACAAGTTGCTTACATAGAAAGCAAATGAAGCTGCATATATATATATATATATATATATATATATATATATATATATGTCAGACACAAGGCAGGGTGCAAACAGGGAGTGTGAAAACACACTTCCTGAATCAGAATTTAGGCACTGGTTCAAACATCAAGCCAGTGTGGCTCAATTCTGGTTGCCTCAGGAATGTTGCCAGGTAGCTGTACAATGTTAGAACTGGGCCTGACAACAGGGCCTTAGACCTGACACTGCTCTTACCCACAGCAGGTAATGTCAGCTTCTACCCAGCCCCTCTCTCCTTGGCTGCTTGTGTTTTTTCCAATGGTATAGTGATCTCTTAGTACGTGCAAGTCTCTAGGTTCAATCCACAGGACTACATATAAATAAATAAATAAAATGAAGATATTGTGTCCAACTACAACTAAAAACTATTTTTAAAAAAGTCTCACATTTGAATTATTGTTAATCATAACTTATTATTGATTCAGCATTCACTGCATTGTATCATTAAACATGAGTAGCAAAGGCCCTATTCAACTGTGAGTTATAACTTTAATTAAAACAGATATTAGAATATTTGTTAAATTCTCTAATCCCTTAAAATACAATGTAATACAATAAGGAAGCTTAAACTCCCCCCCCTCTTTTAAAGGCATATTTCAGATAACTATTTATTAATTTCTAAGAGTGCTGGAACACTCCTTCTGAGATTTAAACTGCAGGGGATTATGACATGGAGTCTGTGCTTCAGCAGAGTTAAGAGTTTTATTTCCCCTTTTCATACTGTTATAAATGCTGTGCTCATGTTGTTGTTCATCTCAGGAGGAGGAAAGGCCAGTTCACATGATGTGGCCGGAAGCCAATTTTAACTTCATCTACAACAGTGAGGCCCAGACAAAGGTGGTGGAGCTGCCCTACGCTGGCAAGATGATGAGCATGATCATCCTGCTTCCAGATGAGGACATGGACCTCAGTGTGGTGAGTCAGGAGGGGCTGCACACCTTTGAATTCAGAATTTTGGTGGGAAGAATCAGGTATACCCCATGCTCTTTGTTTCACAGTATCTCCAACTCAAAGCCCAAATGGCCCATTCCTGACCTCCTTGTTTCCTTGCGGTATGATCCTTATTGCAAGAGAGTCAACTGTCCTCTCAAGGGTGGCAGTGCACTGTGATGATCTAAAGGGTCTCTGTGAGCAGAGCAGCTCCTATGGGCTTTCCCTCTCTCCAGGTCCCTACCTGTGATGATGAGTTTCCACAAACAGTGCCTCATTCCACCTTAGGCCTCCTGGAGCGGCTCACACTGAGAGATTTTCCTTTTCCCAGTCTCTTTTGCTTGCCAGCAATGGTTCATTGTGTTAAAACTTAAAACCTCCTTCAAACCAATAAATACAATTAGAAAAGCACCATTGACCTGTCTAGATGACTTTCACAATAAACACGGTTTGCTAGTGGATGGATAAGGAGGGGCAGCCACAGTCTTCCTGCAGGGAAATCACATATGGGATAGCACATGGGGTGGTTGACAAGTCAGAGCCCTCACAAGCTTCTGGGCAGCTGAAGGAGTTGCCCATACTGTGCGGACAGTCAACATGGAATGTTCAAGTAAATGTCTGTGTGTCCATAGATACATGCCATAGTCTGAATATGAACCTGTGATTCTGGTCTTTCAGATGGAAAATAACCTTATTTTTGAGAAATTCATTGCCTGGACCAAGGCAGCCTCTTTGCAGAAGATTGAATTAGAAGTTCTCCTTCTGAGATTTAAACTGCAGGGGATTATGACATGGAGTCTGTGCTTCAGCATTTGGGAATGGTTGATGCCTTCCAACAGGGCCAGGCTGATTTCTCTGCAATGTCAACTGAGACAGACCTGTGTCTATCCAAATTTCTGCACAAGAGTGTGGTGGAGGTGAATGAAGAAGGCACTGAGGCTGCAGCAGCTATAGATATTGACACAATCTTTGACTGTATATCATGTGCACCAACATTCCATGCTGACCACCCCTTCCTTTTCTTCATCAGGCATAACAGAACCAACACTCTTCTGTTCTGTGGCAGTTCTCATCTCCCTAAGGGTTGTACTTCCCCACCATGGAGAATTCCATCTTTCCATGTCCCCCAATTCCCTCTACAGTTTACAAGGATGAGCTTTTAGGTGAACACCAAGTAGAAAAATGAGGGCAGTGTCCTAAGCCTTCTGAACCACTTGCCACTGTGATCTCATGATGCACCACACTGAGCTGTCCCCATACTGCCCACTCATTTGTACCATAGAACTAGGTCATGGCCAATAGACTGTCCTGATTCCCTGTTGTACTTAGGATGTGTGCAGTACAGAGGCCATTTGATAGCTTACAAACTTTTCCTTAGATGGCCCCAAACACATTTCCCACTCATTCCACATGCAATTCCTGCTTTCCTGGAACTTAAAACTTGTCACACAGCTGCCTTAGCCTGAATGCCTCAATAATAATAAATGTTGGTAGATACTGTTACTACCATTCTAGTTTAAAGAGAAAACAATTTTAGTCTGGAGGTGTGCTTCAGTGGTAGAGCGCTTGACTAACACATGCGAGGCACTGGGTTAGACCCTTGACACCACATAAAAAATAAAATAAATAAAATAAAGATATTTTGTCCATCTATAAAAAATAAAAAACTTTAATGCACATTTTAATTTTGTCTATCATTGCCATTCACCATTCACCATTCACCATATATGTTCTTCATTGCAATAGATACTAGGAACACAAGGAGTTAGAGGCATGGTCCTTTGACACATGCTCTTTAATGTGTGTTCCCAATTTATACAGTGTTTATGACAACCAGATTTGACAGGTGAATATCTTTGAACTACCATGTAGCCCCCTTGCAGCTAGGATACCTTGCCTGGTGGTATTGCATTTCTCTACCTCCAACCCAAACAGTTAAATGCCATTAGCCCTTAAAGTTCTGTTCAAATGTCATCTTCTTCAAGACATTTTCCCATTTTTCATAACCAGATGTAAATCTTTGAACTTTCTCAATAACTGCCAATAATACTTGCATTGTTTATTTATTAATCATTTTTATTATTAGTCTTTTGACTAGGCCTTAAAGTTTTTAAGATTTGTGATTATATTCTACATGCTATAGTGCAGTAATTAATAATTTGATCATATGTAGTATGGATGCAACTAAATACAGAATAGTAACTTTGCCCATTGCTAATAAAACAAAGAGACTGCATATAAGCAGAAACAAGTCAGTCATTAGCTTTACAATTTTCCTAGAAATGATCTATAAATGCATTTTCCACTGGCTACTTATCATAAAATGTAAAGAGGAAGTTAAAGAAAAATTTCTTTGTTGGTTCCTATCATATGAAAGATGTTCTATTCTATTTTAGCAGGGCCAGTATATGTAAATATGGAAATTAAATGTTATCACAAAAATGAAGGAGTTATGAAATTCTGGTTAAAGAGGGTAATAAATGAGAATAACATATATGTAAAGAATTCAAAACAAAAAAAAGTTGTTTTTAAAGCACTCTAGGTGCATTGTAAGTATATAGGGTTTTATTCCTATGTATATTTTTAAACAATGGAAGTGTTAAAAATTAAGGTCAAGTGTGTTAGATTAATTACATTATTGTATAGGCTGCATGGAATAGAAGTGTATTATATTTATCATAGAGAAGCATAGTTTGCATCATATTATGGCAGGTTATACTCAATGAAAACCTTTCAGAGTCCCTTTATTTTTGAATATCCTGTAAACAACTAGACCACTAGAGCATGATTGTACAACAGTAAATGTTCCCTTGAATAAAACTGAAGAGGCATTTTGGAAAATAATTTTTAAAAGGAAAAGAAAATGTAGAAAGGTACTTAGAGTTCTTACTTTCCAAGTACAGAATCTCCTACCCAAATCAAGGCATCTTAAACTTCATCAAGAAAATAAGTTTTGTAGTGCTGTTAAATCTATCATTATGAATAAAACTGATGCAAATTGGTCAAATGGAGTCAACAGACACATGAGCATTTGGGGAACATTCCATATCCAAATGACAACAGTCATATGAACAGATGACCCTGGCTTGATTCACTTTCTCATGAATGTAATTTTTCTCAATTATCATTTTATAAGTCAATAAGTATATATTACCATATTATTCTCTCATAAGTAGAATTTATTATAAGTAGACATCTCATAAATGTCTAATTTAAATTTGTTGGTATGATAAAATTCAGAATGTGCAAAATTAGCCAGGAGCACTAGCTCACACCTATAATCCCAGTAGCTCCAGAAAATGAGGCAGGAGGTTTTGAGTTCAAAGTCAGGCATAGCAAAAGGAAGACACTAAGCAACTCAGTGAGATCCTGTCTCAAATAAAACAGTAGGGCTAGGTATGTGGCTCAGCGGCCAAGTGCCATTGAGTTCACTCCCTGGTATCACCCCTCCAAATAAATAAATAAGTTAATAAAATGTCTAAAATTATTAATATTTTTCCCAGATTGCTGGCCATTTAGTATTATATTTATCTCTGTTAGGTGTTTAAGATGTAATGTCCATTGCTTTCTGTTTTAAAATACTGAAAAAATGAACAAGGCTCGTCATCAGAGAAAATGCCCATTTATTGAGGAACAGCTCTGTATATTTAGAGAGCCAGGGGTTGATTGACAGTTTTGACAGTTTAATGGTTGAATGGTTTGTCAGTTGGCATGGGGTGCTTTCTGATTGGTGGGTAAGGATCATGTAAGCCAGTGGGCTGGTTTGATTGGTGGGTTAGGATCATGTGAGCCAGCAGGGTTAGTCTGATTGGTGGGTTAGGATCATGTGAGCCAGCAGGGCTAGTCTGATTGGTGTGTAAAGCTCTATAGTGTGGCTGATCGAGCCACTTGATCAGCCTTGGAATTCCCCATATTAGTAAGGGAGGAGTCAGTTTGATGGATCTTGCAATGGATTATTCCCAGTTGTGAAGGCAGCCTGGAGGCTTGTAGTAGGCCAGAAATAAGTGTGGAATTAATGACTGCCATCCCTCTGGTGGTCAATAGCCCCCTTTCTTTCCAAGTGCTTGTGTGGGAGATCAGGATATGAAAGACGTATTTGGAATCTGTATATAGGGAGAGGGTTTTTCCCTCCACTAGCTCTAATGCCCTTGGCAGCTATGAGTTCAGCTTGTTGGTGGTATTGGGTGGGAGAGGTTTTGCCTCTATGATGGATGAGAGGGAAAAGACAGCATACCCCAACACTTTAACCCCTTTGTATATAAAGGAGCTACCATCTAAGGACCAGACGAGGTCCAAAGAGGGCAGGGGTCCCTCAGAAATGGTGGTAGGGCAGGGTAAAATCATTTCTAATATTTCCAGGCATTTGTGGAAGGGATCTTGTGAGGGAGAAGATGGGAGGAGGGAGGTTTAATGGAGAGCAGGACTTAAAAGAGATGGAGGGATTTTCAAGGAATGAGACAAGGAGGGGTAGAACCCTGGAAGGAGGAAGTGACTGTAGCCCCTTGTAAGTGAGGAAATCCTTTAGATGGTGAGGAGATGAGATGGTTAGTGGAGAGCCAAAGGTAAGCTTGTGTGGGAAGTTGTCTATGGAACAGAGTAATAGGGGAGTCTTTTTTGGATAGATGGTCTTTCCTCCTACCCCAACAATAGGAGAGGTGGACAGCACTGTTTGCCCCCAGAATTCTGTCAGGACTGAAAAGGTAGCCCCAGTATCAAGGAGAAAGTTAACCTTGCGCCTACCCACCTGAATCCACATCACCCTGTGTTCCTGTCTATTGATCGTTACAGGCAGGGACAAGGACCCAAGGCTCTGTCCATCAATTGATTGCCATGCCTAGAGGTCGGAGTTGTGTGATGTCATTCATAGAGAATGGGACATGTACCCAGATAATGCCCCCATGTCTAGCAACCTCTCTTAAGGGGGCCATGGTTTGTGGGACTAGGGAGCGGGACCTAGTTTGAGGGGATGAAAGGTGTAGGCCAAGTTAGGGGGAGCACCTAAGGGGCTGTACAGAGCTGACAGGGGAGGTCGGTAGGAAGGGGGTTAATCTGCCAGATAGGTCAGGGTGAGAATGAAGAAGAGAAAAAGGCTCAACATAGGGGATCTCCTTCCACTTTTTTGAGTACTCACAGAAGTTAAACAGATCTCTGAGAATTGCAGGTCTAGGGATCCTCCTAGGGGCCATTGACTTTGATTGTCTAATTGATAGTAAGGCCAATCTTGTGTGCAGAATTTAATAAGGGGCGGTCTGCAGGGAGGGAAGAAGAGGCTCCCATAGGTCAGGAGAGGGACAAGGGTAGTTGAGAGAGAGAGAGAGAGAGACAGAGACAGAGACAGAGACAGAGACAGAGTGCCTGTTCTTCCACCCCTCAGTACTTCCTGCTCATGAACCAGGCTCCAGAGAGTCCACCATGACCTTCATGCATTCTCTCCTCCAGATTGGGCATCAAAGGTTTGCTGGCGATCACAGTCAAAGCCCCTGCATAGCCCGACTGAAGTTGGATATCCGAAAGGGGAACTCACCTATTGAAGAGCCAGTGTTATGTGAGTAGTAGCAGCACTCGAAAAAGTGGAGGAGGATGGCAAGCCTTGAGGGAGGGGGCCCTTGAGCAGTGAGGAATTCCCCCTCCCGGGTTTCGGCACCAATGAAAGAACGAACAAGGCTTGTCATCAGAGAAAATGCCCGTTTATTGACGAACAGCTCTGCATATTTATAGAGCCAGAAATGGTTTGACAGTTATGACAGTTTAATGGTTGAAAGGTTTGTCAGTTGGCATGGCGTGCTTTCTGACTGGTGGGTAAGGATCATGTGAGCCAGCAGGGTTAGTCTGATTGGTGGGTAAGGATTCATGGACAGGAGCATGTTTGGGGCAGAAGCAGTGCAGGCAAATCCCTGCACCCCAAGGCAGGAGGAAGGGGGAAATGCTAAGCTAGACAAAGAGAGGCCATGACCACTGGAATGCACCAGTCTTTTCTCAAAAACTATTAAAATATATAACATCATTTTAAGAAATAATCCAGGCATCAGAGGCCAGCACCATTTGCCCATTTGCTCAGCTATCTTAATGATGTGGTTTGTCCTATAGGGTCTGAGATGCATGCCAGGGTCACCTGATAGCAAAATGGTGATTATAACCAAGGTGAATATAGTCAAGTGAAGCTAGATCCTTATAACACACACACACACACACACACACACACACACACACACATACACACACACACACACACACACACTCACACATAAATTGCAAAACTGTATAGCAGAGGTGAGTTACAGTGAGGGGGCCTCAACCTAGGTGGTGTCAATGGAATGGCAAAGAAGGAGTGAGCCAGAGGGATTTTAAGAGCAGCTTTGTTGAATGCATTAGCATATAAGATATTAAACATATTTAATGTATAAAATTGGCTGACTTTTGATACATTTTTACATCCAAGAAATCAATGTTACTGTTAAGATAGTGAATGGATCCACAAGTCCCCCAAATTTCTTTATTTCCCTTTATAATCCCTCCATCCTTCTCTGGAGCCCAATCCTCAAGCAGTCATTGATCTTTCTGTCACTGCAGATTGGTTTGAAATTATTGGAATTTTATATAATTAAATCATACAATGTTATTCTTTTTTTGCAGGGGGGCTGGCTTCTTTATCTCAGCCATATGCTATCATTTGAATGTCTCTTCCTACATTCATATTAATTTATTTTGTTTGGGGGGTATTGGGGTTGAACCCAGGGGTACTTTATCACTGAGCCATATCTCAGCCCTTTTAGTTTTTATTTTGAAACAGGATCACACTAAGTTGCTTAGAGCCTCATTAAGTTGCTTAAGCCCTTGCTAAATTGGTGAAACTGTCTTGAATTTGGGATCCACTTGCCTCACCTTTGGAGCTACTGGGATTACAAATCTGTGGCAACAACCAAGTTGTCATATTGAAATTGAACTACATTTGTAACAGTGTTAAGAGGGAGGGACTTTAAGAGGCCATGGCTATGCTCTCATGAAGGGATAAATGCTATCAGTGTGGGAGCAGACTCCTGATAAAAGGGTAAATTCAGGATCCTTCCTGTCCTTGTGCTCACTTACCTTTAGTCATATTATGATGTAGCACAAAGGCCCTCACCAGAAGCCAGCACCATGCTCTTGGACCTCCCACTCCCAGAACTGTGAGCCAAGTAGACTGGTATTGTTTAGCAATTACCCAATGTGTTTTGCCATGATATAGTGACAGGAAATGGACTAAGATGGTTTAGTTTGAGACTTATCCTTGTTATTGAGTGTATCAATAATCAACTATTTTTTTTTTTAGTATTATTGTGCCACATGGATATATCAATTTGTTTATTCCTTTGTCTGCTGATTGACATTCACTCACCAAGGCAGGAGGGAGACTTGATCAATTCTGTTCAATTTTTGCTATACGGGTAAAACTTAGGAACTATTCTCTACAAATCTTTGGGTAGGCATATGCTTTCCTTTCTAGTACATAGCTTAAAGTTAAATGGCTTGGTTTTATATCAGGTGTATTTTTTATCATTTTAGGAAACTGTTTTCCAAAGCAGTTAGTGTGCTAGTTCACATTTCCACCAGCTGTATGGACAATCTTTTTCATTTTAATCATTGGTTTCAATGACTAATGACGTTGGACATTTTTTTAGTGTGTTCCTTGTTGTAGGGACTGTTCACATCTTTCTGCCCACTTCACAAATTTGGGGTGTTTTTTTCTTACTATGTAATATGTTTTATACACTAGAAAAAAATAGTCTTTTTCAAATATATATCTTACAAGTATTTTGCCCTGGCCTATGGCTTGCTTTTGAAAAGCAAAGAGTGTTTGTTTTGTTTTGATTTGTTTCAATAAAATCCAATATATTGTGCTTTTATTTTATAATTTGATCCTTTAATTGTAATACCATGTTTAAAATCTCTTTCACAAATTCAATGTTACTCAAATTTTTTTCTTATATTTTATTTTGAAAACGATGCATTTTTTTTTTAGCTGCTTCTTTCTTTCCTTTCTTTTTGGTGCTGGGATTGAAAAAAGGGCCTTTTTCATGGAGGTGAGCACTCTACCAACTGAACAAGATTCGCAGCCCCCTGGACCTCTGCTTTCTTTTGTAGTAAATTTTTTATATTAAAATTACATAAAGGGAATAAACATTGAGATACACATTTTTGCATATTTGTGTCCAATTATCCCATGGCTACCTATTGAAGAGATTATAGATTGTACTTTCCCCATAGATTTATCTTAGCACATTTATTTTCAATTCATTGTACATGTGTGGGTCTATATCTGGGCTCTCTATTCTCTTCCACATGTATATAAGATATAGACATATTTGTAGATATCTATATATCTCCTTAATTTTAGTACCACGTTCTTGATTACTGAAGCATTTTTATGACTTAAAATCAGATAGTTTAAAGCTTTCAACTTTTTACTTATTTTCTAAGTTGCTCAAATAGAATAATCCTAGGTCCTTTGCATTTCCATGTAAATTTTAGAATGAGTTTCTACATTTCTATAAAAAGGCTGCTGAGATTTTGATTGGAATTACATTCATGAACAGATTAATTTAGGGAGAATTGATATGTTAACAATATTGAATCTTGCAATCAATGAGTACATCCTCCTGTTTTTAAAATCCTTTCTCTGAACGCTGATTGTAGTTTTCAGTGTACAGGTTTTACATATGTTTCAACAAATTTATTTCTAAGTATTTCACACTAATTCTAGAGAAAGTTATTTTTAAAAAATATTTTCAGTTTCTGATTATTCATTGTGTATACATAGATATATAATTGATTTTTATGCAGACTATTGCCTTTAATGAAATTTTGTTAAATAGTAGTTTCAGTAGCTTCTTGAATATTTATTAGAATTTTCTACATGTTTGGTCATGTTGTGCATGAAAAAAGTCAATTTTAGTTTTTGCTGCACAATTGGATGCCTTTCTTTTTCTTGCTTCATTGAATTGGTTAAATCTTACACTACAATACAAGGAATTATGAGAACAGAAATCTTTCCTTTGGTCTTGTTCATAGAGTGAAATTATTCAGCCTTTCACCACTAAATATGTTAGCTGTAGTATTTTCGTTGTCTTTTGCTTTTTTTTTTTTTTTGTAGATTTCCTTTATTAGGGTGAGAAAGTAATCATCTTTTTCTAGTTTGCTAAGGGTTTTGCATTATTAAAAAAAAATCAATGTCCGATTTTTTTAATGTTTTTCTGTATCTATTGAGATCATCATATTGAAATGACCATGAACATAGTATTTTCATGTTAGAATTAAATTGATTGTTTTTAAAATTGTACTTAGCATGATGACACATGCCTATGAGCCCAGCTCCCCAGAAGACTAAGGCAGGAGGATCACAAGTTGGAGGCCAGCCTGGGCAACTTAGCAAGAACTTATCTAAATATAAAATAAAAACTGCTCAGTGGTAAATACTTTTCTAATATTCATAAGGCCCTAGGTTTAATTCATAATATCACAGCACATAAGGAGAACAAACACATTCCATCTCACTGAATCCCTCCTTTGTGTGAGGCAGGGACTCAGAATACAGACTTATAAGACTTTCCTCCCCTAAAATCCTAGCCTGTCATTCTGCCTTTACTTTCTAAAAGTAGGAAAGCCCAGCGTTCTAACTTCTATGCCCTGCCCCAGCCCACATTGTGTTTTCCCAGCCAATGCCCCAAGGGACCTTGCCATCTGCCTTTGGTTGTCAGTTTCAGAGCTCTTTTCAGTTTCCAAATCTTTATACACAGCATGTGGTGCCCAACAAGAGTGGCCAACCCTGAATCTGGCGTAGTGTTCTAGTGTATACTGCTCATTGGAAGAGGTGAAAAAGTGGAGTGAGCAGATGACAGTGACCCATCCCTGGGTAGAGAGGAGACCCTTTCCTGACCTTGACCCAAGTCACACTGAATGTCCTCCCTGGGGCAGTGCCCTGCAGACTGGAAATCCCACAGCCAAACAGGGCTCATAAAAGGTCTCTGGGAGTGCAGAGACCCCAGAGTGGACCTGAAATTGGCACAGCTGCAAGTTCCTGTTCCTGTGATTCAGAGGTCAGAACCCAGGCTAACAGTAATGAGACCTGAGTTAGGGGCTGTGTGGAAGGTGGCAGGTGAGTGCTGCTATGACTCAGCCCAGGAGTGGCAGGGCACCAAGAGAGGCAAGTTTTGCAAATCCAAGGCTGCCACAGGAACCAGAAACTGAAAAGACAAAAAAAAGAGAACCACAGAAGGTGGTGTCACACTGTGTTTACAGAAATAGCTCCTTGGGCAATCACAGCTGTCAGTGGTCCAGCTGGACCTTGATAAGGGATGGTCTCTGAGAAGGGCAGCGTGATTCCAACAAGACAAAGACACTGCACAGACTCCTGGCTTCTCTGCTTGCCTCTTGCCTGCCCCTGCTGGCCCTGGCCTTCACCCTGGTGAGTGTTCATGCTCCAACACCACTCCCAACTATTGGCCCTATTTTCTCACCCCTCCTCTCTCCTCAGAGAGTCACAGCATGACTTCAGCCTTACCTCTTCTCTGTGCTTTTAAAATCTCAAGTATCTAGTTCAAAATCCCAGCACTCATTATTCATCTGAGGCTTTTCCCTAATGTGCCCTGAATTGATGGAGCTCTTGTTTTTCCTGAGCATGCTTCCAGTGCTTAGAATCAGGATGCCAGGCACCTCGCCTTCAGAGAACAGGCAGTCTTGTGGGTTCAACAAAGGATGAGAGGAGGAATTACAATAAGGAGTTATGAATCAGGGTTGGGGGAGGTGGGACTCCATAATAGGACATCAGAGGCCTCCTAGAGGAAAGCTTAGGAGGGAAGAGTGAGTGATTGGAGCCTAGTGACAGTGGGGAGTCTTTATAATTGGATAAGAGTGTTTGACAAGGCTCAGAGGTGACTGGGGCATCAGGGAGGATAAAGATGGAGGCTGTGAGAGCTGGGAGGCTGGAACAAAGAATGGGATCAGGCAGATGGGAAGCCATTTAGAAAAGGCTTTTTGGAGCTTATCCCCAGGGCTACTGGAGACTTAAGGGAGGGGTCATAGGATCAAAATAATACTTCCCTCTCATGATGCTACATGTCTGTCCATCTGGCGTCCTGATGGAGAAGACCATGAGGCTCCCCAGCCAACTTAATTTGCATCTTAGTGAGCAAGGGCTGATTGCAATGGAGAGCACAGCAGCAGGGAGGTCAGAGACTCTGCAGAAGAGCCAGGTGGTTTGGACTAGGCACAGGGTCACAGGACTGGGAGAAGTGGAGAGGGGTAGAAAAATTTGGGAGGGGTCTAAAGGCAGGTCTAGAAAATGTATTTGGGGGTACTTGAGAGAAATAAGAAGGAGTCAAGAAGATTTCCCAGGGTCCAAGATCAGCCACTGGTGAGAGACAGTCTCACTGCATTGAGCTGCCCACTGGTGTTTTCAGTCCACCTCCTCTGGCTTCACCTACCACCTCCATGCTGTATCTTTCACCTGTCACCTTCTATTCTTTCTGCATGCCTTTCTGCTCTTCCTTGCCTTGCCAGTGTGCTATTCTACAGGGACCGATCCCTTCCTCACATGCAGAATCTACTCCCATGGTTTTTGAAGGCACTAATATAGTTTCTCAGTTTGCAAGACAAATGAAAACACAACAGAGACACCACTAAGCCCCATTTCATTCTATTTCTCTTTCTTCTCTGCCCTCAGATGCTGCATCATGGATTCTGTTTCTGGCCAATGGCACCTTTGCCATCCAGGTTTTGAAGATGCTGTATCAAGACAAATCTTCACAAAACGTGTCATTCGTTTTTCTTTTTTTCCCTCCCCTGAGCATCTTCTCTGCCCTGGCCATGGTCCTCCTGGGGTTAAAGGTGAACACCAAGATGCAGATGGCTCAGGTAAGCTCACCTGTCACCCAGGAGGAGGGACTGGTCTGCAAGGCTTGACTTCTATCCCCTCCTTCATTGTTTCCACAACTGTTGAGGAAGGAGGGGTGAGCCTGGACCATTTCAGGGAGGGGGGGTTGCAGGAGTAAGGAAGGTGAGGGTTCTCCTCCAATGAGATTTGTGTGTGTGTGGGGGGGGTGTTGCTGGGTAATCTCTTTTTCTTTTATAACTTTCCTTCTGAGCACATTTAAATTTTTTTCTTACGATTTCTGATGTAGTCCATTTTGTATAGATGTGTGTGCTTTCTTTGAGTCAAATTCAAAGAAATCAAGAAGTTAAGTTCTTGGACTCATTGATCAAAAATGAACAAAACCCTATAGAAACTGAGAAACTTACAGTAAACTATTTTTTAATAAAGATCCCAATTCTATACTCATACCTTGTATTATTTCAAAATTGGCAATACCTAAAATGTCATTTGTTTTCTCTGGTTATTCAGGGCTCAGGACATCTCTTTACAAATGTAGATGATTCAACATCTAATAGATTAAAATTTGATCATGTTCTTAATTTTTAAAAAAAGCCTAAAGCTAGCACGCAGACTGTTTTGAAGCTCACTGGCAATTTCATTTAGCAACATGGCTTCACTGAACACTACTCTCTCCAAAGACATTTAAGGAGTCCTGTCTTCAGTGATATCATGCAGAACTGGAGCTTCTGTCCTTTGCCAAAGCTACAGAGAAGTCCAGGAAGCATAGAAACACATGGGTCTCAAAAGAGACAAAAGGTCAGAATTACGGGTCATTCCCTTCTCCTCCCACCACAGCTCTGTCCTCCCTTCTCTTATTTTCCCCCTCCTTGTCACTGCTAATGTCATTGGTGTTGCAGGAGGTCAGAAAAGGGTTGCCTGGCTGAGCATCATGGTGTGTGAACCTGAATGGGCTCACAGAAGGTCTGATCAATCCTTATGTTTTCACAACCAAAAGACTAATAGTATCTGTTCTCCTGGGAACAGAGTGGCTGATACAAATGTTAAAGAAACTCATAGGCCAGATTTCCTGGTTAATATTTTACACAAGAACAGAACATATTGTCACTTGTCTGTAATGTTTACATGGCAGGTGACTGGCACTTTGGGGAGAAGATCAATGGAAAGATATTCTCCAAGTCATGCCCTTGGCAAGGAGTTCCGTTTGTTCTTGGGGTCAGTTTGGACTGCATTCCTCCAACTTTTACATGTGAACCTGACTTCTACTGCTTCTTTCCTCTCACTTAAGCACCCTTCATTCAAACTTGAGGAGCCTAGACATGATTAATCAGCTACATAGCCTTTCTCAGGGCTGATCCATTCCACACACTGAAAATACCATCCATGTGGGGCTAAAATTTACCCACTGATCTTTCAGAGTGTGATAAGTTCTAACTTTGGTCCTCATAATCAATGATGGTTTGATGTTTAAACCATCCAGATACTTCTGCACCACTCAGAACATCCCTATTTCTGCTAATAAATGGGACCATAAAAAATAGAGGTAGTCCTTTCCACTGTTTCTTCTTGGAAATTTTATTCCTTGTTATCCTCTTGAGGCAGAAAATTTCTAGGGATGCTCTTTATTTATTTATTTTGGGGGGAATTTACCCCTCGTTATCCAGGTTAAAAGGGATGTAATTCACCTACCCAAATCATTATTTCTTCCAGGGATACCAGGTGCCAGGAGGATGCAATCATAATATCTCTTCTAGTACTTTCCAAAAACTCTTCCTATGCTCCTGATCTGGAGCTATTCAATATTATCTGCTGCTGAAATTTTGCTATGTGTACAATGTTAGAACTGGACCTGACCACAGGGCCTTAGACCTGACACTGCTCTTACCCACACCAGGTAATGTCAGCTCCTACCCAGCCCCTCTCTCATTTACAGCTTGTCTTCTACTCTATCCTGGTGTGAAGTTTCTGCTTTATGTCAACCTGCTTTCCTCCAGTGACTTAGAAGTCTTTCACCATCTTCAATTTGGTGTACCTTGCAGTGGTTGTTGTCATAAATACAAACCCATAAATGGAGTTTTAACTTTTGTACTTAACCATCCAAACTCAGCACATTTGAAACCAGAATGTTTGGATTTCCAAGACATCATGTCATGCTTTTTCACCACAGGTTCAGAAAAACAACTGATACAGTCTCTGCTTGTCTTTAAAGTTCAAATTCAAGAGTTGCTTCCAACTGTTTCAAATGAGCAGCAGGCCCAGCTGGTATTTGTCAATGCCAGCTACTTCAAAGGAACAGTTTGACAAAACATTCAGAAAAGAAATGTCTTTCAAAATAAACCAGGTAGGAGAAACTTTTTAAAAAATCATAATAGTCTAATGAAGAATTTGAATAGAAAAGGTTAACTTTGTAAAGGCTTAAATGGATAATAATAATTTCAAACTTATCATCTCTCTTAATGAATTTTAACCTCACTGTAAAAAATAAATGAATAAATAATACTTACTGTCTATTTGGTTTCAACCTATTAGCACTCTGTTTCTGATAAAGTCTCATACATGTATTGGCTAAAACTCACTCTGGACACAAAGATCTTCCTATAGACACAAGTAGCTTAGAGAGAAAGCAAAAAGAGGTGATATATGTATGTATATGTGTGTGTGTGTATATATATATATAAAACATGAGGCAGGGTTTACACAGGGAATGTGATAACACTCTTATTGAATCAAGGGTTTGGTTTGGTTTTTATGTTTTTGCGCAGTGGGGCATCAACTGTAGGAGTTGTGTATGTGAACTAAGCATTGTAACACTGAGCCACACTCCATATTTTCAATCAATTGTTTTTAAAATTAAAATAAGCTTTCATTTGAAGTGTTGTTAATAATAACTTATTATTGATTCAGCATCTGCAGCTTCCTACCATTAAACATGAGAGGCAAAGGCCTTAGTTGACTATGAGGTCTAATTTCAATTAAATCAGATTAATTAGAATAGTTTGTGAAACTCCCTAATCTCTGAAAATACAATTTAATGCAACAAAGAAGCTTCTATGTATTAAACTACTCCCCTCTCTTTTTAAGGCATGTTTTAGAAAACTATTCATTAATTTTAGCAGTAGAATTGAGAGTTTTCTTGCCCCTTTCATACTGTTTTAAATTTTGTGCTTGTGTGGTCCTTCTTCTCAGGAAGAAGAAAAACCAGTGCAGATGATACATTAGGAAGCTGATTTTAGCACTGCGTACATCAGTGAGGCCCAGATACAGGTGCTGGAGCTGCCCTATGCTGGCACCAAGTTGAGCATGATCATTCTGCTCCCAGAGGAGCACATGGACCTCAGTTCGGTGAGTCGGAGTGGGTTGCCCTCTTTTGCATGCAGAATTTCTGTGGGAAGAATTGGTTACAACCCAACCTGTGCCCAGTTTTCACCATATTTACAACCCAACAGCCAAAATCGCCCATCCTTGTCCCTCTTGCTTCCTTGCAATATGATCCCATAGTAAGAGAGTCAACCATCTTCTCAATGGTGGCAGTGAATTGTCATGATCTAAGGGGTCTCTGTGAGCAAAGAAGCTCCCATGGGCTCTCTCTTTGTATATCTCCCTAACTGTGATGAGGAGTTTCCACAAAGAGTGCCAAACCCCATGTGAGCAGGTGTACTATCCTGGAGTGGCTCACATTGAGAACCCTTCCTATTCCTGTAGAATTTTTTCTTTCCATCAGTGGTTCCTAGTCTTCAAAACTAAGCCTCATTCAAACCCAAAATACCACCAGAAAACCACCATCCACTGGGCATGGACACATCTCAGAAGGAAACATGATTCAATAGTGAATGGATAAGGAGGGGTAGACACAGTCTCCCTGCAGGGAAGTCACACATGGGATAGCACATGGGGTAGTGGATGAGTCAGAGCCCTCATAACTTTTCTGGCAGCTGAAGGAGCTTCCTATCCTGTGTGGACAGTCAACATAAAATGTTCACAGAAATGTCTTGTGTGTTTGTAGATACTCACTGACGTCTGAATGGAAACTGGTAATTCTTGTCTTTCAGGTTGAAAATAACCTTACTTTTGAGAAATTCATAGCCTGGACCAAGCCAGATTTTATGTACTATAGTGAAGATGAAGAGTTCCTTCCAAGATTTAAACTGCAGGGGGATTATTACATGGACACTGTGCTTCAGCATTTTAAAATGGTTGATGCCTTCCAACAGGGGAGGCAGACTTGTCTGCAATGTCAACTGACACAGATCTGTGTCAGTCCAAGTTTGTGCACAAGAGTGTCATGGAGGTGAATGAGGAAGGCACTGAGGCTGCAGCAACCACGGCCATAGTCATTGTGGAAGACTGCTTACCATGTATACCAATGTTCCGTGCTGACCACCCCTTCCTTTTCCTCATCAGGCAAAACCAAACCAACATCCTACTGTTCTGTGGCAGATTCTCATCTCCTTAAGAGTTGTACTTCCGCTGCATGGAGAGTTTTTCTTTCAGTGTTCCCAAAGTCCCTCTACAGTTTCATAAGGATAGGCCTTTAGGTGAACACCAGTAGGAAGAGGAGTGCAAGGTCCCAAGTCTTCTGAACAACTTGCCAGCATGTGACCTCATGAGGCACCATCCTTGTGTTAATCAACATAAAATAGTAAACCAAAAGGGCACCCTTTTGGTTCTCCCAAAATCTCATGGTTTAAGAGATTTCAGGCTTGGTTGACATTTTTTAATGCTTGAATGCCTATGGCAAGACAATTCATCATGGCCACAGTAAGGGATAGAGCAAAGATACTCACTCATTGTGGCATCAAAGCCAAATGAGGGAGTGGCTTATATCCTGAATTTCCTTTCAAAGACACCCCACCAATGGCTTAACTTCCTCCCACTAAAACCCACCTCCAAAGCTTCTACCACCTCCCATAATCACAGGCTCGTGATTATACCTTCAGCCCATGGGCCTGGGGGAACATCCCAAACCCAAACTACACACCACCTCTCTCTAGAAATCTTTTTCCTTCTACTCTTCCCCTTCCTCCAACATCCTGTACCCCTCCCTATCTCTGGCTAACCCACACTAATCCTTGCCAAGGTTAAAGAAATCCCAGCACCCATGTGATTGATTATTTTGCAGGAGTTGCATTTATTGGACTAGATTAAATTGAGCTGTACTCCATCTGCCTGCAGTAGTTGGGAAACTTCCTGAGGGGAAGGGTTTCCTAGGGTTGTTTGCCCTGCACCTAGTTCCAAGACTGGCTGTGCCATCTATGAGGCCCAGTGCAAAGTACAAATGAAAGGCCTCTTGTTTGCATTTCAGGATATGGACAGCAGAGTGTCAAATCAAGGGAACCACACAGCTTGCAGGCTCCTGAAACAGGAACCCCAGAGAAAATGCTAATCAGGGCGTCTCTGAGATTACCTCAGCTTCTGAGCAGGCCAATGCCCTGTTATAAAGTCTTAAGAACAAGTCCATATTAATTCTCAAGTGGTGCTTGTGATAGTTTCACATTTCCATTAAACGCATGCATTGAATTACTTGTTATCCAAACACAGCAGCTACTCCTTACCATTGATCATTAAGGATTCCAGCCATCATCTCTAACTTCTACTCTTTCTTGATGATACATGACAATTCCCTTGGGGGAATTTTCCTGACATATATTATTTTAGCAGACATTGATAAATTTGAAGTCCCCATCCCATGACTCCAAATGACACAAAAGAGAATGAAGTGAGGCACCCCTGACCTAGTGAGCCAAGTGAAGTAAACCTTTATCAAATCAAGAAAATCACCTCCAAATGATGTTAATCCCCTGAAAACAGGGAAAATCCAGCCACAACTTGGCATCTGCCTTCCAGGGCACCCTATTGGTTCTCCAAAAATCCTCAAGTAATTCTCAGATGAGTGTCATGAAAATGGGTCCCTTCCACCATAATACTGACTGAAATCATCATCCAGATTTTGCAATGGGAAGTGAACTCTTATTAAATGGACTATAAAATGACTTCCATCACCTCCTACATCACTGAAGCTTTCCTTGCCATACTTGCCATAGATGTCTTTTTTACCATCTGGGAAAATCCTCACATGGCTCACACACTTGTTTAAATTTTCTCTCTGCATTTTTTCATTCTCAGATTAGTAATCTGGATGTCACTTTACTATCAGTTCTCATATGCCATTTTGATACTCTTGGTTGAGGGACCAGGTGAGACATTTAATATGTTCATTAGGTTCCAACCCAATGAACAAAATCAAGATAATCCAAACCAATTTAAACCATTCAAACCAAGAAAATTCTGAGTTAATGGATTATCGTGAAAGTGGGTCTGATATAAAAGCTGGTTTGGCCATGTGTCTAGCACACTCCTTGTACAGCCACCCATGAAAAGTCATTAAATAATTTATTGTAAGAATTTTAAGAGAGATTTTGGAAGATTGTGGAATAGAGGAGTTGCTTCAACGAGAACCAAGATAAGTAGACAGGCAGTTTTTCAACAAGGTGGGTGAATGATCAAGAATTAGAGAGGAGCCAGGTGCTGTGTTGAATGCCTGTAAGCCCAGTGGCTGGGGAGGCTGAGACAAGAGGATCATAAGTTCAAAGCCAGCCTCAGCAATGGCCAGGTACTCAGTGAGACCCTGTCTCTAAATAAAATACAAAATAGGACCAGGGATGTGGCTTAGTTTTGAGTGCACCCAAGTTCCATCCTTGGTACCCCTCTACCCCACAATAAAGATGACTTTATTGGAATTTAATTTACTGAAGCATAATGGACACTCAAAACAGATCAGAGACTCAGGAGATCTTGTATAATTAAATTAAGGAGGAAAGATAACTACTCCAATAGCTGCAAACCAGAACATTCCCTATGTGAACATAGTAAAGCCATAAAGGAATTAAAGGAACCCTCACTCCTGGTAAGAATGAGGCATGTCAGGGTTCAGAGAGCTTAGAGATCAGAGACAGTGCTCGAAAAAAAAAACAGTAAGCCATACTGCACAGCATCCCTGTATGGGAGGGAAGCCATGGCAGTGTGTACAGAACACAGCAGAAAGAATCATTGTGTATCATGGCCCAGGGGCCAGTAGCTGGAGGAGCTGATTACTGGCAGAACTGAGTCTGGTCAAAAAGTGAGCTGGGCAAACCCACATTGTGTGACTGAGAGTAGGCCTAAGTGACCCAGAGAAAATCAAGTGTGGGAAGTGTAAGGGTAAAATTTCTAAGCTGATTCTAAACTGCAAAATTAACATGTAAAAGACCCGGGCATCAAAGTTCTTCTGCTACCTGAAATTCCTGAGATAGTTAAGACAACGCCCTACTGGCCATTTAGCTTAGGGCCCTGTGCAGTTTATCACAGGGCCCCAACCAATCAGTTTGAATGTGTATCCCGCTTAGGAGTGACCAATCACCCCCGCCCGCTCTGTTCCCGCCAATGAATGTGCTAATCACCTCTCAGAGTTGTTGTTCATGATGATTTGTTCTGATGTATGCAAAGCCCACCACCCTCTCCAAAAAGTGTACTTAAGCTCTGCTTGACCTCTGCTCTGGGCTCTGGGCTGCTCTCCCTTCTTGAGTGAGCACGGAGCCCCAGCGCGCTGGAACGGATCCCTAATAAATCCCCCTTGCCATTGCATGGAGCTAGTCTCGTGTGGTCTCTTTCTCCGACGCTTCGCCGGACCCTTACAGAAGAGGTTTACATAGGGGAATACTGGTCCTGGAAACCCACCTGGCTTTCCCACCACCATCCAGTCTGGCTGCTAGCAGGAATGGGTGGAAGAGAAGTGCTGCACCAGAATTTGAAATGGCAGAGTTGGTAGAGACAAAGTTAAGAGACTGAAGCAGAGAACAGGAATCATGGGGTGGAAACGCAAAGCAGTGGGCTGAGAAGAGGTTCCCACGCCCCAGCAGTGAAAGCTGAAGGAGATTTAAAGCTGCTGGGACTTGGAGGTGCTCTGACTTAAAATCTCCATACTAATAGGCACCAAATGGACCAAAGAATACTTAATTAAGCCTACATCCTGTCTCCATGAGTTCTTCCTCCGTGACTACCCTCTCACCCTAGCAATCCCCAACCATCCTGAGGGTGGAGCTTGAATCAAATTCCAGACAACACCATTTGACTGCTAAGAAAATTTTGAATTCCAACTGAAATAAATATATAATTTTTCAATGAGATCTTCTTTTTTCCTCTTTTCCCTCACATTTCTACCATTTGTAAAATCAAGTATTTTTCATGCACCAATTTTTTAAGACCCGGGATGTCTGAATATTATATTACAGTTGCATTGTGTATTCTTTTATTTTTAATTTGTTTCTGTTTATTTTTAGGTTATTAAAAAATTTACTTACGTATATTTTCCTCAAACTTTTCTGATTCTCTTTCTCTCTTTTCTCATGCTAACAGCCAACCTCTATTTATTCCTTCTTGACTCTTACTCTAATTTTTTTACTTCTATCTTCTCACCTCTTCATAACTGTCACAACCTGAATCACTACTGTTCTTTGTCTACCCTTTTAAGTCCTTTTGCCAACTTATTGTTTCTGTTGCATACAATAATTGATAAAAACATTTCTGTTTAATATGACAAAACTGTAGATGTCTTAGTAGGACCTATTTGGTTTAAAACTATGTATTCTTTGCATTGGGTACTGTTATTCTTTGCCTTCCCCTTAAAGATGAGGAATTAGAAACCTCAGGGACACTATAAGTTAACAAAATAGAAACTATACTGCCTCAGATCCACATTGTTGGATGGGCAGACTCACAAGCAACATGAAAAAACAACAACAAAACCAAGTGCCCCAAACAAAAAAAGATAATCCAATAATAGAACCTATGGACTTCACAGTAGAAGAAAAGTCAGAGGAGGAGTTCAGAATATACACAATTAAACTGATCTGCAATGTAAAGGATGATGTAAGTAGTGAAATCAGAGATAAATTACAGGAGGTCATTTCAATAAAGATAGAGATCCTGAAAAGAAATCAAGAAGAAACCTGCAAAATGAAGGAATCAATAAACAAAATTCAAATTCAATAGTAAGTACCACCCCAACAGACCAGACGACTTGGATGACAGAACTTCAGGCAATGAAGACAAAATATATAATCTTGAAAATAATATTGACCATGAATATATATGGGAAGAAACCATGAACCAAATTTCCAAGAATTATGAGATAACATGAAAAAATCAAATTTAAGATTTATCAGGATAGATGAAGAAGTGATGAAACCAAATAAATGCACAATCTTTTCAGTGGAAGAATATCAGAAAATTTCCCAAACTGGAGAACGAAATGGAGACAATCAAATGCAAAAGATTTATGGGACCCCAAATGTATAAAATTACAACATACCCACATCAAGGCACATTGCAACAAAAATGCCTAACATACAGAATAAATATAGAATTTTAAAGACTGAGAGAGAGAAATATCAGATTATGTGTAGTGGGAAAACAATTTGAATCAAATAATTTCACAATCCAGATCCTCAAAGCTAGGAGGTCCTGGGAAAATACATACAATTTCTAATAGAAAATGGATGCTAACAAAGAACTCTACATCCAGCAATATTAACCTTTAGATTTGAAGATGAAATAAAAACTTTCTATGAGAAAGAAAAGTTAAAAAGAATACACAACTAGAATGCCTGCACTATATGCTCTCAAAACACTCCAAGAAGATGAAATGGGAAGAAAAAAAACAGCAAAGGAAAGAGCTACACTAAAGGAGTAGTAAACCAAAGGAGAAAATATTTCAAATTAAAAAGTAGAAATAAACCAAAATGACAAGGAACAAAATCATATCTCAATAATAACTTTGAACATTAATGGCCTAAACTCATCAGTCAAAGGACATTGACTGGCAGATTGGATTAAAAAGAAAGATCCAACAATATGCTGTCTTTAACAGACTTACCTCCAAGGCAAAGATATCCACAAACTGGAGGTGAAAGAATGGAATAAACATATTATTCACATGGATGGAGTAAACAAGCAGGGGTTTCTATCCTCACATCAGATAATGTGAACTTCAAGACAAAATTTATATGAGGTAACAAAGAAGAACATTTGATCCTTCTTAAGGGAAGTATCAGCAAGACAAAATGATCATAAATATTTATGCCCCAAACAATGGAACATCTACATACATCAAAAACCCTTCTCAAATTCAAGAATTAAATAGACCACAACACAGTAATACTGGGTGACTTTAACACACCTCTTTCACTACTGGATAGATATTCCATATAAAACATAAACAAGGAAACTACAGAACTAAGTAATACAATCAATAATTTAGACTTAACAAACATATATAGAAAATTTCATCCATCAGTGAGTGAATACACTTTCTTCTCAACAGCACATGAATACTTTCT
This sequence comes from Spermophilus citellus, assembly GCF_964194105.1. Classification (NCBI taxonomy): domain Eukaryota; kingdom Metazoa; phylum Chordata; class Mammalia; order Rodentia; family Sciuridae; genus Spermophilus; species Spermophilus citellus. The sequence goes on from NC_138186.1 coordinate 22,859,430, forward strand.
AAAAGCAACTTTTAATGAATAAAAACTAAATAGAGAGAGTACCATGCATTCTATCAGGTTATAATGGAGTGAAATTAGGAATCAATGCTAAGATTAAAAAAACTAGAAACTACTATAACATCATACTCTATTGAATGATGAATGGAAAGCAGAAGAAATCAGGGATGAAATGAAAAAATTCTAGGAAGTAAATGAGAATAGCAATATGACATGAAAATCTCTGGGAAACTATAATGAAATGTATTGAGATCATTAATTAAAAAATAGAAAGTTAATGAATAAATTCCTTACATTTCCTAACATTTTATATCAAATCCCCAGAAAAATAAAAAATCAACACAAAAAGCAGCAAAAGGCAAGAAATAATGAAAATCAGAGCTGAAATCAATAAAATTGAAACAAAAGAAACAAGTCAAAAAATTGAGAGGGTAGGCCTAGGTCCATCCTGCCACAAGCAGACACCACCAGAACTTAGGTTCCAGCACAGGACCACCTCCTCCAAATAGCAGACCCCTCCTAGAGCTCAGGCTGTAACTAGATCTGCCTCTGCCCACCTGCATGGGGCCCAGGCCCAGGATAAGTCTGGGTCCATCACCCTCACCAGCCCAAGCCTAACCCACTTCCATCTTGGGACACTGCATACATCGCCATAGTCTATCCCACACAGGGGCCTTTACCTTTAAACAAAAGACAGAGCCTAGAAGCAGCTGCATCTTGAAGAAGGTATCTTCAAACCACTGTACAGCCCACCATTTCAGCCCCAACTCTGAAAGACGTTGCATCCATCTTGGGGCACCTCCACTGCTACCTCAAGTTATCTCTGCTATTGCTGCCAACAACTTTAGATGCAGTAGCATACATTGAAGGATACCTGCAGGGTCTGGAAGTTCAGCATCAAGGTGAGGTACAGATAATATGCATGGATACTACAAGATTATAAGGTAGAAACTGTAATATCTCAGATCCACACTGCAAGAAAGAAAGATACATAGAAAACATGAAAAAAAAAGGGAGTAAAATGCCCCAAACAAACCAGGATACTACAATAACAAATCCCATACACAGTGAAACTGATAAAATATCAGAGAAAAAGTTAAGAATGTTCATAATTGAAATAATCTGTGAATTACAGAAGATCTAAATGAGCGAATACAGGCAAAAATTGATCACTCCAACAATGAGATAATACAGCAAATATAGGTAGCAAAAGATGGCTTCAAGAAAGAGATAGAGACTGTGGGGGAAAAAAGACAATCAGAAATCCTTGGAAATGAAGGAAACAATAATCCAAATAAAAAACTCAATAGAAAGCATCACCAACAGACTTGATCACCTGGAGGACAGAATATCAGATAATGAAGACAAAGTATAGAATCTGGAAAATAAAGTTTACCACACAGTGAAGATAGTAACAAACCATGAACAGAACACCCAAGAACTATGTGATAGCATCACAAGAGCAAATCAAAGAGTTCTTGGGTTAGAGGAAGGCATAGAGTTTCAAACTAAAGGAATACACAATCTTGTCAATGAGATAATATCAGAAAATTTCCCAAACATAAAGAATAAATTGAAAAATCACATGCCAGAGGCTTACAGGACACCAAACGTGCAAAATTACAACAGATCTACACCAAGGCACATTATAATGAAAAGGTATAGCACACAGAAGAAGGATAAAATCTTAAAAGCTGCAAGAGAGATAAATCAGATCACTTACTGGAGAGACCAATTTGTATCTCAGCAGATTTTTAAACCTAGACCCTAAAAGCCAAGAGATCAAGGAACAACATATACCAAGCTTTGGAATAAAATAGATGCCAACCAAGAATCTTATATCCAGCTAAATTACGCTTTAGATCTGATGATGAAATAAAAACCTTTCATGATAAACAAAAGTTAAAAGAATTTACAGCTAGAAAGCCTGTACTACAGAACATCCTCAGTAAAATAATTCATGAAGAGGAAATAAAAAGCAATGACAAAAATCAGCAGAGAGAGGCATTACACTAAAAGAAAAACTAATCAAAGGAGAAAACAAGTCAAGTTAAATACCAAAAATCAACAAAAACGGCTGGGAATACAAATCCTGCCTCAATAGTAAACCTGAATGTTAATGGTCTAAACTCACCAATCAAAAGATATAGACTAACACATTGGATTAAAAACAACAACAACAATATATTGCCTTCAAAAGACTCACCTCATAGAAAAAGACATCCAGAGACTGAAGGTAAAAGGTTGGGAAAAAATCATATCACTCACATGGACTATGAAAGTAAGCAGAAAATTCCATCCTCATATCAAATAAAGTAGACTTCAAGCTAAAGTTCATCAAAAGGGATAAAGAAGGACACTATACACTACTCAAGGGATCCATACACCAACAAGACTTAACAATTATAAATATATATGCCCCAAACAATGGAGCACCTATGTTCATCAAACAGGTTATTCTCAAGTTCAAGTGTCAAAGAGACTACAATACAATAATTCTAGGTGACATTAACACACCTCTTTCACCATTGGATAAATCTTCCAAATGACAGCTGAACAAAGAAACTATAGAACTGAATAATACAATCAATAACAGATTTAACTGACATCTATAGATTATTTCATCCTTCAACAAGCTTCTCAGCACCACATGGATCTTTCTCTAAAATAGACCATATATTATGCCGCAAAGTAATTCTTAGCAAATATTTAAAAAGTAGAGATCTGCATTCTATAGGATCATAATGGAATGAAACTAGAAAACAATGATAAAGTAAAAAATAAAAGCTGCTCCAACCCTAGAAACTAAAAAATATGCTACTGAATGAACAATGGGTTGCAAAACACATCAATGAGGAGATTAAAGAATTCTTAGAGGTAAATGAGAATACTGATACAACATAACAAAATCTTTGGAATACTATGAAAGCAGTACTAAGAGGAACATTCACTGCATGGAGTTCATTCCATAAAAGAAGAAAAATTCAACAAATAAATGATCTCACAATACATCTCAAAGCCCTAGGAAATGAAAAACAAACCAACACCAAAAGTTGAAGGAGACAGGAAATAACCACAGCTGAAATCAATGAAATTGAAAGAGAAGAAAAAAATAACAAAATAAAAAGTTGGTTCTTTGAAAGAACAAATAAAATTGACAAATACTGAGCCATGCTAATAAAGAGAAGAGAGAAAACTCAAATTTCTAACATACAAGATGAAAAATGAAATATCACACCAGACACTACAGAAATAAGGAAGATAATTAGAAATTATTTTGAAAACTTGTACACCAATAAAATAGAAAATACTGAAAGCATCGACAAATTAGTAGAGTCATATGATTTTCCCAAATTGAATCAGGATGATATACACAATTTAAACAGATCTATTTCAAGCAATGATACAGAAGATGCCATCAGAAGCCTACCAACCAAGAAAAGCCCAGAAATATGTGAATACACAGCTGGGTTCTACAAGACCTTTAACAAAAAACTAATACCAATACTCCTCAAATTATGTTGTGAAGTAGAAAAAGAGGCAGCACTTCAAAACACATTCTATGAGGCTAATATCACCCTGGTTCCAAAACCAGGCAAAGATACATCAAAGACAGAAAACTTCAGAACAATATCTTCAATAAATATAGATGCAAAAATTCTCAATAAAATTCTGGTAAATTGAATACAAAAAATACATCAAAAAGATAGTGCACCACAATCAAATGGAGTTCATCACAGAGATGCAAGGTTTATACAACATAAGGAAATCAATAAATGTAATTCATCACATCAATAGACTGAAAGATAAGAATCATATGATCATCTCAATAGATGCAGAAAAAGCATTTGACAAAATAAAGAACTCCTTCATATTCATAACACTAGAAAAACTAGAGATAACAGGAACATATCTCAACATTATAAAGGCTATCTGCAGTGGTGTAGCCTCTGCCTTTTGAGTCGGCCATTCTTGGAATTTACCTCTAGTCTCCCTCTCCTGTAGTTAGAACTCCCAGGGCTGGAAGATCCCTGTGGAGTACACCTGGCACCCTGAAAGCCAGCAAATGATCTGGAGCCCCAGGTTTCTGTGCTACACAGGAGCTGAAAAAAACTACAGAGGGGATACTAAGCATCCTGAAAGCCAGGAAATGGCCTCTTCCACCACACCTGGCTCTGAGATTTTTTCTAAGGCCATTCTATGAGCCCCACAGAGGGTGCAGGAAATCTATTGGTTTCATTTATTAAATTCCAGAGGTGTTTAGTCAAAATGCTGGTAGAGGAAATATTTTTTCCAGTATATCTATCTTGTTCTCTTGCTTTCATATCAAGAAACTGGAGTAAACATGGTGGCGGGTACAGAGGGATCAATCCTGTGACCTCCTCAGCTGAGCCGACAAAGAGAGACTTCAGCCCGACTGAATGCTGTTTGCTCAGGAACATTTTGCAATGCTGGGCTGAAGAGGATCTTGGGCAAGCAGTTTGAGCCTCTCAGAGCCCACACCGAGCTCAGCTTGGGTGAATTCAGGCTGCCCATGCGCAGTTTCTGGCTGATTGTTTGCAACCTGCCGCCAAACCAACACAACTCAGTGCTACAGAGATGCTCCAGCAGAATAGAGAAACAACTCTTCAGTTCCTTTGTGAACATTCTGAGGTGATGCCAACTGAGCCTCCATAGGCCAGCGGGCCCAGAGCTGAGGTGGGACCTGGGAGAGATGGACCGGACCCACACTTCCCATCAGACACCCTGGCAGAGATAAAGGCATCCACCATGGCAGAGAACTGACATCACCAGAATTCGGCAGATGGGATAGCTCTGCAGGGAGACCCGCGGCTGCAGGTGTGTGACCCTCAGCCCTCCTTCTCCACACAGCAGGAAAATCTCAAGGGCCCCTCCCCAGCTCTCCATGAGCGTGATTGTCAGACCCAAGGGTGCCAGGAGGGGCACCTGACCCCCGGCTACCACTCCCCACCAGCGCTGACAACCAAGGCCTCTTTCACAACCTCCCAGGGGCATGGCTACCAGAGGGAATCAGGCAAAATAAGCTGACGCACTCCAGCCCCGCACACCACAACCTTGGGGTCTGGGTGAATGGCAAACAGAGAGAGTGCCCATTCATTCAAGAAAATAGGGCACCCAGGGATCAGCAGGCCTGGCATGTAGCTAGTTCTGTGGTGAACGCCACCAGTGAGTGGGGCCTTGTTGAGAGCCACAGCCGAAGGGGCCCCAGCAAACTTCTAGCTGCCAGTTGATTGGCTCCTCTTCTGTGATGCTCATTGGGCTGTTTCCCGCCCTTTCAGACCACGGAGCTGCTCATTGGGGGACTTTTTTTGGCTCTGTCCATGCGACCTAGCCAATCAGCCTAAAGAGCAGGAGGAGTGGGGGAGGTTGAGAGGCTTGTGGAAAGCCGGTGGTGCAGTTGGGCTCTGAAGGAATTCCTGAAGAGCTGTGTGGTGCATTGTGTGTGTTCTAAAAATCATGTTCGTTTCTTTTGACAAGTGGCTGCTGAATTGTGCCCAGCCAGACTGCAGAATTTGGTGGCCCGCAAGGGGAATGACTGAGGGTAAGTGATAAGGTAAACTGCTTGCCCCTGAGGGCAGGGTGAGAGGATGGGTAGCCATTTTAAGATTCTTCTTTTGTTTTGTTTCACTTCTGTTTTAAGTTGCCTGTCCCTGGAGATGTGTAAGATGGAAGAAAAACCACTCACATCTGAGGAACAGATAGGGAGAAAGGATGGATGGACATTTCAGGGGGATAGAAAGGCTATTATAATGATTTTTTTGTTGTTCCATTTTTGTTTCATTCTGTTTTGGTTTTGTTTGGCATTATCTTGTTGGGTTGTATTATAGGTATAGTAGAAATATGGGATCAGAAATTAGTAAAAAACAAACCGAAAGAGTGTTAAGTAAATTGTTAGAGGAAGGAGGCATCCCAGTAAAATCAAGAGCAGTCAGGGAATACGTTGATACAATACAAAAATGTAGCCCATGGCTTTTTAAGGAGGAGTTGTTAAATATATCACAATGGAACAATCATGGTGAAGATTTAAAAAGAATAGAAAGGAAAAGCCCAGGGACTCTGACAGTTGGCACACTGCCATTGTGGACGTTTGTATCTTGTTTGCTTAGTCCAAAGCCTTCGGTTCAGACAATGGTAGAGGAAGGAGAAGACATAAAAATTCAAGTAAAAGAGAAGGTCTCTCAAACTAGTCAGACAGAGGAAAAAATTCAAGTAAAAGAGAAGGTCCCTCGAGCTAGTAAGACAGAGGAAGAAAGTTTAGAGCAGAAAAAGCCATCAGGGGAAAAGTTACAACAGGAGACTGCTACTAACACCTTTCTATCACCATAAGGCGTAAGTGTCCAACCAACAGTGCTACCTCCATATGCTGGGAGGCCCCCAACCCCCGTAGTTGATAGATGGGATCCTGAGACAGGACCTCAAATATTAACATGCCCTATATTTGAGCAGGCAGGAGGGCAGCGAATTCACCATGCTTTAAATTTCAAAACAGTGAAGCAGCTAAAAGAGGTTGTAACAACCTATGGTCCTCAAGCACCCTTCACTGTAAGCATGGTCGAATCCATTACCAACAAGAACACGACACCAGCAGATTGGGCTAATATGTGTAAAGCTGTGCTAAAAGGAGGACAATACCTGTTATGGAAGGTTGCCAATGAGGAATTTTGCAAGGAGATGGCTAGGCAAAATGCAGCAGCTGGTTATCATCAGAGAAATCTAGATATGTTGTTAGAAAGGGACCTTATGAAGATCAGCAGCAACAAATTGCATATGATCCTGGCGTATACTTACAAATTGCTGTTGATGCGGTTAGGGCATGGGAGACTTTACAAGGACATGGAGGTTTACAAGGTTAATTATCTAAGGTAATACAAGGAGCTAATGAACCTTACGCTGAATTTGTAGATAGGCTTATTCAAAGAGCTACCAGAGTTTTGGGGAATACAGAGCAAACAATGCCATTAATAAAACAACTGGCTTATGAGCAAGAAAATTGTTGGTGCAGAGAAGTCATTAGATCATGGAAACATGAAGATTTAAACACATATATTAAATTATGTAGAGACATTAATGAACAAGTGCAAGTCGTGGCAGCTGCAGTAAAACAGGTTTTAGATGCCAGGCCAAAAACATGCTACAATTGTGAACAAACAGGACATTTTAAAAGGAATTTCCCCAGAGGAGAAGGCTTTAATGAAACTAGGTATCAAAGGAGTATAATACCAGGTATTTGCCCATGATGCCATAGAGGGAGACATTGGGCTAATGAATTCTGTTCTCAAACCACCATAGAGGGTACTCCATTATCAAAAACCAAACAAGGACCAGGTGTTTACCCATGATATCATGGAGAAAGGCATCGGGCTCCATTGCCAAATAATGGACAGGGGGGCCCAATGCTCCAGGGCCCAAGAACACAAATATATGGAGCACTGGACGAATCCAGCAACCCCATAAGGGTAGTGCCCAGGACACACTGTCCATTAAAGCCCTCACTAGACAAACCAGAGGAAGCACAGGATTGGACATCTGCGCCTCCACCAGAACAGTACTAACTGCAGATATGGGAGTTCAAATCATTCCCACAGGAGTAAAAGGACCTCTTCCCAAAGGAACAGTAGGCTTATTATTGGGACGTAGTTCTTCTAATCTAAAAGGACTTATGATAAGTCCTGGAGTAATTGATCCCGATTATGAAGGTGAAATAAAAATTATAGCCAGTTCTCCAAAGGGTATATCAGTAATTTCACCAGGAGATAGAATAGCACAGTTACTAATAATACCCAGCCTACATGATAAATTTTCCAGTCGTACTGTAGAAAGAGGTTCCAGGGGATTAGGCTCCACAGGTGTAGATTGGGCTATGCTTTCTTTAAATTTAGATTCTCACCCCATGCTAAAACTAAATATTCAAGGTCATGAATTTAATGGGCTACTGGATACAGGTGCAGAACTTAGCATCATCTCTCGTCAAGAATGGCCAAAACATTGGCCATTACAACAAGCCACTCAAATGCTTTGAGGCCTAGGAGTGGTGACTAATCCCCATAGAAGTGCAATGGTATTAGATTGGAAGGATCCTGAAGGTTATGAAGGAACTATACAGCCATATGTATTGGATCATCTTCCCATAAATTTATGGGGACGAGATGTCCTAGATCAATTAACAAATAACATCAATCCAAATGTGCCCACTATTATGGCTAGACAAGGTTTTGGGAAAGGAAAAAGATTACAAGAACAAGAACAAGGTATAGCAGCACCAATATAAATAGATCAAGGAACGGACAGACATTGGTTGGATTTTCAGAACAGGTCACTGAGACAATAAAAATTACTTGGAAATCAGAAACACCAGTATGGGTTCCTCAGTGGTCCCTGACTAAAGAAAAGATACAAGCAGCCCATGACCTGGTCAAACAACAATTAGCGGAGGGACATATACAACCTTCTGTATCTCCTTATAATACTCCCATTTTTCTCATTAAAAAGAAATCTGGTAAATGGAGATTATTGCAAGATTTAAGAGCCATTAGTAATGAGATGGTTATTATTGGACCTGCTCAATCGGGGATTCCTTAATTGTCTGCTTTGCGAAAAACCTGGTATGTTTTAGTTATAGATATTAAAAATTGTTTTCTTTTCAATTCTAATTCATACTGAGGATAGTCCACGTTTTGCATTTACTATCCCTGCACTGAATCATGAAGGTCCTGATCAGAGATATGAATGGAAAGTACTCCCTCAAGGGATGGCTAACAGCCCAACTATGTGTCAAATTTATGTTAACAAAGTAATCCAGTCACTTAGAAATCAAAATCCTGAACTACAAATATTTCACTATATGGATGATGTATTATTAGCACACAAACATAAAAACACATTGCTAGAATGTTTTTAATAAGTTACAAACTTATTAAAAAATTATAATCTAGAGATAGTAATAGATAAAGTACAATTAAATTTTCCAATTAATTATTTAGGAGTTCTATTATCCTCAAAAATGGTCCGTCCACCAAAAATTCAATTACGAGTAGATCAACTCAAATCACTTAATGACATTCAAAAGTTATTAGGAGACATAAATTGGATAAGGCCTTATCTAGGTATACCAACAGGAGGGTTGGGACCTTTATTTGATATCCTAAAAGGTCCATCAGATCCAAATTCACCCCGCATGTTAATGCCTGAAGAAAGAAAGGCATTAAAAATCATTGAAACATAAATGGAAAATATGCATTTGGATAGAATTGATATATGTTTGCCTTATTATTTATTGTACTACCAACAAAAAATATTCCTACAGGAGTATTTTCACAAGAAGGTCCATTATTATGGATACATTTATATTATTATCCTAACACTATTCTTACTAGGTATCCTGAGGCTGTAGGACAATTAATACTCAAAAAATAAAAGCAGCAAAGGGAGTGTTTGGAATTTCTCCCAATAAAATTATTACTCCATATACTATGGATCAAATTGATGAGCTAGCTAATGAGTTAAATACTTGGGCAATAATCATGTGCAAATTTAATGTTTCATTTGATAACCACTTACCATCTAATCCTTTATTGTATTTTTGGTCATTGCATCCTGTAATTTTTCCAAAAATAACAAGAAATATACCTATCATGAATGCTCCAAATATATTCACTGATGGGTCAAATAATGGTACAGCAGCAATATTTACACCTGATCAAACTTTTACATTTTTAGTACCCAAACAATCAGCTCAAAAGGTAGAGCTTAATGCAGTATTACAAGCTTTTGTGATGTTTAAAGATTCTGTATTTAATTTATTTTCCAATAGTCAGTATATAGTTAATGCTATAGTATCCCTTGAAGATGCTCATAGGATTTCCCTTCCTCTACTGTTTTCTCTTTGCTTTCCACTATACAAAGTCTAATATGGGACAGAAAAGATCCATTCTTTATAGGACGTATCAGAGCACATACAGGATTGCCTGGAGCCCTTAGTTTGGGCAATGATTTAGCAGAAAACTACACACATGACATACATATTTTCTCTACACTAGAAGAAGCTACAAATTTTCTAAAAAGTTCCATGTCAATGCTCATACTTTACAAAAGCATTTTAAAATAACTAAGGAACAAGCTAGACAAATAATAAAACAATGTCAAAATTGTGTGACCTTTTTACCACAATTTAATCTTAGAGTCAATCCTAAAGGACTGATACCTAACCATATTTGGCAAACGGATGTCACACACTTGCCAGAATTTGGAAAATTAAAATAATTGCATGTTACAGTTGATACTTCTTCCAGATTTTTGATGGGCTCCCTTCAGGCTGGAGAAAAAACTAAAGATATTATAGCTCATTACTTACCAAATTTTGCCACTGTGGGAATTCCAAAACAGTTAAAAACAGATAATGCCCCTGGTTATACTTCTACCTCTTTTAAACAATTTTGCTCATCATTTGGCATTATCATATAACAGGAATCCCATACAATCCATAGGGACAAGGCATAGTTGAAAGAGCTCATCAAACTATTAAAATGTACTTATTAAAGCAAAAAGAGGGAATTGGGAAGGGGTATATATTCCCCAATGATAAACTTAAAAATAACCCTTTTTACTCTAAACTTTTAAAATTTGGATTCATCAGGGCTTAGTGCTGTGGAAAGGCATATGTGTCCAAAAAATGTACATAAGCCCAAGGTACTTTGGAAGGATATTCTAACAGGACAATGGAAAGGTCCTGAGCCAGTAATTGTCTGGAGTTGGGGGTCTGTTTGTGTATTTCCACAGGGAGAACAGCAGCCGATTTGGATTCCAGAGAGATTAACTAAAATGATTTCTACAGACCAAAAAGATGATTTGGCTCAAATCCATAATAGCTGATATCCAGAACTCCAGTTTGGCTATCCTTACATCTTCGACAGAACCAGGATGCTTTTTTCAATATCTATTTTATTATTACCCTTTCCCACATCATGAAGTTCTATTTTGTTTTTTGAGCTCATACAGACCTAGGTTAATGTTTTGGTGATCAGTTCTATTTTTTGATTATAGAGTTTTTAAACATTGCAATGGAGATTCCACCTGTAAAAAGTTATAATTCCTTTACTATTATGTTATGTGTTGTATGTATTATATTATGTGTGCACAGTTGTGTTTTATATTGTATGTTTGTATGTACGTATGTCCATATATCATATATGATGAGCGCTCATGAAATAATGGATCCAAATATTTTTTTTTTATTCACATGATTTAAATGGTTTAAATTACATTGGGTAAACAGCTGTTGAGGATTGTTTTAATATGTGAACAAAAAAGGAGGTTAACAGATCTGTTTGTTTACTTTCTCCTTTCCTTTACATTATATTTAATAATTCTGTTCAAGATAATGTAAATTGTTCATAAAATTGTTTTCTTTTAGTGCCTTCTGGAATGTTACATAATTTTTTCTTTAGCCATTATTGCCAGAATTCCTATCTTCATCCCAGTGCCGTTGAAGACAAAGATAAAACCAATCTACAGCTTCTTCAATAGCTATCACTGAAAAGCTTGCAGAACTTGCCTGGACTCTGTATCACTTGTATGCATTGTGAATTATCTGTCGGTGCAGCAACTTGTGGTAGTGTTGGGGTATTTTTGCTGATAGTGTCATCGGTGGTACAATATTTCCAAAAGGAGCCATCACTGAACTGCTTGTAGAACTTGCCTGGACTGTGGATCACTTGTATGCATTGTGAACTCACTTGTATGCATTGTGAACTATCTGTTGGTGTAGCGACTTGTGGTAGTGTTGGGGTATTTTTGCTGATGGTGTCATTGGTGGTACAATTTTTCCAAAAGGAGCCATCAATTGGCTTGGTGTATCTTCCTCCCTTCTGCTTGTGATGGTCGTTCAGCTAAAATTTGGGGGCCAACATAGGTGAGGCAAATAACCTCACCCCCCTGCTGGTACAAAGACCTATCCACAGGTGTGGCTGTATGCTGGGACCGGTAGTCAATGACAGATAAGATCTAATTGCAATGGTACCAACCTAAGACAGGAGGCTGACACCTTGAAGTCAGCTCATACGATGATGGGTAAAGACCATATGTAGTATTGGACAACCTAAGGCAGGCACGGTCCCTAAGCCACATGCTTGTTGTTTAAACAGAGAGGGGGAGATGTTGAGAGGCACAGCCGAAGGTTCCCCAGCAAACTTCCAGCTGCCAGCTGATGATTGGTTCACAGCAGCCCCAGAAAACATCTAGCTGCTAGCTGATTGGCTCCTCTGCGGTGATGCTCACTGGGCTGTTTCCCTGCCCTTTCAGACCACAGAGCTGCTCATTGGGGGACATTTTTTGCTCCACCCATGCGACCCAACCAATCAGGCTCAAGAGCAGGAGGAGTGGGGCAGGTTGAGAGGCTTGTGGGAAGCCGGTGGTGGCAATTGGGCTCTGAGGGAATTCCTGAAGAGCTGTGTGATGCAGTGTGTGTGTTCTAAAAATAAAGTTGGTTTCTTTTGACAAGTGGCTCCTGAATTGTGCCCAGCCAGACTGCGGCAGGGCCTGGCTGGCAGGAGAAGTGGGAGGTGGCTGGAGACCAGGAAAGGCCCTGGGTGACCAGGATTGGAGAGCTGCCCAATGGGGGAGGAAGAGCTGACTCACAGGGATTGTTTGCTGTGTATTGAGAGGAGAAGCTTGGCCTGGTGGGCACAGCTCCATCTACTGGAAGAGAAGTTAATTGAACTTTAAGACTGCATGTCTTTTTCTTTTCATTTCTTTCCAATTTCCTTTTTCCCCTTTTCTTGTATTCTACCTATTTTCTCCTTTCTCTCATTCTCTTTAGTGTCTTCTTCCTTCCTCTTCTCATACCTTTCCTCCCAAGCATTACAACTCCATTTATGTGTAATTTACTAAATATATATAGGTAAATGCTCCGAGGTGATCTATAGTGCTCCCAAGTCCCTACCTACCTCCAAATACTCCAGATCATTCTCCTGTTAATATCCCCCTTCAGTAGAGCAATCTTCCAATGTTGCCAAGATATACCAACCCCTATACCATAAAATCACCCGACCTAAACATAAAGTCCCAAGACCAAACCGCAGAATGTTTTATGCCATCAGAATCTGTACGCATTTTATGAAACAAACGAATCTGCTTTAAAGTACAATAAAACTCAACATCTCTAGACATAGTCTCCCATCACAAAGGAGAGGCCCTGGAGATACACACAACCAAAATAAATTTATAGGAGTAAACAGTAACTCAGCAGTCAAACAGAACTAGAAGTAACATGAGCCTCATGGAAAAACAAGGAAGAAAAGGAGTACAAACAATGCAGGACAGCCTAAATCTACAGGAGAATATAGAGGCATCAGAAAAAACAGTCAGATAAAGAACTCAAGGAGTACCTTCCTCAGATGGGATGGAATCTTAAAGAGGTCATTATACAGCAAATGCAAACAATGAAAGAACACATTGAAAAGAATTACATAAACAGATTAAAGACATAAATAAGCAACTCTACCAGAAGATATAGATTATTAAAAATCAAACAATAATCCTAGAAATGAAGGAAACTATAAACCCAATTAAAAACTCAAACAAGAGTATCACTAGTAGAGTAGATCAAGTAGAAGTCAGAATGTCAGAAAATGAAGACAAAATATATCATCTCAAAGAGTCTAGCCAACACAGAAAGGGTGGTAAGAAACCACAAGCAAAATGTCCAAGAGATATGGGATAACATAGAAAAACCAAACTTAAGAGTCTTCAGGATAGGGGAAGGTATAGAGGTCCAAACCAGTGGAATGAGCAATCTGTTGAATGAAATAATTTTAGAAAATTTTCCAGACATGAAAAAGGAAAGGGATGTCCAATTTCTAGATGCATACAGGATGCCAAGCATTCAAAACCACAGTAGACCAACCTCAAGAAATATTGTTATAAAGATATCCAATATACAGAACAAAGAGAGAATATTAAAGGCTATAAGAGAAAGGAGGCAGATTATATTCATGGGTAAACCAATAAGGTTAATGGCTGATTTTTCATCACAGATGCTGAAAGCGAGAAGATCCTGGAAAAACGTATTTCAAACACTGAAAGATAATAAGTGCCAACCAAGAATTTTGTATGCAGTAAAATTTAGCTTCAGGTATGACAACGAAATAAAAATCTTTCATAATTAACAAAAGTTAAAAGAATTCGCAGCCAGAAAACCAGCACTGCAAAGCATCTTGGGCAAAAACACTACACGAAGAGGAAATGAAAAACAACAACCAAAACCAACTGTGGGAAGTACCTCAGTAAATCGAGGGTGAAAAAAAAAAAACTAATCAAACAGGGAAAAGCAAACCAAATTAAAAATAAATAAATAGATAAATAATCAAACATAACTGGAAGTACAAACCATATATCAATAGTAACCCTAAATGTTAATGGCTTAAACTCACCAATAAAGTGACATAGGCTGGTCACATGGATTAAAAAAACAGATCCAACAATATGATGCCTTCGGGAGACACATCTGATTGGAAAAGACATATACAGACTGAAAGTGAAAGGTTGGGAAAAATCATACCACTCACACTTTCCTCGAAGCAAGCAGGGGTGGCCGTCGTCATATCGAATAAAATCGACTTCAAGCCTAAGTTAATCAAAAAGGATAAGGAAGGACACTATATACTGTTAAAGGGAACCATTCACCAAGAAGACATAACGATTATCAATATTTATGCACCAAATAATGGTGCTTCGATGTTCATAAAACAAACTCTCCTCAAGTTCAAGAGTTAAATTGACAACAACACAATAATTATGGGTGACTTCAACACACCTCTCTCACCATTGGACAGATGTATAAAAAAAAAGTTGAATAAAGAAATTATACAACTCAATAACAATTAAAAACCTAGACTTAACCAACATAAATAGAATATATCAACCATCATCAAGTGGATATACTTTTTGCTCAGCAGCACATGGATCCTTCTCAAAAATAGACCATATATTATGCCATAGGACAACCCTTTGAAATTATAAAAGTGTGGAGATAATACCATGCATCTTATCTGATCATAATGGAATGAAGCTGGAAATCAATGATAAAAGAAGGAAGGAAAAATCCTACATCACTTGGAAAATGAACAATATGTTAATGAATGATCAATGGGTTACAGAAGACATAAAGGAGGAAACAAAAAAATTCTTAGAGATAAATGAAAATACAGACACAACATATTGGAATCAATGGGATGCAATGAAAGCAGTTTTAAGAGGGAAATTCATTGCCTGGATTTCATTCCTCAAAAAAAAGAAAAAACCAACAAATAAATGAGCTCACACTTCATCTCAAAACCCTAAAAAAAGAAGAATAAAACAACAGCAAATGTAGCAGAAGGCAAGAAATAGTTAAAATCAGAGCTGAAATCAATGAAATTGAAACAAAAGAAACTATTAAAAAATTGACAAAACTAAAAGTTGGTTCTTTGAAAAAATAAATAAGATCAACAGACCTTAGCCATGCTAATAAAGAGAAGACGAGACAAATCAAATTACTAACATACGGGATGAAAAAGGCAATATCACAACAGATGCTACAGAAATACAAAAGATAATTATAAATTATTTTGAAACCCTATATTCCAATAAAATAGAAGATAGTGAAGACATCGATAAATTTCTTAAGTCATATGAATTGCCCAGATTGAGTCAGGAGGATACACACAAACAGACCAATATCCATGGAGGAAATAGAAGAAGCCATGAAAAGACTACCAAGGAAGAAAAGCCCAGGAGTATACAGTGTAGTTTAACAAAACCTTTAAAAAAGAACAAATACCAATACTTTTCAAGTTATTTCAGGAAATAGAAAAAAAAAAGGGAGCTCTTCCAAATTCATTCTATGAGGCCAACATCACCAAATGTGCCAAAAACATACATTGAAGAAAGATGGCCTTTTCAAAATGGTGCTGGGAAAACTGAAAATTCATATGCAGCAAAATGAAATCAAACACCTATCTTTCAACCTGCACAAAATTCAACTCAAAGTGTATCTAGTTCTTAGGACAAGAACAGAGACTCTGTGTCCAATATAAGAAAAAGTCAGCCCAAATCTCCACCATGTCAGCTTAGGAAGTAACTTTCTTAATAAGACTCCTAAAGCACAGAAGTAAAATCAAGAGTTAATAAATGGGATGGATCAAAAAAAGTACCTTCTACACAGCAAAGGAAACAATCAAGAATGTAGAGACAAAGCCAATAGAATGGGAGAAAATCTTTACCATAGGCACCTCAGTTAGAGCATTAATCTCCAGGATATATAAAAAACTCAAATACTTATCACCAAAAAAAAACAAATAACCCAAAGAGTAAATGGACTAAGAAACTGAACAGACACTTCACTGAAGAAGAAATGCAATCAATCAACAAACATGAAAAAATTTTCAATATCTCTTGCAATTAGAGAAATGCAAATCAAAACTACTTGAGATTCTATCTCACTCTAGTCTGAATAGCAATTATCAAGAATGTAAGAAACAATGTTGATGAGGATGGAGGAGGAAACATACATTTATACATTGTTGGTGGGACTGCAAATTTGTGAAAACACTATGAAAAGCAGTGTGGAGATTGCTCAGAAAACTTTGCATAGAACAACCATTAGATCCTGTTATTCCACTCCTTGGTTTATACCCAAAGGACTTAAAATCAACATACTACAGTGATGCAGCCACATGCATTTTTATACCAGCCCGATTCACAACAGTGAAACTATGAAACCAACATAGCTGCCCTTCAACAGATGAATGGATAAAGAAAATTTGGTGTATATACACAATGGACTACTACTTGGCCTTAGTGAAGAATGAAATTGTGACATCTGCCCATAAATGGACAGTGCTAGAGAATATCATGCTAAGTGAAATAAGCATCTCAACCAAGAAATTTCTTACTCTCATTCTCCCTCCTCCTCTCCCTGGGCCTCCTTCTCCAGGGTTGGGGGAGAGGCACCTAGGGACTCATATATGCTAAGCATGTGTCTACAACTGAGCTGTGCCTCTACTCTGGCCCCTGATATCAGTATATCTTACCATAATTATACTCTTCTTTCCTCAATGAATATATGGAAAACTTTGGTTGATTTATGACAATTTTATAACCAAAGGGCTTGAAAGAAAAAGCTCTGTTCTGGTAAGGAGGACATAGGGACCTTGGACTTGTTTTTTCCACAAACTCTCCATGGATCCTAATCAAATCACAAAGACTCCTCCACCTTCCCTCTCTTCTGGGAGACACAAGGCTCACAGGCAAGAATACCCTTAGCATTTTGAAGCTTCTGCAGATTGTAATGTTCTCTTGAAATTAATTAACATAGTGAATCTGTTTTCACCTAATGCCTCCTCAAAACCATGGGAGCCTGATGGAACTCTCATAGGAAGGGTAGGGATAGGGACATAGGGAGTGGCCATTGCTGAAGAGAAAGACTAGTCATTGAGTGTAAAGGTTGAGACCTAGTTCAAAGCCAAATGCTGCCTCATGACTAATCCTAATTATTCTTTTTTAGGCATGGGGTTTCTTCATCTCAACACAAGTTGTAAAGGGATTTCATCACATCCAGGGACTCAGATGGTATCTGGCTCCACTCCTCCCCTGGGACAGCAAAAGTCTGAGGAAAAAGTACACTTTGTAATTTTTCATTTTCCATCCATGGCACTTCCCAATTCTTCCTTCCTATTAGTTCAATTTCCCTTTAAAATAACCAGACATCTCTGCACAGAGTTGAATTTGGTTAATGCTGGACCCTCTTCACTATTGCTACATATATTATTGATTAAAACCTTAAATGGTTTTATTTGTCTGTGATACACATACTCCCAAGTCTTGGGTGAAGAGCTGTGAACAATACAGGAAGCTGGAACCTCACTGAGGATCTGTTCTCACTGACAGCTGAGGCTTCTGCATCCTGACTGCCTCAGCCCCATCTCAACTTTCCTCTTTCTCACCATTGCCCATGACAGCCACCTTCCATGATATACTCTTAATAATGCAGCCTGGAATGCTTTATAAACCACAACTATGATTATTTTTCTCCTCCTTTAGAAACATTTGGTGGTTACCCACAGACCAGAGGCAGGAGAAACAGAAACTCACTTTCTGTGTTGATCAATTTGTTTTGTCAACTTGGTCTTCATACCCAGAAAATCAGTCAACCACCAGTATGGCTATTGCTGTAAAAGTAGTTTTTAAAAGTAATTTACATTTACATGAGTAGATTTCTTTCCAGTGTGCATGGACCTCACCTAATCAGTCCTTAAGAGTAAAAGACTGAGTTTGACAACCACATAATAATGGGATTGCTCAGCCCTAAAAAGATATAACCTGTCAAGCCATTCAAAGGCATCAAGGAAACATACACACATATTGCTAAGTCAAAGAGGCCAATTTGAAATGGCTGCATAGTAATGTCTCTGGGAAAGATAAAACCATGGAGATGGTAGAAAGAGCACTGTCTGCCAGGGGCTGTGGGGCTGGGAGGATGACTAGGCAGATCACAGAGGATTTTTAGGGCTGTGAAACAACTCTGCATTTTACTACAATGGTACATACATGTAATTATATGGTTATTCAAATCCACAGAATGTCTAAACCAGGAGTGAACCCTCAGTTCTAGTCTAAGTTATAACGATGTGTCTATGTGTGCTCATTGATTATAACAAATGAATCACTCTGGTGGGGTGTTGAAAATGGGCATGATGTGCATATGTGGAAGGAGGGGCATATGAAGATTCTTTCTTCTTTCTACACAATATTGCTGTGAAACTAAAACTACTCTTAAAAAAATAAAGTGTTCACCCAGGAGTGGTGGTACACATCTATAATCTCAGCAACTCAGAATACTGAGGCTTGAGGACCACAAATTTGAGGCCAGCTTCAGAAACTTAATGAGGTCCTGTCCAAAAACCATAAAAAGGCCTTGGGATATAGAGTGGTGGTAGGGAACCCCTGGATCTAACCCAGTATTGCAATCAATCAATCCATGAAGTGTTCAGAAAAATTCTGTCTCCACATGGAATTTTTTTTTAATTTTTATTGTTGGTTGTTCAAAACATTACATAGTTCTTGATATATCATATTTCACATTTTGATTCAAGTGGGTTATAAACTCGCATTTTTACCCCGTATACAGATTGCAAAATCACATCAGTTACACATCCACTGATTTACATATTGCCATACTAGTGTCTGTTGTATTCAGCTGCCTTTCCTATCCTCTACGATCCTCCCTCTCCTCCCCTCCCCTCTTCTCTCTCTACCCCATCTACTGTAATTCATTTCTCCCCCTTGTTTTTTTCCCCTTTCCCCTCACTTCCTCTTGTATGTAATTTTAAATAACCCTGAGGGTCTCCTTCCATTTCCATGCAATTTCCCTTCTCTCTCGCTTTCCCTCCCACCTCTCATCCCTGTTTAATGTTAATCTTCATCTCATGCTCTTCCTCCCTACTCTGTTCTTAGTTACTCTCCTTATATCAAAGAAGACATTTGGCATTTGTTTTTTAGGGATTGGCTAGCTTCACTTAGCAGCTATCTGCTCTAATGCCATCCATTTCCCTACAAATTCTATGATTTTGTCATTTTTTAATGCAGAGTAATACTCCAT
This sequence comes from Spermophilus citellus, assembly GCF_964194105.1. Taxonomy (NCBI): domain Eukaryota; kingdom Metazoa; phylum Chordata; class Mammalia; order Rodentia; family Sciuridae; genus Spermophilus; species Spermophilus citellus. The sequence goes on from NC_138186.1 coordinate 22,879,081, forward strand.
TGTGTATAAATGCCACTTTTTTTATCCATTCATCTATTGAAGGGCATCTAGGTTGGTTCCACAGTCTTGCTATTTTGAATTGTGCTGCTATGAACATCGATGTAGCAGTGTCCTTGTAGTATCCTCTTGTTAGGTCTTTAGGGAATAGACCAAGAAGGGGAATAGCTGGGTCAAATGGTGGTTCCATTCCCAGCTTTCCAAGAAATCTCCATACTGCTTTCCAAATTGGCCGCACCAATTTGCAGTCCCACCAGCAATGTACAAGTGTACCCTTTTCCCCACATCCTCACCAGAACTTGTTGTTGTTTGACTTCATAATGGCTGCCAATCTTACTGGAGTGAGATGGTATCTTAGGGTGGTTTTGATTTGCATTTCTCTGATTGCTAGAGATGGTGAGCATTTTTTCATGTACTTGTTGACTGATTGTATGTCCTCCTCTGAGAAGTGTCTGTTCAGGTCTTTGGCCCATCTGTTGATTGGGTTATTTGTGTTCTTATTGTTTAATTTTTTGAGTTCTTTGCATACTCTGAATATTAGGGCTCTATCTGAAGTGTGAGGAGTAAAGATTTGTTCCCAGGATGTAGGCTCCCTATTTACCTCTCTTATTGTTTCTTTTGCTGAGAAAAAATCTTTTTAGTTTGAGTAAGTCCCATTTGTTGATTCTAGTTATTAACTCTTATGCTATGGGTGTCCTATTGAGGAATTTGGAGCCCCACCCCACAGTATGTAGACCGTAGCCAACTTTTTCTTCTATCAGATGCAGAGTCTCTGATTTGATATCAAGCTCCTTGATCCATTTTGAGTTAACTTTTGTGCATGGCCAGAGAAAAGGATTCAGTTTCATTTTGTTGCACATGGATTTCCAGTTTTCCCAGCACCATTTGTTGAAGATGCTATCCTTCCTCCATTGCATGCTTTTAGCCCCTTTATTGAATATAAGATAGTTGTAATTTTGTGATTGGTTTCTGTGTCCTCTATTTTGTACCATTGATCCATCCGCCTGTTTTGGTACAAGTACCATGCTGTTTTTGTTACTATTGCTCTGTAGTATAGTTTGAAGTCTGATATCGCTATACTGTCTGATTCACACTTCCTGCTTAGAGTTGTTTTTGCTATTCTGGGTCTTTTATTTTTCCATATGAATTTCATGATTGCTTTATCTATTTCTACAAGAAATGCCTTTGGGATTTTGATTGGCATTGCATTAAACCTATAGAGAACTTTTGGTAATATCGCCATTTTGATGATGTTAGTTCTGCCTATCCATGAACAGGGTATATTTTTCCATCTTCTAAGATCTTCTTCTATCTCTATCTTTAGGGTTCTGTAGTTTTCATTGTATAAATCTTTCACCTCTTTTGTCAGGTTGATTCCCAAGTATTTTATTCTATTTATTTTTTTTTTTTTTGAGGATATTGTGAATGGAGTGGTTGTCCTCATTTCCATTTCAGAGGATTTGTCGCTGATATACAGGAATGTTCATAAAAATTCTGTCTCCCCATGGAATTTTGATTTGTATCATAAGAGCAGTTTTTCCATAGGTCTCCAACATGTCAGTATACTCAGGAGATGTTGGGCTTTCTATACCCCATAAGCACATGAACTAGAAACAAGAGGTTTGGTGGATCTCAGTTAAAACATAGGAAAAGCCAACATTTAAAAATTAGCTTCCAAATAATTGATATTGCTATAATATGGATCTTAAATCTCCCGCAAGGGCCTTATGTTAAAACTTTCATCACAGAGAGGTACTATTCAGACATAGTGAGACCTCCTGGGAGGTCTTCAAGTCACTGGGATGTGTCCCTATGGGGAATAAGTTCACAGCCTCTTTCCTTGTCTTTCTTGGGCTCCTGGCCATGAGATGATCTGTTTTTCTCTACTATTCAGTTGCTCAATGATGCATTGCCTCACCATAGACCTAAATCCATAGGTTCAAGAAACTAGAGTGGGACATCCCAAACTGAGGAAACTAAACATTTTCTAACTTTATTACCAAGGACTATTCTATAGTAAAGGAATGCTAAATAACACAGGTATTCATGACAATAAATTATTCTGTGCTGGCTGGATTTCACCCAAAAATATCTGCAGAATTAGCAACAGATCAAGGCTTAGTAAACCTTTACAACAGGTGTCTTTATTTTAATCAGCTCATCTTCCAGAGAAAACTTTTCCCTGTGACAGCCATTAATTCAAGTGTGAAAATAAATAAAACTTAATATCAGTTAGTTCAAATTACTATTTTTCAAAGCACTAAACCCAGATTTAACAAAAGATAGACATCTATTCAATTATACATACTTATTAGACTTTAACATTTTTATAATCACAGAAATGCATTTTTTAAAGAAAATAGGTCTTTGTCTCCACTTTTTTAAAATTTCTACTTGTGTTTCATGACCTTTATAAAATGTATAAATGTTACCACATATAATTTTATAAAGATGAATTAGGGATGCATGCTAAAAATAGTACCAATGGGTAGAAACTATTGGCCTGAGGAAATTTTAACCTCTGGTTTTGCTTTTAGTCAATTTGCAAAGTAAAGCCACTACCTTGAAAATATTCTTCTATATGCACACCAAACCTAAATACTGCCAATACCATAACAGTAAAAACAATCTTTATCTGGTGAAGCCTTCATACCAATCCTCAGAGGATAAAGCCTGATGTGAAGGATGAGGCAAGAACTGTAGTAATACTTGCTGCAGCACCAGAGGTAATAGTAGCACAGTCTTCCCTTGGTAATTCAGAGGGAATTGGTTCCAGGACCCCTCACAGATACCAAGATCTGTGGATGCTTGAGTGCCTTATACAAAATGGTGTGGTATTTGTATAAACCCCATGCAATCCTCTGATTTTATGGATTTATATGATCTCTAGTTGATCTATAATAACTAATGCACTGTAAATGCCTTATAAAACATTGTTACAATGTATCATTCAGGAGTAATGGCAAGAAAAATATATTTGTATCAAGTACAGATGCATTTTTTTCTGGTGCTGGGCACTGAATCCAGGGATTTGCACATGCTAAGCAAGTGCTCTATTACTACTGAGTTATACCTCCAGCACAAGACAAGATGAAGTTTAAAAGTATTTTCTGTTCACAGTTGGTTGAGTCCATAGATATGGAACCTGAACATAGAAGGGTGACTGTGATAGAATTAGTGGACTGTTAGTGGCAGCAGTAGTAGTGGACTGTCAGTGGCAGCAACTGGAGTGGACGGTCAGTGGTAACAGGAGTAATGGATTGTCAGTGGCAGTAGGAGTAGTGGCAGAGGTAATGCTAGTGGTAGTCATAGTGGTGGAGGCACTGGCAGTGGGAGGCACAGTAGCAGCAGACCAGTGGCAATAACAGTAGAGGTAGAAGCAGTGGCAGTGGACATGCAGATACCTTCCAGGTGCTGGGCTGCGGAGACGCAGGCTCCTTGCACTTGTAGTGGTGGAATTATGGATAATTTGTCTATTATCCAAAATGCCCTAAATAGTAACATCAAGGGACTTGGAGAAACAGAGATGCATTGCTGATTGTTGATAGGAGCCACAGCCTGGCCAAAAGAACCCTATTATTATTTAGTAAGGGTTAACAGAAGTAAATGATTTAAAGCTGACATTAAATTTGCTAAAATTATAACAACAAACAGTAAGCTATAATAATTTGGGGTGTAATTCTATAATTTTTATAACATGGTCTTAGGAACTACTTTTTCTAAAAGGTAGTGTTGCTTTGCTTGAACCAGTCTAATGGATAAGTAAAAGCAGAATTAAATATCAGGCATCTCATGTATAATGTATCAAAGTGCATTCTACTGTCATGTATAACTAAACAGAACAATTTTTTTTCAATTGTTTTTTTTTAAAGAGGAGGGCATCTCTATCTTCATTTTGTATCTGTTTCCTTTATTGACCTTTGGATCAGATTCTTTCCCATTCACACATGTAGGCATATTAATCATTTAAAAAATCCTCATCTTTAAGTTGCAAAACCTCCTACTTCAAGGTTGAAGACTGCAAATTCAAATAATTAAGGCCTTTCTTTTTTTATGACCTTTATAAAATATATAAATGTTACCACATATAATTGTATAAAAATGAATTAGGGATGCATGCTAAAAAATAGTAACAATGGGTACATTTTTATTATTAAAGTATCTTCTGTTTATTAAAGGTTAATATGTGCATTACAGGAATAATAAAAACACAAGCAAAGAACAAAGTCATCCAGTCACAAGCACCTTAGTTGGACATGTCTCTCAGGCTGTGTATATACATACAAAACATCCCTTTTTGTGTTATTCAGAATAGAGTGTGTTTCATGCTTTTCCACACATCATGAATAGTCACCAATTCAAAGTCCCAAAGCTACATGAATATTTTTGATAACCAAGAATACACTGCACCAACTCAATCTGGTAGAAAAAAATTGTAATACGTTCTTGGGTACAAAAATTTCACCGAGGACAGAAATGGCAACAGGCCTCTAGATAGATATATTGACAGAGTTACAACTAAAAGAATACATTCCTTTAGTGCTCAAATAAAAATGAGACAAAGCAACAGAATACACTAAGCTTCTTTCTAGGAGAGATAATTACCAGATTTGTACTACTGAAATATCAGCAAGAATACATCTTCCCAGTGCATTAAAGTATTCCTCTGACACAGCCAGAAGATGCACACACACACCATTGTCCACATCAAAACATTAATCCTTGGGCAGGCACAGTGGCACAGTGTGTAATCCCAGCAGTTCAGGAGGCTGAGGCAGAGTTCAAAGTCAGCCTCAGCAAAAGTGAAGCACTGAGAAATTCAATGAGACCCTGTCTCTAAATAAAATACAGAACAGGGCTAGGGCTGTGTTTCAGTGGTCAAGTTCCTCTGAGTTCAATATATAGTATCAAAAAACATTAATCCTTGAACACTTGCTGCCAGCTTGTCCTGGGGGTTTCCCGCTACCCCTGTGCTGCCAGTCTGATGAAAAAGCCCTGCTACACATTGTCCAAAGACAAAACAATTCCAAGTCCAAGATGCACCTTTTCGGTCAATTATAACAAAAAGAATTTTACACATTGGCCAATTCACTAGGTCTAGTATTTATAATACACTGTAACCTCAGGATATCTAGAAAGCATAGATGTTGTGAAATAAAGTATGAATTCTGTGCACAATAAACACAAATACTTTACCAAATATATATATAGATCTATATATATTTGAATATATGGATCTATGGTTATAATCTCAAATGATCTTCCAGATATGGAGAGAATAGCAAAAGCACTTCCCCTTACCTTTCCTCTTCTCCCTCTTAGTCCAGTGACTAAGTTCAGGACTAAACCTAGTTCCAAGAGGTGGATTAACAAAGGGCATTTCCAGAAGACAGTTCTTCCTAAAACTTACAAATGAATATTTATATAGACAGGGTTTTTTTTTTTTTTTTTTGCTACTTCTAACAAACTTTAAGCATTAGGACTTATCATTTAATGCCTAGCAATATTAACTAAAATACACACAGAACACTGGCTACCTAATTCAGCTAATCTAAGGGGCACAGGTTGCTTTTCTATGTATGCTTTTTCCTTCCCCCACCATCAAATGGTGAATTTTCAACAAACTCTCCAAGACATCAAGTTCAACAATTCCATTCCCCTGAAAGGCACCAATTCCAATGTACTAATAAAAAATACACAAAGGCATTATTTTAGCCCTTTACTTTTACCATGTGAAAAAAGACTAGCTGTTTCCAACAAGGACTTAAGTTTCCATGCACACATACAGTAGCATAACCAAGGCTAGACTTTGAAGCAAAAATCTCCTGTTTTTAAAGGCTAGATGTTAAAAGTGTCTTCCAAACAGGAACATTCTGGCCTAGAACCCTTCCCCTTTTCATCTTTAATCAACCCAAGGGTCAGATACATACATCTATAAAGCTTCACTTCCTCAATGATTTTAAGAACAGTCTTTCCTATGGATTTTAACACACAGTGTACTCAATGTGTTTACTTACTCTACTTTCATAGAGTAATGCTGGTAAACTCTTTAACATCTAGATAGTCTAGATGTAAAATAGGGCTCACTTGTCCTTATATACACAATTTACACAGTAAACCACACCCACAGACACCAGGGACAATGGTCAATCTTGCTTCACAGAAAATGCATCGGTATAAGAGCCCTTTGCATTTTCTTATCCTTCTTCACCCTAAAACAGCACAAATATAATATGCAGTGCTCAGAGAAGTGTTTTGATCATTCCATTTCAAAAAGATAGTTATCTCTTCATGACTTTTAAAATAAGATCTCTACAAAATGTTTTATTTACAACCTCTACTTTTTTAAAGTTTATTAATATTAACTTTTTTAGTTGTAGTCAGAAACAATACTCTTATTTCACTTATTTATTTTTATGTGGTACTGAGGATCGAACCCAGGGTCTTGCACGTGCGAGACAAGTGCTCTATCGCTGAATCAAAACACCAGCCCACTATTTCCACATTTAACATATTTTGTGCACATCTAAACATCTATAAAGATGAGATGTTTCAAATAAGTACTTAAGTTTGTCCACTATGTATATAGTAGTGTTGAATAAATTGTGCACATGTAACAACGGTTATATGGGAGAATGTCTTCTAAGTAAGATTGTTCTGGCCTCGAATTCTTCATTTCTTTCTCTTCTTTCTCCTTTGTCACATGTGATATATGCACAGGGTGTAACATCACTCAGAGGTGAAGTTACAATTTCACTTCCAATAGTTATTTTCAGGAAATACCTTCCTATAAATTTTAACACAAAGTGTACACAATGTGTTAGTTTAATGTCTCTAGTTTTGTCAAACACTGGCAACCTCTTTCCCATCTAGAGTCTCACTATTATAAAATAGGGACTCCTTTCTCCAGGGTATACACAATATACCCTAGACAAAGGGTAAAGCAAAGTTAAATGAAATGCACCTTCCAGGGCAAGGGATGAGATGAAACTTCCTAGCACATTCTAATAAGACAGCTTGTGCAGCTTCTTTCCTCCCACCTCCCCCAGCCCAGTGAACAAGTACAGACAGTAAACTCGTCAGAGGTATTTTAACAATTCCAAACACAGTTTATAAAAACTATTTTCAAAAACTTTCATTCTAATACCTCTACTTTTAAATGGATTAAGCACTTATAAATATATAGAAAAACTAGATACTCCACCTAAGAACATGTCCTTGATGGACACAGCACTAGTAAATAAAATTGCACATGGAGTAATGGTTATAATCTGAGGTATCTTCTTGTATGACTATTTTGTCCTTGAACCTTTCCCTTCTCACTTCCTTCTCTCTACTTTCAGTTCAGTGGACAATACAGGCATATGTAAGGCCTAAAGATGGTTGAACAATTTTTTTTTTGTCCAAAAGTAATTTTCAGAGGACAAGCTTCCTTGTGAATTGCAACACAAAATGTATGAACTGTGCTCATTTAACTAACAACTTGGTCATACACTGGCAATGTCTTTATACCTACAGACTAGATATTGCAAATCTGGACTCATTTTTCCACTACATAAACTATGTACACAGCTAAACAAAATGCACACATCATAAAGCAAACTGATGTCTGAAAATGTCCAAGTGTGAACACACTAACATATTACTTTTTGCAATTGTTCCCTCCCACATCCTCCACATCACTGAATAGGTAAAGACAGTACTATACTGCTCACAGAGGTGGTTTAAGAGTTCCATTCCCAAAAGACTATTTCATACAAAGTTTAGCAAAAAGATATTTCAACGTGGTATTTTACTACCTCTACATTTAACATACATTCATTGCACACCTCTAAACATTTAGCAGACTAGATTTTGGAGTAGAAACTCAATTTGTCCACTTCGTCCACTATGCACAGGAAAGTCTGGAATAAACTGCATACATGTAGCAATAGTTCTAATTTAAAAATGTCTTCAAAATATGAGCCTTCTGGCCACTCACCCACCCAATGGGCTACAATGTTCAAAGTTAGAGAAGATATTCCTTCCAAGAATTTTGACACAAAGCATATTAAATTTGTTTACTAATTTGACTTTTGTCATACATTGGCAACGTTTTTAACATCTAGAAAACTGAGATGTAGATTAGGACTCATTTGTTCTTTCTGTACACAAAGTAAAACAAAACCCATAGACACAAGTAACAACTCTGGCCTCATCATAAGCACATTGGCAGGGTCCTCCTGAGGACAAGCAGGCAACTGTGACCTACTCAACAGGGGGTTTGGCTATTGCCCCCTCCCCAAAAAAATTTTTTTTAAGAATTATAATTAAAAGATATGTACCAAATGTGTTATGCTTTACCACTTCTACTTTTAACACAATTTGGGCATCTGAAAACAGTCTAGATATTTTTTTAAAAGTACTTAGCATTAACTATATATACAGTATTTAGGAATGAGATGCGCCCACAATATGATGTTTGCCTTAAGAATGTGTTTTCCTTATAACCAGTCTGTCACAGGACCTCCTCCTCCTTCTCAGGGTTAAAGTATTCTCCATATCCTCTATCCCACTGACCCAATGTGGACACGTGTGGCTCCTAGAGGTGGTCTAACAACTCCATTTTAAAGTCACTCCTGAAAACATTCCGGAGTTTTTGAAACAAATGGCCATTTATGAGACGTTATTTTCTTGCTCTGTCATATCTCGGCAACCTCCTGACATCTGGAATGTCCAGATGTAGCAAAGCTTTTAAAAGGTTGGGGGCAACTTGTGAGCAGCCTTTTCCTATTATATACACAGGTCTCCTACAAGGGGCCACTAACTCTTCCCAAAGGGAGTAGGCATCTCCCATTGGCCACTGTACATTTCCCTGTCCTTTAAGGAAGAAGGAAGAGGCACCGACCAAGGGTCACTTAAGAGCTCCACCAACCTTCCTCAGGGTCTTCACTCAACTTCCAGGGGAGTTAAGGCTTTTGCCTTGTGCGACAAGTTGCGGTCCCTTGGAGCCAGCACAGAGTGGTCACCGAGGGTCCTGGTCTGCGCAGCTCTCCTGTCTAGTGCGTGGCAGAGCTCTCGGGGGTCCACTCACCTTCTTGGCCCTCAAAACCCCAGCTACCCTCCATGAATTCAGAACCATCCACCTCACACCATGCCCCTCACACCACTCAGCCCACGCCCACGCCTCCCACGCCCACACCCCATCTGCCACTACCCAAAAGCTCAAAGCTCTTACAAGCAGCCTGTGCTGGGAAGGGCAGGATTGTGCCAGTAGGCCTGAAGTCCACTGGGTGCTAGGTCCCATGGGCCTCTGCCACCATCAGGTCATCCAGAGGGGGGTGAGTCTTGAAGCTCTTTCAAGGATTAAGCCCGCCAGTGCAGGCTTGAGGAAACTCCTCAGAGAGACTTTAAATAAAAATGAAATATAAAGGAAAGAAAAGAAAAAATTTCCATCACTTGTTGAAACTCCAATTCTACTGGGATGGGGAGCAAATCTTAAACACCTGGGTCTCTGGGGGACTTTTCATATCCAAACCACAAATAGAGGTATACTACTTGACAAACTGCTCGTTTTTCAGTAGTTTGATTTTTATTTCATGCTTTCAGGAGAAAAATACAATACAGATGATTCTTAAACTGAATTTAAAGTGGGCCATGTAGACATGTGCACACCAGGTCATAGACATGTCCCATGTGGGGAAAAACTGAGTATTGTTACTTTGTGTCCCTGTGAAAATCCCAATGACCCATCTTGCCATTATGAGCCCTGAGCAATAGGTCCCTGTGTGGTTTCCAGCTGAGCTCAAGTCTATCCACCTAAAAACAATGGAAGAGGTTCCAATTTACAATTATTACATGTTGAATATTCCTTACCTGAAATTCTTAACCCCAGAAGTCTTAAGAATTACAGATATTTTTCTGATTTTAGAATATTTTCTTATACACAATGCAGGGTCTTGGGGATGGGACACAAGTCTAAAAATGAAAATCAATTCTTGCATGAATATCTTAGGCACATAGCCTAAAGGTAATTTTATAGGATATTTTTTAATAATTTTGTGCAAGAAACAGGATTTATGTACCTTGAATCATCAGATTTGTGGTACCATATTGATGCTTAAATAGTTTTGGAATTTGGAAAATCTCAAGATTTCAGAGAGAGAATGCTCAAACTATAGTACTAGCTGAATATCATTTGTCTTCAGTGAGCCTGTGTATGTAGAGTGTCTCATAGTGGAATTGTTGGTCAGAACAAATATTGATGAGGCCTATGAGAGAATTGGAAATATATCATAACACTATCCTTTATCCTGAGGCAAAAGCCCAGTGTGGAGCCAATAATTAATGAACATGAATCTTGGAAGAGAATGTAAGGGTTGAGCAAGTCTGTTTTCCAAACATAAATGGACATTTGAATCACTAAGGGCTTAGTTGTGTCCCCCAGCATTCATATGTTGAAGTCTAGTTTGTAGTACCTCAGGAAGTGACTGTATTTGGCCATAAGGTCTTTAGAGAGGTGATTAAATTTAAATGAGGTCAGCAGGATGGATTCTCATCCAGTATAACTGCTGTCTTTTTAAGAAGAGAAAATTGGACATAGAACAATAGAAAGGGAAGACCATGTATAGACACAGCAGGAAGGCTACAAGCCTAGGAGAGAACCATGGAAAAGATCCTTCCTCACAGCCTTTAGAAGGAACCCTGCGAACACCTTGATCTCAGACTTCCAGCCTCAAGAACTTTGAGATGAGAAAATTTTGTAACCTAAGCCAGCATCTAGTCTGTGCTGCTTTGTTGTGGCAACCCTAGGAAACTTAACCATGATTCTCCTGGGCTTTTGTGAAAATGCAAGTTCTCATTTGGTAGGTCTGGGGTTTAGCCTGAGTTTTTTCACTGCACAGGATGCTAAAATAGGGGCTCTCTGATTTACCTGGTTTCTCCTATGAGATCAACAGTCTTTGCCACAAGCCAAATGTGAGATCTGCCATAGCTACTTAAGAGAATTAGGAGAGGCTGAGGATAGAGTTAATGTCTGGGAAGCTGTCAGTGTAACGCTGTATGTGTGAAGGCCCAGGTGATGAGGAGAAGGGAAGGTACAAGTGGAAGCCTCCTCTCTCTCTTTCTTCCTTCTGTATGAGTGGAATGAATGTAAATCTCAGAGGACTTTAAGACAGCTCCCTGGCAGGCAGTTGGCCTGTTGTGTGGTGGCAAACAGGGATACTGAAGCAATGACCTCTGCTATTTCTTCTGTTCCATCCCCAGAAGCATGCCTCCATTCCTGTTCAGAGGATCGCTCATCTCTTTCTCTTCAACAGGCAGGTATTTGATCTGCCTATTCAACAAGCAGATATTTGTTTCTCCTCTCCAAACTAGTTTTCCACTTACAGTGGCATGTGCTACATCACTGTACATTGTGTACATGTGGGTATATACATTACATGGATATAATATAAATATAACCATTGGGTTTGAATTTTTTGAAATTAAAAGATAAACATCTGAAACAAGTTTAGAGCAAGTAATTCTTTTAAAAAAAATCCATGATGCTATCAGGCATTCTTACTGCTGTTTTACTATTTACCATAAGATTACAGGGAATGAGGAGGCACAAATATTTGCAGAGAATCTTGGTGTGTTTATAAGAAAAAAGTCTATAGACTGTGTGAGAGCACACCATTCACTTGTATAGGAGCCTGGAGTTGGGTAATCAGTGTGTGCGGGAGGAGATGTGGTGTTGTCTGGACCTGACTCTTTTTCCAGATAGAAAAAAAAAAAAAAAACACATGTGAGAACTTCAGAGTCTAGAAAAATGCAGAGAAGATGACTAAATAAAGTTAGATTTTCCCTTTGCTGGATAAAGAGAAAAGTATAAACTCAAAAGTTTATCTTTACGGTTTAGGAATGACTGGCACTTTGGAGGAAACCAGGGCTGACTATGTTGGAATGTGGACTTAGCTATCACAGTGAACAGAAGGTCCAGGGGAAGCAGAACAGGACAAGATTTGGTGCTGGCCACCTTTCCTTTTCTCCACTGGGCAAATCCCATGGTGGGTTCTCTTCTCCATGTAGAGGTATGACTCCTATTCATAAGTCCTTCTCCCTTCTGAATACCTTGCATTAATTTAAATTTTAGAGGTTCAAATTCATGCAGCAGGTAGTTTGTAAATGTCAATACTGAGCATTATTTAAGGTGTAAATCAAAGAAGGCTTGGCCCATTTGGAGCATTGGGGTACTTCTGAGTGGCTCTGACAACACCTACATACCACACATCCCAGGCTATGCCCAATAATGTGGGCATTCTCAGGAGCTTCTCAGGGATTCCTGGAGCAGCAGGGGCTCTGATGAGATGCTTATAAATACTTTAGGTATAATTACACTACAACTATGTTTGTTTGAAGTTGATAGGGAACAGAGAGATGTGAGCAGTGGGACATGAGGTTAAGGGAATAATTCTATTGTGTGTGTCCGCAGTACCAACTTCCAAGTGCTTTGTTTTTAAAAAAGTAATTTGTCTCCAGTTCTTCCTGGCCTAGTTTGTCTGAATTTGTTACATTCCTCAGAATACTATCTGTTATCTCTAGGAGAAATACAGGCAGGAAAAGTCAATAAAGTTTCCCTGAAGGGGAATACTTGTGATCCTTATAAAGACCAGTTTGCAGAACTCAGGGAGATAAGGATCATTCACTATAACCTTGACTTTTGGACCAAAGTGACCTATAGTTGTCATGGACAAAAGTGACCTAGAATTGTCATTGTGGGGACTTTAAAATCTGATGTCATCTTGTTTTTGGTGAAAACTCAAGAGCTGGACCTGGGTGGGACTTTCTATAAACTTCCCTGGGATGGCATGAAAACAGTGCCACCCTTCTTTCCTGAGAGAAACCCCTCACACAAGACAGAGTGTCTTCTTTTCCCTTTTTCTGTCCCTTCTAATGAACTCATACCTGTTACTCTGAGAGACACGTCTGAAATCTTTCTGGCACAATTGTAAGAGTTGGGGTTTCAAGAGGAGGACTCTGAGACTGCCTCAGCTTCTCAGCAAGCCAGTGTCCTGTAACAACATCTTCCAAAAAGAGTTCTGTTAATCCTCACATGGTGCTGGTGATAGTTCCACATTTCTATTGGTGCATAGGATAAACTACTTGTTATCCTAGCATAGCAGCTACTCCTTCTCATTGCTCATTAGTAACTGTGGCCATCTTCTCTGACTTCTACTTTTTCTTCACCATTCTTGACAAATCTCTTTGTGGTGATTTTTATGTCATTTATTAGTTTTGCAGAAGCTGATATCAATTTGAAGTTGCCATCCCATGCCTCCAAGTGACATGGAAGCAAATGAATGAGGCTCCTGTCTAAACCAAGTGAAATATAGGCTGTATCATATCCAGAAAACCCATGTATAAATGGTGTTAATCCCCTGAAAACAGAGAAGAAAACAGCCACAACGTGGCCTCTGTTTTCCAAGGCAGCCTTTTTGTTCCCCCCAAAATAACAAAAAATGGGTCACTTCCACCAAAATATTGCCTGAAGTCATCATCTGGATTCAGGACTATAAATTCAAATTCAAATGGACTATTAAAATGATTTCCACCATGTCCTTCTTTGTCACATTTGACATACATGTATCATTTTTAGCATCTGAAAAATTCCTCATATGTCTCAGCCACTTGTTGGAATTTGCTCTCTGGGTCCTCTTTATTCTCAGGGTTTTTATCTGAATGCCACATTAGTGCCAGTTTCTGACATGCCTTCCGGATACACTTGGGTGTGTTTTGTCTCTGCACACCTGAAACTTCATAGCAACACATTGTTTTAACAAATAGTTGGCGCATGTTTGAGGACTCTGGCGCAGGCAGCAGGAAGGACAAAAGAGAGCAGTGGACCTCCTAGCTCTCCTCATGGCTCCTCCACTTTCCTCTCTGTTCCTCCTCATTTTTCATCATCTATAAATTACTTATAGACAGCTTGGACAATTACAATGATTTGTATTAGGTGCAAGACCATAATAAATATCCTACATATTTTCTCATATCCTTTCTATTTTAAAACATATATTGCTGAAAATGGTGTTGTGGAGATAAAAATTGGGTACGTTTTGAAGCTTCTCCCAAACTGGTCTGCAAAATGTTGTGCCAATTTTCACTCCCACGGACACTACCATTCACACTACTAACAGGGGCCTGACTTATTTTGTATGAACTGAGCTGCACAGTGTCTTCTCTGGCTCTTATTTTGGACTCACAGTTCACAACCTGGTAAACAAGCCGTTTATAATACAGCTTTCACTCAAAATGTACCAAGCTAGACCATGTCCCCCCTTAGACCACATTCATTGTAGGGGACACACATTCTAAGCACTTAGAGAAGACAAGAAAGTGGATCTGGCAAAAAAACAAATCCACAGAACTCCAAAGCTTGTAACTGAAAGTTTTTAATTCATTTTTTCTCTAATTTTTAAAACATGTTCTTAAAATTTTATTAAGTATAATTGACATAATAAGCCTTTAAATGTATAATCTCATGAATTTCAACATTGTATTCTCCAGTAAAACCATCACCACCATCAAAATAACGAGAATTTTATTACACACAAAACATTCCTCCTTTGAAATCCCTTTGTTTAACTTTCTGTACATCACTCCACTCACATACTTTCAGAAATCATGCAACTGTCACAGGATAAGCCTCAAGAATATCCTCAGCAGGTAGGAGGGGACCTCAACTCAGCTCAGGCAGGTTCTTGACTTACACCACAGAAAAAAGTTTCAGGATCCATCAAAAGACAAATGTGGAAGAACAACCTCACACGTGACTGAGTCACACTCCCTGGCTGGGTGCTGAGGCACTCAGTCACAGAAATGTGGCAGAGTTTTCCCCACCCTTCTTGGGTTCAAGGGTCGGTGTCTCATGCATGGCTGTGTCTTGCTACAGCTCTATGGGTAAAGCTACTCTCACCTTTTCCTTTAAAATATAAGCCTTTGCCCTGTTTAGGATAGAATCTTCCATGAAAGTGCCTTGTGGATGTCCCCTTCTCTTACTGTGCCCTTGCGAGTGGCCTACCCAGGTGTCAGTCAACCTGCTGACAGTGGACATCAGGAAGATAGACTCAGCCCCCTAAAACCTGACCCCTTGCCTCATTTGAATAGCTTCTCCTCAATAAA
The DNA here is from genome assembly GCF_964194105.1 of Spermophilus citellus. Lineage (NCBI taxonomy): Eukaryota > Metazoa > Chordata > Mammalia > Rodentia > Sciuridae > Spermophilus > Spermophilus citellus. Next base: position 22,894,222 of record NC_138186.1, read on the forward strand.
AAGGGTCAGCCTGTGCTGTCTCTTCCTATGGACATTTAAGGTCAGAGGAGCCATCACAGTGACCCCAGTGAAAAGGATATTTGTGTCTCTTGTGGTTATTTCATGCAGCCTAGTTAGCCCAGTTCAACTGGAGTAACCCCTGAGCCTTTTAGTCTCAAGAACAGAAACCCGGCAGACAAACAAGTAGAAAATGATTTAGGAAAGCAAGAAGATTTATTGCTTTCCTAAATAAAAAGCAATAAATAGAGCAGGATACACACCCAAAGGGGGAAGGAATGTAAGTGCTCCAAACTGAGGCATGCATTGGATTTTCAGGTTCCTTCTTTTATAATTTTACAGAATTTTAATTATCAGATATTTTTGCTTTCTCATTTTATTTTTATCATCACATATAAGAAATCTGATTATTAGATTTTGTAATTATATATATTTTGTATTTGCATATGAGGAAAAGACCATTCTTTCTCCCCTGAATTGCAATTGCAACTTGGCCAAAATGAATGGATCATATAATGGAGCTATTTCTCTGATATTTGCATTGCACTGGGACTCTGTCAGCAAGTAGGTCATAACCAGATAAGAACACTTGATCCCTTATCAGAAATGTGACCCAAAGTAAACTGCCCTTTTTTTTTTTACATAGCAAACACAGTCTGTTATTGTGTTATTAGCAACAGAAGTTGGACTAAGACATGGTACACAGTACAACTGGTGCAGAGTCATCTAAATGGTTCAAACATCAGGTCATCATTAATCTCAGAGGCCACTATTCGAACATGTCATTCTCTGAAAAAGAACAAATGAGGTTTGAACACAGAAGAAGGGTGTTTTTAGTCTGTAGAACTGCTCAATCTTGAGAAAGAGTCTGCAGTTAATCTACCAAATCTAGTTATTTCAAGTCCAGTTAAGGGAGCTTAAATAGAAAATGTGAAAGAAGTAGTTTCCTTAACATGTAAAGTTGGTAGAAAAAGAGACACCCACTCTAGGAAGGGCATCCTAAGTGCATGAGTCGGGAAAAGATGGGTCCATCAGTCTCTGTCTCACAGAGATGGTACAGTCACCTGACATGTTACATAGTGGATAAATTTTTTAACACTGGGAAAATTTAGAACTCACCCACAGATGAGGAAGTAACCAGAACTCTTGTAATTAAAAATTTGGTGTTCAAAAACTCAACAGTAAAATAAATACCAATCCAACATAAAATTAGGCAAAAGCATTTGAATGGGCATTTCTTTGAGAAAGATATTTAATAGACCAATAAGTACATGAGAAGAATCTCAACATCATGACAAATCAGGGAAATGCAATTGTGAAAGCTTTAGTGAAACATCTCATCATAATAGCAACAATCAGATGATAGACATGGAGAAACTAAAACTATCATTGCTAGTGGACATTTAGATTTGTGCAGTAGCTTTGCAAATCAGTTTGGTATTTCCACTGGAAGATAAATTCAGAGTTATCATATGAACAAGAAATTTCATACTTAGGTCTATAATCAAGGTAAATTCAAGAAAATATGTCTACACAAAAATTTTACACAAATGTTCAAAACAACATTATTATTAACAGACAGATTATGGAAAGGACTCACTGCCTACCAAATGATGAAATTTAAAAATGAACATATATGCACTCAATATTATTATGGATATTTTTCCAACACAAAAAGAGATAAATGCCCATATCTTGAACCAACGAGGATAAACCTTGAAAATATCAGGTTAGTAAAAGAAGGAAATAAACAAAATACCTCATGTTGTATGATTCCTTATATTAAATGCTCTCAATAAGCAAATACATAGAGAAAAATAAGGATTAGTCATTGCCAGAATTTGGAGGAGAGAAAGAGAAGGGAATGAAAAATAATTATAAATGAGTATCCCATTTGTATTTGAAGTGATGCAAACATTCTGGACTCAGACAGTGGTGACAGCTGTACAGTTCTGTGAATATCCTGAATTGTAGGATTTAAAGGGGTGAATATTGTTAAACCATAATTTTGAGATGGAAAGATCTCTCAAATACATGGGTTTATCAAGCTGTGCATGTTGCTAGCCTGGTCCTAGGGCAAATTCCCTAAGTCACTACCAGCATTGTCATGTAGCATCTAGAAAAATGTCCAACGGATCTAAGGATATTTTGTCATAAAGATCCTGGGAGCAGGAGGTGCAGATTACTTTCATTAAATCTACAATGGATAGAGAGAAGAAGGATATGACCTGGGATAGGAAGAGAGTCAGTAGAGACATGTTTCTGTAGCCTCTTGGTTGGTTGAGTCTATAAGCACAATAAAATTTTGTCTAGATGGCTGATCTTAAAAACATGGGAAAGAAATACACTGCGGTTATTTTCTTTTTTTGCTTTACCTTGAAACTATCAGTTAAACTTTTATCTTTCTTTCCTCCATCCTGCTGGTAACTGAATTTAGAATGTCTCAGATTCCTTCTCTTATCAATATTATGGTGTATGCATATTCATCTTTTAACAAGCATTATTTATCTGTCTGTTTTTTTGTTTGTTCATTTATTTATTTTAGTACACAGGGAATAAAGCCAGGGACACCTAACCAATGAACTGCATCCCCAGACATTTTCATTTTTTTATTGAGTCAGGGTCTTGCTAACTGGCTGAGGCTGGGTTCTAACTCTAGATCCTCCTACCTCTGCCTCCCTAGCTGCTGGGATTATAGGCATGTACCAGAAAATATAGGTGTTATTTTAAAAAATGGCATGGCACCTTCAGTGAAAAATTTTTAAAGCACTTATCCTCAGGGTCATGTAAATGTAGGGTTACCACCTAAGTATGTGTGCCTGATAAATGTTTTGCCTCACCCTAATTCAGGCACTCAGGAGAGAAAACTAATTTTCATTAATTTGGAAAAAAGACAGGTATCTGCTGATGAGCACACTTGAGGTCCTGAGCCATTTTGATTCAGTCTCTGTTTCTGTCACATTGCCAATGAGGAGTAGGACTGCTTCTATACCAGTTCCACAGTCTAAGCACAAGAAGTTGGAAAAGAGCTCAGCTGCTCAGATTTAGGACAAATGTATTCTCTATGAGGGTGCCAGACTGGTAATAATGAGTGGTGAAGAAACTGGAAAACAAAGATTTTATTTTTGTTTTTGTGGTGCTGGGGATTAAGCCCAGGACCTTGCGCATATGAGGCAAGCACACTACCACTAAATTATATACACAGCCCTTGGAAACAACATTTTTAAAAATTTGTTTTTAAATAATTATGAGTGCATAGTAATTATGCAAAAAAATTATTTAATTGTAGCAATTTGATACATGCATATAAAGTACTCTAACTGAATCCACCCTACCTGTAACATATTCTTGTCCCCCTAGTATTTTTCCCTCTCTATTACCTTCCTAATTAATTCATCTTCAAATTTTATGTCACTTTGTTATTCCCTAGATTCCACATGAAAGAAAACATGAAATACTTGTTTTTCTGATATTTATTTTCTATAACATGATGTTTTCCAGTTTCATCCACTTTCCTGCAAATCACATATCCTTCGTTTTTATGGTAAATAAAACTCTACTGTACACATATATTACTACATTTTTATTTTGATGAATTTATCTGCTAATGACACCTAGGCTGATTCCATAACTTGGCTTTTGTGAACAGTGCTGGGACAAACATAGGTATGCAGCTGTGTCTGTACTATGCTGACTTTGATTCCTTCACATGTACACAGAGAAGAGTGGTATAACTGGATCATGTGGTAGGTAGCACTACCTTTAGTTCCTGAGGAAACAACTTACCATTTTCCATAGTGATGGGGCTAATTTACATTCACACCAACAGCACATAAGGTAAGTAGACACATTCTGGCACCCTCATAGAGAACACAGGTGTCCTAAAACAGAATCCCACCTTTGTGTCACACAGGAGGCTCAGAATACAGACATATAGGACTTTCCTCCCCTAAAATCTCAGCCTGTCATTCTGTATTTTTTTTTCTGTCAGTAGGGAAGCCCATAGTTGTAGGTTTTGTGCCCTTCCCCAGTCCCCACTGTGTTTTTCACAGGGGACTTTGCAGCCTGCTTTTGATTGTCAGTTTCAGAGTACTTTCACTTTCACAATCCTCTAGAAAACATGCTTTGCCCAACTCCACCCCAGGGTCTCCCTTGGTGTTCCAATGGAAACCAGTGGGTGACAGAGGCCAGGCTAGGGGAGCAAGAGCAAGAGGATTAGTGACCTATCTCTGGGCAGGGAGAAGACCCAATCCCCTGCCATAACCCAGGTCACACTGGATTTCTTCCCTGGGGCAGTGACTTGCTGATTGGAAGGCAGGAATTCCCACAGCCAAACAGGCCTGATAAAAGGCCTCTGGGAGTGCAGAGGCCCCAGAGGCACAGCTGTGGATCCTGGTCCTGTGATTCAGAAGTCAGTACCAGGCTAGCAGCACTGAGACCTGAGGGAGAGACTGTGTGGGAGGTGGCAGGTGAGGACTTCTCTGTGCAGGGGCTGAAGTGATAGTGGATCAAGGCAAGTTTTAGAAACCCCAGGCCACCACTGGGAGAAGGGATGCCAGAGGCTGAGATGAAAAAAGATAATCTAAAAAGTCAGTGTCATTGCTGTGTTTAGAAAACAGCTTCTTGGGAGATCATGGGGGTCAGTGGTATAGAGGGACCTGGCTTAGGGCTGGTCCCAGAGAAGGGGAGAGAGATTTCAAGAAGGCAAAGATGCTGCACAGCCTCCTGGCTTCTCTGCTTGCCTCTTGGCTGCCCCTGGCTGGCCCTGAACCTCACCATAATAGGTGTTCATGCTCCAACACCACTCCCACCACTGGCCTTATTTTCTCACCTCTCTTCTCTCCTTAGGGAGCCTTACCTTTCTCTGTGCTTCTAAAATCTCTAGTATCCAATTCTAAACCAGTGCACCCTTTATTTATCTGAGATTTCCCCCTAATTGATGGAGCTCTTGCTGTTTCCTGAGCATGTTTGCAGGTGCTTAGAATCAAGATGCCAGGCACCTTTCCTGTAGAGAGCAGCCAGTCTTGTGGGCCCAACAATCAATGAGACAAGGAATTACAATAAGGAGAGATGAGTCAGGTTGAGGGGAGGAGGGAGCTCTAGACTAGGACATCAGAGGTCTCCTGGTGCTGAGCCTAGGAGACAGCAATGAGTGATTGGAGCCTGGTAACAGGGATGGAGTAGGGAGCCTTTTAAGTTGGATATCAGTGTTTGCCAAGGCTCAGAGGTGATTGGGAGGGTCATGGTGGATAGAGGTGGAGGTTGTGACAGAGGAGAAATACAGCAATGGATAGGACCAGGCAGGTGAGATGCCATTTACAAAACACATTTTGAGCTTATCCCTAGGGCCACTGGTAATTTAAGGGAGGTTTCATAGGATCAAGATAGCACTTCCCTTTCAGTATTCTGTGTGTCTATCCATCTGGGTTCCTGATGTGGGGGAGCCTATGTTCTGAGGCTCCCCTGCCCACTTGATTTGCATTTTAGTGAGCAGGGGCTGATAGTGCTGGGGATCTCAGGGTCAGGGAGGTCAGAGACTCTGAAGAGGAGACATGTGGTTTGTACTAGGGACAGGATGACAGAGGCTGGAGAAGTGGAGTGGGATAGAATGATTTGGGAGGCAGCTGAGGCAGGCTTGGACATAGGTTTGGGAGAATCCTTGAGAAATGGGAAGTTGTCAGGGTGATTTGCTGATTGGAAGCCAGGAATTCCAATTCCCAGGATCTAAGACACTCCACTGTCTCTGGCTGCAAGCAGCACCTCCTTGCTCTGGCTTTGACTACTCACTCTTCTTTCTTTGACCTGTCAACTTCTGTTCTCCTATGCATGCTTTTCTGCTCTTCCTTTCCTAGACAGTTTGATATTCTACAGACACCAGCCCCTTCCTCACATGTCTAATCTACTCCCATGGCTTTCACTGGTACTCAGAAATTTTCTGAATTCACAAGAAAATTGAAAGCCAAGCAGAGAGCACACAAAGTATCCTCAGCCCCATTTCATTGTGTTTCTCTGTCTTCTTTGCCCCCAGACTCTGCATCATGGATTCTCTTTCAAAAGCAAATGGCACCTTTGCCATCCAGGTTTTGAAGATGCTGTGTCAAGACAGACCTTCACAAAATGTATTTTTTTCTCCCCTGAGCATCTCCTCTGCCTTGGCCATGGTGCTCCTGGGGGCAAAGGGGAACACCAAAGACCAGATGGCTCAGGTAAGCTTTCCTGTCAGCGATAAAGAGGGACTGGTCTGCAAGGCTTGTCTCCTATCCCCTCCTTGAGTTTTTCCAGAACTTTTGAGGAAGGAGGGGTGAGCCTGGACCATTTCATGGAGGGGATACAGGAGGAAGGGAGGGAGAGAGCTGAGGAGTTTCCTCCAGTGAGATGTTGTGAGGCTTGCTTGCAGGGGTCATTGTGTAATCTCTTTTTCATTAATAACATTCCTTGTATTTGTAAATTTTTTCTTACAATGTCTCCCTATATTGGTAGATACGTGTGCTTTTTTTGAAAGGATCAGTTCTTGAACTAATTGAGCATTTTGTGCTTTTCTCTAAACTCCCAGAATTTTTTCTCACCCTTTTCTAAAATTGTGCATTAGGAGTTTTGTTATATCATTATTTCCTTTGTAACATTAAGATAATTGATTGTGTTTAGCTATTTTTTGATCATATTTTTGGTTTGATAATACAACATTCATATTATTTTCTAAATTAAATAATTATTGAGAATCATTCTTTAGAAGAAAAGAAACATTTTTAGTGTTTACCTCATTGAGAATCGCCAAGGTCAGTGTGGAAACTCTCTTCAACTGCTGCTGCTGGCATGAAGGACTTAGGGATGTCTCCCCAGGTACAGCCACTCCACAGTCCCCTCCTTCTGTTTCAGTCTTGTCAGGGAGAGGAGCCTTCCAGTGACACCAATATAAAAATGGACATCCTACTAAAGGCTACATACGGGGCATCCCTATAATGAAAACAAAATGTGGGTTGTAGAGAGAACCTGAACCATGCAAGGACTCATTCACCTCATCAAGAATTTCCTTAAACTTGTAGCCTTGGAACAGTTGTTCACTTATGGGAAATAGTCCATTGCTATCCCCCAGATGAGGGATGTTTGGGCAGTGATGGTAAACTGGTCCTACATTACTGCAAATCTCAGGCCTGGACATGAGCTACAGAGGAAAAACAACTTGCTACTCAAAATGGTGTTTCACAGGGGGAAATGGTTCCAAGAAGTTCTAATGCTTGTTGTGAAAAGAGACTTAACAGATATGAGCTACTTAGCAAATGTCCACTATGACTCATGTTTATGCATAAGAAAACATCTGTAGAGTGAATAGACTAACAAAAATATGATTATGTTAATACACAAATATTCACAAAAGATTACCATTATGTTACGCCTGTTGCTCCTGCCTGTTAATACTGTTGTTCCAGATCTGCCTCCAAGGTTGAAAAGACTGAAACTACATAAACCTGTATTACCACTTTTCAAAAGGATTCAAATTGGTTACTTCTGGAAATGGCATTCTGCCAATTTCTTTCATGGTAAAAATTAATTTAGTAAAAGGTCTTTCTTTTTGTTTTTAACTTATTCAGGAAACTTCAGTTTGTGTGGGATATGTTTATATTTTTTTCTGTTGAATTAACTTGTCAAACCAAGTCTCATTGACCTCTTAGCTGAATGCCTTGTATAGTCCAGTAGAGGGCAATCCAGCTGATACAAAGGTTTGGCAATTTGGTTGTACATCTTTACCAGGTTACAAGCCTTTTCTTGTTATTTTCTGGCTAATATTTACCAAAGAAAGCAGGTATTTTGACCAACTGGAAGACTGAGAAAATATATGTTGTTAAATTTAATTATTTGGGAAATGGAAGTAATTTTACAAATTCTAGAAAATTTAGTTTTATAGCTTTTTTCAATACTGTCATTTAAGATTGCATCCCAAAGTTGTGCTGTTCTGTCACTTATTTATACAATGTCAAAAGCTAGTGCTGAGTAATCTGAAAGAGAAAAATAGACAAGATGTTAGTTATTTGATTGATACATAGGAGAGTTATTTCTTTAGTAATTCTTTTTAATAATTAGTTAGTAGGTTAATTTCCATGTTGTTGGTATTTTATTTGTAGTGTTGTTGATTTTATATTTCCATCACTAACGTTATTGAATATAAATTGTGTCATTTGTGTATTTCAGAGTCAAATGAAACTCTTCTTGTGACATAATATGACACTTTTATTGAAATATAAAGTATCATATAATATACATATAGTATCTCTCTCTAGGGTACTGGGTTTATTTTTAAATTATTTTTTAATTTGTTTTAATTATACATGACAGTAGAATGCATTTATTCACTTTGATATAGCATACATAGATGAGATAAAATTTCTCATTTTTCTGAGTGTAAATGTTGTAGAATCATATTCGTTATGCAGTCACATATACACATAAAGTAATAATGTCTGTTTTATTCTAATATCTTTCCTATTCCCACATCCAATCCCCTCCGTCCCATCACTTCCCTCTACATAATCTAAGGTAACACTATTCTTCTCTAGTGGCTCCTGCCTTATTGTGAATTAGCATCTTCATATTAGAGAAAACATTCAAACTCTGATTTTTGGGGGGTTGGATTGTTTTGCCTATCATGATATTCTCCAACCCCATTCATTTACTGGAAAATGCCATTATTATCTGAGATGAGAATGGAAACCCCTGCATTTTATGAATCCATGAGTGATAAGCTTTTTTCCCATCCTTTCACCTTCAGCCTGTGGATCTTTGTCCATAAGGTGAATCTCTTGAGGACAGTGTATTGTTGGGGCTTGCTTTTTAATCCAATCTGCCAATCTACGTCTTTTCATTGATGAGTTTAGTCCATTAACATTCAGGATTATCATTGATATATGATTTGTGTTCCCTGTCTTTTTATGTATTTCTGGGTTTTGATTTCTTTTAGTTTCTCCTTTGGTTGAATATTCCTTTAGTGCAGGGTACTGTTCAAGAACTGATTTATTCTTATTAATCATATTGCTCATTTTTTACTCTTATTTCCTTTTAAATATTATGATGATGATTGCATTCCTGTCCAAATTTTTGTTTGGATTTTTAGTTTTTTGAACTGCATCTTCTTTGTAAATAAATAGAGGCAAGTTATTTTAATGTTTGAACTGCATTACTTTGTACATAAATAGAGGCAAGTTATTCTCTACTTCTGACAAATTTATGGTGTCCATAGGATGCAATATTTAACAATAGTCCCTTTTCTGAACCTACCTTGCCCCTTTCATTTTTTTTTCTATTGTTCATCTATAAACTATGCAGAGAGTTCTGTGCAGGTGCCAAACCCATATTTTTACTCAGGAGTTTCCTGGCCCCTCTCTCCACCTATCCCACCAGTGTCACTTTTCAATGTCAATCAACTTCCTCTCAAAGGATAAATTTATGCAGTATTTGAGAAAAAAAGTTTGCAAATTATTGTGGAGATCAAGAGCAAAACTGAGAGAATTTTGTTGCATTCCTTGATAGGCACTGTCTTTAAACACAGAGGAAGACATCCATGAGGGCTTCCAGATGCTTCTCAACCAAATGAACAACCCTGGGTCAAAGTACTTGCTTACAACAGCCAACAGGCTCTTTGGAGAGGAGAACTGTGATTTCTTCTCAGTAAGTTGAATCAGCAGAACAACAAAAGTTTTATTTAAAATACCTAGTGATATACAACCCAGAAAAGAGACTCTAGAGACCAGGAAGTATGGCATATTTGGGAGGCTGTGGCAAGAGGATGGAGAGTTAGAGACTAGCTTGGACAACCTAGTGACACCCTTGTCTCAAGAACAAAATGAACTGCCTTGGGACATAGCTCAGTAGTACAGCATTTGCCTAGCATGCTCAAGGCCCTGAGCTCAATCCACAATACAAAAACAAAAGGACAATATTTGAGAGAACTTGAGAAACTCACAGTAAACTATTTTTAGTAAAAACCCAATTCTACAATCATAACTTATATTATTTCAATTTATGCAATGTCTCAAATATCATTTATTAACTCTGATTTTTCAGGGCTCTAAAAATATCTCTTACAAACTAAAATGTTTCACCATTAAGTAGCTTAAGATTTGATCATGATTTTAATTTTAAGAAAAGCCTAAAGCTAGCATTCAGAATGCTTTGAAGCTCACTGTCATTTTATTGAGCAACCTGGCCACCTGAATTATTTCTCTCCAAAGACATTTAAGGAGTCCTGTCTTCAGTTCTACCACTCGGAGCTGGAGCTGCTGTCCTTTACCAAAGATTCAGAGAAGTCCAGGGAGCATATAAATGCTTGGGTCTCAAAAGAAACGAAAGGTCAGAATTATAAGTTATTTCATTCTCTTCCCCCCCACATCTGTTCTCCTCTCCTCTCTCCTCTACCTCTCCTCATCACTGCTAATGTCACTGGTGTTGCAGAACCATCAGAGCAAGATTACCTGGCTGAGCCTCTTGGTGCCTGTGAACCTTAGTGTCTCACAGAAGATCTGATCAATGCTCAGGTTTTCAAAATCAGACAATTAATGCTGTCTGTTGTTCCAGGGCCAGAGTGGCTGATGCAAGTATAAAAAGAAACTCATAAGCCAGATTTCCCATATAATACTTTACATGTCACTGGCCTGTATTGTTCTCACAGCAGGTGCCTGTCATCTATGGGAACAGATCAATGGCCAGATCTTCCCAAGTCATGCCCTTGGCCCTCTTCTTCCTGGGGTCAGTTTGGACTTCACTTCTGCCACTATTACATGTTAAGATGACTTCTCCTACTTCTTTTTTCCTATCTCTCATTTAAGTGCCCTTCCTAAGACTTGAGAAGCCTAGATTTGATTAGTCAACTACAGAGCCTCTCTGAGAACTGATCCATTCCACAGATTGAAAACACCCTGCTTGTGAGGTTAAAACAAACTCATTTCTGTTTTAGAGTGTGACAAGCTCTAACCTTGGTTCTCAAGATCAATAATGGTTTGATGTTTGAACCATCCAGGCACTTACACACCACTAGGAATGTCCCTATTTCAGCTAACAAATGTGATACTAAAAAATAGAGGTAGTACATTCCACTATTTCTTCTTCAAATCTTTTCTTCTTGTGCCCTCTAGAGGCAGCAAATTAGCAGGGATGCTCTTAGTTCCTTGGAACTATACCTCTTGATATACAGGGAAAGAAGGACATACCTTCACCTACCCAAATCATTATCTGTTCCAGGGATTCCAGGCACCAGGAGGGTGCAATCATAATATCTCTTCTGTAGTTTCCAGAAACTCCTCCTATGTCCCTGCTCTGGAGCTATTCAATTCTGACTGCCTCTAGAATGTTGCCAGGTAGCTGTACAATGTTAGAACTGGGACTGACCACAGGGCCTTAGACCTGACACTGCTCTTACCCACAGCAGGTAATGTCAGCTCCTACCCAGCCCCTCTCTCCTTTGCTGCTTGTCTTCTTCTCCAACCTGGTGTCAAGTTTCTGATTTGTACCAACCTGCTTTCCTATAGTGACTTAGAAGTCTTTCACCATCATCAACTTGGTAGCTATTCCAGTGTCTGTCATCATGAATACCACTCATAGCTGGGATTTTTGACTTTTATACACATCATCCAAACTCAGCACATTTGAAAACAGAATGTTTGGATCTCCAAGACATTGTGTCATAAATATTCACCACATATTCAGAAGAACCAACTGATAGAGTTTGTGCTTGTCTTCAAAGGTAAAATTCCAGAGATGCTACCAGTGAACTCGATTGATGAGCTGGTCAGGCTGGTTCTTGTCAATGCCATCTACTTCCAAGGAAAGTGGGACAAGCCATTTGACAAATCATGCACGGAAGAAATGGCTTTCAAAGTAAACCAGGTAGGGAGAGATTTAAAAAATTATGCTATTCTGATGAAAAAATTGAATAGAAAATTTAAATTTGTAAAAGTATATGTGGTTAATCATAATTTCAAACTTATCTCTTTTAATGAATTATAAACTCATTGAAAAAATGATGCAAATAAATAATACTTGCTGTCTATTATGTTTTACATCCTATTAGCACTCTAACTGCCTCTGATGAACTCTCATACATAAGTTGCTTACATAGAAAGCAAAAAGAAGATTTTATATATATATATCTTTTTTGCCCCTTTTCATACTGTTATAAATATTGTGCTCATGTAGTCATTCTTCTCAGGAGGAGGAAAGGACAGTGCAGATGATGTGGCAGGAAGACAATTTTAACTACATCTACATCAGTGAGTTCCAGACAAAGTTGGTGGAGCTGCCCTACGCTGGCAAGACACTGAGCATGATCGTCCTGCTCCCAGATGAGGACCTTAGTGTGGTGAGTCAGGAGGGGCTGCACACCTTTGAACTCAGAATTTCAGTGGGAAGAATTGGGTACACCCTGTGCCTTTCTTTCACAATATCTCCAACCCAAAGCCCAAATAGCCCAGTCCTCCTTGCTTCCTTGTGGAATGATCCTTATTGCAAGAGAGTCAACCATCCTCTCAATGGTGGCAGTGCACTGTGATGATCTAAAGGGTCTCTGTGAGCAGAGCAGCTCCCATGGGCTTTCCCTCTCTCCAGGTCCCTAACTGTGAGGATGAGTTTCCACAAACAGTGCCTCATTCCACCTTAGGCAAATGTCCCTGTCCTGGAGAGGCTCACACTGAGAGCCCTTCCTTTCCCAGTCTCTTTTGCTTGCTAGCAATGATTCATTGTGTTAAAACTAAGCCTCCTTCAATCCAATAAATCCATTAGAAAAGCACCACTGACACATCTAGATGCTTTTCACAAATAAACATGTTTTGCTAGTGGATGGATAAGGAGGGGCAGCCACAGTCTTCCTGCAGGGAAATCACATATGAGATTGCACGTGGTGTGGTGAACAAGTCAGAGCTCTCACAAGCTTCTGGGCAGCTGAAGGAGCTACCCTTCCTGTGTGGGCAGTCAACATGGAATGTTCAAGGAAATGTCTGTGTGTCCTCAGATACGTGCCATAGTCTGAATATGAACTTGTGATTCTGGTCTTTCAGGTGGAAAATAACCTGACTTTTGAGAAATTCATAGCCTGGACCAAGGCAGCCTCTTTGCAGAATATTGGATTAGAAGTTCTTCTTTCGAGATTTAAACTGCAGGAGGATTACGACATGCAGTCTGTGCTTCAGCGTTTGGGAATGGTTGATGCCTTCCAACATGGCCAGGCTGATTTCTCTGGAATGTCAACTGAGACAGACATGTGTCTATCCAAAGTTGTTCACAAGAGTGTCATGGAGGTGAATGAAGAAGGCACTGAGGCTGCAGCAGCTGACATAGATGAAGTGTTTGACTGCACATCATGGTCACCAAAGTTCTGTGCTGACCAGCCCTTCCTTTTCTTCATCAGGCATAACAGAACCAACACTCTTCTGTTCTGTGGCAGGTTCTCATGTCCCTAAGGGTTGTAATTCCCCTCCATGGAGACTTTCCATCTTTTCATGTCCCCCAATTCCCTTTACAGTTCACAAGGATGGGCCTTTAGGTGAACACCAAGTAGAAAAATGAGGGCAGGGTCCTAAGCCTTCTAAACAACTTGCAAGTGTGATCTCATGATGCACCACACTGAGCTGTCCCCATACTGCCCACTAATTTGTACCACAGAACTAGGTCATGGCCAATTGGTTATCCTGATTCCCTGTTGTATTTAGATGTGTTCCGTATAGAGGCCATATGATAGCTTGCAAACTTTCCCTTAGATGGCCCCAAACACATTCTCACTCATTCCACATGCAATTCCTGCTTTCTTGGAACTTCAAACTTGTCACACAGCTGCCTTAGCCTGAATGCCTCAATAATAATAAATGCTGGTATATACTGTTACTACCATTCTAGTTTAAAGAGAAAACAAACTTTAGTCTGGAGGTATGTCTCAGTTGTTCAGCAATTGTCTAGCACATGTGAGGCATTGGGTTAGACCCTCAACACCACATAAAAAATAAAATAAATAAAACAAAAATATTATGTCCATCTATAACTAAAAGAAAAAACCTTTAATGCTTATTTTAATTTGGTCTCTCATTACCATTCACCATTCACCATATATGTTTTGCATTGCAATAGATAATAGGAACACAAGGAGACAGAGTCATGGCCCTTTGACACCTGCTCTTTAATGTGTGTTCCCAATTTATACAGTGTTTATGACAACCAGATTGCACAGTTGAATAGCTTTGAACTACCATGTAGCCCCCTTGGAGCTAGGACACCTTGCCTGGTGGTGTTGCATTTCTCTACCTCCAACCCAAACAGTTAAATGTCATTAGTCCTTTAAAGTTCTGTTCAAATGTCATCTTCTTCAAGACATTTTCCCATTTTTCATAATCAGATGTAACTCTTTGAACTTTTACAACAACTGCCGATGATAGTTGCATTGCTTATTTATTAATCATTTTTATTATTTGTCTTTTGACTAGGCCTTAAAATATTTACAATTTGTGATTATATTCTACATGCTATAGTGCAGTAATAAATAATTTGATCATATATAATCTCTGTAGTATGTATGCAACTAAATACAGAATAGTAACTTTGCCCATTGCTAATAAAACAAAGAGACTGCATATAGATAGAAACAAGTCAGTCATTAGCTTCACAATTTGCCTAGAAATGATCTATAAATGCATTTTCCACTGACTACTTACCATAAAATGTAAAGAGGGAGTTAAATAAAAATTTCTTTGTTGGTTCCTAGCATATGAAAGATGTTATATTCTATTTTAGCAGGGCCAGTATATGGAAAATAAGGAAATTAAATGTTATTACAAAAATGAAGGAGTTATGAGATTCTGGTTAAAGAGGGTACTAAATGAGAATAACATATATGTAAAGAATCCAAAACAAAAAAGCAGTTGTTTTTAAAGTCCTCTAGGTGCATTGTAAGCATATAGGGTTTTATTCCAGTGTGTATTTTTAAACAATGGAAGTGTCAAAAATTAGGGTCGACTGTGTTAGACTAAATGACTTTATTGTATAGGCTGCATGGAATACAACTGTATTATACTTATCATAGAGAAGCATAGTTTGCATCATATTATGGCAGGTTATACTCAATGAAAACCTTCCAGAATCCTTTTATTTTAGAATATCCTGTAAACAACTAGAGCACCAGAGGATGATTGTACAACACTACATGTTCCCTTGAATAAAACTGAAGAGGAATTTTGAATAATATTTTTAAAAAGGAAAAGAAAATGTAAAAAGGTACTTAGAGTCTTACTTTCTAAGTACAGAATCCCCTACCCAATTCAAGACATCTTAATCTCCATCAAGAACAACAACAAAATAAGTTTTGTAGTGCTGTTAAATCTATCATTATAAATACAACTGGTGCAAACTGGTCAAATGGAGTCAACAGACACATAAGCATTTGAGGAACATTCCATATCCAAATGATAATAGTCATATGAACACATGACCCTGGCTTGATTCAGTTTCTCATGAATATAATTTTCATTCAACTCTCATTTTGTAAGTCAATAAGTATATATTACCATATTATTCTCTCATAAGTAGAATTCATTGTAAGTAGACATCTCAAAAATTAGATAATTTAAATAAGTTGGTAAGATAAAATTCAGAATGTCTAAAATTAGCCAGGAGCAGTGGCTCACACCTGTAATCCCAGTGGCTCCAGAAAATGAGGCAGGAGGTTTTGAGTTCAAAATCAGCCACAGCAAAATCAAGACACTAAGCAATTCAGGGAGATGCTGTCTCAAATAAGAAAGTAGGGCTGGAGATGTGGCTCAGTGGCCAAGTGCCATTGAGTTCACTCCCTGGTATCCCTTCTACCACGCGGCCTGCGCAGTGGTTTCATTAATGAGGTTCTGGCATTCAGTTAGTTAGAAGAGATCAAAATAAAACACACAGACAGTACCTTATTTTAATGCTAGGTCCGAGACGGCTCGGTCTCCCTGTTTCCCTGCCTCCAGCCGCTCAGCAGGGCAGCGAGGATTACTCTGGGCTAGCAGGAGAGAGAGAGAGCGAACACGCCGGGGATCAGCCTTTTATTTGGGGGAAACAAGAGATTCAGGGGAGAATTCCATCCAATGAAGGTTGAGGGGGGGCTGTACTCCAAGGTCAGGGTCAGTGATTGGGTCTCCAGGGTCAGTGGTTACGCACACCCCCACACGGATGGGCTCTCTCATCAGGAAAGGGTCGGGATAACTCCGACACAGCCAGAGTGCCTCAGGCCCTTAACGGGAGTCACCCAATCACGTGTCAGAATGGCTCCCCACATATTCCCCCTTTTTATTCTTAACAATGAGGCGGCGGTTCACTCTCTGGAGTCCCCGGATTCTTGATTGGAGGACTCGCCATCCTATAGTTACAATACAAAAGAGAATTAACAGCAAAGAGAATAATCCAATAAGGTACCAAGCGGAGTGTTTAAGAATATTTCTAGGGTTGAATCCATTTAACTCCTTCAATATTTGGTTAGCCAAAGAAGAAGGATCTGAAAAATCAGCTCTATTATTTTGAATGTCTTGGATATGGTGATGAAGTTCCAGAATATCCAAGCTATTATTACTATTTTGCCAAATACCTAATAAATGGTTTTTAACCTTCTCCCAATCCCAGAGAGAAGCATTGTACTTGGCAGCTGTAACACATACATACTTATAATTAGCATGGCATTTAAGCCTTTCCTTAAATTTTAAGGCTGAAAGTTCATTACCAATGTTAATAACAGTCGCCTCTAAGGCGTTTAACTTAGTCTCAATCCTTTCATCAATATTTACTTGATTACGCAGAGCCTTGGAAGTATTTTGAGCTAAATTATTAAGAAATTTTGCATGCTGAATATTTTGAGACAATGTCAGAGATGCAGAGACGGTTGAGGCAATAAATGAGACCAGTGCTAAGACACCAACAATTATGACTCCAATAGCACGTTTAGGTCTTGTTAGCTGGGCATGAATTTGCTGTAGGACTTGTAAACCAGCATCAGCATACCATGGCTCTGAAATATTAGCAGGTAATAAAACAAAAGAGGGCTGATGAAGTATCAGCACTCCTTTTCCTCCATTATACCTAGAAATACAATTGGTTAGGTTGCACTTATTACAAGTAACAAAATATCTATCATCTATCCATCTAACTTTTACATTTCCAATAATTAAAACATAAGGAGATTGGACACAGGCTCTTAGGCCATAGCAAGATCCCTCTTTACAGTTCTTGCCAACAAATTTTGGTAAAGGTTTATCTGTAAAATGTAAATACTCTGAGGCAGCAATCAAACGCCAAATATCTCTTTGAATGCCTCCTTCACTATAAGTCAAAATATTACTAACAAATCCTGCAGGTGTCATAGCAGAATTTCTTCGTAATTGTCTCTTATCAATTTTTGGAGACCAGTCTAAAATATACCCACTAGCTTTAGACACCTTATGTTGTACAGGAAAGGTATTTACACAATCCATCCATTTAGGAAAGGTGCCAATTTCAATTATAGAACTATTTGGACAGTGGGGTACCGGTGGAGGTTTTGCAGAAATGACTGGCTTGTTATGGGAAAGTCCCATCTTAATTATTGATCTAGTATTAGGTTTTAAGTCTCCATAAATAGAATTATTTGTCAGTCTAGGTTTACCAATCGCTGTCTTTTCTTCAAATGATACTTTCAGACAGCCAGCATGTTTATCATGTGACCAACATAAAGGTAATTGGGCACTGTAGCCAGAATAATTAAATCTAGTCACATGACTGGGAGTAATATGAGCATCTGTAAATCCTCCCATCATGAATGAGTCATTAGTAAATACTGGAATAGATTCTCCAGTCCACACAGCTGGGTGTACCAGGGGTGGATCTGGGAAATATGTCCAATAAGTGTCTACTTGATTCCCTTTTACCTGACAGCCCAGTAGGGCAATTACTGTCGCTACCATCAAGACTGGGGTCCTGTTCTTTCCTAGGCGTCGAAGTATTTGGGAAGCCTGGGTTGTCAATTTCTTCACATCTTTCCACGAAATCAGCTTCTCGGCTGGTTCAATCTGGTCTTTCTTCATCTTTTTCCGATATCTCCTCCTTCTGGGTTGTGGCTCCTCCGTGTCTATCCTCAGTCGCTTGAGTCTGGGTTCTATTTCCTCCATGTCTGATAGCACGTTCAGGCACCCAGATAGGACGAAAAGCACCTTCTGGAAAAATACAAGCATGCCCTCGGCCCCATGATATTACCGGATCTGGGCCCTTCCACTGACCAGTCTGTAAATCTTTCCACAGAACTCTGCCTAAAGGGCCTGTCACCGAGGGAGACATTTGCCTCTCAGCAGCAGTGTGACCTTCTGTGTCACAGTTTAAAAAATTTAAAACAAATAAGGCATGATTAAGGCTATTTTGGGGAGTCATTATCTTATTCCCCCTTTTTAATTTTTGTAATTGAAGTTTAATAGATAAATGAGCTCGTTCTACAATGGCTTGACCTTGGGGGTTATAAGGAATTCCTGTTTTATGATTAATTTGAAACTCTTGGCAAAATTGTTGAAAAGCAGAGCTTACATAAGCTGGAGCATTATCTGTTTTAATCTGCATAGGACACCCTAAAACAGAAAAGGCTGCTAAGCAATGAGAAATTACATGTTGAGTATTTTCCTTAGTACGTGCTGTGGCAAAAATAAATCTAGAATAAGTGTCCACTATGACATGCACATAACATTGCTTACCAAATTGAGGAATATGAGTTACATCCATTTGCCATATTTGATTTGGTTTTAATCCACGGGGATTTACCCTTGATGGCAGAGATGGAGTGTAAATAACACACTTAGGGCATTGGCTTACAATCTGACGAGCCTGTTCTCTGGTAATACTAAATTTTTTACGTAAGCTAGAAGCATTTTGATGATGCAAGGAATGGGAAGCTAGGGCACAGTCATATGAAGACATCTGTTGACAAAAAGCTACTAATTTATCAATATTATCATTACCTGCAACCAAAGGTCCAGGGAGGCTAGAATGTGCTCGGATATGTCCAATAAAATATGGGTACTTCCTCATTAGCACTGTCTTTTGTAAATTATGAAATAATTCAAATAACTCCTGTGATGAAGTAAACCCAATAACTGAGGTTTCAATATTTTTGGTAACTTTGACTGCATATAAGCTGTCAGAATAGATATTAATAGGCTCATTTGAAAAATAATCTAAGGCCAAAATCAGGGCTTGAAGTTCTGCCCTTTGAGCTGAAGTATAAGAAGTTTGTATTACCTCTGTATGAACACGGCTGAAGAAACCTGCCTTACCAGAGCTGGAACCATCTGTGAACACCGATAAAGCTCCCTCTATTGGATGGGAAAGTACAATCTTTGGAAAAATAAGTGATGTTAATGATGCAAATTGTACAATCTTATCACGAGGATAATGGCTATCTATCTGGCCAGGGAAATCTGCAAAAGCTATCTGCCATGAACTAGAAGTTTGAAAAAGCCAATTAGTCTGTTGAACAGAAAATGGAATAATTATGATATTAGGCTCAGATCCAATTAATTGTAAAATCCTAGTTCTACCCTTAATCACTAATTGAGCTGTAGAATCATGAAAGGGAGTTAATGTCTTTTGAGGGGAATGAGATAAGTAAATCCATTCAATAACTCCTAATTTTTGCCATATGGCTCCTGTTGGGGTATGTTCCGTTGGAAATATTAATAAATATATTATTTCTTTAGGATCTATTCTAGTAAGCTGTGCATTTTTAATTGCAATTTCCACTTTCCTTAAGGCTGCTTTGGCCTCCAAAGTTAGTTGACGTGGAGAGGTTGGAGAAGGATTTCCTTGTAATATCTGAAATAAAGGACTTAACTCAGAAGTAGTTAACTTTAAGGATGGTCTTAGCCAGTTAATATCTCCTAATAGTTTTTGAAAATCATTAAGGGTACGTAACTCTTTAACTCTTATCTGAAGATTTTGAGGACGGATTGTACTCCCTTGAATTATCTGACCTAGATATTGAAAAGGAGATACCTTTTGAATTTTTTGAGGAGCTATACTTAAACCCAATGTTGTAAGTGAGGTCTCTAACTGAGTAAAAATTTCTGAAAGTACTTCTGAATTAGCATGGGCCAATAATATATCATCCATAAAATGAATAATGTATGCATCAGGGAAGCTATTTCTAATGGGATCTATTGCCTGATCAACATATTTTTGACACAGGGTAGGGCTATTACGCATTCCCTGAGGGAGGACTTTCCAGCAGTATCTTTTAACAGGTTCCTTAAAATTAACTGCTGGGACAGTGAAAGCAAATTTTTCACAATCTTCAGGATGTAACCTTATAGAGAAAAAACAGTCTTTTAAATCTATTACCATCAAGCTATAATCTAAAGGAATGGCTGTGGGGGAGGGAAGTCCTGGCTGTAATGATCCCATAGGCCGAATTGCCTGGTTTATTGCCCTTAAATCCTGTAATAATCTCCAATTTCTTGACTTTTTCTTAATAACAAAAATAGGTGTATTCCAAGGGCTAAGTGTTGGTTCAATATGACCAGCTTGAAGTTGTTCTTCAACTAATCTATGAATTATTTTAAGCTTTTCCCCTGAGATGGGCCACTGAGAAATCCAAATAGGCTCTTCTGTGAGCCATGTAATTTTTTCAGCTGTTTTAAGGATCGGGGAAGTACTCAGTGCCCCTAATAAAAATTTTGTCTTGAAGTATTTACTAATCCTTGTCGTGGAGACTGGCTTGTAAACAGATATTCTTCCTGAAAGTTTTCCCTATCATCTCCAGGAAAATACCTTTGATTAATTTCTTCAACTGACCTTATAGAATTTGGGGTGACTAGCAGCAGTCCCATTTTGGCTAGTATATCTCTTCCCCATAGATTAGCTGGTAAAGACTCTAACACATAAGGCTTAAATATTCCACTGTTCCCATCAGAATCTTCCCAACGGAGATAGTTGGCACTTTGAGCAGGCTGTGAAATTTTTCTTATTTCTTCTAGATTAGCTGAGGCTGTATGTAGAGGCCATGTCCTGGGCCAAAATCGGCTGGACAATATTGAACTATCAGCCCCTGTGTCAATTATTCCTAGGAAATTTTTATTATTAATTCTAAGTTTTAATAAAGGGCGTTCTTGTCGCACTAACTGGGACCAATATACTCTGTCCGGTGGTTTAGAAACTGAATCTGCCGGCAGGTGCCTTTCTGAGACACAAGGCAATAATATTAATTGAGCAAAAATATCCTTTGGGGTGAGTCTTAGGGCATAATTGGATCTTACAGTAACATATAATTGCCCTTTAAATTCTGAATCTATCACACCAGGTATTACTTCAATAGCTCCCTTTAAATTATTACGCCCCAAAATTAAACCTACAGTATTTTCAGGAAGCGGCCCGAAAATCCCAGTAGGGATTTGTGTTGGTCCCGTTTCAGGATCTAATTCAACTGTCTCTGAAGGTCCTAAGAAAACTGTCTGTGATCCATGTCTCTGTTCCGGTAAAAATCGCGGACTGTCCTGGTCGGCGCCGCTAGTGACGTCACACTGTGCGACGTCTCCCCATATTGTTTCTGGGCCCGGGGAGGGGCCGAACGGAAGTTTTTTGTCCCCTCGCTAGGAGGAAATACTTGTGGCGAGAAGGCGGGCTCATCCGCGCCACCCGAATCAACCACGTGGCGCCGAGTCCTGCAATATCTATTATCGCCAGTAGATGGAGCCCTAAACCTAAATTTGCGTTGGCGACATTCGTAGGCGAAATGACCGGGTTTTCCGCAAACGTAACACTTGCTGCGGGACTTCTGAACTGAATTTTGTGGCCCCAAAGTTTCCTTTAATACTGTTGCTAAGGCTACCGTTTGCAACTGAGTAGAATCTAAGTCAGAACACAAGCGAATATACTCAGAAATTGTTCCTTTCTTACGATGGGGGCGGAGAACATCTTGGCAAATTTTGTTTGCGTTCTCAAAAGCCAATTGTCTAACAATAAATTCGCTAGCTCCTGGGTCTCCGATGGACCTGTTCGCAGCCTGATATAGTCGGGCTACGAAATCTGAATAAGTCTCACTGGCACCTTGTCTGATTTTGGTAAGAACTAAATTGGACTGGTCCTTGGGGACAATTTGCCTCCAGGCACGTTTTGCACAATCAGTTATTTGATTGTACACTACAAAATCATAATTTAACTGTCTTTCTAAATCAGCAAAATCTTCAGTCCCTAAAAACATCGTTACTGGCGTTTCTATGTCCTGTCTTCTGTTTCTTTCTGCCTGTTCATTACAAAAATCAGTCCAGTAAGTTTTCCAAAGTAAGTAATCTCCCCCGCTCAGACAAGATCTGGCTAAAAAAACCCAGTCACTAGGAGGAAGGGGTTGTGAGCAGATATTTTCTATCAGACTCTGAACAAAAGGCGAATTTGGGCCGTACGTTTCACATGCATTTTTTAATTCCTTGATAGTTTTAAATGGAATTACAGCATGAATTCTAACTCTCTGATTTTGCTCATCAGTTTGCTCAAAAACTGGAAAGAGGTGAAAACCAGTAGTATCCTCCCCCATTTCTTGAGCCTTCTTAATACCTTGCTGAACTGGGGTAAGAAAAGTCATCTTTAATTCAGCACACCTGTTAAATTTGGTTCTTCTAGCAGGTATCGGCTGAATTTTAAAGGCTTGGGCAGGTGGTGCTAAATGCAATCTATTAAAATTTCTCTCTAAGTCCTGAGTTTCTATGTCTAATTCTTCTTCCTCAGACTGCGAGCTGCTATCAGACTCTGTACTATCGCCATTTGGAATTTGGGTTTCTAACTCACGTGGCTGAGAAGAAACCTGAGCCCCGCTAGGAGTTTCCTTTGTATTTTCCTCTCCAGGAAGATTGGTTACCACTTCTGGAGGGCTCTCCAAGATTAGAGATGCTTCTTCTTTATCATGCTGTTCTGTATAATCTGTCTGCGGGCTAGCTTGCACATTTCTAACCTTTGTTTTAGCTCCTAGCGCTTTTGTTTTAAAACGGCTCAAAGGAAAGGAAATTAACTTAGCCTCAGGCTGATTTTCCATTTGAATAGACCTAATGGCTCTTTGAATACCTCTCAGAAGCTCTTCTGGTGGCCACGGACTCTGGTCCATGTATTCAAAGAGACAAATTTCTAGGGCCGTCCAAGTTTTCTGTATATTCTCTATGCCTCCAGGTATTTCAGTAGAAAGACAAACTCTCTGTAACTTTCTTCCTAATTTCTCCCAAGTAAGTAGATTTGGAGACTCTTGGTCACAAAACCAAGGACAATATTCACCTACAATCTTTAAGAATTGCAATAACTGAGTTTTCTTTATCTGTTTTCCTTTCTGATTAATTATACTGTCTAAAATAGTTAGATACATTTCCTTATCCGAAGAAGTAGAATTTCCCATTTTAAGTAAATTAACGTCTCTTTCCTTCAATAGTTCCTGGTACTTTTGTGACTCAAATGTCACTTTTTCCTTTCTCTTATTTCTTATTTTCTTTATTTCCTCTTTATTTCTTTATTTCTATTTCCTTATCTTCCTTTCTCTTTATTTCTTTCCCTTAATCTTTTTAGCGCGCGCTCCCACTCAATCTAACTAATTCAGAATGCCCCCCTCTTGGGCGCCAATTCTACCACGCGGCCTGCGCAGTGGTTTCATTAATGAGGTTCTGGCATTCAGTTAGTTAGAAGAGATCAAAATAAAACACACAGACAGTACCTTATTTTAATGCTAGGTCCGAGACGGCTCGGTCTCCCTGTTTCCCTGCCTCCAGCCGCTCAGCAGGGCAGCGAGGATTACTCTGGGCTAGCAGGAGAGAGAGAGAGCGAACACGCCGGGGATCAGCCTTTTATTTGGGGGAAACAAGAGATTCAGGGGAGAATTCCATCCAATGAAGGTTGAGGGGGGGCTGTACTCCAAGGTCAGGGTCAGTGATTGGGTCTCCAGGGTCAGTGGTTACGCACACCCCCACACGGATGGGCTCTCTCATCAGGAAAGGGTCGGGATAACTCCGACACAGCCAGAGTGCCTCAGGCCCTTAACGGGAGTCACCCAATCACGTGTCAGAATGGCTCCCCACAATCCCTCTCCAATAAATAAATAAGTTAATAAAATGTCTAAAATTGTTAGCATTTTTTCCCAGATTGCTGGCCATTCAGGATTATATTTATCTCTGTTAGGTGTTTAAGATGCAATGTCCATTGCTTTCTCTTTTAAATATAAACTTTTAGGTTTGACAAAGAAATAATTTGTTAACTATGCTGGTCTGATATCTTGGTTTTCATAGTAATTTAAAAATGGGCAAATTAGGTAAATATAAGAAAGTAAAAGTTTATAAATGGGGACGAAACATCTGAATCATTTATATATTACAACAATGACAAATCAATTGGCTAAATGTAAATTCAAGTAGTCTTAGCTTCATGATAATATCTATTAAATGTCTTTTTATAAAATATTGATAGATAGGAAAACAACTTACATTTGCTCTTCCCTGGATATTTACTTAAAAATAAAGCTTTACTGAGTACAGAGGCACCTGCCTGTAATATAAGTGGCTATGGAAGCTGAGGCAGAAGGATTGCAAGTTCAAAGCCAGCCTTAGCAATTTAGCAAGAACCTACCTAAACAACTTACTGAGACCTTGTCTCTAAATAAAATAAAAAAAGGGCTGGGATGTGTGGTTAGTGGTTAAGTGTCCCTAATTTCAATAAAAAATGGCTTTTAAGAGTTAATGTTGGAACTAACATCTGCAATTCTATACAGAAAGAAAAAGGGAGAAAGACCTTAAGCCTTAACATGCATTTTGATGAAAATATTGAAAAATGTGGTATTGTATCTTATTAAAAAGCAGGAATTTCTCTAAATTTTAAAGATTTATATGGTTTGTTTCAACCTGTAAATTTAAATTTAAAAGAGGAAAAAAAAGGCAGAACAAACCTTTTCTCTTATTTCAAACAAAATGTTGAGGGGAAAAATACAAAGAAAGTTAAAAGGATGAGGATATATCTTTTAGAAAGTGTTTATTGGGCTGGGGATGTGGCTCAAGCGGTAGCACGCTCGCCTGGCATGCGTGCGGCCCGGGTTCGATCCTCAGCACCACATACCAACAAAGATGTTGTGTCCGCCGAGAACTAAAAAAATAAATAAATAAATATTAAAAATTCTCTCTCTCTCTCTCTCCTCTCTCTCTCTCTCTTAAAAAAAAAGAAAGTGTTTATTAATGAGGAAAGATTTTTGTATATAAGTTATGATGTTTGCCTTAAAGTAAAATGACTGGATTGTTTCAAAATGGGAAGAGAAATAAGCAAAAAGCTCAAAAGCTAAAGGTTTAAACAAGTTGCAGAGAGTCTAAGCAGGTTGCAGGTTTGTGAAGGACAAATGTCCTAAAGGGAAATGTATGTGTAATTATGCTGGCTATAATTAAGAGGAATTATTTGCAGGGTTTTCAAAAATGATAATTTAATCCTCTGGATATAAAAACAGAATCTAGGTCTCTATGTGGCTGTTTTTGTTTGTTTGTTTGTTTCATTTTGTTTTGTTCTTTTACCAGGGTTTTTGATCTCAGGTGCACTTAAGCACTGAGCCACATGCCCAGCCCATATTAACCTTCATGCTATATAAAGAACTCAAAAAAACTTAACACCAAAAAACAAATAACCCCATCAACAAATCGTCTAAGGAACTGAATAGACATTTCATAGAAGAAATACAATTGATCAGCAAATATATGCAAAAATGTTCAATATTTTTAGCAATTAGAGCAATGAAAATCAAAACTATTCTAAGATTTCATCTCATTCCAGTGAGAATGGCAATTATGAAGGACACAAGCTACAATAAATGTTGGCAACGATGTGGAGGAAAAGGTACACATTGCTTATGGGACTGCAAATTGGTGCATCCATTGTGGAAAGCCAAATAGATATTCCTCAGAAAACTTAGAATGCAATCATTATTTGACCCAGCAATTGTACTCCTCAGTTTATACCTAAAAGGCTTAAAATCAGCATACTACAGTGATGCAGCCACATGAATGTTTACAGCAGCTCAATTCTTATTAGCTAAATTATGGAATGAACCTAGGTGCCCTTCAACAGATTAATGGGTAAAGAAAGTGTGGTATATACACACAATTGAATATTTGCCTTAAAGAAGAATGAAATCATGGCATCTGTGGGTAAATGGATGGAACAGGAGAATATGCTAAATAAATAAGCCAATACCCCAAAGCTAAAGGCTGAATGTTTTCTCTAACATGTGGATGCTAATTCACAATGGGGGAAGAGGTTGGGGGAAGAATAGAGAAACTTCAGATTAGGCAGATGGCAGTGAAAGGATGGGGAGGGATATGGGGAAAGAAGGATAGCAGAATGAATCAGACACTAAAAACCTATGTGCATATATGAGTACACAACCAGTGTGATCGACATCATGTACCACCAGAAGAATGAGAAGTTATACTCAATTTATGTATAATGTGTCAAAATGCATTCTACTGTCATGTATAATCAATTAGAAGAATTTTTTTTAAAAAAAGAGATAGAAAGCAACCTGATCAGATTAAAATTCTAAAATGAACTGTGACCAAAAATGTGGGGTTGAATACAATATTATCATATGCCAACAGCAAAAATGGGATTTTTTATGATGGGGTGAGGATGGGTGGTGGTTGAGACACCTGGGAATCTGCAGACATGGGAGCCAAAGGGTCACACAGGTGTCTAGCTTGTGGGTAAAGTGTCATTTGTGTGACAGTAATTGAGAAGAGATAAGGTATGGTTGGGAGCTTTCTGACCAGGGAGTTGACCTGTCACTCTCTCCCCTTATACCCTGCTAGGACTTTCATGAAATAATTTGAGTTTTATGAAAAAGAAAACTCACAAGCAGTGTGATAAGAATAATTCTGGGAACTGGAAGAACTTATAGAGGCCACAATTACATAAATGAAGGCTGCCAACTGTCCTAGGTGTTAACTTTTCTTAATCCATAAGAGAGTGACCCTTTCAGGTACATAGAGAATATTTGACAGTGATCATAATGTAGTTGATGTCATGGGCCTCAACAATTCCCAGCTGGGCAATGCTATTAATTACCAACAGATGTAGGCTCAAGCAATCTCTAGGGCACATTGCTATGCTCTGTAATTTAGGTCTAGTCCTTAATCTTTTACAAAAAAAAAAAAATTAAACTTTTATACATTGTAATTGAAAGGTTGATATTTTATGTCAGAGAAACAATTCACTAATAACAGCCATGCTCAATACTATCTCCTGGTAGAACTCTCCTGATAACAAGGGTTATTATAGCACTTTTCATGGTATGCTTCATATTTTAGTTAAATTACCAGGATCCAAAAAAATACAAAGATAAATAAGAAGTGGGTCTGTCCTCAAGGAGCTATGGTCAGCCTCTGCAAATTTCAAACAGGAACACCAATGGTAACTCAAAGAAGTATAAGTGTTAAAGGAGGTGCCATATAAAGCAACTAAGCGTCAAGAAAGTGAATGAGCATTTTTTTCATGTATTTGTTGATTGATTGTATATTCTTCTCTGAGAAGTGTCTCTTCAGACCTTTGGCCCATTTGTCGATTGGGTTATTTGTTTTCTTATTGTTTAATTTTTTGAGTTCTTTGTATATTCTGGATATTAGGGCTCTATCTGAAGTGTGAGGGGTAAAAATGTGTTCCCAGGATGTAGGCTCCCTATTTACCTCTCTTATTGTTTCTCTTGCTGAGAAAAAAACTTTTTAGTTTGAGTATGTCCCATTTGTTGATTCTTGATTTTAACTCTTGTGCTATAGGTATCCTATTAAGGAATTTGGAGCCTGACCCCACAAGATGGAGATTAGAGCCAACTTTTTCTTCTATTAGACGCAGAGTTTCTGGTTTGATTCCTAGCTCCTTGATCCATTTTGAGATAACTTTTGTGCATGGTGAGAGAAAGGGATTCAATTTCATTTTGTTGCATATGTATTTCCAGTTCTCCCAGCACCATTTGTTGAAGATGCTATCCTTTCTCCATTGCATGCTTTTAGCACCTTTGTCTAATATAAGGTAGCTGTAATTTTGTGGATTGATCTCTGTATCCTCTATTCTGTACCATTTGTCCACCCGCCTGTTTTGGTACCAGTACCATGCTGTTTTTGTTACTATTGCTCTGTAGTATAGTTTAAAATCTGATTTCGCTATACTGCCTGTTTCACTCTTCCTGCTTAGAATTGCTTTTGCTATTCTGGGTCTTTTATTTTTTCAGGTGAATTTCATGATTGCTTTTTCTATTTCTGCGAGAAATGCTGCTGGGATTTTGATTGGCATTGCATTAATCCTATAGAGTACTCTTGTTAATATCGCCATTTTAATGATGTTAGTTCTGCCTATCCATGAACAACGTATATCTTTCTTTCTTCTAAGGTCTTCTTCTATTTCTCTATTAGGGTTCTGTAGTTTTCATTGTATAGGTCTTTCACCTCTTTTGTTAGGTTGATTCCCAAGTATTTTTTTTGAGGATATTGTGAATTGGGTGGTTGTTCTCATTTCCATTTCAGAGGATTTGTCACTGATATACAGGAATGGTATTGATTTATGCGTGTTGATTTTATATCCTGCCACTTTGCTGAATTCATTTATTAGCTCTAGAAGTTTCTTGGTAGAACCTTTTGGGTCTGCTAGGTATAGGATCATGTCATCCACAAATAGTGATAATTTAAGTTCTTCTTTTCCTATCTTTATGCCTTTAATTTCTTTCATCTAATTGCTCTGACCAGTGTTTCAAGAACTATGTTGAATAGAAGTGGTGAGAGAGGGCATCCCTGTCTTGTTCCAGATTCTAGAGGGAATGCCTTCAATTTTTCTCCATTTAGAATGATGCTAGCCTGAGTTAGCATAGATAGCTTTTACAATGTTGAGGTAAGTTCCTGTTATCCCTAGATTTTCTCATGTTTTGAACATAAAGGGATGCTGTATTTTGTCAAATGCTTTTTCTGTGTCTATTGAGATGATCATATGGTTCTTGTCTACTGATGTGGTCAATAACATTTATTGATTTCTGTATATTGAACCAGCTTTGCATGCTCACCATCTCTAGCAATCAGAGAAATGCAAATTAAAACCACTCTAAGATACCATCTCACTCCAGTAAGAATAGCAGTCATTATGAAGTCAAACAACAAGTGCTGGCAAGGATGTGGGGAAAAGGGTACACTTGTACATTGCTGGTGGGACTGCAAATTGGTGTGGCCAATTTGGAAAGCAGTATGTAGATTCCTTGGAAAGCTGGAAATGGAACCACCATTTGACCAGGCTATTCTCCTTCTCGGACTATTCCTAAAAAGGCCTAAAAGGCCTAAAAAAGAGCATACTACAGGGATAAAGCTATATCAATGTTCATAGCAGCACAATTCACAATAGCTAGACTAAAAAGGCCTAAAAAGAGCATACTACAGGGATAAAGCTATATCAATGTTCATAGCAGCACAATTCACAATAGCTAGACTGTGGAACCAACCTAGATGCCCTTCAATAGATGAATGGATAAAAGAAAATGTGGCATTTATACACAATGGAATATTACTCAGCACTAAAAAATAACAAAACCATGGCATTTGCAGGGAAATGGATGGCATTAGAGCATCCATTAGAAATGGATGGCATTATGCTAAGTGAAGTTAGGCAATCCCTAAAAAACAAATGCCAAATGTCTTCTTTGATATAAGGGGCCGGGGGGGGGGCGACTCAAAACAGAGCAGGGAGGGAGAGCATGAGAAGAAGATTACCATTAAACAGGGAGGAGAGGTGGGAGGGAATGGGAGAGAGAAGGGGAATTGCATGGAAGTTGGAAAGAAACCCTCATTGTTATACAAAGATACATATAAGAGGATGTGAGGGGGAAGGGAAAAAAGAGAGAGAGAGAAATGAGTTTCAGTAGATGGGGTAGAGAGAGATGATTTGAGGGGAGGGGAGGAGAGGGGGATAGGAAGGGGATAGGAAGAGCAGCAGAATTCAACAGACATTAGTATGGCAGTATTATAAACGTGGCTGTATAACCAATGTGATCCTGCAACCTGTACACATGGGAAAAATAAGAATTCATACCCCATTTGAATCAAATATATGATATATGTCAAGATGAATGTAATGTTTTGAGCAACTAATAAAAAAGGAATGTGAATGAGGATAAATCTCAATAAGGTCAAGATGCAAATGGAATAGGCCTTTGATAGGGGACTTACAGGTTCAGCAGGGTATTAGGAGGTACACATGGTAGAAACAATCAGTCTAGGGAGAAAAAGAGGTATCAGCAGTTCTGCTTCACTAGAAAAATGTTTCTAAGTTGCAGCACAATTAACATTTTGGGTCACATCACCTTTTGTTATAGTCAGAGTCTAACATTTTAAAGATTTGTAGCAAAATCCTCACCTCCACCCAAGAGATGTCAGTGGCATATCTGTCGCCAATTATGACAACCAAGAATGTGTCCAGAAAATGCCAAGTGTCCCCTAGGATGTGGGGGCAAAATCATCTTGAACAACAACTACTGATACAGAATATATGCAAGCACATAGACACATACATACAAGGATACACCCATATACACATGCATGAATATATGTGTGGATCAGGAAAACCCAGTCCTGGTGTTATGACAACAGGTTACCAAAGGTGGAAGATGCCATGAGAACAAAGAGGCAGACAGATCCAGGGTTGCACTAAAGGCAATTTACTAAGGATTCATGGACAGAAGCATGTTTAGGGCAGCAACAGTGCAAGGGAATCCCTGCAGCCCAAGGCAGGAAGAAGGGGGAATGCTAAGCTAGACAAAGGGGGGCCATGACCACTGGAATGCACCTGAATTTTCACAAAAATTATTAAAATACCCAATATCATTTTAATAAATAATCCAGGCATCAGAGGCCAGCACCATATGCTCAGCTATCTTAATGATGTGGTTTGTTCTATAGGGTCTGGGATGCATGCTAGGGTCACCTGATAGCAAAATGGTGGTTATTGCAAAACTGTATAGCTGAGGTGAGTTATAGTGAGTGGGCCTCAACCTAGGTGGTGTCAATGGAATGGCAAAGAAAGAGTGAGCCAGAGGGATTTTAAGAGCAACTTTGTTGAATGCATTACCATTTAAGATATTAAACATATTTAATGTATAAAATTGGCTGAGTTTTGAGATATTTTTATACTCAAGAAATCAATGTTACTGTCAAGATAGTGAAAAGATCCACAAGTCCCCGAAATTTCTTCATTTCCCTTTATAATCCCTCCATCCTTCTCTGGAGCCCAATCCTCAAGCAGTCATTGATCTTTCTGTCACTGCAGATTGGTTTGAAATTATTGGAATTTTATATAATTAAATCATACAATGTTATTCTTTTGGGGGGGATGGCTTCTTTAACTCAGCCATATGCTATCATTTGAATGTCTCTTCCAACATTCATATTAATTTATTTTCTTTTGGGCTATTGGGGTTGAACCCAGGAGTACTTATCACTAAGCCATATCTCAGCCCTTGTAGTTTTTATTTTGAAACAGGATCCCACAAAGTTGCTTAGAGCCTCATTAAGCTGCTTAAGCCCTTGCTGAATTGGTGGAACTGTCTTGAATTTGGGATCCACTTGCCTCACCTTTGGAGCTACTGGGATTACAAACCTGTGGCAAAACCCTGCTGTCATATTGAAATTGAACTACATTTGTAAGTGTTAAGAGGTGGGGAGTTTATGAGGCCATGGCTATGCTCTCATGAAGGGATAAATGCTATCACTGTGGGAGCAGGCTCCTGATAAAAGGGTAAATTCAGGATCCTTCCTGTCCTTGTGCTCACTTACCTTTAGTCATATTATGATGCAGCACAAAGGCCCTCACCAGAAGCCAGCACCATGCTCTTGGACCTCCCACTCCCAGAACTGTGAGCCAAGTAGACTGGTATTGTTTAGCAATTACCCAATGTGTTTTGTGATGATATAGCGACAGGAAATGGACTAAGATCTGCAACGCGACCAGCATGCCAGCTTCATAAAAGAGGTTCAAAGCATAAAAATTAACTAGTGAGTTTTAAAATTAAAGAGACATAACTCTCATTATCTTTAATGCCCAGCTCCAGAGACGGCTTCTCCTAGCTCCCGCATCCAGCCACCTAATGCGGTGGCGAGGTTAATACAAGAGGCGAGAGAGAGAGAGAGAGAGAGAGAGAGAGAGAGAGAGAGAG
The DNA here is from genome assembly GCF_964194105.1 of Spermophilus citellus. NCBI lineage: Eukaryota > Metazoa > Chordata > Mammalia > Rodentia > Sciuridae > Spermophilus > Spermophilus citellus. The sequence goes on from NC_138186.1 coordinate 22,926,407, forward strand.
AGAGAGAGAGAGAGAGAACACGCCAGGGAGTGAGCTTTTATTGGGGAACAAAAAAATTCAAGGGAAAATTCCATCCAATGAAGGTCGAGGGGGGCAGCATTCCAAGGTCAGGGTCAGTGATTGGTCTTCGGGTCAGTGGCCAGGCACCCCTCCACACGGACAAGCCCTTGCACCTGGGATAGGGTAAGGAAGGCTCTGGCACAGTTGTGTCTAAGCGACTCTCACCCAACTAGGGAGGTAATTCAAATCACGTGTGAGAATGGCTTCCCAAACTAAGATAGTTTAATTTGAGGCTTATCTTTGTTATTGAGTGTATCAATAATCAACAATTTATTTTTTGTTGAGTATTATTGTGCCACATGGTTATATCAGTTTCTTTATTCCTTCATCTGCTGATTGGCATTCACTCACCAAGGCAGGAGGGAGACTTGATCAATTCTATTCAATTTTTTGCTATACAGGTAAAACTTAGAAACTATTCTCTACAAATCTTTGAGTAGGCATATGCTCTCCTTTGTAGTACATAGCTTAAAATTAAATGGCTGGGTTTTATGTCAGGTGATTTTTTATCATTTTAGGAAATTGTTTTCCAAAGTAGTTAGTGTACTAATTCACATTTCCACCAGCTGTATGGACAATCTTTTTCATTTTAATCATTGTTTTCAATGACTAATGATGTTGAACATTTTTTAGTGTGATTGTCTTTTCCTTGTTGTAGGGCCTGTTCACATCTTTCTGCCCACTTCACAAATTTGGGGTGTTTTTTTCCTACTATGTAATATGTTTTATACACTAGGAAAAAATATTCTCTTTCAAATATATATCTTACAAGTATTTTGCCCTTGCCTATGGCTTGGTTTTGAAAAGAAAAGAGTGTTTGTTTTGTTTTGATTTGTTTTAATAAAACCCAATATATTGTGCTTTTATTTTATAATTTGATCCTTTCATTTGTCATGCCGTGTTAAAAATCTCTTTGATAAATTCAATGTTACTCACATATTTTTCTTGTATTTTCTTTTGAAAACCATGCAATTTTTTTAGCTTCTTCTTTTATTTCTTTCTTTTTGGTGCTGGGGATTGAACAAAGGGCCTTTTTCATGAGGTGAGCACTCTACCAACTGAACAATATTCGCAGCCCCCTGGATCTCTGCTTTCTTTTGTAGTAAATTTTTGATATTAAAATTACATAAAGGGAATAAACATTGAGATTCCCATTTTTGCATATTTGTATCCAATTGTCCCATAGCTACCTGTTGAAGAGATTGTACTTTCACCATAGATTTGCCTTAGCACATTTATTCTCAAGTAATTCATTATATATGTGTGGGTCTATATCTGGGCTCTCTGTTCTCTTCCACATGTCTATAAGATATAGACATATTTGTAGATATCTATATATCTCCTTAATTTTAGTACCATGTTCTTGATTACTGAAGCTTTTTTATGACTTAAAATCAGGTAGTTTCAACTGTTGAGAGCCACGCCGGCCGAGTCGGAATGGCCCCTGGCATTTTTGCCAGAAGTAGTGGTTGAGAGGTGATGCCATCGAGCCATTAAGATGATGACTTTTAAATTCTCGTGGAGTTCCCATTGAGTTCCCGTTGAGCTCTCACGGGGATTCCTGAAGAGTCCTTGTTGGTTGGTGAAGTTCCTGGTGGGGAGAGTTCCGGTTGGTTTGTGGTGGTTCCTGGAGGAGCTGCATGGGTGGCATTTGGGAGAGTTACCGGGGAGTGTGCTGGTGGAGTTTGGAAATAAAGTTTGTTCCTGCTTGAGTGGCTTGAGATTTGTGCCCAGCCAGACTGTGGCATTCAACCTTTCAAATGTTTACTTATTTTCTAAGTTGCTCAAGTAGAATTATCCTAGGTCATTTGCAATTCCATGTAAATTTTAGAATGAGTTTCCACATTTCTATAAAAAGGCTGCTGAGATTTTGATTGGAATTGCATTCATGAACAGATTAATTTAGGGAGAATTGACACACTAACAATATTGAATCTTCCAATCAATGAGTACATTGTCATTTTTTCTTTTGTTTTACATCCTTTCTCTGAGCGCTGATTGTAGTTTTCAGTGTATAGGTCTTACATATATTTCAAAAACTTTATTTTTAAGTATTTCACACTAATTCTAGTGAAAGTGATATTTTAAAAAGTATTCTCAGTTTCTGATTATTCATTATGCATACATAGATATACAATTGATGTTTATGCATACTATCGCCTTTACTGAAATTTTGTTAAATATTAGTTTCAGTAGCTTCTTGAATATTTATTAGAATTTTCTACATGTATGGTCATGTTGTACATGAAAAAAGGCAATTTTAGTTTTTGCTGCACAATTGGATGCCTTTAATTTCTTTTTCTTGCTTCATTGAATTGGTTAAATCTTACACTACAACACTGAAAAGGAGTTATGAGAACAGAAATCCTTGCTTTGGTCTTGTTTATAGAGTGAAACTATTCAGCCTTTCACCATTAGATATGTTAGCTGTAGGATTTTTATTGTCTTTTCCTTTGTTTTTTTGTAGATGTCCTTTATTAGGGTGAGGAAGTTATCATCTTTTTCTAGTTTGCTGAGGGTTTTGTATTAGTAAAAAATCAATGTCCGATTTTTTAATGTTTTTTCTGTATCTATTGAGATCATCATATTGAGATAACCATGAACATAGTATTTTCATGCTAGAATTAAATTGATTGTGTTTTAAATTGTGCTCAGCATGATGGCACATGCCTATGACCCCAGCTCCCCAGGAGACTGAGGCAGGAGGATCACAAGTTAAAGGCCAGTCTGGGCAACCTAGCAAGAACTTACCTGAATATAAAATAAAAACTGCTCAATGGTAAAACAATATTCATGAGGCCCTAGGTTTAATTCTTAATATCACAGCATATAAGGAGAACAAACACTTTCTATCTCACTGAATCCCTACTTTGTTTAAGGCAGGGACTCAGAATACTGACTTACAGGACTTTCCTCCCCTAAAATCCCAGCCTGTCATTCTACCTTTACTTTCTAGAAGTAGGAAAGCCCAGAGTTCTAACTTCTGTGCTCTGCCCCAGCCCCCCTGGTGTTTCCACAGCCAATGCCCCAAGGCACTTTGCAGGCTGCCTATGGTTGTAAGTTTCAGAGCACTTTTCAGTTTCCAAATCTTTGTACACACCATGTGGTACCCAACAAGAGTGGCCAAACCTGAATCTGGCATGGTGTTCCAGTGTCATTGGAAGAGGTGAGGCAGTGGAGTGAGCAGGTGATAATGACCCATCCCTGGGCAGAGGGGAGACCCTTTCCTTGCCTTGACCCAGGTCACACTGAATGTCCTCCCTGGAGCAGTGACCTGCAGACTGGAAATCCCACAGCCAAACACGGCTCATAAAAGGTCTCTGGGAGTGCAGTGACCCCAGAGTGGACCTAGAGAGGCACAGCTGCAGGCTCCTGTTCCTGTGACTCAGAGGTCAGCACCCAGGCTAACAGCACTGAGACCTGAGATAGGGGCTGTATGGAGGTGGCAGGTGAGGGCTTCTATGACCAGGCCCAGGAGTGGCAGGGCACCAAGAAAGGCAAGTTTTGCAAATCCCAGGCTGCCACTGGAACCAGAAAAAAAAACTGAAAATACGAAAACAAGAGAAACTCAGAAGGTGGTGTCACACTCTGTTTACAGAAATAGCTCCTTGGGCAATCACAGCTGCTAGTGGTGCAGCTGGACCTTGCTCAGGTCTGGTCTCAGAGAAGGGCAGTGTGATTTCAACAAGACAAAGACACTTCACAGACTCCTGGCTTCTCTGCATCCCTCTTGCCTGCCCCTGCTGGTCATGGCCTTCACCCTGGTGGGTGTTCATGCTCCAACACCACTCCCACCTACTGACCCTATTTTCTCTTCTCTCCTCTCTCCTCAGAGAATCACAGCATGACTTCTTCCTTACCTCTTCTCTGTGCTTTTAAAATCTCAAGTATTTAGTTCAAAATCCCAGCACTCACTATTCATCTGAGACTTTTCCCAAATGTGCCCTAAATTGATGGAGCTCTTGTTTTTCCTGAGTGTGCTTCCAGTGCTAAGAATCAGGATGCCAGGCACCTTGCCTTCAGAGAACAGGCAGTCTTGTGGGTCCAACAAAGGATGAGACAAGGAATTACAATAAGGAGTTTTGAATCAGGGTTGGAGGATGTGGGAGCTCCATAATAGGACATCAGAGGCCTCCTAGTGGAAAGTTTAGGAGGGAAGAGTGAGTGATAGGAGCCTAGTGACATGGCTGGAGTAAGGAGTCTTTTTAATTGGATAAGAGTGTTTGACAAGGCTCAGAAGTGATTGGGGGATCAGGGAGGGTAGAGGTGGAGACTATGAGAAGTGGGAGACTAGAACAAGGAATGGAGTCAGGCAGATGGGAAGCCATTTAGAAAAGGCATTTTGGAGGTTATCCCCAGGGCTACTAGAGATTTAAGGGAGGGGTCATAGGATCAAAATAATACTTCCCTCTCAGGATGCTATGTGTCTGCCCATCTGGGGTCCTGATGGGGGAGTCCATGATATTCCTCAGTCAACTTAATTTGCATTTTAATGAGCAAGGGCTGACTGCAATGGAGAGCACAGCAGCTGGGAGGTCAGGGACTCTGGAGAAGAGCCAGGTGGTTTGGACTAGGCACAGGGTCACAGGACCTGGAGAAGTGGAGAGGGGTAGAAAAATTTGGGAGGGGTCTAAAGGCAGGTCTAGACAATGTATTTGGGGGTGATTGGGAGAAATAATAAGGAGTCAAGAAGGCTTCCCAGGGTCCAAGTTCAGCCACTGGTGAGGATGGGTTTCACTGCATAGAGCTGCCAACTGGTGTTTTCAGTCCACCTCCTCTGGCTTCACCTACCATCTCCCTGCTCTTGCTTTGACCTGTCACCTGCTGTTCTTTCTGCATGCCTTTCTGCTCTTCCTTGCCTTGCCATTGTGCTGTTCTACAGGGACCATTCCCTTCCTCAAATGCAGAATCTACTCCCATGGTTTTTGCAGGCACTATTAAAGTTTCTCACTTTGCAAGATACATGAGACAACAGAGACACCACTCAGCCCCTTTCATTCTGTTTCTCTTTCTTCTTTGCCCTCAGAACCTGCACGATGGATTCTGTTTCTGGCCAATGGCACCATTGCCATCCAGGTTTTGAAGATGCTGTGTCAAGACAAAACTTCACAAAATGTGTTGCTGTTTTTGTTGTTGTTTTTGGTTTTTTTCTCCCCTGAAGGTAAAGGGGAATATCAAGGTGCAGATGGCTCAAGTAAGCTCACCTGTCACCCAGGAGGAGGGACTGGTCTGCAAGGCTTGTCTCCTATCCCCTCCTTGATTGTTTCCACAACTGTTGAGGAAGGGGGGATGAGCCTGGACCATTTCAGGGAGGGGGGGTTGCAGGAGTAAGGAAGGTGAGGGTTCTCCTCCAGTGAGATTTTGAGTGTGTGTTTGTCTGTGTGTGTGTGTGTGTGTGTGTGTGTGTGTGCATGTGTGCATGCAGGGGGTGTGTTGTTGTGTAATCTCTTTTTCTTTTATAACCTTCCGTCTGAGCACATTTAAATTTTTTTTCTTACAATTTCTAATGTAGTCCATTTTGTATAAATTTGTGTGCTTTCTTTGAGTCAAATTCAAAGAAATCAAGAAATCAAGTTCTTGGACTCATTGATCATTTTATGTTTTCCCTAAATTCCTTGAAAACTTTTCTCTACCTTTTCTAACATCATGAGTTGGGTGTTTTTTTTTTATATCATTATTTCCATTGTAATATTAAAATAGTTAATCCTATTTTAACAATTTTTTGGTCTCATTATTTGGTCCTGTAATATAACATTCATATTCATTATTTTCTAAATCGTATGTCAATATTTAAATATTATGTTAACTAAGTTTTTAGAATCATTCTTTAGAAGTGAAGAAACATTCTTAGAGTTTAACTTTTTAAGGGTAGTCAACATTTAATTATTTGGTTGTTACATAGGGGAGGCATTTCCTTAGGAAGTATTTTCAATAGCTACTTAGTAGGTTAATTTCGATGTTGGTGGTATTTTATTTTTGTGTTATTGACTTTTAGTTTCCTGCAGTGAGGCTACTGAATGTAAATTGTGTGATTTGTGTATTTCACAGTCAATTCAAACCTTCTTGTGGCCGCATACATGACACATTTTTTGAAATATATAGTACCATTTAATATACACATATTATCTCTCTAGTATACTTTTAAGAAATAATTTATACCTATTAATCATATTGCTCATTTTATACTTTTATTTCCTTTCAAGGTTATCATTATAATAACACTCCCGTCCAATTTTTTCTTGAATTTTTAGTGTTGTAACTGCATATTTTTTGAAAGATAAATTTTAATGAAACATTTTTCTCTGATACACTTATACTGTTTGTGAAATGGAGGACTAAAGAATAGTGCCTTTTCTGAACCTCTCTTGCCCCTTTTATTTTTTTCTATTGCTCATCTATAAACTATGCAGAGAGGTCACTACAAGTGTAAGAGCTATAGCTTTTACTCACAGCTTTCTGGCCCCTCTCTCCACCTATCCCACCAGTGTAACTCCTCAATTAGAATCAACTTCCTCTCAAAGGATAAATTCATGCAGTATTTGAGAAAAAAAAATATTGCTTGAAATTCTTGTTGAGGCCAAGATCAAAATTGAGAGGGTTTTCTTGCTTTCCTTCATAGGTGATGTGTTTAAACACAGAGGAAGACATCCATAAGGGCTTCCAGATGCTTCTCACCCAAGTGATCAAGCCTGGCTCAAAGTGCTTGCTTACAACAGCCAACAGGCTCTTTGGAAAGAATACCTGTGATTTCCTCTCAGTAAGTTGAGTCAGCAGAACAATAAAAGTTTTATTTAAAATACCTGGTGATATACAACCCAGAAGAGAGACCCTAGAGACCAGGCAATATGGCACGCTTGGAAGGCTGAGACAGGAGAATAGAGAGTTAGAGGCCAACTTGGGCAATCTAGTGACACCCCTGTCTCAAAGACAAAATGAAAAACATGCCTTGGGACACAGCTCAGTGGTACAGTATTTGCCTATCCTGATCAAGGCCCTAGCCTCAATCCCCAGAACTACAAAACAAGCCAAAAAAAAAAAAAAAAAAAGAGAGAGAGAGAGAACAAAACCCTATAGAAATTGAGAAACTTACAGGAAGCTATTTTTTTTATAAAGACCCGAATTCTATACTCATACCTTGTATTATTTCAAAATTGGCAATACCTAAAATGTCATTTATTTTCTCTGGTTATTCAGGGCTCAGGACATCTCTTTACAAATGTAGACATTTCAACATCTAATCGATTAAAATTTGATCATGTTTTTCATTTTAAGAAAAGCCTAAAGATCGCATGCAGAGTGTTTTGAAGCTCACTGACATTTTTATTTAGCAACATGGCTTCACTGAACACTTCTCTTTCCAAAGACATTTAAGGAGTCCTGTCTTCAGTGATATCATGCAGAACTGGAGTTTCTGTCCTTTGTCAAAGCTACAGAGAAGTTCAGGAAGCATAGAAACACATGGGTCTCAAAAGAGACAAAAGGTCAGAATTATGGGTCATTCCTTTCTCCTCCCACCACAGCTCTGTCCTCCCTTCCCCTACTCTCCCACTTCTTGTCACTGCAAATGTCATTGGTGTTGCAGGAGGTCAGAACAGGGTTGCCTGGCTGAGCATCATGGTGTGTGTGAAACTTAATGGGCTCACAGAAGATCTGATCAATCCTTATGTTATCAAAACCAATGGACAAATAGTATTTGTTTTCCTGATACAAATGTTAAAGAATGGCTGATACAAATGTTAAAGAAACTCATAGGCCAGATTTCCCAGTTAATATTTTACATGAGAACATATTGTCACTTGCCTGTAATATTTACATGGCAAGTGACTAGCACCTCTGGGAGAAGATCAATGGCCAGATATTCTCCAAGTCATGCCGTTGGCAAGGGGTTCAGTTTGTTCTTGGGGTCAGTTTGGACTGCATTCCTCTAACTTTTACATGTGAACCTGACTTCTACTGCTTCTTTCCTGACTCTCACTTAAGCCCCCTTCATTCACACATGAGAAGCCTAGACTTGATAAACAGCTACAGAGCCTTTCTCAGGGCTGATCCATTCCACACACTGAAAATACCATCATGGGGGCTAAAACTCATCCATTGCTCTTTCAGAGTGGAAGTTCTAAGCTTGGTCCTCAAGAACAATGACGATTTGATGTTTAAACAATTCAGATACTGCTGCACCACTCCAAACATCCCTATTTCTGCTAATAAATGAGATAATAAAAAATAGAGGTAGTCCTTTCCACTATTTCTTCTTGGAATCTTTATTTCTGGTTGTCCTCTTGAGGCAGAAAATTTCTAGGGATGCTCTTAATTATTTATTTTGGGGGGAATGTGCCACTTGTTATCCAAGTTAAAAATAGTAACTTCACCTACACAAATCATTATTTGTTCCAGGGATACCAGGTGCCAGGAGGATGCAATCATAATATCTCTTCTAGTACTTTCCAAAAACTCCTCCTATGCTCCTTATCTGGAGCTATGCAATGTTGTCTTCTGCTGAAATTTTGCTATGTAGCTATACAATGTTAAAACTGGGCCTGACCACAGGGTCTTAGACCTGACACTGCTCTTACCCACACCAGGTAATGTCAGCACCTACCCAGCCCCTCTCTCCTTCATGGCTTCTCTTCTTCTCCATCCTGGTGTGAAGTTTCTGCTTTATGTCAATCTGCTTTCCTCCAGTGAATTAGAAGTCTTTCACCATCTTCAACTTGGTGGACCTTGCAGTGGCCATTGTCATGTATGCAAACCCATAGATGGAGTTTTTAATTTTTGTACTTAACCATCCAAACTCAGCACATTTGAAACCAGAATGTTTGGATCTCCAAGACATCATGTCATCCTTATTCACCACGGGTTCAGAAAAACTACTGATACAGTCTCTGCTTGTCTTGAAAGTTCAAATTCAAAAGTTGATATTTGTCAATGCCAGCTACTTCAAAGGAACAGTTTGACAAAACATTCAGAAGAGAAATGCCTTTCAAAATAAACCAGGTAGGAGAATCTTTTTTAAAAATCTTAATAGTCTAATGAAGAATTTGAATAGAAAAGATTAATTTTGTAAAGGCTTAAATGGATAATAATAATTTCAAACTTATCTCTCTTAATAAATTTTAAAGTCATTGGAAAAAAATATATAAATAAATAATAATACTGTCTATTATGGTTTCAACCTATTAGCACTCTAACTGCCTCTGATAAAGTCTCATACATGTATTGGCTAAAACTCATTCTGGACATAAAGATCTTGCTATAGACACAAGTAGCATAGATAGAAAGCAAAAAGAGGTGATATATATATATATATATATAAATATATATATATATATATATATATATTTATATATATGTTTATTAAACATGAGGCAGGGTTTACACAGGGAATGTAATCATACTCTTATTGAATCAAGGGTTTTGTTTTTATTATGTTTTTGCACATTGGGGCATCAACTGTAGGGCTTGTGTATGTTAACCAAGTACTGTACCACCGAGCCACACTCCAGATTTTCAATTATTTTTAAAATTAAAATAAGCTTCCATTTGAAGTGTTGTTAATAATAACTTCTCATTATTGAATTAGCATCTGCAGCTTCCTACCATTAAACATGAGAGGCAGGGGATCCAACATGGAGGCGGGCGTGGAGAGATCAAATCTCTGACCTCTTCAGCTGCATGGGCATAGGGAGTGGTAAACTGTCTAAATGCTGTTTGCTCAGGATCACCAGGCAATGCAGAGCTGATGTGGATCTGGGGTGAAGAGTCTGGGCCTCTCAGAACACACACCGAGCCTTGATCGGCTGCATTCAAGCTCTTGTTCACCTGCTTCTCGCAGCCAAACCGCTATGACTCAGCACTAACGATCCCGCCGAAACAACTGGTCGGCCCTTCTGATCCTACAGAAGTAAATGCCAACCGAGCCTGCATAGGCAGTGGCCACAGGATTGAAACGGGGCTTGGGAGAGACAGACAGGACCCACCCATTGCATTGGTCACCCAGCAAAGGGAACAAACTGTCACCATTTGCATGGGATACCACCATGACAGAGAACTGACATCACCAAAACTCAGCGGAGGAGATGAATTCATTGAAACCAGTGGCAACAGGTGTGTAATCCCCTAGCCTTCCCTCTCCACACAGCGGGGAAACCTTAAGGGCCCCTCCAACCTCCCAGCTCTCCCATGAGTGTGATAGCCAGACCAAGGGAATCAGGAGTGGCTGGGGACTCGTGGCGCGGAACTCCCGGCTACCGCTCCCACCAGTGCTGACAATTGAGGTCCCTTGCGCCAGCTAATGGGGGCATGGCTACCAGAGGGCAAGCAAATTCGCTGGGGGTTCTCAGCCCGAAGCTCTACAAACTTAGGGTCGGAGGGAATGGCAAACAGGGAGAGTGTGCCCAGGCGTTCATGAAAACAGAGCTCCCAGGAACAACAGACCTGGCGTGTAGCCAGGATTGTGGTGAGCGTCACCAGTGAGCAGGGCCTGGCTTGAGGAAAAGAGGGGAAGTGTCTAGACACAAGAGAAGGCCCTAGGGGGCTGGGGATGTGGCTCAAGTGGTAGCGCGCTCGCCTGGCATGCTTGCGGCCCGGGTTCGATCCTCAGCACCACATACCAACAAAGATGTTGTGTCCGCCAAAAACTAAAAAATAAATATTAAAAATTCTCTCTCTCCTCTCTCCTCTCTCACTCTCTCTTTAAAAAAAAAAAAAGAGAAGGCCCTAGGCACCCAGGATTGGAGAACCGACCAGTCTGGGACGAAGAGCTGCTGCACAGTGATTGGTTCCCGCCTATTGAGAGGAGAAGCTTGGCCCAGTGGGCACAGCTCCACCTACTGGAAGAGAAGTTAATCAAACTCTAAGACTGCATTTATTAATTTTTTTAATTTGTTTTTTTTTATTTTCATTTTTTTGTTGTTTTGTAAATATTTTTTAATTTTTAAATTTTTTTATTATTTTTTTATTTTAATTTTCATTTTTTTATTATTATTTGTCTTTTCATTTCTTTTCAATTCTCTTATTCCCCCTTCCTTGAATTTTATCTGCTTACTCTCATTCTCTTTAGTGACTTCTTCCCTCCCCTTCTAATACCTTTTCTCCCAAGAATCAAATAAATTTATAGGAGTAAACAGTAACTCAGCAGTCAAAAAGAACAAGAAGTAACATGAGCAGCATGAAAAAGCAAGGAAGAAAAGGAGTACAAACAATGCAGGACAGCCTAAATATTCAGGAGGACCTAGAGTCATCAGAAAAATGGTCATATAAGGAACTCAAGGAATACCTTAGACAGATGGAATGGAACCTTAAAGAGGATACGAGACAGCAAATTCAAACAGTGAAAGAATACATTGAAAATTAATTACATAAACAGATAAAAGAAGAAGTTAAGCATCTTTATCAGGAGATAGAGATTATAAAAAAACAAACAATAATTCTAGAAATGAAAGAAACTATAAACCAAATTAAAATCTCAAATGAGAGTATCACTAACAGAGTGGAGCAAGTAGAAGCCAGAACGTCAGATAATAAAGACAAAATATATCATCTTGAAAAGAGTCTAGCCAACTCAGAAAGGCTGGTTAAAAATCACGAGAAAAACATTCAAGAGATATAGGATAACATAAAAAAAAAAAAAAATTTAAGAGTCACCTGGGGGCTGGGGATGTGGCTCAAGTGGTAGCGCGCTCGCCTGGCATGCGTGCGGCCCGGGTTCGATCCTCAGCACCACATACAAACAAAGGTGTTGTATCCACCGAGAACCAAAGAGTCATCTGGATAGAGGAAGGCACAGAGATTCAAACCAAGGGAATGAGTAACCTGCTGAATGAAATAATTACAGAAAACTTTCTAGAGATAAAAAAGGAAACGAATATACAAATTGTAGGTGCATACAGGACACCGAGCACACAAAATCACAGTAGACCGACACCAAGACACATTGTTATGAAGATATCCAATATACAAAACAAAGAGAAAATATTAAAAGCTACAAGAGAAAGGAGACAGATTACATTCAGGGGTAAACCAATAAGGTTGACAACGGATTTCTCATCACAGACGCTGAAAGCAAGAAGATCCTGGAACAACGTATTTCAAACACTGAAAGACAATGGATGCCAACCAAGAATTCTGTATCCAGCAAAATTAAGCTTCAGGTATGACAACGAAATAAAAATCTTTCATGATAAACAAAAGCTAAAAGAATTTGCAGCCAGAAAACCAGCATTGCAAGGCATCTTGAGCAAAACACTACACGAGGAAGAAATGGAAAACAATAACCCAAACCATCAGTGGGAAGTGCCTCAGTAAAGACAGAGGATGGGGGGAAAGCTAATCATGGAGAAACAAACTAAATTAGAAAAAAAAAAAGATAAATAATCAAACATGGCAGGAAGTACAAACCATATATCAATAGTAACTCTAAACGTTAATGGCTTAAACTCTCCAATAAAGCAACATAGGCTGGTAACATGGATTAAAAAAACAAATCCAACAATATGCTGCCTCCAGGAGACACATCTGTAGACTTAAAGATAAGAACCATATGATCATCTCGATAGATGCAGAAAAAGCATTCGACAAAGTACAGCATCCCTTTATGTTCAAAACATTAGAAAAACTAGGGATAACAGGAACTTACCTTGACATTGTAAAAGCTATCTATGCTAAGCCTCAGGCTAGCATCATTCTGAATGGACAAAAGTTGAAGGCATTCCCACTAAAATCTGGAACAAGACAGGGATGCCCTCTATCACCACTTCAATTCAATATAGTTCTCGAAACACTGGCCAGAGCAATTAGACAGATGAAAGAAATTAAAGGCATAAAAATAGGAAAAGAAGAACTTAAATTATCACTATTTGCGGATGACATGATTCTATACCTAGAAGACCCAAAAGGGTCTACAAAAAAACTACTAAAACTAATAAATGAATTCAGCAAAGTGGCAGGATATAAAATCAACACACATAAATCAAAGACATTTCTGTATATCAGCGACAAAACTTCTGAAACGGAAATGAGGAAAAACACTCCATTCACAATATCCTCAAAAAAGAATAAAATACTTGGGAATCAACCTAACAAAAGACGTGAAAGATTTATACAATGAAAACTACAGAACCCTAAAGAGAGAAGTAGAAGAAGATCTTAGAAGATGGAAAAATATACCCTGTTCATGGATAGGCAGAACTAACATCATCAAAATGGCGATATTACCAAAAGTTCTCTATAGGTTTAATGCAATGCCAATCAAAATCCCAAAGGCATTTCTTGTAGAAATAGATAAAGCAATCATGAAATTCATATGGAAAAATAAAAGACCCAGAATAGCTAAAGCAATTCTAAGCAGGAAGTGTGAATCAGGCGGTATGGCGATACCAGATTTCAAACTATATTACAGAGCAATAGTGACAAAAACAGCATGTTACTGGTACCAAAACAGGCGGGTGGACCAATGGTATAGAATAGAGGACACAGAGACTAATCCACAAAGTTACAACTATCTTATATTTGATAAAGGGGCTAAAAGCATGCAATGGAGGAAGGATAGCATCTTCAACAAATGGTGTTGGGAAAACTGGAAATCCATATGCAACAAAATGAAACTGAATCCCTTTCTCTCACCATGCACAAAAGTTAACTCAAAATGGATCAAGGAGCTTGATATCAAATCAGAGACTCTGCATCTGATAGAAGAAAAAGTTGGCTCCGATCTACATATTGTGGGGTCGGGCTCCAAATTCCTTAATAGGACACCCATAGCACAAGAGTTAATAACAAGAATCAACAAATGGGACTTACTTAAACTAAAAAGTTTTTTCTCAGGAAGAGAAACAATAAGAGAGGTAAATAGGGAGCCTACATCCTGGGAACAAATTTTTACTCCTCACACTTCAGATAGAGCCCTAATATCCAGAGTATACAAAGAACTCAAAAAAATAGACAATAAGATAACAAATAACCCAATCAACAAATGGGCCAAGGACCTGAACAGACACTTCTCAGAAGAGGACATACAATCAATCAACAAGTACATGAAAAAAATGCTCACCATCTCTAGCAGTCAGAGAAATTCAAATCAAAACCACCCTAAGATACCATCTCACTCCAGTAAGATTGGCAGCCACTATGAAGTCAAATAACAACAAGTGCTGGTGAGGATGTGGGGAAAAGGGTACACTTGTACATTGCTGGTGGGACTGCAAATTGGTGTGGCCAATTTGGAAAGCAGTATGGAGATTCCTGGGAAAGCTGGGAATGGAACCACCATTTGACCCAGCTATTGCCCTTCTCGGACTATTCCCTGAAGACCTTAAAAAAGCGTACTACAGGGATACTGCCACATCGATGTTCACAGCAGCACAATTCACAATAGCTAGACTGTGGAACCAACCCAGATGCCCTTCAATGGATAAATGGATTAAAAATGTGGCATCTATACACCATGGAGTATTACGCAGCACTAAAAAATGACAAAATCATGGAATTTGCATGGAAATGAATGGCACTAGAGCAGATTATGCTTAGTGAAGCTAGCCAATCCCTAAAAAACAAATACCAAATGTCTACTTTGGATATAATGAGAGCAACTAAGAATAGAGCACGGAGGAAGAGCAGGAAGAAAAGATTAACATTAAACAGAGACATGAGGTGGGAGGGAAAGGGAGAGAAAAGCGGAATTGCATGGAAATGGAGGGAGACCCTCATTGTTATACAAAATTACATATAAGAGGTTGTGAGGGGAATGGGAAAATAAACAAGGGGAGAAATGAATTACAGTAGATGGGGTAGAGAGAGAAGATGGGAGGGGAGGGGGGGATAGTAGAGGATAGGAAAGGTAGCAGAATACAACAGTTACTAGTATGGCATTATGTAAAAATGTGGATGTGTAACCAATGTGATTCTGTAATCTGTATTTGGGGTAAAATTGGGAGTTCATAACCCACTTGAAGCTAATGTATGAAATATGATATGTCAAGAACTTTGTAAGGTTTTGAACAACCAATAAAAAAAAAGAAAAGAAAATATAATTTAATGCAACAAGGAAGCTTGTATGTATTAAACTACTCCCCTCTCTTTTTAAGGCATGTTTTAGATAACTATTTATTAGTTTTACCAATGATGGATCACAGCAGAATTGAGAGTTTTCTTGGCCCTTTCATACTGTTTTAAATTTTGTGCTTGTGTGACCCTTCTTCTCAGGAGGAAGAAAAACCAGTGCAGATGATACATTAGGAAGCCAATTTTAGCACTCCCTACATCAGTGCGGCCCAGATACAGGTGCTGGAGCTGCCCTATGCTGGCACCAAGTTGAGCATGATCATTCTGCTCCCAGATGAGCATGTGGACCTCAGTTCAGTGAGTTGGGGTGGGTTGCACTCTTTTTCATGCAGAATATCTGTGGGAAGAATTGGTTACATCTTGTGCCCAGTTTTCACATATCTACAACCCAACAGCTGAAATCACCCATCTGTGTCCTGCTTGCTTCCTTGCGATATGATCCCATAGCAAGAGAGTTAACCATCTTCTCAATGGTGGCAGTGAATTATCATGATCTAAGGGGTCTCTGTGAGCAAAGAAGCTCTCATGGGCTCTCCCTTTGTTTATCTCCCTAACTGTGATGAGGAGTTTCCACAAAAAGTGGCAAACCCCATGTGAGCAGGTGTCCTCTCCAGGATTGGCTCAGACTGAGAGCCCTTCCTTTTCCAGTAGTATTTTTTATTTCCATCAGTGATTCCTAGTCTTCAAAACTAAGCCTCATTCAAACCCATAATACCACCAGAAAACCACCATCCACTGGGCATGGACACTTCTCAGAAGGAAACATGTTTCCATAGTGGATGGATAAGGAGGGGCAGCCACAGTCTCCCTGCAGGGAAGTCACATATGGGATAGCACATGGGGTAGTGGATGAGTCAGAGCCCTCATAACTTTTCTGGCAGCTGAAGGAACTGCCTGTCCTGTGTGGACACTCAACATAAAATGATCATGGAAATGTCTTGTGTGTTTGTAGATACACACTGAAGTCTGAATGTAAACTGGTAATTCTTGTCTTTCAGGTTGAAAATAACCTTACTTTTAAGAAATTCATAGCCTGGACTAAGCCAAATTTTATACTATGGTGAAGATGAAGATTTTCTTCCAAGATTTAAACTGCAGGGGATTATTACATGGAGACTGTGCTTCAGCGTTTGGGAATGGTTGATGTCTTCCAACAGGGCCAGGCAGACTTGTCTGCAATGTTAACTGAGACAGATCTGTGTCAGTCCAAGTTTGTGCACAAGAGTGTCATGGAGGTGAATGAGGAAGGCATTGAGGCTGCGGCAGCCATGGCCAGAGACATTGTGGAAGACTGCTCACCATGTATACCAACTTTCCGTGCTGATCACCCACCTCCTTTTCTTCATCAGGCAAAACTAAACCAACACCCTTCTGTTTTGTGGCAGGTTCTCATCTCCCTAAGGGTTGTACTTCCTCTGCATGGAGAGTTTTTCTTTCAGTGTTCCCAAAGTCCCTCTACAGTTTCATAAGGATAGGCCTTTAGGTGAACACCAGTAGGAAGAGGAGTGCAAGGTCCCAAGTCTTCTGAACAACTTGCCAGCACGTGACCTCATAAGGCACCATCCTTGTGTTAATCAACATAAAATAGTAAACCAAAAGGGCACCCTTTTGGTTCTCCCAAAATCTCATGGTTTAAGAGATTTCAGGCTTGGTTGACCTTTATTTTTATTATTTATTTATTTATTTATTTATTTATTTATTATTTATTTTTGCTTGAGGGCCTATGGAAAGACAATTCATCATGGACACAGTAAAGGATAGAGCAAAGATACTCACTCATTGTGGCCTGGAAGCCAAATGAGG
Organism: Spermophilus citellus; assembly: GCF_964194105.1. Classification (NCBI taxonomy): domain Eukaryota; kingdom Metazoa; phylum Chordata; class Mammalia; order Rodentia; family Sciuridae; genus Spermophilus; species Spermophilus citellus. Next base: position 22,943,327 of record NC_138186.1, read on the forward strand.
GCGTGGCTTGTTTCCTGAATTTCCTTTCAAAGACACACCACCAATGGCTTAACTTCCTCCCACTAAGCCCCACCTCCAAAGTTTCTACCACCTCCCAGAATCACAGGCTAGTGATTATACCTTCAGCCCATGGGCCTGGGGGAACATCCCAAACCCAAACTACACACCACCTCTCTCTAGAAATCTTTTCCTTCTACTCTTCCCTTCCTCCAACATCCTGTACCCCTCCCTATCACTGGCTAACCCACACTAATCCTTGCCAAGGTTAAATAAATCCCAGCACCCATGTGATTGATTATTTTGCAGGAGTTGCATTTATTGGACTAGATTAAATTGAGCTGCACTCCATCTGCCTGCAGTAGTTGGGAAACTTCCTGAGGGCAGGGTTTCCTAGGGTTGTTTGCCCTGCACCTAGTTCCAGGACTGGCTGTATCTATGAGGCCCAGTGCAAAGTACAAGTGAAAGGCCTCTTGTTTGGATTTCAGGATGTGGACAGCAGAATGTCAAATCAAGGGAACCACACAGCTTGCAGGCTCCTAAAACAGGAACCCCAGAGAAAATGCTAATCAGGGCGTCTCTGAGATTACCTCAGCTTCTGAGCAGGCCACTGCCCTGTAATAAAGTCTTAAGAACAAGTTCATATTAATGCTCAAATGGTGCTTGTGATAGTTTCACATTTCCATTAAATGCATGCATTGAATTACTTGTTATCCAAACACAGCAACTACTCCTTACCATTGATCATTAAGGATTCCAGCCATCATCTCTAACTTCTACTCTTTCTTGACAATTCCCTTGGGGGAATTTTCCTGACATATATTATTTTAGCAGATATTGATAAATTTGAAGTCCCCATCCCATGATTCCAAATGACACAGAAGAGAATGAAGTGAGGCACCCCTGACCTAGTGAGCCAAGTGAAGTAAACCTTTATCAAACCAAGAAAATCACCTCCAAATGATGTTAATCCCCTGAAAACAGGGAAAATCCAGCCACAACTTGGCATCTGCCTTCCAGGGCACCCTATTGGTTCTCCAAAAATCCTCAAGTAATTCTCAGATGAGTGTCATGAAAATGGGTCCCTTCCATCATAATACTGACAGAAGTCATCATGCAGATTTTGCAATGGGAAGTGAAACCTTATTAAATGGACTATAAAATGACTTCCATCACCTCCTACATCACTGAAGCCTTCCTTGCCATACTTGCCATAGATGTCTTTTTTTTTATCATCTGAGAAAATCCTCACATGTCTCTCACACTTGTTTACATTTTCTCTCTGCATTTTTTCATTCTCAGAATATTAATCTGGATGTCACTTTACTGTCAGTTCTGATATGCCATTATGATACCCTTGGGTGAGGCTTGTCTCTGAACGCCTAGAACTTCATAGCAACACATCCTTTTTTAACAAATTGTTGAAACAACTTCAGGTCTCTGCTCAGGCTGCACAAAGTTTAAAGGGAGCAGTGGGCCTTCTAGCTCTCCTTGGGGCTCCTCCCACTTTACTGTCTCTTTCTCCTTACTTTCCACTATTTATTTAATGTACCTGTAGACAACTTGGATAATTACAATTATTTGTATTATGTCCTAGACTATTATAAATGTCCTAAATATTTTCTCATATACTCTGTATTTCTAAAGAAATATCCTTGAAAATGTAATGGAGGAGAGGGTGCATGGAGGTAGGAAAGATGGTGGAATGAGATGGACATCATTCCTCTAGGTACATGTCTGACTGCACATATGGTTCAACACTATCTCATAATCAACCAGAGAAATGAAAAGCTGTGCTGCAATCATGTACAATGAATCAAAATGTATTCTGCTGTCATATATTCATAATTAAAAATAAATAAGTTAGTAAAAACAAACAAAAATAATATCCCTGAAAATGGAGCTGTTGACATAAAAGCTGGGACACATTGTGAAGCTTCTTCCAAGCTGGTACAAAAACATTGTACTGATTTTCACTCCCACCTACACTGCCATTTACACTACTACCTGCTGCCTGATTTATTTTTTATGAACAAAACTAAACAGTGTCTTCTCCTGGCTCTTATTTTTGGACTCATAGTTCATGATCTGTTAAACAAGCCATTCATTACACAGCTCTTACTAAAATTTTACCAAGTTAGACCCTGTTCCCCCTTGCCTACATTCATTTCAGGGAACACACTTTTCAAAGTGGATTTGGCAAAAAGTGCATCCACAGAACTGCCAAGCTGTAACAGAAAGTTTTTTATTTCAACTCCTCCTCTAATTTTTAAAACATACTATTGGATTTTTAATTATGTATAATTGACCTAATCAACCTCATATCCTGCAATTTGATGAATTTCAACATTGTGTGCTCCAGGAACCATCACCACCAAGATCATGAGCATATATATTACACTCAAAACATTCCTCTTTTGCAATCCCCCTTTTTTTCCACCCCTCCTTGCATTGCTCCATTCATATATTTCAGAACTCATTGTTACAGGATCAGCCCTGAAGGTGTCCCAAAAGTGAAAAGGGGACCTCAACTCAGCTCAGGCAGGTTCTTGACTTACACCACAGAAAGAAATTTCAGGCTGCATCAAAAGACAAACAAGTAGAAAATTATTCAGGAAAGCAAGGAGATTTATTCAATGGAAGCAAACAATAGAGCAGGATACTCACCTAGAGAGAGGAGTGTGGGTGCTCCAAAGTGAGGAACTCACTGGGGTCTCACACTCTTTTTGGAATAATTTTGCTGAATTCTAATTAAACAAATCTTTTTGTCCATGCCTGTGATTCTCTTGTTACTTATAAGAACCCTCTGCCTAATTCAAGGTAACAGGGATCATCTCCTGTCTCTTTCTCTCTTTCTTTTTAGTTTTATTTAATTTATTTGACCACAGAAACATGTTTAATGGGGTATCTATATAGTCATGTCCTCAAGGAATTTTTTATTATTGAAATATTATTAGAATTTATCAGTGAACCTATATTTTGTGATCACAGATTTGTTGAAAGACCATTCATTCTCCTCTGAATTGCAATTGCATCTATTTTCTGATTTCTAGTTAATTCCACTAATTTCTTTGTCTATCATGATGCCAATAGCACACTATCTTATTTTGTGTTTTTTTCTTTTCAAGGCTAGAGACTGAACCCAGGGCCTCCAGTATGCTAGGCAAGTGTTTTACCAATGAGCTACAGCCCTACTCCTTTTTTATTTTGAAACATGGTCCCACTAGGTTGCCCAGGTTGGTCTTCAACTTGCACTCCTCCTGTTTTAGGACTAAATGGGATTACAGATGTGTGCTGACACGCCTGGCTTCCTCTAAAAGTATTATTGTCAAAGTTGTGTAGGCTGGTTTGGGACCTTTTAATTTCCCTGTAAATTTGAGATTTAACTTACCACATGTAAATACGACTGATGGGTTTGTTGTTGTTGTGTTGAACCTAAATATTAAATTGAACAAAACAGCTGTATTAACAATATTTAAACTTCCAACCCAGGAATCAGATATTTCTCCATTTTTTAGCATGTTCTTCAATTTTTTTACAATGTCAATAGTTTTCAATATATAGATCTGTACTTCACATCATTTGTCAGGGTTATTTCTAAGGATATTCTCCTTTTTGAAGCTGTTATACACGTGTTACTTTATATTTCAATTTCTCATTAATTGTTGCCAGTATTGAAAAATATAATTTTTTCTGGTATTTCTACCTTGTTTATTTGCTAAGGGCATTTAGTAGTAGATTTTCATACTGGATTATATTGGAATTCTCATATAGACAATTGTATCTATAGCCAATAAAGACACATTTTCTTCTTTGTTTCCAATCTGAAAGTGTCCCTCCCTTTTTTTTCTGTATTGCACTAGGTAGATCCTACAGCACAGCATGCATTTTTTTTCTTTTTTTTTATTGGTTGTTCACAACATTACAAAGCTTTTGACATATCATATTTCATACATTGGATTGAAGTGGGTTATGAACTCCCAATTTTACCCCAAATGCAGATTGCAGAATCACGTCGGTTACACATCCACAATTTTACATAATGCCCTATTAGTAATTGTTGTATTCTGCTACCTTTCCTATCCCCTACTATCCCCCCTCCCCTCCCCTCCCCTCCCATCTTCTCTCTCTACCCCATCTACTGTAATTCATTTCTCCCCTTGTTTATTTTCCCATTCCCCTCACAACCTCTTATATGTAATTTTGTATAGCAATGAGGGTCTGCCTTCATTTCCATGCAATTTCCCTTTTCTCTCCCTTTCCCTCCCACCTCATGTCTCTGTTTAATGTTAATCTTTTCTTCCTGCTCTTCCTCCCTACTCTGTTCATAGTTGCTCTCATTATATCAAAGAAGACATTTGGTATTTGTTTTTTAGGGATTGGCTAGCTTCACTAAGCATAATCTGCTCTAGTGCCATCCATTTCCCTGCAAATTCCATGATTTTGTCATTTTTTATTGCTGCATAATATTCCATGGTGTATAAATGCCACATTTTTTTATCCATTCATCTATTGAAGGGCATCTGGGTTGGTTCCACAGTCTAGCTATTGTGAATTGTGCTGCTATGAACATCGATGTGGCAGTATCCCTGTAGCATGCTCTTTTAAGGTCTTCAGGGAATAGTCCGAGAAGGGCAATAGCAGGGTCAAATGGTGGTTCCATTCCCAGCTTTCCCAGGAATCTCCAAACTGCTTTCCAAATTGGCCGCACCAATTTGCAGTCCCACCAGCAATGTACAAGTGTACGCTTTTCTCCACATCCTCGCCAGCACTTGTTGTTATTTGACTTCATAGTGGCTGCCAATCTTACTGGAGTGAGATGGTATCTTAGGGTGGTTTTGATTTGAATTTCTCTGACTGCTAGACATGGTGAGCATTTTTTCATGTACTTGTTGATTGATTGTGTATCCTCCTCTGAGAAGTGTCTGTTCAGGTCTTTGGCCCATTTGTTGATTGGGTTATTTGTTATCTTATTGTCTAATTTTTTTGAGTTCTTTGTATACTCTGGATATTAGGGCTCTATCTGAAGTGTGAGGAGTAAAAATTTGTTCCCAGGATGTAGGCTCCCTATTTACCTCTCTTATTGTTTCTCTTGCTGAGAAAAAACTTTTTAGTTTAAGTAAGTCCCATTTGTTGATTCTTGTTATTAACTCTTGTGCTATGGGTGTCCTATTAAGGAATTTGGAGCCCAGACCCCACAATATGTAGATCGGAGCCAACTTTTTCTTCTATCAGACGCAGAGTCTCTGATTTGATATCAAGCTCCTTGATCCATTTTGAGTTAACTTTTGTGCATGGCTAGAGAAAGGGATTCAGTTTCATTTTGTTGCATATGGATTTCCAGTTTTCCCAACACCATTTGTTGAAGATGCTATCCTTCCTCCATTGCATGCTTTTAGCCCCTTTATCAAATATAAGATAGTTGTAACTTTGTGGATTAGTCTCTGTGTCCTCTATTCTGTACCATTGGTCCACCTGCCTGTTTTGGTACCAGTACCATGCTGTTTTTGTCACTATTGCTCTGTAATATAGTTTGAAATCTGGTATTGCTATACCGCCTGATTCACACTTCCTGCTTAGAATTGCTTTTGCTATTCTGGGTCTTTTATTTTTCCATATGAATTTCATGATTGCTTTATCTATTTCTACAAGAAATGCCTTTGGGATTTTGATTGGCATTGCATTAAACCTATAGAGAACTTTTGGTAATATCGCCATTTTGATGATGTTAGTTCTGCCTATCCATGAACAGGGTGTATTTTTCCATCTTCTAAGATCTTCTTCTATCTCTATCTTTAGGGTTCTGTAGTTTTCATTGTATAAGTCTTTCACCTCTTTTGTCAGGTTGATTCCCAAGTATTTTATTTTTTTTTTTTTTGAGGATATTGTGAATGGAGTGGTTGTCCTCATTTCCATTTCAGAGGATTTGTCGCTGATATACAGGAATGTTCATAAAAATTCTGTCTCCCCATGGAATTTTGATTTGTATCATAAGAGCAGTTTTTCCATGGGTCTCCAACATGTCAGTATACTCAGGAGATGTTGGGCTTTCTATACCCCATAAGCACATGAACTAGAAACAAGAGGTTTGGTGGATCTCAGTTAAAACAGGAAAAGCCAGCATTTAAAAATTAGCTTCCAAATAATTGATATTGCTATAATATGGATCTTAAAGCTCCCGCAAGGGCCTTATGTTAAAACTTTCATCACAGAGAGGTACTATTCAGACATAGTGAGACCTCCTGGGAGGTCTTCAAATCACTGGGATGTGTCCCTATGGGGAATAAGTTCACAGCCTCTTTCCTTGTCTTTCTTGGGCTCCTGGCCATGAGATGATCTGTTTTGCTCTACTATTCAGTTGCTCAATGATGCATTGCCTCACCATAGACCTAAGTCCATAGGTTCAAGAAACTAGAGTGGGACATCCCAAACTGAGCAAACTAAACATTTTCTAACTTTATTACCAAGGACTATTCTATAGTAAAGGAATGCTAAATAACACAGGTATTCATGACAATAAATTATTCTGTGCTGGCTGGATTTCACCCAAAAATATCTGCAGAATTAGCAACAGATCAAGGCTTAGTAAACCTTTACAACAGGTGTCTTTATTTTAATCAGCTCATCTTCCAGAGAAAACTTTTCCCTGTGACAGCCATTAATTCAAGTGTGAAAATAAATAAAACTTAATATCAGTGAGTTCAAATTACTATTTTTCAAAGCACTAAACCCAGATTTAACAAAAGATAGACATCTATTCAATTATACATACTTATTAGACTTTAACATTTTTATAATCACAGAAATGCATTTTTTAAAGAAAATAGGTCTTTGTCTCCATTTTTTTAAAATTTCTACTTGTGTTTCATGACCTTTATAAAATGTATAAATGTTACCACATATAATTTTATAAAGATGAATTAGGGATGCATGCTAAAAATAGTACCAATGGGTAGAAACTATTGGCCTGAGGAAATTTTAACCTCTGGTTTTGCTTTTAGTCAATTTGCAAAGTAAAGCCACTACCTTGAAAATATTCTTCTATATGCACAACAAACCTAAATACTGCCAATACCATAACAGTAAAAACAATCTTTGTCTGGTGAAGCCTTCATACCCATCCTCAGAGGATAAAGCCTGATGTGAAGGATGAGGCAAGAACTGTAGTAATACTTGCTGCAGCACCAGAGGTAATAGTAGCACAGTCTTCCCTTGGTAATTCAGAGGGATTTGGTTCCAGGACCCCTCACAGATACCAAGATCTGTGGATGCTCGAGTGCCTTGTACAAAACAGTTTGGTATTTGTATAAACCCCATGCAATCCTCTGATTTTATGGATTTATATGATCTCTAGTTGATCTATAATAACTAATGCACTGTAAATGCCTTATAAAACATTGTTACAATGTATCATTCGGGAGTAATGGCAAGAAAAATATATTTGTATCAAGTACAGATGCATTTTTTTTCTGGTGCTGGGCACTGAATCCAGGGATTTGCGCATGCTAAGCAAGTGCTCTATTACTACTGAGTTATACCTCCAGCACAAGACAAGATGAAGTTTAAAAGTATTTTCTGTTCACAGTTGGTTGAGTCCATAGATATGGAACCTGAACATAGAAGGGTGACTGTGATAGAATTAGTGGACTGTTAGTGGCAGTAGTAGTAGACTGTCAGTGGCAGCAACTGGAGTGGACTGTCAGTGGTAACAGTAGTAATGGACTGTCAGTGGCAGCAACTGGAGTGGACGGTCAGTGGTAGCAGGAGTAATGGACTGTCAGTGGCAGTAGGAGTAGTGGCAGAGGTAATGCTGGTGGTAGTCATAGTGGTGGAGGCACTGGCAGTGGGAGGCACAGTAGCAGCAGACCAGTGGCAATAACAGTAGAGGTAGAAGCAGTGGCAGTGGACATGCAGATACCTTCCAGGTGCTGGGCTGCGGAGACGCAGGCTCCTTGCACTTGTAGTGGTGGAATTATGGATAATTTGTCTATTATCCAAAATGCCCTAAATAGTAACATCAAGGGACTTGGAGAAACAGAGATGCATTGATGATGGTTGATAGGAGCCACAGCCTGGCCAAAAGAACCCTATTATTATTTAGTAAGGGTTAACAGAAGTAAATGATTTAAAGCTGACATTAAATTTGCTAAAATTATAACAACAAACAGTAAGCTATAATAATTTGGGGTGTAATTCTATAATTTTTATAACATGGTCTTAGGAACTACTTTTTCTAAAAGGTAGTGTTGCTTTGCTTGAACCAGTCTAATGGATAAGTAAAAGCAGAATTAAATATCAGGCATCTCATGTATAATGTATCAAAGTGCATTCTACTGTCATGTATAACTAAACAGAACAATTTTTTTTCAATTGTTTTTTTTAAAGAGGAGGGCATCTCTATCTTCATTTTGTATCTGTTTCCTTTATTGACCTTTGGATCAGATTCTTTCCCATTCACACATGTAGGCATATTAATCATTTAAAAAATCCTCATCTTTAAGTTGCAAAACCTCCTACTTCAAGGTTGAAGACTGCAAATTCAAATAATTAAGGCCTTTCTTTTTTTATGACCTTTATAAAATATATAAATGTTACCACATATAATTGTATAAAAATGAATTAGGGATGCATGCTAAAAAATAGTAACAATGGGTACATTTTTATTATTAAAGTATCTTCTGTTTATTAAAGGTTAATATGTGCATTACAGGAATAATAAAAACACAAGCAAAGAACAAAGTCATCCAGTCACAAGCACCTTAGTTGGACATGTCTCTCAGGCTGTGTATATACATACAAAACATCCCTTTTTTGTGTTATTCAGAATAGAGTGTGTTTCATGCTTTTCCACACATCATGAATAGTCACCAATTCAAAGTCCCAAAGCTACATGAATATTTTTGATAACCAAGAATACACTGCACCAACTCAATCTGGTAGAAAAAAATTGTAATACGTTCTTGGGTACAAAAATTTCACCGAGGACAGAAATGGCAACAGGCCTCTAGATAGATATATTGACAGAGTTACAACTAAAAGAATACATTCCTTTAGTGCTCAAATAAAAATGAGACAAAGCAACAGAATACACTAAGCTTCTTTCTAGGAGAGATAATTACCAGATTTGTACTACTGAAATATCAGCAAGAATACATCTTCCCAGTGCATTAAAGTATTCCTCTGACACAGCCAGAAGATGCACACACACACCATTGTCCACATCAAAACATTAATCCTTGGGCAGGCACAGTGGCACAGTGTGTAATCCCAGCAGTTCAGGAGGCTGAGGCAGAGTTCAAAGTCAGCCTCAGCAAAAGTGAAGCACTGAGAAATTCAATGAGACCCTGTCTCTAAATAAAATACAGAACAGGGCTAGGGCTGTGTTTCAGTGGTCAAGTTCCTCTGAGTTCAATATATAGTATCAAAAAACATTAATCCTTGAACACTTGCTGCCAGCTTGTCCTGGGGGTTTCCCGCTACCCCTGTGCTGCCAGTCTGATGAAAAAGCCCTGCTACACATTGTCCAAAGACAAAACAATTCCAAGTCCAAGATGCACCTTTTCGGTCAATTATAACAAAAAGAATTTTACACATTGGCCAATTCACTAGGTCTAGTATTTATAATACACTGTAACCTCAGGATATCTAGAAAGCATAGATGTTGTGAAATAAAGTATGAATTCTGTGCACAATAAACACAAATACTTTACCAAATATATATATAGATCTATATATATTTGAATATATGGATCTATGGTTATAATCTCAAATGATCTTCCAGATATGGAGAGAATAGCAAAAGCACTTCCCCTTACCTTTCCTCTTCTCCCTCTTAGTCCAGTGACTAAGTTCAGGACTAAACCTAGTTCCAAGAGGTGGATTAACAAAGGGCATTTCCAGAAGACAGTTCTTCCTAAAACTTACAAATGAATATTTATATAGACAGGGTTTTTTTTTTTTTTTTTTGCTACTTCTAACAAACTTTAAGCATTAGGACTTATCATTTAATGCCTAGCAATATTAACTAAAATACACACAGAACACTGGCTACCTAATTCAGCTAATCTAAGGGGCACAGGTTGCTTTTCTATGTATGCTTTTTCCTTCCCCCACCATCAAATGGTGAATTTTCAACAAACTCTCCAAGACATCAAGTTCAACAATTCCATTCCCCTGAAAGGCACCAATTCCAATGTACTAATAAAAAATACACAAAGGCATTATTTTAGCCCTTTACTTTTACCATGTGAAAAAAGACTAGCTGTTTCCAACAAGGACTTAAGTTTCCATGCACACATACAGTAGCATAACCAAGGCTAGACTTTGAAGCAAAAATCTCCTGTTTTTAAAGGCTAGATGTTAAAAGTGTCTTCCAAACAGGAACATTCTGGCCTAGAACCCTTCCCCTTTTCATCTTTAATCAACCCAAGGGTCAGATACATACATCTATAAAGCTTCACTTCCTCAATGATTTTAAGAACAGTCTTTCCTATGGATTTTAACACACAGTGTACTCAATGTGTTTACTTACTCTACTTTCATAGAGTAATGCTGGTAAACTCTTTAACATCTAGATAGTCTAGATGTAAAATAGGGCTCACTTGTCCTTATATACACATTTTACACAGTAAACCACACCCACAGACACCAGGGACAATGGTCAATCTTGCTTCACAGAAAATGCATCGGTATAAGAGCCCTTTGCATTTTCTTATCCTTCTTCACCCTAAAACAGCACAAATATAATATGCAGTGCTCAGAGAAGTGTTTTGATCATTCCATTTCAAAAAGATAGTTATCTCTTCATTACTTTTAAAATAAGATCTCTACAAAATGTTTTATTTACAACCTCTACTTTTTTAAAGTTTATTAATATTAACTTTTTTAGTTGTAGTCAGAAACAATACTCTTATTTCACTTATTTATTTTTATGTGGTACTGAGGATCGAACCCAGGGTCTTGCACGTGCGAGACAAGTGCTCTATCGCTGAATCAAAACACCAGCCCACTATTTCCACATTTAACATATTTTGTGCACATCTAAACATCTATAAAGATGAGATGTTTCAAATAAGTACTTAAGTTTGTCCACTATGTATATAGTAGTGTTGAATAAATTGTGCACATGTAACAACGGTTATATGGGAGAATGTCTTCTAAGTAAGATTGTTCTGGCCTCGAATTCTTCATTTCTTTCTCTTCTTTCTCCTTTGTCACATGTGATATATGCACAGGGTGTAACATCACTCAGAGGTGAAGTTACAATTTCACTTCCAATAGTTATTTTCAGGAAATACCTTCCTATAAATTTTAACACAAAGTGTACACAATGTGTTAGTTTAATGTCTCTAGTTTTGTCAAACACTGGCAACCTCTTTCCCATCTAGAGTCTCACTATTATAAAATAGTGACTCCTTTCTCCAGGGTATACACAATATACCCTAGACAAAGGGTAAAGCAAAGTTAAATGAAATGCACCTTCCAGGGCAAGGGATGAGATGAAACTTCCTAGCACATTCTAATAAGACAGCTTGTGCAGCTTCTTTCCTCCCACCTCCCCCAGCCCAGTGAACAAGTACAGACAGTAAACTCGTCAGAGGTATTTTAACAATTCCAAACACAGTTTATAAAAACTATTTTCAAAAACTTTCATTCTAATACCTCTACTTTTAAATGGATTAAGCACTTATAAATATATAGAAAAACTAGATACTCCACCTAAGAACATGTCCTTGATGGACACAGCACTAGTAAATAAAATTGCACATGGAGTAATGGTTATAATCTGAGGTATCTTCTTGTATGACTATTTTGTCCTTGAACCTTTCCCTTCTCACTTCCTTCTCTCTACTTTCAGTTCAGTGGACAATACAGGCATATGTAAGGCCTAAAGATGGTTGAACAATTTTTTTTTTGTCCAAAAGTAATTTTCAGAGGACAAGCTTCCTTGTGAATTGCAACACAAAATGTATGAACTGTGCTCATTTAACTAACAACTTGGTCATACACTGGCAACGTCTTTATACCTACAGACTAGATATTGCAAATCTGGACTCATTTTTCCACTACATAAACTATGTACACAGCTAAACAAAATGCACACATCATAAAGCAAACTGATGTCTGAAAATGTCCAAGTGTGAACACACTAACATATTACTTTTTGCAATTGTTCCCTCCCACATCCTCCACATCACTGAATAGGTAAAGACAGTACTATACTGCTCACAGAGGTGGTTTAAGAGTTCCATTCCCAAAAGACTATTTCATACAAAGTTTAGCAAAAAGATATTTCAACGTGGTATTTTACTACCTCTACATTTAACATACATTCATTGCACACCTCTAAACATTTAGCAGACTAGATTTTGGAGTAGAAACTCAATTTGTCCACTTCGTCCACTATGCACAGGAAAGTCTGGAATAAACTGCATACATGTAGCAATAGTTCTAATTTAAAAATGTCTTCAAAATATGAGCCTTCTGGCCACTCACCCACCCAATGGGCTACAATGTTCAAAGTTAGAGAAGATATTCCTTCCAAGAATTTTGACACAAAGCATATTAAATTTGTTTACTAATTTGACTTTTGTCATACATTGGCAACGTTTTTAACATCTAGAAAACTGAGATGTAGATTAGGACTCATTTGTTCTTTCTGTACACAAAGTAAAACAAAACCCATAGACACAAGTAACAACTCTGGCCTCATCATAAGCACATTGGCAGGGTCCTCCTGAGGACAAGCAGGCAACTGTGACCTACTCAACAGGGGGTTTGGCTATTGCCCCCTCCCCAAAAAAATTTTTTTTAAGAATTATAATTAAAAGATAAGTACCAAATGTGTTATGCTTTACCACTTCTACTTTTAACACAATTTGGGCATCTGAAAACAGTCTAGATATTTTTTTAAAAGTACTTAGCATTAACTATATATACAGTATTTAGGAATGAGATGCGCCCACAATATGATGTTTGCCTTAAGAATGTGTTTTCCTTATAACCAGTCTGTCACAGGACCTCCTCCTCCTTCTCAGGGTTAAAGTATTCTCCATATCCTCTATCCCACTGACCCAATGTGGACACGTGTGGCTCCTAGAGGTGGTCTAACAACTCCATTTTAAAGTCACTCCTGAAAACATTCCGGAGTTTTTGAAATAAATGGCCATTTATGAGACGTTATTTTCTTGCTCTGTCATATCTCGGCAACCTCCTGACATCTGGAATGTCCAGATGTAGCAAAGCTTTTAAAAGGTTGGGGGCAACTTGTGAGCAGCCTTTTCCTATTATATACACAGGTCTCCTACAAGGGGCCACTAACTCTTCCCAAAGGGAGTAGGCATCTCCCATTGGCCACTGTACATTTCCCTGTCCTTTAAGGAAGAAGGAAGAGGCACCGACCAAGGGTCACTTAAGAGCTCCACCAACCTTCCTCAGGGTCTTCACTCAACTTCCAGGGGAGTTAAGGCTTTTGCCTTGTGCGACAAGTTGCGGTCCCTTGGAGCCAGCACAGAGTGGTCACCGAGGGTCCTGGTCTGCGCAGCTCTCCTGTCTAGTGCGTGGCAGAGCTCTCGGGGGTCCACTCACCTTCTTGGCCCTCAAAACCCCAGCTACCCTCCATGAATTCAGAACCATCCACCTCACACCATGCCCCTCACACCACTCAGCCCACGCCCACGCCTCCCACGCCCACGCCCCATCTGCCACTACCCAAAAGCTCAAATCTCTTACAAGCAGACTGTGCTGGGAAGGGCAGGATTGTGCCAGTAGGCCTGAAGTCCACTGGGTGCTAGGTCCCATGGGCCTCTGCCACCATCAGGTCATCCAGAGGGGGGTGAGTCTTGAAGCTCTTTCAAGGATTAAGCCCGCCAGTGCAGGCTTGAGGAAACTCCTCAGAGAGACTTTAAATAAAAATGAAATATAAAGGAAAGAAAAGAAAAAATTTCCATCACTTGTTGAAACTCCAATTCTACTGGGATGGGGAGCAAATCTTAAACACCTGGGTCTCTGGGGGACTTTTCATATCCAAACCACAAATAGAGGTATACTACTTGACAAACTGCTCGTTTTTCAGTAGTTTGATTTTTATTTCATGCTTTCAGGAGAAAAATACAATACAGATGATTCTTAAACTGAATTTAAAGTGGGCCATGTAGACATGTGCACACCAGGTCATAGACATGTCCCATGTGGGGAAAAACTGAGTATTGTTACTTTGTGTCCCTGTGAAAATCCCAATGACCCATCTTGCCATTATGAGCCCTGAGCAATAGGTCCCTGTGTGGTTTCCAGCTGAGCTCAAGTCTATCCACCTAAAAACAATGGAAGAGGTTCCAATTTACAATTATTACATGTTGAATATTCCTTACCTGAAATTCTTAACCCCAGAAGTCTTAAGAATTACAGATATTTTTCTGATTTTAGAATATTTTCTTATACACAATGCAGGGTCTTGGGGATGGGACACAAGTCTAAAAATGAAAATCAATTCTTGCATGAATATCTTAGGCACATAGCCTAAAGGTAATTTTATAGGATATTTTTTAATAATTTTGTGCAAGAAACAGGATTTATGTACCTTGAATCATCAGATTTGTGGTACCATATTGATGCTTAAATAGTTTTGGAATTTGGAAAATCTCAAGATTTCAGAGAGAGAATGCTCAAACTATAGTACTAGCTGAATATCATTTGTCTTCAGTGAGCCTGTGTATGTAGAGTGTCTCATAGTGGAATTGTTGGTCAGAACAAATATTGATGAGGCCTATGAGAGAATTGGAAATATATCATAACACTATCCTTTATCCTGAGGCAAAAGCCCAGTGTGGAGCCAATAATTAATGAACATGAATCTTGGAAGAGAAGGTAAGGGTTGAGCAAGTCTGTTTTCCAAACATAAATGGACATTTGAATCACTAAGGGCTTAGTTGTGTCCCCCAGCATTCATATGTTGAAGTCTAGTTTGTAGTACCTCAGGAAGTGACTGTATTTGGCCATAAGGTCTTTAGAGAGGTGATTAAATTTAAATGAGGTCAGCAGGATGGATTCTCATCCAGTATAACTGCTGTCTTTTTAAGAAGAGAAAATTGGACATAGAACAATAGAAAGGGAAGACCATGTATAGACACAGCAGGAAGGCTACAAGCCTAGGAGAGAACCATGGAAAAGATCCTTCCTCACAGCCTTTAGAAGGAACCCTGCGAACACCTTGATCTCAGACTTCCAGCCTCAAGAACTTTGAGATGAGAAAATTTTGTAACCTAAGCCAGCATCTAGTCTGTGCTGCTTTGTTGTGGCAACCCTAGGAAACTTAACCATGATTCTCCTGGGCTTTTGTGAAAATGCAAGTTCTCATTTGGTAGGTCTGGGGTTTAGCCTGAGTTTTTTCACTGCACAGGATGCTAAAATAGGGGCTCTCTGATTTACCTGGTTTCTTATGAGATCAACAGTCTTTGCCACAAGCCAAATGTGAGATCTGCCATAGCTACTTAAGAGAATTAGGAGAGGCTGAGGATAGAGTTAATGTCTGGGAAGCTGTCAGTGTAACGCTGTATGTGTGAAGGCCCAGGTGATGAGGAGAAGGGAAGGTACAAGTGGAAGCCTCCTCTCTCTCTTTCTTCCTTCTGTATGAGTGGAACGAATGTAAATCTCAGAGGACTTTAAGACAGCTCCCTGGCAGGCAGTTGGCCTGTTGTGTGGTGGCAAACAGGGATACTGAAGCAATGACCTCTGCTATTTCTTCTGTTCCATCCCCAGAAGCATGCCTCCATTCCTGTTCAGAGGATCGCTCATCTCTTTCTCTTCAACAGGCAGGTATTTGATCTGCCTATTCAACAAGCAGATATTTGTTTCTCCTCTCCAAACTAGTTTTCCACTTACAGTGGCATGTGCTACATCACTGTACATTGTGTACATGTGGGTATATACATTACATGGATATAATATAAATATAACCATTGGGTTTGAATTTTTTGAAATTAAAAGATAAACATCTGAAACAAGTTTAGAGCAAGTAATTCTTTTAAAAAAAATCCATGATGCTATCAGGCATTCTTACTGCTGTTTTACTATTTACCATAAGATTACAGGGAATGAGGAGGCACAAATATTTGCAGAGAATCTTGGTGTGTTTATAAGAAAAAAGTCTATAGACTGTGTGAGAGCACACCATTCACTTGTATAGGAGCCTGGAGTTGGGTAATCAGTGTGTGCGGGAGGAGATGTGGTGTTGTCTGGACCTGACTCTTTTTCCAGATAGAAAAAAAAAAAAAACACATGTGAGAACTTCAGAGTCTAGAAAAATGCAGAGAAGATGACTAAATAAAGTTAGATTTTCCCTTTGCTGGATAAAGAGAAAAGTATAAACTCAAAAGTTTATCTTTACGGTTTAGGAATGACTGGCACTTTGGAGGAAACCAGGGCTGACTATGTTGGAATGTGGACTTAGCTATCACAGTGAACAGAAGGTCCAGGGGAAGCAGAACAGGACAAGATTTGGTGCTGGCCACCTTTCCTTTTCTCCACTGGGCAAATCCCATGGTGGGTTCTCTTCTCCATGTAGAGGTATGACTCCTATTCATAAGTCCTTCTCCCTTCTGAATACCTTGCATTAATTTAAATTTTAGAGGTTCAAATTCATGCAGCAGGTAGTTTGTAAATGTCAATACTGAGCATTATTTAAGGTGTAAATCAAAGAAGGCTTGGCCCATTTGGAGCATTGGGGTACTTCTGAGTGGCTCTGACAACACCTACATACCACACATCCCAGGCTATGCCCAATAATGTGGGCATTCTCAGGAGCTTCTCAGGGATTCCTGGAGCAGCAGGGGCTCTGATGAGATGCTTATAAATACTTTAGGTATAATTACACTACAACTATGTTTGTTTGAAGTTGATAGGGAACAGAGAGATGTGAGCAGTGGGACATGAGGTTAAGGGAATAATTCTATTGTGTGTGTCCGCAGTACCAACTTCCAAGTGCTTTGTTTTTAAAAAAGTAATTTGTCTCCAGTTCTTCCTGGCCTAGTTTGTCTGAATTTGTTACATTCCTCAGAATACTATCTGTTATCTCTAGGAGAAATACAGGCAGGAAAAGTCAATAAAGTTTCCCTGAAGGGGAATACTTGTGATCCTTATAAAGACCAGTTTGCAGAACTCAGGGAGATAAGGATCATTCACTATAACCTTGACTTTTGGACCAAAGTGACCTATAGTTGTCATGGACAAAAGTGACCTAGAATTGTCATTGTGGGGACTTTAAAATCTGATGTCATCTTGTTTTTGGTGAAAACTCAAGAGCTGGACCTGGGTGGGACTTTCTATAAACTTCCCTGGGATGGCATGAAAACAGTGCCACCCTTCTTTCCTGAGAGAAACCCCTCACACAAGACAGAGTGTCTTCTTTTCCCTTTTTCTGTCCCTTCTAATGAACTCATACCTGTTACTCTGAGAGACACGTCTGAAATCTTTCTGGCACAATTGTAAGAGTTGGGGTTTCAAGAGGAGGACTCTGAGACTGCCTCAGCTTCTCAGCAAGCCAGTGTCCTGTAACAACATCTTCCAAAAAGAGTTCTGTTAATCCTCACATGGTGCTGGTGATAGTTCCACATTTCTATTGGTGCATAGGATAAACTACTTGTTATCCTAGCATAGCAGCTACTCCTTCTCATTGCTCATTAGTAACTGTGGCCATCTTCTCTGACTTCTACTTTTTCTTCACCATTCTTGACAAATCTCTTTGTGGTGATTTTTATGTCATTTATTAGTTTTGCAGAAGCTGATATCAATTTGAAGTTGCCATCCCATGCCTCCAAGTGACATGGAAGCAAATGAATGAGGCTCCTGTCTAAACCAAGTGAAATATAGGCTGTATCATATCCAGAAAACCCATGTATAAATGGTGTTAATCCCCTGAAAACAGAGAAGAAAACAGCCACAACGTGGCCTCTGTTTTCCAAGGCAGCCTTTTTGTTCCCCCCAAAATAACAAAAAATGGGTCACTTCCACCAAAATATTGCCTGAAGTCATCATCTGGATTCAGGACTATAAATTCAAATTCAAATGGACTATTAAAATGATTTCCACCATGTCCTTCTTTGTCACATTTGACATACATGTATCATTTTTAGCATCTGAAAAATTCCTCATATGTCTCAGCCACTTGTTGGAATTTGCTCTCTGGGTCCTCTTTATTCTCAGGGTTTTTATCTGAATGCCACATTAGTGCCAGTTTCTGACATGCCTTCCGGATACACTTGGGTGTGTTTTGTCTCTGCACACCTGAAACTTCATAGCAACACATTGTTTTAACAAATAGTTGGCGCATGTTTGAGGACTCTGGCGCAGGCAGCAGGAAGGACAAAAGAGAGCAGTGGACCTCCTAGCTCTCCTCATGGCTCCTCCACTTTCCTCTCTGTTCCTCCTCATTTTTCATCATCTATAAATTACTTATAGACAGCTTGGACAATTACAATGATTTGTATTAGGTGCAAGACCATAATAAATATCCTACATATTTTCTCATATCCTTTCTATTTTAAAACATATATTGCTGAAAATGGTGTTGTGGAGATAAAAATTGGGTACGTTTTGAAGCTTCTCCCAAACTGGTCTGCAAAATGTTGTGCCAATTTTCACTCCCACGGACACTACCATTCACACTACTAACAGGGGCCTGACTTATTTTGTATGAACTGAGCTGCACAGTGTCTTCTCTGGCTCTTATTTTGGACTCACAGTTCACAACCTGGTAAACAAGCCATTTATAATACAGCTTTCACTCAAAATGTACCAAGCTAGACCATGTCCCCCCTTAGACCACATTCATTGTAGGGGACACACATTCTAAGCACTTAGAGAAGACAAGAAAGTGGATCTGGCAAAAAAACAAATCCACAGAACTCCAAAGCTTGTAACTGAAAGTTTTTAATTCATTTTTTCTCTAATTTTTAAAACATGTTCTTAAAATTTTATTAAGTATAATTGACATAATAAGCCTTTAAATGTATAATCTCATGAATTTCAACATTGTATTCTCCAGTAAAACCATCACCACCATCAAAATAACGAGAATTTTATTACACACAAAACATTCCTCCTTTGAAATCCCTTTGTTTAACTTTCTGTACATCACTCCACTCACATACTTTCAGAAATCATGCAACTGTCACAGGATAAGCCTCAAGAATATCCTCAGCAGGTAGGAGGGGACCTCAACTCAGCTCAGGCAGGTTCTTGACTTACACCACAGAAAAAAGTTTCAGGATCCATCAAAAGACAAATGTGGAAGAACAACCTCACACGTGACTGAGTCACACTCCCTGGCTGGGTGCTGAGGCACTCAGTCACAGAAATGTGGCAGAGTTTTCCCCACCCTTCTTGGGTTCAAGGGTCGGTGTCTCATGCATGGCTGTGTCTTGCTACAGCTCTATGGGTAAAGCTACTCTCACCTTTTCCTTTAAAATATAAGCCTTTGCCCTGTTTAGGATAGAATCTTCCATGAAAGTGCCTTGTGGATGTCCCCTTCTCTTACTGTGCCCTTGCGAGTGGCCTACCCAGGTGTCAGTCAACCTGCTGACAGTGGACATCAGGAAGATAGACTCAGCCCCCTAAAACCTGACCCCTTGCCTCATTTGAATAGCTTCTCCTCAATAAAAAGGGTCAGCCTGTGCTGTCTCTTCCTATGGACATTTAAGGTCAGAGGAGCCATCACAGTGACCCCAGTGAAAAGGATATTTGTGTCTCTTGTGGTTATTTCATGCAGCCTAGTTAGCCCAGTTCAACTGGAGTAACCCCTGAGCCTTTTAGTCTCAAGAACAGAAACCCGGCAGACAAACAAGTAGAAAATGATTTAGGAAAGCAAGAAGATTTATTGCTTTCCTAAATAAAAAGCAATAAATAGAGCAGGATACACACCCAAAGGGGGAAGGAATGTAAGTGCTCCAAACTGAGGCATGCATTGGATTTTCAGGTTCCTTCTTTTATAATTTTACAGAATTTTAATTATCAGATATTTTTGCTTTCTCATTTTATTTTTATCATCACATATAAGAAATCTGATTATTAGATTTTGTAATTATATATATTTTGTATTTGCATATGAGGAAAAGACCATTCTTTCTCCCCTGAATTGCAATTGCAACTTGGCCAAAATGAATGGATCATATAATGGAGCTATTTCTCTGATATTTGCATTGCACTGGGACTCTGTCAGCAAGTAGGTCATAACCAGATAAGAACACTTGATCCCTTATCAGAAATGTGACCCAAAGTAAACTGCCCTTTTTTTTTTTACATAGCAAACACAGTCTGTTATTGTGTTATTAGCAACAGAAGTTGGACTAAGACATGGTACACAGTACAACTGGTGCAGAGTCATCTAAATGGTTCAAACATCAGGTCATCATTAATCTCAGAGGCCACTATTCGAACATGTCATTCTCTGAAAAAGAACAAATGAGGTTTGAACACAGAAGAAGGGTGTTTTTAGTCTGCAGAACTGCTCAATCTTGAGAAAGAGTCTGCAGTTAATCTACCAAATCTAGTTATTTCAAGTCCAGTTAAGGGAGCTTAAATAGAAAATGTGAAAGAAGTAGTTTCCTTAACATGTAAAGTTGGTAGAAAAAGAGACACCCACTCTAGGAAGGGCATCCTAAGTGCATGAGTCGGGAAAAGATGGGTCCATCAGTCTCTGTCTCACAGAGATGGTACAGTCACCTGACATGTTACATAGTGGATAAATTTTTTAACACTGGGAAAATTTAGAACTCACCCACAGATGAGGAAGTAACCAGAACTCTTGTAATTAAAAATTTGGTGTTCAAAAACTCAACAGTAAAATAAATACCAATCCAACATAAAATTAGGCAAAAGCATTTGAATGGGCATTTCTTTGAGAAAGATATTTAATAGACCAATAAGTACATGAGAAGAATCTCAACATCATGACAAATCAGGGAAATGCAATTGTGAAAGCTTTAGTGAAACATCTCATCATAATAGCAACAATCAGATGATAGACATGGAGAAACTAAAACTATCATTGCTAGTGGACATTTAGATTTGTGCAGTAGCTTTGCAAATCAGTTTGGTATTTCCACTGGAAGATAAATTCAGAGTTATCATATGAACAAGAAATTTCATACTTAGGTCTATAATCAAGGTAAATTCAAGAAAATATGTCTACACAAAAATTTTACACAAATGTTCAAAACAACATTATTATTAACAGACAGATTATGGAAAGGACTCACTGCCTACCAAATGATGAAATTTAAAAATGAACATATATGCACTCAATATTATTATGGATATTTTTCCAACACAAAAAGAGATAAATGCCCATATCTTGAACCAACGAGGATAAACCTTGAAAATATCAGGTTAGTAAAACAAGGAAATAAACAAAATACCTCATGTTGTATGATTCCTTATATTAAATGCTCTCAATAAGCAAATACATAGAGAAAAATAAGGATTAGTCATTGCCAGAATTTGGAGGAGAGAAAGAGAAGGGAATGAAAAATAATTATAAATGAGTATCCCATTTGTATTTGAAGTGATGCAAACATTCTGGACTCAGACAGTGGTGACAGCTGTACAGTTCTGTGAATATCCTGAATTGTAGGATTTAAAGGGGTGAATATTGTTAAACCATAATTTTGAGATGGAAAGATCTCTCAAATACATGGGTTTATCAAGCTGTGCATGTTGCTAGCCTGGTCCTAGGGCAAATTCCCTAAGTCACTACCAGCATTGTCATGTAGCATCTAGAAAAATGTCCAACGGATCTAAGGATATTTTGTCATAAAGATCCTGGGAGCAGGAGGTGCAGATTACTTTCATTAAATCTACAATGGATAGAGAGAAGAAGGATATGACCTGGGATAGGAAGAGAGTCAGTAGAGACATGTTTCTGTAGCCTCTTGGTTGGTTGAGTCTATAAGCACAATAAAATTTTGTCTAGATGGCTGATCTTAAAAACATGGGAAAGAAATACACTGCGGTTATTTTCTTTTTTTGCTTTACCTTGAAACTATCAGTTAAACTTTTATCTTTCTTTCC
Source organism: Spermophilus citellus (assembly GCF_964194105.1). Lineage (NCBI taxonomy): Eukaryota > Metazoa > Chordata > Mammalia > Rodentia > Sciuridae > Spermophilus > Spermophilus citellus. The sequence continues at coordinate 22,965,386 of NC_138186.1, forward strand.
TCCATCCTGCTGGTAACTGAATTTAGAATGTCTCAGATTCCTTCTCTTATCAATATTATGGTGTATGCATATTCATCTTTTAACAAGCATTATTTATCTGTCTGTTTTTTTGTTTGTTCATTTATTTATTTTAGTACACAGGGAATAAAGCCAGGGACACCTAACCAATGAACTGCATCCCCAGACATTTTCATTTTTTTATTGAGTCAGGGTCTTGCTAACTGGCTGAGGCTGGGTTCTAACTCTAGATCCTCCTACCTCTGCCTCCCTAGCTGCTGGGATTATAGGCATGTACCAGAAAATATAGGTGTTATTTTAAAAAATGGCATGGCACCTTCAGTGAAAAATTTTTAAAGCACTTATCCTCAGGGTCATGTAAATGTAGGGTTACCACCTAAGTATGTGTGCCTGATAAATGTTTTGCCTCACCCTAATTCAGGCACTCAGGAGAGAAAACTAATTTTCATTAATTTGGAAAAAAGACAGGTATCTGCTGATGAGCACACTTGAGGTCCTGAGCCATTTTGATTCAGTCTCTGTTTCTGTCACATTGCCAATGAGGAGTAGGACTGCTTCTATACCAGTTCCACAGTCTAAGCACAAGAAGTTGGAAAAGAGCTCAGCTGCTCAGATTTAGGACAAATGTATTCTCTATGAGGGTGCCAGACTGGTAATAATGAGTGGTGAAGAAACTGGAAAACAAAGATTTTATTTTTGTTTTTGTGGTGCTGGGGATTAAGCCCAGGACCTTGCGCATATGAGGCAAGCACACTACCACTAAATTATATACACAGCCCTTGGAAACAACATTTTTAAAAATTTGTTTTTAAATAATTATGAGTGCATAGTAATTATGCAAAAAAATTATTTAATTGTAGCAATTTGATACATGCATATAAAGTACTCTAACTGAATCCACCCTACCTGTAACATATTCTTGTCCCCCTAGTATTTTTCCCTCTCTATTACCTTCCTAATTAATTCATCTTCAAATTTTATGTCACTTTGTTATTCCCTAGATTCCACATGAAAGAAAACATGAAATACTTGTTTTTCTGATATTTATTTTCTATAACATGATGTTTTCCAGTTTCATCCACTTTCCTGCAAATCACATATCCTTCGTTTTTATGGTAAATAAAACTCTACTGTACACATATATTACTACATTTTTATTTTGATGAATTTATCTGCTAATGACACCTAGGCTGATTCCATAACTTGGCTTTTGTGAACAGTGCTGGGACAAACATAGGTATGCAGCTGTGTCTGTACTATGCTGACTTTGATTCCTTCACATGTACACAGAGAAGAGTGGTATAACTGGATCATGTGGTAGGTAGCACTACCTTTAGTTCCTGAGGAAACAACTTACCATTTTCCATAGTGATGGGGCTAATTTACATTCACACCAACAGCACATAAGGTAAGTAGACACATTCTGGCACCCTCATAGAGAACACAGGTGTCCTAAAACAGAATCCCACCTTTGTGTCACACAGGAGGCTCAGAATACAGACATATAGGACTTTCCTCCCCTAAAATCTCAGCCTGTCATTCTGTATTTTTTTTTCTGTCAGTAGGGAAGCCCATAGTTGTAGGTTTTGTGCCCTTCCCCAGTCCCCACTGTGTTTTTCACAGGGGACTTTGCAGCCTGCCTTTGATTGTCAGTTTCAGAGTACTTTCACTTTCACAATCCTCTAGAAAACATGCTTTGCCCAACTCCACCCCAGGGTCTCCCTTGGTGTTCCAATGGAAACCAGTGGGTGACAGAGGCCAGGCTAGGGGAGCAAGAGCAAGAGGATTAGTGACCTATCTCTGGGCAGGGAGAAGACCCAATCCCCTGCCATAACCCAGGTCACACTGGATTTCTTCCCTGGGGCAGTGACTTGCTGATTGGAAGGCAGGAATTCCCACAGCCAAACAGGCCTGATAAAAGGCCTCTGGGAGTGCAGAGGCCCCAGAGGCACAGCTGTGGATCCTGGTCCTGTGATTCAGAAGTCAGTACCAGGCTAGCAGCACTGAGACCTGAGGGAGAGACTGTGTGGGAGGTGGCAGGTGAGGACTTCTCTGTGCAGGGGCTGAAGTGATAGTGGATCAAGGCAAGTTTTAGAAACCCCAGGCCACCACTGGGAGAAGGGATGCCAGAGGCTGAGATGAAAAAAGATAATCTAAAAAGTCAGTGTCATTGCTGTGTTTAGAAAACAGCTTCTTGGGAGATCATGGGGGTCAGTGGTATAGAGGGACCTGGCTTAGGGCTGGTCCCAGAGAAGGGGAGAGAGATTTCAAGAAGGCAAAGATGCTGCACAGCCTCCTGGCTTCTCTGCTTGCCTCTTGGCTGCCCCTGGCTGGCCCTGAACCTCACCATAATAGGTGTTCATGCTCCAACACCACTCCCACCACTGGCCTTATTTTCTCACCTCTCTTCTCTCCTTAGGGAGCCTTACCTTTCTCTGTGCTTCTAAAATCTCTAGTATCCAATTCTAAACCAGTGCACCCTTTATTTATCTGAGATTTCCCCCTAATTGATGGAGCTCTTGCTGTTTCCTGAGCATGTTTGCAGGTGCTTAGAATCAAGATGCCAGGCACCTTTCCTGTAGAGAGCAGCCAGTCTTGTGGGCCCAACAATCAATGAGACAAGGAATTACAATAAGGAGAGATGAGTCAGGTTGAGGGGAGGAGGGAGCTCTAGACTAGGACATCAGAGGTCTCCTGGTGCTGAGCCTAGGAGACAGCAATGAGTGATTGGAGCCTGGTAACAGGGATGGAGTAGGGAGCCTTTTAAGTTGGATATCAGTGTTTGCCAAGGCTCAGAGGTGATTGGGAGGGTCATGGTGGATAGAGGTGGAGGTTGTGACAGAGGAGAAATACAGCAATGGATAGGACCAGGCAGGTGAGATGCCATTTACAAAACACATTTTGAGCTTATCCCTAGGGCCACTGGTAATTTAAGGGAGGTTTCATAGGATCAAGATAGCACTTCCCTTTCAGTATTCTGTGTGTCTATCCATCTGGGTTCCTGATGTGGGGGAGCCTATGTTCTGAGGCTCCCCTGCCCACTTGATTTGCATTTTAGTGAGCAGGGGCTGATAGTGCTGGGGATCTCAGGGTCAGGGAGGTCAGAGACTCTGAAGAGGAGACATGTGGTTTGTACTAGGGACAGGATGACAGAGGCTGGAGAAGTGGAGTGGGATAGAATGATTTGGGAGGCAGCTGAGGCAGGCTTGGACATAGGTTTGGGAGAATCCTTGAGAAATGGGAAGTTGTCAGGGTGATTTGCTGATTGGAAGCCAGGAATTCCAATTCCCAGGATCTAAGACACTCCACTGTCTCTGGCTGCAAGCAGCACCTCCTTGCTCTGGCTTTGACTACTCACTCTTCTTTCTTTGACCTGTCAACTTCTGTTCTCCTATGCATGCTTTTCTGCTCTTCCTTTCCTAGACAGTTTGATATTCTACAGACACCAGCCCCTTCCTCACATGTCTAATCTACTCCCATGGCTTTCACTGGTACTCAGAAATTTTCTGAATTCACAAGAAAATTGAAAGCCAAGCAGAGAGCACACAAAGTATCCTCAGCCCCATTTCATTGTGTTTCTCTGTCTTCTTTGCCCCCAGACTCTGCATCATGGATTCTCTTTCAAAAGCAAATGGCACCTTTGCCATCCAGGTTTTGAAGATGCTGTGTCAAGACAGACCTTCACAAAATGTATTTTTTTCTCCCCTGAGCATCTCCTCTGCCTTGGCCATGGTGCTCCTGGGGGCAAAGGGGAACACCAAAGACCAGATGGCTCAGGTAAGCTTTCCTGTCAGCGATAAAGAGGGACTGGTCTGCAAGGCTTGTCTCCTATCCCCTCCTTGAGTTTTTCCAGAACTTTTGAGGAAGGAGGGGTGAGCCTGGACCATTTCATGGAGGGGATACAGGAGGAAGGGAGGGAGAGAGCTGAGGAGTTTCCTCCAGTGAGATGTTGTGAGGCTTGCTTGCAGGGGTCATTGTGTAATCTCTTTTTCATTAATAACATTCCTTGTATTTGTAAATTTTTTCTTACAATGTCTCCCTATATTGGTAGATACGTGTGCTTTTTTTGAAAGGATCAGTTCTTGAACTAATTGAGCATTTTGTGCTTTTCTCTAAACTCCCAGAATTTTTTCTCACCCTTTTCTAAAATTGTGCATTAGGAGTTTTGTTATATCATTATTTCCTTTGTAACATTAAGATAATTGATTGTGTTTAGCTATTTTTTGATCATATTTTTGGTTTGATAATACAACATTCATATTATTTTCTAAATTAAATAATTATTGAGAATCATTCTTTAGAAGAAAAGAAACATTTTTAGTGTTTACCTCATTGAGAATCGCCAAGGTCAGTGTGGAAACTCTCTTCAACTGCTGCTGCTGGCATGAAGGACTTAGGGATGTCTCCCCAGGTACAGCCACTCCACAGTCCCCTCCTTCTGTTTCAGTCTTGTCAGGGAGAGGAGCCTTCCAGTGACACCAATATAAAAATGGACATCCTACTAAAGGCTACATACGGGGCATCCCTATAATGAAAACAAAATGTGGGTTGTAGAGAGAACCTGAACCATGCAAGGACTCATTCACCTCATCAAGAATTTCCTTAAACTTGTAGCCTTGGAACAGTTGTTCACTTATGGGAAATAGTCCATTGCTATCCCCCAGATGAGGGATGTTTGGGCAGTGATGGTAAACTGGTCCTACATTACTGCAAATCTCAGGCCTGGACATGAGCTACAGAGGAAAAACAACTTGTTACTCAAAATGGTGTTTCACAGGGGGAAATGGTTCCAAGAAGTTCTAATGCTTGTTGTGAAAAGAGACTTAACAGATATGAGCTACTTAGCAAATGTCCACTATGACTCATGTTTATGCATAAGAAAACATCTGTAGAGTGAATAGACTAACAAAAATATGATTATGTTAATACACAAATATTCACAAAAGATTGCCATTATGTTACGCCTGTTGCTCCTGCCTGTTAATACTGTTGTTCCAGATCTGCCTCCAAGGTTGAAAAGACTGAAACTACATAAACCTGTATTACCACTTTTCAAAAGGATTCAAATTGGTTACTTCTGGAAATGGCATTCTGCCAATTTCTTTCATGGTAAAAATTAATTTAGTAAAAGGTCTTTCTTTTTGTTTTTAACTTATTCAGGAAACTTCAGTTTGTGTGGGATATGTTTATATTTTTTTCTGTTGAATTAACTTGTCAAACCAAGTCTCATTGACCTCTTAGCTGAATGCCTTGTATAGTCCAGTAGAGGGCAATCCAGCTGATACAAAGGTTTGGCAATTTGGTTGTACATCTTTACCAGGTTACAAGCCTTTTCTTGTTATTTTCTGGCTAATATTTACCAAAGAAAGCAGGTATTTTGACCAACTGGAAGACTGAGAAAATATATGTTGTTAAATTTAATTATTTGGGAAATGGAAGTAATTTTACAAATTCTAGAAAATTTAGTTTTATAGCTTTTTTCAATACTGTCATTTAAGATTGCATCCCAAAGTTGTGCTGTTCTGTCACTTATTTATACAATGTCAAAAGCTAGTGCTGAGTAATCTGAAAGAGAAAAATAGACAAGATGTTAGTTATTTGATTGATACATAGGAGAGTTATTTCTTTAGTAATTCTTTTTAATAATTAGTTAGTAGGTTAATTTCCATGTTGTTGGTATTTTATTTGTAGTGTTGTTGATTTTATATTTCCATCACTAACGTTATTGAATATAAATTGTGTCATTTGTGTATTTCAGAGTCAAATGAAACTCTTCTTGTGACATAATATGACACTTTTATTGAAATATAAAGTATCATATAATATACATATAGTATCTCTCTCTAGGGTACTGGGTTTATTTTTAAATTATTTTTTAATTTGTTTTAATTATACATGACAGTAGAATGCATTTATTCACTTTGATATAGCATACATAGATGAGATAAAATTTCTCATTTTTCTGAGTGTAAATGTTGTAGAATCATATTCGTTATGCAGTCACATATATACATAAAGTAATAATGTCTGTTTTATTCTAATATCTTTCCTATTCCCACATCCAATCCCCTCCGTCCCATCACTTCCCTCTACATAATCTAAGGTAACACTATTCTTCTCTAGTGGCTCCTGCCTTATTGTGAATTAGCATCTTCATATTAGAGAAAACATTCAAACTCTGATTTTTGGGGGGTTGGATTGTTTTGCCTATCATGATATTCTCCAACCCCATTCATTTACTGGAAAATGCCATTATTATCTGAGATGAGAATGGAAACCCCTGCATTTTATGAATCCATGAGTGATAAGCTTTTTTCCCATCCTTTCACCTTCAGCCTGTGGATCTTTGTCCATAAGGTGAATCTCTTGAGGACAGTGTATTGTTGGGGCTTGCTTTTTAATCCAATCTGCCAATCTACGTCTTTTCATTGATGAGTTTAGTCCATTAACATTCAGGATTATCATTGATATATGATTTGTGTTCCCTGTCTTTTTATGTATTTCTGGGTTTTGATTTCTTTTAGTTTCTCCTTTGGTTGAATATTCCTTTAGTGCAGGGTACTGTTCAAGAACTGATTTATTCTTATTAATCATATTGCTCATTTTTTACTCTTATTTCCTTTTAAATATTATGATGATGATTGCATTCCTGTCCAAATTTTTGTTTGGATTTTTAGTTTTTTGAACTGCATCTTCTTTGTAAATAAATAGAGGCAAGTTATTTTAATGTTTGAACTGCATTACTTTGTACATAAATAGAGGCAAGTTATTCTCTACTTCTGACAAATTTATGGTGTCCATAGGATGCAATATTTAACAATAGTCCCTTTTCTGAACCTACCTTGCCCCTTTCATTTTTTTTTCTATTGTTCATCTATAAACTATGCAGAGAGTTCTGTGCAGGTGCCAAACCCATATTTTTACTCAGGAGTTTCCTGGCCCCTCTCTCCACCTATCCCACCAGTGTCACTTTTCAATGTCAATCAACTTCCTCTCAAAGGATAAATTTATGCAGTATTTGAGAAAAAAAGTTTGCAAATTATTGTGGAGATCAAGAGCAAAACTGAGAGAATTTTGTTGCATTCCTTGATAGGCACTGTCTTTAAACACAGAGGAAGACATCCATGAGGGCTTCCAGATGCTTCTCAACCAAATGAACAACCCTGGGTCAAAGTACTTGCTTACAACAGCCAACAGGCTCTTTGGAGAGGAGAACTGTGATTTCTTCTCAGTAAGTTGAATCAGCAGAACAACAAAAGTTTTATTTAAAATACCTAGTGATATACAACCCAGAAAAGAGACTCTAGAGACCAGGAAGTATGGCATATTTGGGAGGCTGTGGCAAGAGGATGGAGAGTTAGAGACTAGCTTGGACAACCTAGTGACACCCTTGTCTCAAGAACAAAATGAACTGCCTTGGGACATAGCTCAGTAGTACAGCATTTGCCTAGCATGCTCAAGGCCCTGAGCTCAATCCACAATACAAAAACAAAAGGACAATATTTGAGAGAACTTGAGAAACTCACAGTAAACTATTTTTAGTAAAAACCCAATTCTACAATCATAACTTATATTATTTCAATTTATGCAATGTCTCAAATATCATTTATTAACTCTGATTTTTCAGGGCTCTGAAAATATCTCTTACAAACTAAAATGTTTCACCATTAAGTAGCTTAAGATTTGATCATGATTTTAATTTTAAGAAAAGCCTAAAGCTAGCATTCAGAATGCTTTGAAGCTCACTGTCATTTTATTGAGCAACCTGGCCACCTGAATTATTTCTCTCCAAAGACATTTAAGGAGTCCTGTCTTCAGTTCTACCACTCGGAGCTGGAGCTGCTGTCCTTTACCAAAGATTCAGAGAAGTCCAGGGAGCATATAAATGCTTGGGTCTCAAAAGAAACGAAAGGTCAGAATTATAAGTTATTTCATTCTCTTCCCACCCCACCCCTTGTTCTCCTCTCCTCTGCCCTCTACCTCTTCTCCTCATTGCTAATGTCACTGGTGTTGCAGAACCATCAGAGCAAGGTTGCCTGGCTGAGCCTCTTGGTGCCTGTGAACCTTAGTGTCTCACAGAAGATCTGATCAATGCTCAGGTTTTCAAAATCAGACAATTAATGCTGTCTGTTGTTCCAGGGCCAGAGTGGCTGATGCAAGTATAAAAAGAAACTCATAAGCCAGATTTCCCATATAATACTTTACATGTCACTGGCCTGTATTGTTCTCACAGCAGGTGCCTGTCATCTATGGGAACAGATCAATGGCCAGATCTTCCCAAGTCATGCCCTTGGCCCTCTTCTTCCTGGGGTCAGTTTGGACTTCACTTCTGCCACTTTTACATGTTAAGATGAGTTCACCTACTTCTTTTTTCCTATCTCTTATTTAAGTGCCCTTCCCAAGACTTGAGAAGCCTAGATTTGATTAGTCAACTACAGAGCCTCTCTGAGAACTGATCCATTCCACAGATTGAAAACACCCTGCTTGTGAGGTTAAAACAAACTCATTTCTGTTTTAGAGTGTGACAAGCTCTAACCTTGGTTCTCAAGATCAATAATGGTTTGATGTTTGAACCATCCAGGCACTTACACACCACTAGGAATGTCCCTATTTCAGCTAACAAATGTGATACTAAAAAATAGAGGTAGTACATTCCACTATTTCTTCTTCAAATCTTTTCTTCTTGTGCCCTCTAGAGGCAGCAAATTAGCAGGGATGCTCTTAGTTCCTTGGAACTATACCTCTTGATATACAGGGAAAGAAGGACATACCTTCACCTACCCAAATCATTATCTGTTCCAGGGATTCCAGGCACCAGGAGGGTGCAATCATAATATCTCTTCTGTAGTTTCCAGAAACTCCTCCTATGTCCCTGCTCTGGAGCTATTCAATTCTGACTGCCTCTAGAATGTTGCCAGGTAGCTGTACAATGTTAGAACTGGGACTGACCACAGGGCCTTAGACCTGACACTGCTCTTACCCACAGCAGGTAATGTCAGCTCCTACCCAGCCCCTCTCTCCTTTGCTGCTTGTCTTCTTCTCCAACCTGGTGTCAAGTTTCTGATTTGTACCAACCTGCTTTCCTATAGTGACTTAGAAGTCTTTCACCATCATCAACTTGGTAGCTATTCCAGTGTCTGTCATCATGAATACCACTCATAGCTGGGATTTTTTACTTTTATACACATCATCCAAACTCAGCACATTTGAAAACAGAATCTTTGGATCTCCAAGACATTGTGTCATAAATATTCACCACATATTCAGAAGAACCAACTGATAGAGTTTGTGCTTGTCTTCAAAGGTAAAATTCCAGAGATGCTACCAGTGAACTCGATTGATGAGCTGGTCAGGCTGGTTCTTGTCAATGCCATCTACTTCCAAGGAAAGTGGGACAAGCCATTTGACAAATCATGCACGGAAGAAATGGCTTTCAAAGTAAACCAGGTAGGGAGAGATTTAAAAAATTATGCTATTCTGATGAAAAAATTGAATAGGAAATTTAAATTTGTAAAAGTATATGTGGTTAATCATAATTTCAAACTTATCATCTCTTTTAATGAATTATAAACTCATTGAAAAAATGATGCAAATAAATAATACTTGCTGTCTATTATGTTTTACATACTATTAGCACTCTAACTGCCTCTGATGAACTCTCATACATAAGTTGCTTACATAGAAAGCAAAAAGAAGATTATATATATACATCTTTTTTGCCCCTTTTCATACTGTTATAAATATTGTGCTCATGTAGTCATTCTTCTCAGGAGGAGAAAAGGACAGTGCAGATGATGTGGCAGGAAGACAATTTTAACTACATCTACATCAGTGAGTTCCAGACAAAGTTGGTGGAGCTGCCCTACGCTGGCAAGACACTGAGCATGATCGTCCTGCTCCCAGATGAGGACCTTAGTGTGGTGAGTCAGGAGGGGCTGCACACCTTTGAACTCAGAATTTCAGTGGGAAGAATTGGGTACACCCTGTGCCTTTCTTTCACAATATCTCCAACCCAAAGCCCAAATAGCCCAGTCCTCCTTGCTTCCTTGTGATATGATCCTTATAGAAAGAGAGTCAACCATCCTCTCAATGGTAGCAGTGCACTGTGATGATCTAAAGGGTCTCTGTGAGCAGAGCAGCTCCCATGGGCTTTCCCTCTCTTCAGGTCCCTAACTGTGAGGATGAGTTTCCACAAACAGTGCCTCATTCCACCTTAGACAGATGTCCCTGTCCTGGAGAGGCTCACACTGAGAGCCCTTCCTTTCCCAGTCTCTTTTGCTTGCTAGCAATGATTCATTGTGTTAAAACTAAGCCTCCTTCAATCCAATAAATCCATTAGAAAAGCACCACTGACTCATCTAGAGGCTTTTCACAAATAAACATGTTTTGCTAGTGGATGGATAAGGAGGGGCAGCCACAGTCTTCCTGCAGGGAAATGACATATGAGCTTGCACGTGGTGTGGTGAACAAGTCAGAGCTCTCACAAGCTTCTGGGCAGCTGAAGGAGCTACCCATCCTGTGTGGGCAGTCAACATGGAATGTTCAAGGAAATGTCTGTGTGTCCTTAGATACGTGCCATAGTCTGAATATGAACTTGTGATTCTGGTCTTTCAGGTGGAAAATAACCTGACTTTTGAGAAATTCATAGCCTGGACCAAGGCAGCCTCTTTGCAGAATATTGGATTAGAAGTTCTTCTTTCGAGATTTAAACTGCAGGAGGATTACGACATGCAGTCTGTGCTTCAGCGTTTGGGAATGGTTGATGCCTTCCAACATGGCCAGGCTGATTTCTCTGGAATGTCAACTGAGACAGACATGTGTCTATCCAAAGTTGTGCACAAGAGTGTCATGGAGGTGAATGAAGAAGGCACTGAGGCTGCAGCAGCTGACATAGATGAAGTGTTTGACTGCACATCATGGTCACCAAAGTTCTGTGCTGACCAGCCCTTCCTTTTCTTCATTAGGCATAACAGAACCAACACTCTTCTGTTCTGTGGCAGGTTCTCATGTCCCTAAGGGTTGTAATTCCCCTCCATGGAGACTTTCCATCTTTTCATGTCCCCCAATTCCCTTTACAGTTCACAAGGATGGGCCTTTAGGTGAACACCAAGTAGAAAAATGAGGGCAGGGTCCTAAGCCTTCTAAACAACTTGCAAGTGTGATCTCATGATGCACCACACTGAGCTGTCCCCCATACTGCCCACTCATTTGTACCACAGAACTAGGTCATGGCCAATTGGCTATCCTGATTCCCTGTTGTATTTAGATGTGTTCCGTATAGAGGCCATATGATAGCTTGCAAACTTTCCCTTAGATGGCCCCAAACACATTCTCACTCATTCCACATGCAATTCCTGCTTTCTTGGAACTTCAAACTTGTCACACAGCTGCCTTAGCCTGAATGCCTCAATAATAATAAATGCTGGTATATACTGTTACTACCATTCTAGTTTAAAGAGAAAACAAACTTTAGTCTGGAGGTATGTCTCAGTTGTTCAGCAATTGTCTAGCACATGTGAGGCATTGGGTTAGACCCTCAACACCACATAAAAAATAAAATAAATAAAACAAAAATATTATGTCCATCTATAACTAAAAGAAAAAAACTTTAATGCTTATTTTAATTTGGTCTCTCATTACCATTCACCATTCACCATATATGTTTTGCATTGCAATAGATAATAGGAACACAAGGAGACAGAGTCATGGCCCTTTGACACCTGCTCTTTAATGTGTGTCCCCAATTTATACAGTGTTTATGACAACCAGATTGCACAGTTGAATAGCTTTGAACTACCATGTAGCCCCCTTGGAGCTAGGACACCTTGCCTGGTGGTGTTGCATTTCTCTACCTCCAACCCAAACAGTTAAATGCCATTAGTCCTTTAAAGTTCTGTTCAAATGTCATCTTCTTCAAGACATTTTCCCATTTTTCATAATCAGATGTAAATCTTTGAACTTTTACAATAACTGCCGATGATAGTTGCATTGCTTATTTATTAATCATTTTTATTATTTGTCTTTTGACTAGGCCTTAAAATATTTACAATTTGTGATTATATTCTACATGCTATAGTGCAGTAATAAATAATTTGATCATATATAATCTCTGTAGTATGTATGCAACTAAATACAGAATAGTAACTTTTCCCATTGCTAATAAAACAAAGAGACTGCATATAGATAGAAACAAGTCAGTCATTAGCTTCACAATTTGCCTAGAAATGATCTATAAATGCATTTTCCACTGACTACTTACCATAAAATGTAAAGAGGGAGTTAAATAAAAATTTCTTTGTTGGTTCCTAGCATATGAAAGATGTTATATTCTATTTTAGCAGGGCCAGTATATGGAAAATAAGGAAATTAAATGTTATTACAAAAATGAAGGAGTTATGAGATTCTGGTTAAAGAGGGTACTAAATGAGAATAACATATATGTAAAGAATCCAAAACAAAAAAGCAGTTGTTTTTAAAGTCCTCTAGGTGCATTGTAAGCATATAGGGTTTTATTCCAGTGTGTATTTTTAAACAATGGAAGTGTCAAAAATTAGGGTCGACTGTGTTAGACTAAATGACTTTATTGTATAGGCTGCATGGAATACAACTGTATTATACTTATCATAGAGAAGCATAGTTTGCATCATATTATGGCAGGTTATACTCAATGAAAACCTTCCAGAATCCTTTTATTTTAGAATATCCTGTAAACAACTAGAGCACCAGAGGATGATTGTACAACACTACATGTTCCCTTGAATAAAACTGAAGAGGAATTTTGAATAATATTTTTAAAAAGGAAAAGAAAATGTAAAAAGGTACTTAGAGTCTTACTTTCTAAGTACAGAATCCCCTACCCAATTCAAGACATCTTAATCTCCATCAAGAACAACAACAAAATAAGTTTTGTAGTGCTGTTAAATCTATCATTATAAATACAACTGGTGCAAACTGGTCAAATGGAGTCAACAGACACATAAGCATTTGAGGAACATTCCATATCCAAATGATAATAGTCATATGAACACATGACCCTGGCTTGATTCAGTTTCTCATGAATATAATTTTCATTCAACTCTCATTTTGTAAGTCAATAAGTATATATTACCATATTATTCTCTCATAAGTAGAATTCATTGTAAGTAGACATCTCAAAAATTAGATAATTTAAATAAGTTGGTAAGATAAAATTCAGAATGTCTAAAATTAGCCAGGAGCAGTGGCTCACACCTGTAATCCCAGTGGCTCCAGAAAATGAGGCAGGAGGTTTTGAGTTCAAAATCAGCCACAGCAAAATCAAGACACTAAGCAATTCAGGGAGATGCTGTCTCAAATAAGAAAGTAGGGCTGGAGATGTGGCTCAGTGGCCAAGTGCCATTGAGTTCACTCCCTGGTACCCCTCTCCAATAAATAAATAAGTTAATAAAATGTCTAAAATTGTTAGCATTTTTTCCCAGATTGCTGGCCATTCAGGATTATATTTATCTCTGTTAGGTGTTTAAGATGCAATGTCCATTGCTTTCTCTTTTAAATATAAACTTTTAGGTTTGACAAAGAAATAATTTGTTAACTATGCTGGTCTGATATCTTGGTTTTCATAGTAATTTAAAAATGGGCAAATTAGGTAAATATAAGAAAGTAAAAGTTTATAAATGGGGACGAAACATCTGAATCATTTATATATTACAACAATGACAAATCAATTGGCTAAATGTAAATTCAAGTAGTCTTAGCTTCATGATAATATCTATTAAATGTCTTTTTATAAAATATTGATAGATAGGAAAACAACTTACATTTGCTCTTCCCTGGATATTTACTTAAAAATAAAGCTTTACTGAGTACAGAGGCACCTGCCTGTAATATAAGTGGCTATGGAAGCTGAGGCAGAAGGATTGCAAGTTCAAAGCCAGCCTTAGCAATTTAGCAAGAACCTACCTAAACAACTTACTGAGACCTTGTCTCTAAATAAAATAAAAAAAGGGCTGGGATGTGTGGTTAGTGGTTAAGTGTCCCTAATTTCAATAAAAAATGGCTTTTAAGAGTTAATGTTGGAACTAACATCTGCAATTCTATACAGAAAGAAAGACAAAGGGAGAAAGACCTTAAGCCTTAACATGCATTTTGATGAAAATATTGAAAAATGTGGTATTGTATCTTATTAAAAAGCAGGAATTTCTCTAAATTTTAAAGATTTATATGGTTTGTTTCAACCTGTAAATTTAAATTTAAGAGAGGAAAAAAAAGGCAGAACAAACCTTTTCTCTTATTTCAAACAAAATGTTGAGGGGAAAAATACAAAGAAAGTTAAAAGGATGAGGATATATCTTTTAGAAAGTGTTTATTGGGCTGGGGATGTGGCTCAAGCGGTAGCACGCTCGCCTGGCATGCGTGCGGCCCGGGTTCGATCCTCAGCACCACATACCAACAAAGATGTTGTGTCCGCCGAGAACTAAAAAAATAAATAAATAAATATTAAAAATTCTCTCTCTCTCTCTCTCTCCTCTCTCTCTCTCTCTCCTCTCTCTCTCTCTCTTAAAAAAAAAGAAAGTGTTTATTAATGAGGAAAGATTTTTGTATATAAGTTATGATGTTTGCCTTAAAGTAAAATGACTGGATTGTTTCAAAATGGGAAGAGAAATAAGCAAAAAGCTCAAAAGCTAAAGGTTTAAACAAGTTGCAGAGAGTCTAAGCAGGTTGCAGGTTTGTGAAGGACAAATGTCCTAAAGGGAAATGTATGTGTAATTATGCTGGCTATAATTAAGAGGAATTATTTGCAGGGTTTTCAAAAATGATAATTTAATCCTCTGGATATAAAAACAGAATCTAGGTCTCTATGTGGCTGTTTTTGTTTGTTTGTTTGTTTCATTTTGTTTTGTTCTTTTACCAGGGTTTTTGATCTCAGGTGCACTTAAGCACTGAGCCACATGCCCAGCCCATATTAACCTTCATGCTATATAAAGAACTCAAAAAAACTTAACACCAAAAAACAAATAACCCCATCAACAAATCGTCTAAGGAACTGAATAGACATTTCATAGAAGAAATACAATTGATCAGCAAATATATGCAAAAATGTTCAATATTTTTAGCAATTAGAGCAATGAAAATCAAAACTATTCTAAGATTTCATCTCATTCCAGTGAGAATGGCAATTATGAAGGACACAAGCTACAATAAATGTTGGCAACGATGTGGAGGAAAAGGTACACATTGCTTATGGGACTGCAAATTGGTGCATCCATTGTGGAAAGCCAAATAGATATTCCTCAGAAAACTTAGAATGCAATCATTATTTGACCCAGCAATTGTACTCCTCAGTTTATACCTAAAAGGCTTAAAATCAGCATACTACAGTGATGCAGCCACATGAATGTTTACAGCAGCTCAATTCTTATTAGCTAAATTATGGAATGAACCTAGGTGCCCTTCAACAGATTAATGGGTAAAGAAAGTGTGGTATATACACACAATTGAATATTTGCCTTAAAGAAGAATGAAATCATGGCATCTGTGGGTAAATGGATGGAACAGGAGAATATGCTAAATAAATAAGCCAATACCCCAAAGCTAAAGGCTGAATGTTTTCTCTAACATGTGGATGCTAATTCACAATGGGGGAAGAGGTTGGGGGAAGAATAGAGAAACTTCAGATTAGGCAGATGGCAGTGAAAGGATGGGGAGGGATATGGGGAAAGAAGGATAGCAGAATGAATCAGACACTAAAAACCTATGTGCATATATGAGTACACAACCAGTGTGATCGACATCATGTACCACCAGAAGAATGAGAAGTTATACTCAATTTATGTATAATGTGTCAAAATGCATTCTATTGTCATGTATAATCAATTAGAAGAATTTTTTTTAAAAAAAGAGATAGAAAGCAACCTGATCAGATTAAAATTCTAAAATGAACTGTGACCAAAAATGTGGGGTTGAATACAATATTATCATATGCCAACAGCAAAAATGGGATTTTTTATGATGGGGTGAGGATGGGTGGTGGTTGAGACACCTGGGAATCTGCAGACATGGGAGCCAAAGGGTCACACAGGTGTCTAGCTTGTGGGTAAAGTGTCATTTGTGTGACAGTAATTGAGAAGAGATAAGGTATGGTTGGGAGCTTTCTGACCAGGGAGTTGACCTGTCACTCTCTCCCCTTATACCCTGCTAGGACTTTCATGAAATAATTTGAGTTTTATGAAAAAGAAAACTCACAAGCAGTGTGATAAGAATAATTCTGGGAACTGGAAGAACTTATAGAGGCCACAATTACATAAATGAAGGCTGCCAACTGTCCTAGGTGTTAACTTTTCTTAATCCATAAGAGAGTGACCCTTTCAGGTACATAGAGAATATTTGACAGTGATCATAATGTAGTTGATGTCATGGGCCTCAACAATTCCCAGCTGGGCA
The DNA here is from genome assembly GCF_964194105.1 of Spermophilus citellus. Taxonomy (NCBI): domain Eukaryota; kingdom Metazoa; phylum Chordata; class Mammalia; order Rodentia; family Sciuridae; genus Spermophilus; species Spermophilus citellus. The sequence goes on from NC_138186.1 coordinate 22,981,823, forward strand.
ATGCTATTAATTACCAACAGATGTAGGCTCAAGCAATCTCTAGGGCACATTGCTATGCTCTGTAATTTAGGTCTAGTCCTTAATCTTTTACAAAAAAAAAAAAATTAAACTTTTATACATTGTAATTGAAAGGTTGATATTTTATGTCAGAGAAACAATTCACTAATAACAGCCATGCTCAATACTATCTCCTGGTAGAACTCTCCTGATAACAAGGGTTATTATAGCACTTTTCATGGTATGCTTCATATTTTAGTTAAATTACCAGGATCCAAAAAAATACAAAGATAAATAAGAAGTGGGTCTGTCCTCAAGGAGCTATGGTCAGCCTCTGCAAATTTCAAACAGGAACACCAATGGTAACTCAAAGAAGTATAAGTGTTAAAGGAGGTGCCATATAAAGCAACTAAGCGTCAAGAAAGTGAATGAGCATTTTTTTCATGTATTTGTTGATTGATTGTATATTCTTCTCTGAGAAGTGTCTCTTCAGACCTTTGGCCCATTTGTCGATTGGGTTATTTGTTTTCTTATTGTTTAATTTTTTGAGTTCTTTGTATATTCTGGATATTAGGGCTCTATCTGAAGTGTGAGGGGTAAAAATGTGTTCCCAGGATGTAGGCTCCCTATTTACCTCTCTTATTGTTTCTCTTGCTGAGAAAAAAACTTTTTAGTTTGAGTATGTCCCATTTGTTGATTCTTGATTTTAACTCTTGTGCTATAGGTATCCTATTAAGGAATTTGGAGCCTGACCCCACAAGATGGAGATTAGAGCCAACTTTTTCTTCTATTAGACGCAGAGTTTCTGGTTTGATTCCTAGCTCCTTGATCCATTTTGAGATAACTTTTGTGCATGGTGAGAGAAAGGGATTCAATTTCATTTTGTTGCATATGTATTTCCAGTTCTCCCAGCACCATTTGTTGAAGATGCTATCCTTTCTCCATTGCATGCTTTTAGCACCTTTGTCTAATATAAGGTAGCTGTAATTTTGTGGATTGATCTCTGTATCCTCTATTCTGTACCATTTGTCCACCCGCCTGTTTTGGTACCAGTACCATGCTGTTTTTGTTACTATTGCTCTGTAGTATAGTTTAAAATCTGATTTCGCTATACTGCCTGTTTCACTCTTCCTGCTTAGAATTGCTTTTGCTATTCTGGGTCTTTTATTTTTTCAGGTGAATTTCATGATTGCTTTTTCTATTTCTGCGAGAAATGCTGCTGGGATTTTGATTGGCATTGCATTAATCCTATAGAGTACTCTTGTTAATATCGCCATTTTAATGATGTTAGTTCTGCCTATCCATGAACAACGTATATCTTTCTTTCTTCTAAGGTCTTCTTCTATTTCTCTATTAGGGTTCTGTAGTTTTCATTGTATAGGTCTTTCACCTCTTTTGTTAGGTTGATTCCCAAGTATTTTTTTTGAGGATATTGTGAATTGGGTGGTTGTTCTCATTTCCATTTCAGAGGATTTGTCACTGATATACAGGAATGGTATTGATTTATGCGTGTTGATTTTATATCCTGCCACTTTGCTGAATTCATTTATTAGCTCTAGAAGTTTCTTGGTAGAACCTTTTGGGTCTGCTAGGTATAGGATCATGTCATCCACAAATAGTGATAATTTAAGTTCTTCTTTTCCTATCTTTATGCCTTTAATTTCTTTCATCTAATTGCTCTGACCAGTGTTTCAAGAACTATGTTGAATAGAAGTGGTGAGAGAGGGCATCCCTGTCTTGTTCCAGATTCTAGAGGGAATGCCTTCAATTTTTCTCCATTTAGAATGATGCTAGCCTGAGTTAGCATAGATAGCTTTTACAATGTTGAGGTAAGTTCCTGTTATCCCTAGATTTTCTCATGTTTTGAACATAAAGGGATGCTGTATTTTGTCAAATGCTTTTTCTGTGTCTATTGAGATGATCATATGGTTCTTGTCTACTGATGTGGTCAATAACATTTATTGATTTCTGTATATTGAACCAGCTTTGCATGCTCACCATCTCTAGCAATCAGAGAAATGCAAATTAAAACCACTCTAAGATACCATCTCACTCCAGTAAGAATAGCAGTCATTATGAAGTCAAACAACAAGTGCTGGCAAGGATGTGGGGAAAAGGGTACACTTGTACATTGCTGGTGGGACTGCAAATTGGTGTGGCCAATTTGGAAAGCAGTATGTAGATTCCTTGGAAAGCTGGAAATGGAACCACCATTTGACCAGGCTATTCTCCTTCTCGGACTATTCCTAAAAAGGCCTAAAAGGCCTAAAAAAGAGCATACTACAGGGATAAAGCTATATCAATGTTCATAGCAGCACAATTCACAATAGCTAGACTAAAAAGGCCTAAAAAGAGCATACTACAGGGATAAAGCTATATCAATGTTCATAGCAGCACAATTCACAATAGCTAGACTGTGGAACCAACCTAGATGCCCTTCAATAGATGAATGGATAAAAGAAAATGTGGCATTTATACACAATGGAATATTACTCAGCACTAAAAAATAACAAAACCATGGCATTTGCAGGGAAATGGATGGCATTAGAGCATCCATTAGAAATGGATGGCATTATGCTAAGTGAAGTTAGGCAATCCCTAAAAAACAAATGCCAAATGTCTTCTTTGATATAAGGGGCCGGGGGGGGGGGGCGACTCAAAACAGAGCAGGGAGGGAGAGCATGAGAAGAAGATTACCATTAAACAGGGAGGAGAGGTGGGAGGGAATGGGAGAGAGAAGGGGAATTGCATGGAAGTTGGAAAGAAACCCTCATTGTTATACAAAGATACATATAAGAGGATGTGAGGGGGAAGGGAAAAAAGAGAGAGAGAGAAATGAGTTTCAGTAGATGGGGTAGAGAGAGATGATTTGAGGGGAGGGGAGGAGAGGGGGATAGGAAGGGGATAGGAAGAGCAGCAGAATTCAACAGACATTAGTATGGCAGTATTATAAACGTGGCTGTATAACCAATGTGATCCTGCAACCTGTACACATGGGAAAAATAAGAATTCATACCCCATTTGAATCAAATATATGATATATGTCAAGATGAATGTAATGTTTTGAGCAACTAATAAAAAAGGAATGTGAATGAGGATAAATCTCAATAAGGTCAAGATGCAAATGGAATAGGCCTTTGATAGGGGACTTACAGGTTCAGCAGGGTATTAGGAGGTACACATGGTAGAAACAATCAGTCTAGGGAGAAAAAGAGGTATCAGCAGTTCTGCTTCACTAGAAAAATGTTTCTAAGTTGCAGCACAATTAACATTTTGGGTCACATCACCTTTTGTTATAGTCAGAGTCTAACATTTTAAAGATTTGTAGCAAAATCCTCACCTCCACCCAAGAGATGTCAGTGGCATATCTGTCGCCAATTATGACAACCAAGAATGTGTCCAGAAAATGCCAAGTGTCCCCTAGGATGTGGGGGCAAAATCATCTTGAACAACAACTACTGATACAGAATATATGCAAGCACATAGACACATACATACAAGGATACACCCATATACACATGCATGAATATATGTGTGGATCAGGAAAACCCAGTCCTGGTGTTATGACAACAGGTTACCAAAGGTGGAAGATGCCATGAGAACAAAGAGGCAGACAGATCCAGGGTTGCACTAAAGGCAATTTACTAAGGATTCATGGACAGAAGCATGTTTAGGGCAGCAACAGTGCAAGGGAATCCCTGCAGCCCAAGGCAGGAAGAAGGGGGAATGCTAAGCTAGACAAAGGGGGGCCATGACCACTGGAATGCACCTGAATTTTCACAAAAATTATTAAAATACCCAATATCATTTTAATAAATAATCCAGGCATCAGAGGCCAGCACCATATGCTCAGCTATCTTAATGATGTGGTTTGTTCTATAGGGTCTGGGATGCATGCTAGGGTCACCTGATAGCAAAATGGTGGTTATTGCAAAACTGTATAGCTGAGGTGAGTTATAGTGAGTGGGCCTCAACCTAGGTGGTGTCAATGGAATGGCAAAGAAAGAGTGAGCCAGAGGGATTTTAAGAGCAACTTTGTTGAATGCATTACCATTTAAGATATTAAACATATTTAATGTATAAAATTGGCTGAGTTTTGAGATATTTTTATACTCAAGAAATCAATGTTACTGTCAAGATAGTGAAAAGATCCACAAGTCCCCGAAATTTCTTCATTTCCCTTTATAATCCCTCCATCCTTCTCTGGAGCCCAATCCTCAAGCAGTCATTGATCTTTCTGTCACTGCAGATTGGTTTGAAATTATTGGAATTTTATATAATTAAATCATACAATGTTATTCTTTTGGGGGGGATGGCTTCTTTAACTCAGCCATATGCTATCATTTGAATGTCTCTTCCAACATTCATATTAATTTATTTTCTTTTGGGCTATTGGGGTTGAACCCAGGAGTACTTATCACTAAGCCATATCTCAGCCCTTGTAGTTTTTATTTTGAAACAGGATCCCACAAAGTTGCTTAGAGCCTCATTAAGCTGCTTAAGCCCTTGCTGAATTGGTGGAACTGTCTTGAATTTGGGATCCACTTGCCTCACCTTTGGAGCTACTGGGATTACAAACCTGTGGCAAAACCCTGCTGTCATATTGAAATTGAACTACATTTGTAAGTGTTAAGAGGTGGGGAGTTTATGAGGCCATGGCTATGCTCTCATGAAGGGATAAATGCTATCACTGTGGGAGCAGGCTCCTGATAAAAGGGTAAATTCAGGATCCTTCCTGTCCTTGTGCTCACTTACCTTTAGTCATATTATGATGCAGCACAAAGGCCCTCACCAGAAGCCAGCACCATGCTCTTGGACCTCCCACTCCCAGAACTGTGAGCCAAGTAGACTGGTATTGTTTAGCAATTACCCAATGTGTTTTGCGATGATATAGCGACAGGAAATGGACTAAGATCTGCAACGCGACCAGCATGCCAGCTTCATAAAAGAGGTTCAAAGCATAAAAATTAACTAGTGAGTTTTAAAATTAAAGAGACATAACTCTCATTATCTTTAATGCCCAGCTCCAGAGACGGCTTCTCCTAGCTCCCGCATCCAGCCACCTAATGCGGTGGCGAGGTTAATACAAGAGGCGAGAGAGAGAGAGAGAGAGAGAGAGAGAGAGAGAGAGAGAGAGAGAGAGAGAGAGAACACGCCAGGGAGTGAGCTTTTATTGGGGAACAAAAAAATTCAAGGGAAAATTCCATCCAATGAAGGTCGAGGGGGGCAGCATTCCAAGGTCAGGGTCAGTGATTGGTCTTCGGGTCAGTGGCCAGGCACCCCTCCACACGGACAAGCCCTTGCACCTGGGATAGGGTAAGGAAGGCTCTGGCACAGTTGTGTCTAAGCGACTCTCACCCAACTAGGGAGGTAATTCAAATCACGTGTGAGAATGGCTTCCCAAACTAAGATAGTTTAATTTGAGGCTTATCTTTGTTATTGAGTGTATCAATAATCAACAATTTATTTTTTGTTGAGTATTATTGTGCCACATGGTTATATCAGTTTCTTTATTCCTTCATCTGCTGATTGGCATTCACTCACCAAGGCAGGAGGGAGACTTGATCAATTCTATTCAATTTTTTGCTATACAGGTAAAACTTAGAAACTATTCTCTACAAATCTTTGAGTAGGCATATGCTCTCCTTTGTAGTACATAGCTTAAAATTAAATGGCTGGGTTTTATGTCAGGTGATTTTTTATCATTTTAGGAAATTGTTTTCCAAAGTAGTTAGTGTACTAATTCACATTTCCACCAGCTGTATGGACAATCTTTTTCATTTTAATCATTGTTTTCAATGACTAATGATGTTGAACATTTTTTAGTGTGATTGTCTTTTCCTTGTTGTAGGGCCTGTTCACATCTTTCTGCCCACTTCACAAATTTGGGGTGTTTTTTTCCTACTATGTAATATGTTTTATACACTAGGAAAAAATATTCTCTTTCAAATATATATCTTACAAGTATTTTGCCCTTGCCTATGGCTTGGTTTTGAAAAGAAAAGAGTGTTTGTTTTGTTTTGATTTGTTTTAATAAAACCCAATATATTGTGCTTTTATTTTATAATTTGATCCTTTCATTTGTCATGCCGTGTTAAAAATCTCTTTGATAAATTCAATGTTACTCACATATTTTTCTTGTATTTTCTTTTGAAAACCATGCAATTTTTTTAGCTTCTTCTTTTATTTCTTTCTTTTTGGTGCTGGGGATTGAACAAAGGGCCTTTTTCATGAGGTGAGCACTCTACCAACTGAACAATATTCGCAGCCCCCTGGATCTCTGCTTTCTTTTGTAGTAAATTTTTGATATTAAAATTACATAAAGGGAATAAACATTGAGATTCCCATTTTTGCATATTTGTATCCAATTGTCCCATAGCTACCTGTTGAAGAGATTGTACTTTCACCATAGATTTGCCTTAGCACATTTATTCTCAAGTAATTCATTATATATGTGTGGGTCTATATCTGGGCTCTCTGTTCTCTTCCACATGTCTATAAGATATAGACATATTTGTAGATATCTATATATCTCCTTAATTTTAGTACCATGTTCTTGATTACTGAAGCTTTTTTATGACTTAAAATCAGGTAGTTTCAACTGTTGAGAGCCACGCCGGCCGAGTCGGAATGGCCCCTGGCATTTTTGCCAGAAGTAGTGGTTGAGAGGTGATGCCATCGAGCCATTAAGATGATGACTTTTAAATTCTCGTGGAGTTCCCATTGAGTTCCCGTTGAGCTCTCACGGGGATTCCTGAAGAGTCCTTGTTGGTTGGTGAAGTTCCTGGTGGGGAGAGTTCCGGTTGGTTTGTGGTGGTTCCTGGAGGAGCTGCATGGGTGGCATTTGGGAGAGTTACCGGGGAGTGTGCTGGTGGAGTTTGGAAATAAAGTTTGTTCCTGCTTGAGTGGCTTGAGATTTGTGCCCAGCCAGACTGTGGCATTCAACCTTTCAAATGTTTACTTATTTTCTAAGTTGCTCAAGTAGAATTATCCTAGGTCATTTGCAATTCCATGTAAATTTTAGAATGAGTTTCCACATTTCTATAAAAAGGCTGCTGAGATTTTGATTGGAATTGCATTCATGAACAGATTAATTTAGGGAGAATTGACACACTAACAATATTGAATCTTCCAATCAATGAGTACATTGTCATTTTTTCTTTTGTTTTACATCCTTTCTCTGAGCGCTGATTGTAGTTTTCAGTGTATAGGTCTTACATATATTTCAAAAACTTTATTTTTAAGTATTTCACACTAATTCTAGTGAAAGTGATATTTTAAAAAGTATTCTCAGTTTCTGATTATTCATTATGCATACATAGATATACAATTGATGTTTATGCATACTATCGCCTTTACTGAAATTTTGTTAAATATTAGTTTCAGTAGCTTCTTGAATATTTATTAGAATTTTCTACATGTATGGTCATGTTGTACATGAAAAAAGGCAATTTTAGTTTTTGCTGCACAATTGGATGCCTTTAATTTCTTTTTCTTGCTTCATTGAATTGGTTAAATCTTACACTACAACACTGAAAAGGAGTTATGAGAACAGAAATCCTTGCTTTGGTCTTGTTTATAGAGTGAAACTATTCAGCCTTTCACCATTAGATATGTTAGCTGTAGGATTTTTATTGTCTTTTCCTTTGTTTTTTTGTAGATGTCCTTTATTAGGGTGAGGAAGTTATCATCTTTTTCTAGTTTGCTGAGGGTTTTGTATTAGTAAAAAATCAATGTCCGATTTTTTAATGTTTTTTCTGTATCTATTGAGATCATCATATTGAGATAACCATGAACATAGTATTTTCATGCTAGAATTAAATTGATTGTGTTTTAAATTGTGCTCAGCATGATGGCACATGCCTATGACCCCAGCTCCCCAGGAGACTGAGGCAGGAGGATCACAAGTTAAAGGCCAGTCTGGGCAACCTAGCAAGAACTTACCTGAATATAAAATAAAAACTGCTCAATGGTAAAACAATATTCATGAGGCCCTAGGTTTAATTCTTAATATCACAGCATATAAGGAGAACAAACACTTTCTATCTCACTGAATCCCTACTTTGTTTAAGGCAGGGACTCAGAATACCGACTTACAGGACTTTCCTCCCCTAAAATCCCAGCCTGTCATTCTACCTTTACTTTCTAGAAGTAGGAAAGCCCAGAGTTCTAACTTCTGTGCTCTGCCCCAGCCCCCCTGGTGTTTCCACAGCCAATGCCCCAAGGCACTTTGCAGGCTGCCTATGGTTGTAAGTTTCAGAGCACTTTTCAGTTTCCAAATCTTTGTACACACCATGTGGTACCCAACAAGAGTGGCCAAACCTGAATCTGGCATGGTGTTCCAGTGTCATTGGAAGAGGTGAGGCAGTGGAGTGAGCAGGTGATAATGACCCATCCCTGGGCAGAGGGGAGACCCTTTCCTTGCCTTGACCCAGGTCACACTGAATGTCCTCCCTGGAGCAGTGACCTGCAGACTGGAAATCCCACAGCCAAACACGGCTCATAAAAGGTCTCTGGGAGTGCAGTGACCCCAGAGTGGACCTAGAGAGGCACAGCTGCAGGCTCCTGTTCCTGTGACTCAGAGGTCAGCACCCAGGCTAACAGCACTGAGACCTGAGATAGGGGCTGTATGGAGGTGGCAGGTGAGGGCTTCTATGACCAGGCCCAGGAGTGGCAGGGCACCAAGAAAGGCAAGTTTTGCAAATCCCAGGCTGCCACTGGAACCAGAAAAAAAAACTGAAAATACGAAAACAAGAGAAACTCAGAAGGTGGTGTCACACTCTGTTTACAGAAATAGCTCCTTGGGCAATCACAGCTGCTAGTGGTGCAGCTGGACCTTGCTCAGGTCTGGTCTCAGAGAAGGGCAGTGTGATTTCAACAAGACAAAGACACTTCACAGACTCCTGGCTTCTCTGCATCCCTCTTGCCTGCCCCTGCTGGTCATGGCCTTCACCCTGGTGGGTGTTCATGCTCCAACACCACTCCCACCTACTGACCCTATTTTCTCTTCTCTCCTCTCTCCTCAGAGAATCACAGCATGACTTCTTCCTTACCTCTTCTCTGTGCTTTTAAAATCTCAAGTATTTAGTTCAAAATCCCAGCACTCACTATTCATCTGAGACTTTTCCCAAATGTGCCCTAAATTGATGGAGCTCTTGTTTTTCCTGAGTGTGCTTCCAGTGCTAAGAATCAGGATGCCAGGCACCTTGCCTTCAGAGAACAGGCAGTCTTGTGGGTCCAACAAAGGATGAGACAAGGAATTACAATAAGGAGTTTTGAATCAGGGTTGGAGGATGTGGGAGCTCCATAATAGGACATCAGAGGCCTCCTAGTGGAAAGCTTAGGAGGGAAGAGTGAGTGATTGGAGCCTAGTGACATGGCTGGAGTAAGGAGTCTTTTTAATTGGATAAGAGTGTTTGACAAGGCTCAGAAGTGATTGGGGGATCAGGGAGGGTAGAGGTGGAGACTATGAGAAGTGGGAGACTAGAACAAGGAATGGAGTCAGGCAGATGGGAAGCCATTTAGAAAAGGCTTTTTGGAGCTTATCCCCAGGGCTACTAGAGATTTAAGGGAGGGGTCATAGGATCAAAATAATACTTCCCTCTCAGGATGCTATGTGTCTGCCCATCTGGGGTCCTGATGGGGGAGTCCATGATATTCCTCAGTCAACTTAATTTGCATTTTAATGAGCAAGGGCTGACTGCAATGGAGAGCACAGCAGCTGGGAGATCAGGGACTCTGGAGAAGAGCCAGGTGGTTTGGACTAGGCACAGGGTCACAGGACCTGGAGAAGTGGAGAGGGGTAGAAAAATTTGGGAGGGGTCTAAAGGCAGGTCTAGACAATGTATTTGGGGGTGATTGGGAGAAATAATAAGGAGTCAAGAAGGCTTCCCAGGGTCCAAGTTCAGCCACTGGTGAGGATGGGTTTCACTGCATAGAGCTGCCAACTGGTGTTTTCAGTCCACCTCCTCTGGCTTCACCTACCATCTCCCTGCTCTTGCTTTGACCTGTCACCTGCTGTTCTTTCTGCATGCCTTTCTGCTCTTCCTTGCCTTGCCATTGTGCTGTTCTACAGGGACCATTCCCTTCCTCAAATGCAGAATCTACTCCCATGGTTTTTGCAGGCACTATTAAAGTTTCTCACTTTGCAAGATACATGAGACAACAGAGACACCACTCAGCCCCTTTCATTCTGTTTCTCTTTCTTCTTTGCCCTCAGAACCTGCACGATGGATTCTGTTTCTGGCCAATGGCACCATTGCCATCCAGGTTTTGAAGATGCTGTGTCAAGACAAAACTTCACAAAATGTGTTGCTGTTTTTGTTGTTGTTTTTGGTTTTTTTCTCCCCTGAAGGTAAAGGGGAATATCAAGGTGCAGATGGCTCAAGTAAGCTCACCTGTCACCCAGGAGGAGGGACTGGTCTGCAAGGCTTGTCTCCTATCCCCTCCTTGATTGTTTCCACAACTGTTGAGGAAGGGGGGATGAGCCTGGACCATTTCAGGGAGGGGGGGTTGCAGGAGTAAGGAAGGTGAGGGTTCTCCTCCAGTGAGATTTTGAGTGTGTGTTTGTCTGTGTGTGTGTGTGTGTGTGTGTGTGTGCATGTGTGCATGCAGGGGGTGTGTTGTTGTGTAATCTCTTTTTCTTTTATAACCTTCCGTCTGAGCACATTTAAATTTTTTTTCTTACAATTTCTAATGTAGTCCATTTTGTATAAATTTGTGTGCTTTCTTTGAGTCAAATTCAAAGAAATCAAGTTCTTGGACTCATTGATCATTTTATGTTTTCCCTAAATTCCTTGAAAACTTTTCTCTACCTTTTCTAACATCATGAGTTGGGTGTTTTTTTTTTTATATCATTATTTCCATTGTAATATTAAAATAGTTAATCCTATTTTAACAATTTTTTTGGTCTCATTATTTGGTCCTGTAATATAACATTCATATTCATTATTTTCTAAATCGTATGTCAATATTTAAATATTATGTTAACTAAGTTTTTAGAATCATTCTTTAGAAGTGAAGAAACATTCTTAGAGTTTAACTTTTTAAGGGTAGTCAACATTTAATTATTTGGTTGTTACATAGGGGAGGCATTTCCTTAGGAAGTATTTTCAATAGCTACTTAGTAGGTTAATTTCGATGTTGGTGGTATTTTATTTTTGTGTTATTGACTTTTAGTTTCCTGCAGTGAGGCTACTGAATGTAAATTGTGTGATTTGTGTATTTCACAGTCAATTCAAACCTTCTTGTGGCCGCATACATGACACATTTTTTGAAATATATAGTACCATTTAATATACACATATTATCTCTCTAGTATACTTTTAAGAAATAATTTATACCTATTAATCATATTGCTCATTTTATACTTTTATTTCCTTTCAAGGTTATCATTATAATAACACTCCCGTCCAATTTTTTCTTGAATTTTTAGTGTTGTAACTGCATATTTTTTGAAAGATAAATTTTAATGAAACATTTTTCTCTGATACACTTATACTGTTTGTGAAATGGAGGACTAAAGAATAGTGCCTTTTCTGAACCTCTCTTGCCCCTTTTATTTTTTTCTATTGCTCATCTATAAACTATGCAGAGAGGTCACTACAAGTGTAAGAGCTATAGCTTTTACTCACAGCTTTCTGGCCCCTCTCTCCACCTATCCCACCAGTGTAACTCCTCAATTAGAATCAACTTCCTCTCAAAGGATAAATTCATGCAGTATTTGAGAAAAAAAAATATTGCTTGAAATTCTTGTTGAGGCCAAGATCAAAATTGAGAGGGTTTTCTTGCTTTCCTTCATAGGTGATGTGTTTAAACACAGAGGAAGACATCCATAAGGGCTTCCAGATGCTTCTCACCCAAGTGATCAAGCCTGGCTCAAAGTACTTGCTTACAACAGCCAACAGGCTCTTTGGAAAGAATACCTGTGATTTCCTCTCAGTAAGTTGAGTCAGCAGAACAATAAAAGTTTTATTTAAAATACCTGGTGATATACAACCCAGAAGAGAGACCCTAGAGACCAGGCAATATGTCACGCTTGGAAGGCTGAGACAGGAGAATAGAGAGTTAGAGGCCAACTTGGGCAATCTAGTGACACCCCTGTCTCAAAGACAAAATGAAAAACATGCCTTGGGACACAGCTCAGTGGTACAGTATTTGCCTAGCCTGATCAAGGCCCTAGCCTCAATCCCCAGAACTACAAAACAAGCCAAAAAAAAAAAAAAAGAGAGAGAGAGAGAACAAAACCCTATAGAAATTGAGAAACTTACAGGAAGCTATTTTTTTTATAAAGACCCGAATTCTATACTCATACCTTGTATTATTTCAAAATTGGCAATACCTAAAATGTCATTTATTTTCTCTGGTTATTCAGGGCTCAGGACATCTCTTTACAAATGTAGACATTTCAACATCTAATCGATTAAAATTTGATCATGTTTTTCATTTTAAGAAAAGCCTAAAGATCGCATGCAGAGTGTTTTGAAGCTCACTGACATTTTTATTTAGCAACATGGCTTCACTGAACACTTCTCTTTCCAAAGACATTTAAGGAGTCCTGTCTTCAGTGATATCATGCAGAACTGGAGTTTCTGTCCTTTGTCAAAGCTACAGAGAAGTTCAGGAAGCATAGAAACACATGGGTCTCAAAAGAGACAAAAGGTCAGAATTATGGGTCATTCCTTTCTCCTCCCACCACAGCTCTGTCCTCCCTTCCCCTACTCTCCCACTTCTTGTCACTGCAAATGTCATTGGTGTTGCAGGAGGTCAGAACAGGGTTGCCTGGCTGAGCATCATGGTGTGTGTGAAACTTAATGGGCTCACAGAAGATCTGATCAATCCTTATGTTATCAAAACCAATGGACAAATAGTATTTGTTTTCCTGATACAAATGTTAAAGAATGGCTGATACAAATGTTAAAGAAACTCATAGGCCAGATTTCCCAGTTAATATTTTACATGAGAACATATTGTCACTTGCCTGTAATATTTACATGGCAAGTGACTAGCACCTCTGGGAGAAGATCAATGGCCAGATATTCTCCAAGTCATGCCGTTGGCAAGGGGTTCAGTTTGTTCTTGGGGTCAGTTTGGACTGCATTCCTCTAACTTTTACATGTGAACCTGACTTCTACTGCTTCTTTCCTGACTCTCACTTAAGCCCCCTTCATTCACACATGAGAAGCCTAGACTTGATAAACAGCTACAGAGCCTTTCTCAGGGCTGATCCATTCCACACACTGAAAATACCATCATGGGGGCTAAAACTCATCCATTGCTCTTTCAGAGTGGAAGTTCTAAGCTTGGTCCTCAAGAACAATGACGATTTGATGTTTAAACAATTCAGATACTGCTGCACCACTCCAAACATCCCTATTTCTGCTAATAAATGAGATAATAAAAAATAGAGGTAGTCCTTTCCACTATTTCTTCTTGGAATCTTTATTTCTGGTTGTCCTCTTGAGGCAGAAAATTTCTAGGGATGCTCTTAATTATTTATTTTGGGGGGAATGTGCCACTTGTTATCCAAGTTAAAAATAGTAACTTCACCTACACAAATCATTATTTGTTCCAGGGATACCAGGTGCCAGGAGGATGCAATCATAATATCTCTTCTAGTACTTTCCAAAAACTCCTCCTATGCTCCTTATCTGGAGCTATGCAATGTTGTCTTCTGCTGAAATTTTGCTATGTAGCTATACAATGTTAAAACTGGGCCTGACCACAGGGTCTTAGACCTGACACTGCTCTTACCCACACCAGGTAATGTCAGCACCTACCCAGCCCCTCTCTCCTTCATGGCTTCTCTTCTTCTCCATCCTGGTGTGAAGTTTCTGCTTTATGTCAATCTGCTTTCCTCCAGTGAATTAGAAGTCTTTCACCATCTTCAACTTGGTGGACCTTGCAGTGGCCATTGTCATGTATGCAAACCCATAGATGGAGTTTTTAATTTTTGTACTTAACCATCCAAACTCAGCACATTTGAAACCAGAATGTTTGGATCTCCAAGACATCATGTCATCCTTATTCACCACGGGTTCAGAAAAACTACTGATACAGTCTCTGCTTGTCTTGAAAGTTCAAATTCAAAAGTTGATATTTGTCAATGCCAGCTACTTCAAAGGAACAGTTTGACAAAACATTCAGAAGAGAAATGCCTTTCAAAATAAATCAGGTAGGAGAATCTTTTTAAAAAATCTTAATAGTCTAATGAAGAATTTGAATAGAAATGATTAATTTTGTAAAGGCTTAAATGGATAATAATAATTTCAAACTTATCTCTCTTAATAAATTTTAAAATCATTGGAAAAAAATATATAAATAAATAATAATACTGTCTATTATGGTTTCAACCTATTAGCACTCTAACTGCCTCTGATAAAGTCTCATACATGTATTGGCTAAAACTCATTCTGGACATAAAGATCTTGCTATAGACACAAGTAGCATAGATAGAAAGCAAAAAGAGGTGATATATATATATATATATATATATATATATATATATATATATATTATATATTTATATATATGTTTATTAAACATGAGGCAGGGTTTACACAGGGAATGTAATCATACTCTTATTGAATCAAGGGTTTTGTTTTTATTATGTTTTTGCACATTGGGGCATCAACTGTAGGGCTTGTGTATGTTAACCAAGCACTGTACCACCGAGCCACACTCCAGATTTTCAATTATTTTTAAAATTAAAATAAGCTTCCATTTGAAGTGTTGTTAATAATAACTTCTCATTATTGATTCAGCATCTGCAGCTTCCTACCATTAAACATGAGAGGCATGGGATCCAACATGGCGGCGGGCATGGAGAGATCAAATCTCTGACCTCTTCAGCTGCACGGGCATAGGGAGTCGTAAACTGTCTAAATGCTGTTTGCTCAGGATCACCAGGCAATGCAGAGCTGACGTGGATCTGGGGCGAAGAGTCTGGGCCTCTCAGAACACACACCGAGCCTTGATCGGCTGCATTCAAGCTCTTGTTCACCTGCTTCTCGCAGCCAAACCGCTATGACTCAGCACTAACCATCCCCCCGAAACAACTGGTCGGCCCTTCTGATCCTACGGAAGTAAATGCCAACCGAGCCTGCATAGGCAGTGGCCACAGGATTGAAATGGGGCTTGGGAGAGACAGACAGGACCCACCCATTGCATTGGTCACCCAGCAAAGGGGACAAACTGTCACCATTTGCATGGGATACCACCATGACAGAGAACTGACATCACCAAAACTCAGCGGAGGAGATGAATTCATTGAAACCAGTGGCAACAGGTGTGTAATCCCCTAGCCTTCCCTCTCCACACAGCGGGGAAACCTTAAGGGCCCCTCCCCCCTCCCAGCTCTCCCATGAGTGCGATAGCCAGACCAAGGGAATCAGGAGTGGCTGAGGACTCGTGGCGCGGAACTCCCGGCTACCACTCCCACCAGTGCTGACAATTGAGGTCCCTCGCACCAGCTAATGGGGGCGTGGCTACCAGAGGGCAAGCAAATTTGCTGGGGGTTCTCAGCCCGAAGCTCTACAAACTTAGGGTCGGAGGGAATGGCAAACAGGGAGAGTGTGCCCAGGCGTTCATGAAAACAGAGCTCCCAGGAGCAACAGACCTGGCGTGTAGCCAGTATTGTGGTGAGCGTCACCAGTGAGTGGGGCCTGGCTTGAGGAAAAGAGAGGAAGTGTCTAGACACAAGACAAGGCCCTAGGGGGCTGGGGATGTGGCTCAAGCGGTAGCGCGCTCGCCTGGCATGCGTGCGGCCGGGGTTCGATCCTCAGCACCACATACCAACAAAGATGTTGTGTCCGCCAAAAACTAAAAAATAAATATTAAAAATTCTCTCTCTCCTCTCTCCTCTCTCACTCTCTCTTTAAAAAAAAAAAAAAAGAGAAGGCCCTAGGCACCCAGGATTGGAGACCCGCCCAGTCTGGGAGGAAGAGCTGCTGCACAGTGATTGGTTCCCGCCTATTGAGAGGAGAAGCTTGGCCCAGTGGGCACAGCTCCACCTACTGGAAGAGAAGTTAATCAAACTCTAAGACTGCATTTATTAATTTTTTTTAATTTGGGTTTTTTTTTTCATTTTCATTTTTTTGTTGTTTTGTAAATATTTTTTAATTTTTAAATTTTTTTATTATTTTTTTATTTTAATTTTCATTTTTTATTATTATTTGTCTTTTCATTTCTTTTCAATTCTCTTTTTCCCCCTTCCTTGAATTTTATCTGCTTACTCTCATTCTCTTTAGTGACTTCTTCCCTTCCCTTCTAATACCTTTTCTCCCAAGAATAAAATAAATTTATAGGAGTAAACAGTAACTCAGCAGTCAAAAAGAACAAGAAGTAACATGAGCAGCTTCAAAAAGCAAGGAAGAAAAGGAGTACAAACAATGCAGGACAGCCTAAATATTCAGGAGGACCTAGAGCCATCAGAAAAATGGTCATATAAGGAACTCAAGGAATACCTTAGACAGATGGAATGGAACCTTAAAGAGGATACGAGACAGCAAATTCAAACAGTGAAAGAATACATTGAAAATGAATTACATAAACAGATAAAAGAAGAAGTTAAGCATCTTTATCAGGAGATAGAGATTATAAAAAAAACAAACAATAATTCTAGAAATGAAAGAAACTATAAACCAAATTAAAATCTCAAATGAGAGTATCACTAACAGAGTGGAGCAAGTAGAAGCCAGAACGTCAGATAATAAAGACAAAATATATCATCTTGAAAAGAGTCTAGCCAACTCAGAAAGGCTGGTTAAAAATCACGAGAAAAACATTCAAGAGATATAGGATAACATTAAAAAAAACAAATTTAAGAGTCACCTGGGGGCTGGGGATGTGGCTCAAGCGGTAGCGCGCTCGCCTGGCATGCGTGCGGCCCGGGTTCGATCCTCAGCACCACATACAAACAAAGGTGTTGTGTCCACCGAGAACCAAAGAGTCATCTGGATAGAGGAAGGCACAGAGATTCAAACCAAGGGAATGAGTAACCTGCTGAATGAAATAATTACAGAAAACTTTCAAGAGATAAAAAAGGAAACGAATATACAAATTGTAGGTGCATACAGGACACCGAGCACACAAAATCACAGTAGACCGACACCAAGACACATTGTTATGAAGATATCCAATATACAAAACAAAGAGAAAATATTAAAAGCTACAAGAGAAAGGAGACAGATTACATTCAGGGGTAAACCAATAAGGTTAATGGCGGATTTTTCATCACAGATGCTGAAAGCAAGAAGATCCTGGAACAACATATTTCAAACACTGAAAGACAATGGATGCCAACCAAGAATTCTGTATCCAGCAAAATTAAGCTTCAGGTATAACAATGAAATAAAAATCTTTCATGATAAACAAAAGCTAAAAGAATTTGCAGCCAGAAAACCAGCATTGCAAGGCATCTTGAGCAAAACACTACACGAGGAAGAAATGGAAAACAATAACCCAAACCATCAGTGGGAAGTGCCTCGGTAAAGACAGAGGATGGGGGGAAAGCTAATCATGGAGAAACAAACTAAATTAGAAAAAAAAAGATAAATAATCAAACATGGCAGGAAGTACAAACCATATATCAATAGTAACTCTAAAAGTTAATGGCTTAAACTCTCCAATAAAGCGACATAGGCTGGTAACATGGATTAAAAAAACAAATCCAACAATATGCTGCCTCCAGGAGACACATCTGTAGACTTAAAGATAAGAACCATATGATCATCTCAATAGATGCAGAAAAAGCATTTGACAAAGTACAGCATCCCTTTATGTACAAAACATTAGAAAAACTAGGGATAACAGGAACTTACCTCGACATTGTAAAAGCTATCTATGCTAAGCCTCAGGCTAGCATCATTCTGAATGGAGAAAAATTGAAGGCATTCCCACTAAAATCTGGAACAAGACAGGGATGCCCTCTATCACCACTTCAATTCAATATAGTTCTCGAAACACTGGCCAGAGCAATTAGATGAAAGAAATTAAAGGCATAAAAATAGGAAAAGAAGGACTTAAATTATCACTATTTGTGGATGACATGATTCTATACCTAGAAGACCCAAAAGGGTCTACAAAAAAACTACTAAAACTAAAAAATGAATTCAGCAAAGTGGCAGGATATAAAATCAACACGCATAAATCAAAGACATTTCTGTATATCAGCAACAAAACTTCTGAAACAGAAATGAGGAAAAACACTCCATTCACAATATCCTCAAAAAAAAAATAAAATACTTGGGAATCAACCTAACAAAAGACGTGAAAGATTTATACAATGAAAACTACAGAACCCTAAAGAGAGAAGTAGAAGAAGATCTTAGAAGATGGAAAAATATACCCTGTTCATGGATAGGCAGAACTATCATCATGAAAATGGCGATATTACCAAAAGTTCTCTATAGGTTTAATGCAATGCCAATCAAAATCCCAAAGGCATTTCTTGTAGAAATAGATAAAGCAATCATGAAATTCATATGGAAAAATAAAAGACCCAGAATAGCAAAAGCAATTCTAAGCAGGAAGTGTGAATCAGGCGGTATAGCAATACCAGATTTCAAACTATATTACAGAGCAATAGTGACAAAAACAGCATGGTACTGGTACCAAAACAGGCGGGTGGACCAATGGTATAGAACAGAGGACACAGAGACTAATCCACAAAGTTACAACTATCTTATATTTGATAAAGGGGCTAAAAGCATGCAATGGAGGAAGGATAGCATCTTCAAAAAATGGTGTTGGGAAAACTGGAAATCCGTATGCAACAAAATGAAACTGAATCCCTTTCTCTCGCCATGCACAAAAGTTAACTCAAAATGGATCAAGGAGCTTGATATCAAATCAGAGACTCTGCGTCTGATAGAAGAAAAAGTTGGCTCAGATCTACATATTGTGCGGTCGGGCTCCAAATTCCTTAATAGGACACCCATAGCACAAGAGTTAATAACAAGAATCAACAAATGGGACTTACTTAAACTAAAAAGTTTTTTCTCAGCAAGAGAAACAATAAGAGAGGTAAATAGGGAGCCTACATCCTGGGAACAAATTTTTACTCCTCACACTTCAGATAGAGCCCTAATATCCAGAGTATACAAAGAACTCAAAAAATTAGACAATAAGATAACAAATAACCCAATCAACAAATGGGCCAAGGACCTGAACAGACACTTCTCAGAAGAGGACATACAATCAATCAACAAGTACATGAAAAAAATGCTCACCATGTCTAGCAGTCAGAGAAATGCAAATCAAAACCACCCTAAGATACCATCTCACTCCAGTAAGATTGGCAGCCACTATGAAGTCAAATAACAACAAGTGCTGGCGAGGATGTGGGGAAAAAGGTACACTTGTACATTGCTGGTGGGACTGCAAATTGGTGCAGCCAATTTGGAAAGCAGTATGGAGATTCCTGGGAAAGCTGGGAATGGAACCACCATTTGACCCAGCTATTGCCCTTCTCGGACTATTCCCTGAAGACCTTAAAAAAGCGTACTACAGTGATACTGCCACATCGATGTTCACAGCAGCACAATTCACAATAGCTAGACTGTGGAACCAACCCAGATGCCCTTCAATGGATGAATGGATTAAAAAATGTGGCATCTATACACCATGGAGTATTACGCAGCACTAAAAAATGACAAAATCATGGAATTCGCAGGGAAATGGATGGCACTAGAGCAGATTATGCTTAGTGAAGCTAGCCAATCCCTAAAAAACAAATACCAAATGTCTACTTTGGATATAATGAGAGCAACTAAGAATAGAGCAGGGAGGAAGAGCAGGAAGAAAAGACTAACATTAAACAGAGACATGAGGTGGGAGGGAAAGGGAGAGAAAAGCGGAATTGCATGGAAATGGAGGGAGACCCTCATTGTAATACAAAATTACATATAAGAGGTTGTGAGGGGAATGGGAAAATAAACAAGAAGAGAAATGAATTACAGTAGATGGGGTAGAGAGAGAAGATGGGAGGGGAGGGGAGGGGGGATAGTAGAGGATAGGAAAGGTAGCAGAATACAACAGTTACTAGTATGGCATTATGTAAAAATGTGGATGTGTAACCGATGTGATTCTGCAATCTGTATTTGGGGTAAAAATGGGAGTTCATAACCCACTTGAAGCTAATGTATGAAATATGATATGTCAAGAACTTTGTAAGGTTTTGAACAACCAATAAAAAAAAGAAAAGAAAATACAATTTAATGCAACAAGGAAGCTTGTATGTATTAAACTACTCCCCTCTCTTTTTAAGGCATGTTTTAGATAACTATTTATTAGTTTTACCAATGATGGATCACAGCAGAATTGAGAGTTTTCTTGGCCCTTTCATACTGTTTTAATTTTGTGCTTGTGTGACCCTTCTTCTCAGGAGGAAGAAAAACCAGTGCAGATGATACATTAGGAAGCCAATTTTAGTACTCCCTACATCAGTGAGGCCCAGATACAGGTGCTGGAGCTGCCCTATGCTGGCACCAAGTTGAGCATGATCATTCTGCTCCCAGATGAGCATGTGGACCTCAGTTCAGTGAGTCGGGGTGGGTTGTACTCTTTTTCATTCAGAATATCTGTGGGAAGAATTGGTTACATCTTGTGCCCAGTTTTCACATATCTACAACCCAACAGCTGAAATCGCCCATCTGTGTCCTGCTTGCTTCCTTGCGATATGATCCCATAGCAAGAGAGTTAACCATCTTCTCAATGGTGGCAGTGAATTGTCATGATCTAAGGGGTCTCTGTGAGCAAAGAAGCTCTCATGGGCTCTCCCTTTGTTTATCTCCCTAACTGTGTTGAGGAGTTTCCACAAAAAGTGGCAAACCCCATGTGAGCAGGTGTCCTCTCCAGGAGTGGCTCACACTGAGAACCCTTCCTTTTCCAGTAGTATTTTTTATTTCCATCAGTGATTCCTAGTCTTCAAAACTAAGCCTCATTCAAACCCAAAATACCACCAGAAAACCACCATCCACTGGGCATGGACACTTCTCAGAAGGAAACATGTTTCCATAGTGGATGGATAAGGAGGGGCAGCCACAGTCTCCCTGCAGGGAAATCACATATGGGATAGCACATGGGGTAGTGGATGAGTCAGAGCCCTCATAACTTTTCTGGCAGCTGAAGGAACTGCCTGTCCTGTGTGGACACTCAACATAAAATGATCATGGAAATGTCTGTGTGTTTGTAGATACACACTGAAGTCTGAATGGAAACTGGTAATTCTTGTCTTTCAGGTTGAAAATAACCTTACTTTTAAGAAATTCATAGCCTGGACTAAGCCAAATTTTATACTATGGTGAAGATGAAGATTTTCTTCCAAGATTTAAACTGCAGGGGATTATTACATGGAGACTGTGCTTCAGCGTTTGGGAATGGTTGATGCCTTCCAACAGGGCCAGGCAGACTTGTCTGCAATGTTAACTGAGACAGATTTGTGTCTCTCCAAGTTTGTGCACAAGAGTGTCATGGAGTTGAATGAGGAAGGCATTGAGGCTGCGGCAGCCATGGCCAGAGACATTGTGGAAGACTGCTTACCATGTATACCAACTTTCCGTGCTGATCACCCCCCTCCTTTTCTTCATCACGCAAAACTAAACCAACACCCTTCTGTTTTGTGGCAGGTTCTCATCTCCCTAAGGGTTGTACTTCCTCTGCATGGAGAGTTTTTCTTTCGGTGTTCCCAAAGTCCCTCTACAGTTTCATAAGGATAGGCCTTTAGGTGAACACCAGTAGGAAGAGGAGGGCAAGGTCCCAAGTCTTCTGAACAACTTGCCAGCACGTGACCTCATAAGGCACCATCCTTGTGTTAATCAACATAAAATAGTAAACCAAAAGGGCACCCTTTTGGTTCTCCCAAAATCTCATGGTTTAAGAGATTTCAGGCTTGGTTGACCTTTATTTTTATTTATTTTTATTTATTTATTTATTTATTTATTTATTTATTTATTTATTTATTTTTGCTTGAGGGCCTATGGAAAGACAATTCATCATGGACACAGTAAAGGATAGAGCAAAGATACTCACTCATTGTGGCCTGGAAGCCAAATGAGGGCGTGGCTTGTTTCCTGAATTTCCTTTCAAAGACACACCACCAATGGCTTAACTTCCTCCCACTAAGCCCCACCTCCAAAGTTTCTACCACCTCCCAGAATCACAGGCTAGTGATTATACCTTCAGCCCATGGGCCTGGGGGAACATCTCAAACCCAAACTACACACCACCTCTCTCTAGAAATCTTTTCCTTCTACTCTTCCCTTCCTCCAACATCCTGTACCCCTCCCTATCACTGGCTAACCCACACTAATCCTTGCCAAGGTTAAATAAATCCCAGCACCCATGTGATTGATTATTTTGCAGGAGTTGCATTTATTGGACTAGATTAAATTGAGCTGCACTCCATCTGCCTGCAGTAGTTGGGAAACTTCCTGAGGGGAAGGGTTTCCTAGGGTTGTTTGCCCTGCACCTAGTTCCAGGACTGGCTGTATCTATGAGGCCCAGTGCAAAGTACAAGTGAAAGGCCTCTTGTTTGGATTTCAGGATGTGGACAGCAGAATGTCAAATCAAGGGAACCACACAGCTTGCAGGCTCCTAAAACAGGAACCCCAGAGAAAATGCTAATCAGGGCGTCTCTGAGATTACCTCAGCTTCTGAGCAGGCCACTGCCCTGTAATAAAGTCTTAAGAACAAGTTAATATTAATGCTCAAATGGTGCTTGTGATAGTTTCACATTTCCATTAAATGCATGCATTGAATTACTTGTTATCCAAACACAGCTACTACTCCTTACCATTGATCATTAAGGATTCCAGCCATCATCTCTAACTTCTACTCTTTCTTGACAATTCCCTTGGGGGAATTTTCCTGACATATATTATTTTAGCAGACATTGATAAATTTGAAGTCCCCATCCCATGACTCCAAATGACACAGAAGAGAATGAAGTGAGGCACCACTGACCTAGTGAGCCAAGTGAAGTAAACCTTTATCAAACCAAGAAAATCACCTCCAAATGATGTTAATCCCCTGAAAACAGGGAAAATCCAGCCACAACTTGGCATCTGCCTTCCAGGGCACCCTATTGGTTCTCCAAAAATCCTCAAGTAATTCTCAGATGAGTGTCATGAAAATGGGTCCCTTCCACCATAATACTGACAGAAGTCATCATGCAGATTTTGCAATGGGAAGTGAAACCTTATTAAATGGACTATAAAATGACTTCCATCACCTCCTACATCACTGAAGCCTTCCTTGCCATACTTGCCATAGATGTCTTTTTTTTTATCATCTGAGAAAATCCTCACATGTCTCTCACACTTGTTTACATTTTCTCTCTGCATTTTTTCATTCTCAGAATATTAATCTGGATGTCACTTTACTGTCAGTTCTGATATGCCATTATGATACCCTTGGGTGAGGCTTGTCTCTGAACGCCTAGATCTTCATAGCAACACATCCTGTTTTAACAAATTGTTGAAACAACTTCAGGTCTCTGCTCAGGCTGCACAAAGTTTAAAGGGAGCAGTGGGCCTTCTAGCTCTCCTTGGGGCTCCTCCCACTTTACTGTCTCTTTCTCCTTACTTTCCACTATTTATTTAATGTACCTGTAGACAACTTGGATAATTACAATTATTTGTATTATGTCCTAGACTATTATAAATGTCCTAAATATTTTCTCATATACTCTGTATTTCTAAAGAAATATCCTTGAAAATGTAATGGAGGAGAGGGTGCATGGAGGTAGGAAAGATGGTGGAATGAGATGGACATCATTACTCTAGGTACATGTCTGACTGCACATATGGTTCAACACTATCTCATAATCAACCAGAGAAATGAAAAGCTGTGCTGCAATCATGTACAATGAATCAAAATGTATTCTGCTGTCATATATTCATAATTAAAAATAAATAAGTTAGTAAAAACAAACAAAAATAATATCCCTGAAAATGGAGCTGTTGACATAAAAGCTGGGACACATTGTGAAGCTTCTTCCAAGCTGGTACAAAAACATTGTACTGATTTTCACTCCCACCTACACTGCCATTTACACTACTACCTGCTGCCTGATTTATTTTTTATGAACAAAACTAAACAGTGTCTTCTCCTGGCTCTTATTTTTGGACTCATAGTTCATGATCTGTTAAACAAGCCATTCATTACACAGCTCTTACTAAAATTTTACCAAGTTAGACCCTGTTCCCCCTTGCCTACATTCATTTCAGGGAACACACTTTTCAAAGTGGATTTGGCAAAAAGTGCATCCACAGAACTGCCAAGCTGTAACAGAAAGTTTTTTATTTCAACTCCTCCTCTAATTTTTAAAACATACTATTGGATTTTTAATTATGTATAATTGACCTAATAAACCTCATATCCTGCAATTTGATGAATTTCAACATTGTGTGCTCCAGGAACCATCACCATCAAGATCATGAGCATATATATTACACTCAAAACATTCCTCTTTTGCAATCCCCCTTTTTTTCCACCCCTCCTTGCATTGCTCCATTCATATATTTCAGAACTCATTGTTACAGGATCAGCCCTGAAGGTGTCCCAAAAGTGAAAAGGGGACCTCAACTCAGCTCAGGCAGGTTCTTGACTTACACCACAGAAAGAAATTTCAGGCTGCATCAAAAGACAAACAAGTAGAAAATTATTCAGGAAAGCAAGGAGATTTATTCAATGGAAGCAAACAATAGAGCAGGATACTCACCTAGAGAGAGGAGTGTGGGTGCTCCAAAGTGAGGAACTCACTGGGGTCTCACACTCTTTTTGGAATAATTTTGCTGAATTCTAATTAAACAAATCTTTTTGTCCATGCCTGTGATTCTCTTGTTACTTATAAGAACCCTCTGCCTAATTCAAGGTAACAGGGATCATCTCCTGTCTCTTTCTCTCTTTCTTTTTAGTTTTATTTAATTTATTTGACCACAGAAACATGTTTAATGGGGTATCTATATAGTCATGTCCTCAAGGAATTTTTTATTATTGAAATATTATTAGAATTTATCAGTGAACCTATATTTTGTGATCACAGATTTGTTGAAAGACCATTCATTCTCCTCTGAATTGCAATTGCATCTATTTTCTGATTTCTAGTTAATTCCACTAATTTCTTTGTCTATCATGATGCCAATAGCACACTATCTTATTTTGTGTTTTTTTCTTTTCAAGGCTAGAGACTGAACCCAGGGCCTCCAGTATGCTAGGCAAGTGTTTTACCAATGAGCTACAGCCCTACTCCTTTTTTATTTTGAAACATGGTCCCACTAGGTTGCCCAGGTTGGTCTTCAACTTGCACTCCTCCTGTTTTAGGACTAAATGGGATTACAGATGTGTGCTGACACGCCTGGCTTCCTCTAAAAGTATTATTGTCAAAGTTGTGTAGGCTGGTTTGGGACCTTTTAATTTCCCTGTAAATTTTAGATTTAACTTACCACATGTAAATACGACTGATGGGTTTGTTGTTGTTGTGTTGAACCTAAATATTAAATTGAACAAAACAGCTGTATTAACAATATTTAAACTTCCAACCCAGAAATCAGATATTTCTCCATTTTTTAGCATGTTCTTCAATTTTTTACAATGTCAATAGTTTTCAATATATAGATCTGTACTTCACATCATTTGTCAGGGTTATTTCTAAGGATATTCTCCTTTTTGAAGCTGTTATACACGTGTTACTTTATATTTCAATTTCTCATTAATTGTTGCCAGTATTGAAAAATATAATTTTTTCTGGTATTTCTACCTTGTTTATTTGCTAAGGGCATTTAGTAGTAGATTTTCATACTGGATTATATTGGAATTCTCATATAGACAATTGTATCTATAGCCAATAAAGACACATTTTCTTCTTTGTTTCCAATCTGAAAGTGTCCCTCCCTTTTTTTTCTGTATTGCACTAGGTAGATCCTACAGCACAGCATGCATTTTTTTTTCTTTTTTTTTATTGGTTGTTCACAACATTACAAAGCTTTTGACATATCATATTTCATACATTGGATTGAAGTGGGTTATGAACTCCCAATTTTACCCCAAATGCAGATTGCAGAATCACGTCGGTTACACATCCACAATTTTACATAATGCCCTATTAGTAATTGTTGTATTCTGCTACCTTTCCTATCCCCTACTATCCCCCCTCCCCTCCCCTCCCCTCCCATCTTCTCTCTCTACCCCATCTACTGTAATTCATTTCTCCCCTTGTTTATTTTCCCATTCCCCTCACAACCTCTTATATGTAATTTTGTATAGCAATGAGGGTCTGCCTTCATTTCCATGCAATTTCCCTTTTCTCTCCCTTTCCCTCCCACCTCATGTCTCTGTTTAATGTTAATCTTTTCTTCCTGCTCTTCCTCCCTACTCTGTTCATAGTTGCTCTCATTATATCAAAGAAGACATTTGGTATTTGTTTTTTAGGGATTGGCTAGCTTCACTAAGCATAATCTGCTCTAGTGCCATCCATTTCCCTGCAAATTCCATGATTTTGTCATTTTTTATTGCTGCATAATATTCCATGGTATATAAATGCCACATTTTTTTATCCATTCATCTATTGAAGGGCATCTGGGTTGGTTCCACAGTCTAGCTATTGTGAATTGTGCTGCTATGAACATCGATGTGGCAGTATCCCTGTAGCATGCTCTTTTAAGGTCTTCAGGGAATAGTCCGAGAAGGGCAATAGCAGGGTCAAATGGTGGTTCCATTCCCAGCTTTCCCAGGAATCTCCAAACTGCTTTCCAAATTGGCCGCACCAATTTGCAGTCCCACCAGCAATGTACAAGTGTACGCTTTTCTCCACATCCTCGCCAGCACTTGTTGTTATTTGACTTCATAGTGGCTGCCAATCTTACTGGAGTGAGATGGTATCTTAGGGTGGTTTTGATTTGAATTTCTCTGACTGCTAGACATGGTGAGCATTTTTTCATGTACTTGTTGATTGATTGTGTATCCTCCTCTGAGAAGTGTCTGTTCAGGTCTTTGGCCCATTTGTTGATTGGGTTATTTGTTATCTTATTGTCTAATTTTTTTGAGTTCTTTGTATACTCTGGATATTAGGGCTCTATCTGAAGTGTGAGGAGTAAAAATTTGTTCCCAGGATGTAGGCTCCCTATTTACCTCTCTTATTGTTTCTCTTGCTGAGAAAAAACTTTTTAGTTTAAGTAAGTCCCATTTGTTGATTCTTGTTATTAACTCTTGTGCTATGGGTGTCCTATTAAGGAATTTGGAGCCCAGACCCCACAATATGTAGATCGGAGCCAACTTTTTCTTCTATCAGACGCAGAGTCTCTGATTTGATATCAAGCTCCTTGATCCATTTTGAGTTAACTTTTGTGCATGGCTAGAGAAAGGGATTCAGTTTCATTTTGTTGCATATGGATTTCCAGTTTTCCCAACACCATTTGTTGAAGATGCTATCCTTCCTCCATTGCATGCTTTTAGCCCCTTTATCAAATATAAGATAGTTGTAACTTTGTGGATTAGTCTCTGTGTCCTCTATTCTGTACCATTGGTCCACCTGCCTGTTTTGGTACCAGTACCATGCTGTTTTTGTCACTATTGCTCTGTAATATAGTTTGAAATCTGGTATTGCTATACCGCCTGATTCACACTTCCTGCTTAGAATTGCTTTTGCTATTCTGGGTCTTTTATTTTTCCATATGAATTTCATGATTGCTTTATCTATTTCTACAAGAAATGCCTTTGGGATTTTGATTGGCATTGCATTAAACCTATAGAGAACTTTTGGTAATATCGCCATTTTGATGATGTTAGTTCTGCCTATCCATGAACAGGGTATATTTTTCCATCTTCTAAGATCTTCTTCTATCTCTATCTTTAGGGTTCTGTAGTTTTCATTGTATAAGTCTTTCACCTCTTTTGTCAGGTTGATTCCCAAGTATTTTATTTTTTTTTTGAGGATATTGTGAATGGAGTGGTTGTCCTCATTTCCATTTCAGAGGATTTGTCGCTGATATACAGGAATGTTCATAAAAATTCTGTCTCCCCATGGAATTTTGATTTGTATCATAAGAGCAGTTTTTCCATGGGTCTCCAACATGTCAGTATACTCAGGAGATGTTGGGCTTTCTATACCCCATAAGCACATGAACTAGAAACAAGAGGTTTGGTGGATCTCAGTTAAAACAGGAAAAGCCAGCATTTAAAAATTAGCTTCCAAATAATTGATATTGCTATAATATGGATCTTAAAGCTCCCGCAAGGGCCTTATGTTAAAACTTTCATCACAGAGAGGTACTATTCAGACATAGTGAGACCTCCTGGGAGGTCTTCAAATCACTGGGATGTGTCCCTATGGGGAATAAGTTCACAGCCTCTTTCCTTGTCTTTCTTGGGCTCCTGGCCATGAGATGATCTGTTTTGCTCTACTATTCAGTTGCTCAATGATGCATTGCCTCACCATAGACCTAAGTCCATAGGTTCAAGAAACTAGAGTGGGACATCCCAAACTGAGCAAACTAAACATTTTCTAACTTTATTACCAAGGACTATTCTATAGTAAAGGAATGCTAAATAACACAGGTATTCATGACAATAAATTATTCTGTGCTGGCTGGATTTCACCCAAAAATATCTGCAGAATTAGCAACAGATCAAGGCTTAGTAAACCTTTACAACAGGTGTCTTTATTTTAATCAGCTCATCTTCCAGAGAAAACTTTTCCCTGTGACAGCCATTAATTCAAGTGTGAAAATAAATAAAACTTAATATCAGTGAGTTCAAATTACTATTTTTCAAAGCACTAAACCCAGATTTAACAAAAGATAGACATCTATTCAATTATACATACTTATTAGACTTTAACATTTTTATAATCACAGAAATGCATTTTTTTAAAGAAAATAGGTCTTTGTCTCCATTTTTTTAAAATTTCTACTTGTGTTTCATGACCTTTATAAAATGTATAAATGTTACCACATATAATTTTATAAAGATGAATTAGGGATGCATGCTAAAAATAGTACCAATGGGTAGAAACTATTGGCCTGAGGAAATTTTAACCTCTGGTTTTGCTTTTAGTCAATTTGCAAAGTAAAGCCACTACCTTGAAAATATTCTTCTATATGCACAACAAACCTAAATACTGCCAATACCATAACAGTAAAAACAATCTTTGTCTGGTGAAGCCTTCATACCCATCCTCAGAGGATAAAGCCTGATGTGAAGGATGAGGCAAGAACTGTAGTAATACTTGCTGCAGCACCAGAGGTAATAGTAGCACAGTGTTCCCTTGGTAATTCAGAGGGATTTGGTTCCAGGACCCCTCACAGATACCAAGATCTGTGGATGCTCGAGTGCCTTGTACAAAACAGTTTGGTATTTGTATAAACCCCATGCAATCCTCTGATTTTATGGATTTATATGATCTCTAGTTGATCTAATAACTAATGCACTGTAAATGCCTTATAAAACATTGTTACAATGTATCATTCAGGAGTAATGGCAAGAAAAATATATTTGTATCAAGTACAGATGCATTTTTTTTCTGGTGCTGGGCACTGAATCCAGGGATTTGCGCATGCTGAGCAAGTGCTCTATTACTACTGAGTTATACCTCCAGCACAAGACAAGATGAAGTTTAAAAGTATTTTCTGTTCACAGTTGGTTGAGTCCATAGATATGGAACCTGAACATAGAAGGGTGACTGTGATAGAATTAGTGGACTGTTAGTGGCAGTAGTAGTAGACTGTCAGTGGCAGCAACTGGAGTGGACTGTCAGTGGTAACAGTAGTAATGGACTGTCAGTGGCAGCAACTGGAGTGGACGGTCAGTGGTAGCAGGAGTAATGGACTGTCAGTGGCAGTAGGAGTAGTGGCAGAGGTAATGCTAGTGGTAGTCATAGTGGTGGAGGCACTGGCAGTGGTAGGCACAGTAGCAGCAGACCAGTGGCAATAACAGTAGAGGTAGAAGCAGTGGCAGTGGACATGCAGATACCTTCCAGGTGCTGGGCTGCGGAGACGCAGGCTCCTTGCACTTGTAGTGGTGGAATTATGGATAATTTGTCTATTATCCAAAATGCCCTAAATAGTAACATCAAGGGACTTGGAGAAACAGAGATGCATTGATGATGGTTGATAGGAGCCACAGCCTGGCCAAAAGAACCCTATTATTATTTAGTAAGGGTTAACAGAAGTAAATGATTTAAAGCTGACATTAAATTTGCTAAAATTATAACAACAAACAGTAAGCTATAATAATTTGGGGTGTAATTCTATAATTTTTATAACATGGTCTTAGGAACTACTTTTTCTAAAAGGTAGTGTTGCTTTGCTTGAACCAGTCTAATGGATAAGTAAAAGCAGAATTAAATATCAGGCATCTCATGTATAATGTATCAAAGTGCATTCTACTGTCATGTATAACTAAACAGAACAATTTTTTTTCAATTGTTTTTTTTAAAGAGGTGGGCATCTCTATCTTCATTTTGTATCTGTTTCCTTTATTGACTTTTGGATCAGATTCTTTCCCATTCACACATGTAGGCATATTAATCATTTAAAAAATCCTCATCTTTAAGTTGCAAAACCTCCTACTTCAAGGTTGAAGACTGCAAATTCAAATAATTAAGGCCTTTCTTTTTTTATGACCTTTATAAAATATATAAATGTTACCACATATAATTGTATAAAAATGAATTAGGGATGCATGCTAAAAAATAGTAACAATGGGTACATTTTTATTATTAAAGTATCTTCTGTTTATTAAAGGTTAATATGTGCATTACAGGAATAATAAAAACACAAGCAAAGAACAAAGTCATCCAGTCACAAGCACCTTAGTTGGACATGTCTCTCAGGCTGTGTATATACATACAAAACATCCCTTTTTGTGTTATTCAGAATAGAGTGTGTTTCATGGTTTTCCACACATCATGAATAGTCACCAATTCAAAGTCCCAAAGCTACATGAATATTTTTGATAACCAAGAATACACTGCACCAACTCAATCTGGTAGAAAAAAATTGTAATACGTTCTTGGGTACAAAAATTTCACCGAGGACAGAAATGGCAACAGGCCTCTAGATAGATATATTGACAGAGTTACAACTAAAAGAATACATTCCTTTAGTGCTCAAATAGAAATGAGACAAAGCAACAGAATACACTAAGCTTCTTTCTAGGAGAGATAACTACCAGATTTCTACTACTGAAATATCAGCAAGAATACATCTTCCCAGTGCATTAAAGTATTCCTCTGACACAGCCAGAAGATGCACACACACCATTGTCCACATCAAAACATTAATCCTTGGGCAGGCACAGTGGCACAGTGTGTAATCCCAGCAGTTCAGGAGGCTGAGGCAGAGTTCAAAGTCAGCCTCAGCAAAAGTGAAGCACTGAGAAATTCAATGAGACCCTGTCTCTAAATAAAATACAGAACAGGGCTAGGGCTGTGTTTCAGTAGTCAAGTTCCTCTGAGTTCAATATATAGTATCAAAAAACATTAATCCTTGAACACTTGCTGCCAGCTTGTCCTGGGGGTTTCCCGCTACCCCTGTGCTGCCAGTCTGATGAAAAAGCCCTGCTACACATTGTCCAAAGACAAAACAATTCCAAGTCCAAGATGCACCTTTTCGGTCAATTATAACAAAAAGAATTTTACACATTGGCCAATTCACTAGGTCTACTATTTATAATACACTGTAACCTCAGGATATCTAGAAAGCATAGATGTTGTGAAATAAAGTATGAATTCTGTGCACAATAAACACAAATACTTTACCAAATATATATAGATCTATATATATTTGAATATATGGATCTATGGTTATAATCTCAAATGATCTTCCAGATATGGAGAGAATAGCAAAAGCACTTCCCCTTACCTTTCCTCTTCTCCCTCTTAGTCCAGTGACTAAGTTCAGGACTAAACCTAGTTCCAAGAGGTGGATTAACAAAGGGCATTTCCAGAAGACAGTTCTTCCTAAAACTTACAAATGAATATTTATATAGACAGGGTTTTTTTTTTTTTTTTGCTACTTCTAACAAACTTTAAGCATTAGGACTTATCATTTAATGCCTAGCAATATTAACTAAAATACACACAGAACACTGGCTACCTAATTCAGCTAATCTAAGGGGCACAGGTTGCTTTTCTATGTATGCTTTTTCCTTTCCCCAAAATCAAATGGTGAATTTTCAACAAACTCTCCAAGACATCCAGTTCAACAATTCCATTCCCCTGAAAGGCACCAATTCCAATGTACTAATAAAAAATACACAAAGGCATTATTTTAGCCCTTTACTTTTACCATGTGAAAAAAGACTAGCTGTTTCCAACAAGGACTTAAGTTTCCAAGCACACATACAGTAGCATAACCAAGGCTAGACTTTGAAGCAAAAATCTCCTGTTTTTAAAGGCTAGATGTTAAAAGTGTCTTCCAAACAGGAACATTCTGGCCTAGAACCCTTCCCCTTTTCATCTTTAATCAACCCAAGGGTCAGATACATAGATCTGTAAAGCTTCACTTCCTCAATGGTTTTAAGAACAGTCTTTCCTATGGATTTTAACACACAGTGTACTCAATGTGTTTACTTACTCTACTTTCGTAGAGTAATGCTGGTAAACTCTTTAACATCTAGATAGTCTAGATGTAAATTAGGGCTCACTTGTCCTTATATACACAATTTACACAGTAAACAACACCCACAGACATCAGGGACAATGGTCAATCTTGCTTCACAGAAAATACATTGGTATAGAGCCCTTTGCATTTTCTTATCCTTCTTCTCCCTAAAACTGCACAAATATAATATGCAGTGCTCAGAGAAGTGTTTTGATCATTCCATTTCCAAAAGACAGTTATCTCCTCATGACATTTAACAAAAAGATCTCTACAAAATGTTTTATTTACAACCTCTACTTTTTTAATGTTTATTAACTTATTTAGTTGCACTCGGAAACAATATTCTTATTTCACTTATTTATTTTTATGTGGTACTGAGGATCGAACCCAGGGTCTCGCATGTGGGAGACAAGTGCTCTATCGCTGAATCACAACCCCCGCCCACTATTTCCACATTTAACATATTTTGTGCACATCTAAACATCTACAAAGACAAGATGTTTCAAATAAGTACTTAAGTTTGTCCACTATGTATATAGTAGTGTTGAATAAATTGTGCACATGTAACAACGGTTATATAGGAGAATGTCTTCTAAGTAAGATTGTTCTGGCCTAGAATTCTTCATTTCTTCCTCTTCTTTCTCCTTTGTCACATGTGATATATGCACAGGGTGTAACATCACTCAGAGGTGAAGTTACAATTTCACTTCCAATAGTTATTTTCAGGAAATACCTTCCTATAAATTTTAACACAAAGTGTACACAATGTGTTAGTTTAATGTCTCTAGTTTTGTCAAACACTGGCAACCTCTTTCCCATCTAGAGTCTCACTATTATAAAATTAGGACTCCTTTGTCCAGGGTATACACAATATACCCTGGACAAAGGGTAAAGCAAATTTAAATGAAATACACCTTCCAGGGCAAGGGATGAGATGAAACTTTCTAGCACATTCTAATAAGACAGCTTGTGCAGCTTCTTTCCTCCCACCTCCCCCAGCCCAGTGAACAAGTACAGACAGTAAACTCTTCAGAGGTAGTTTAACAATTCCAAATACAGTTTATAAAAGCTATTTTCAAAAACTTTCATTCTAATACCTCTACTTTAAAATGGATTAAGTACTTCTAAATATATAGAAAAACTAGATACTCCTCCTAAGAACATGTCCTTGATGGACACAGCACTAGTAAATAAAATTGCACATGGAGTAATGGTTATAATCTGAGGTATCTTCTTGTATGACTATTTTGTCCTTGAACCTTTCCCTTCTTACTTCCTTCTCTCTACTTTCAGTTCAGTGGACAATACAGGCATATGTAAGGCCTAAAGATGGTTGAACAATTTTTTTTTTGTCCAAAAGTAATTTTCAGAGGACAAGCTTCCTTGTGAATTGCAACACAAAATGTATGAACTGTGCTCATTTAACTAACAACTTGGTCATACACTGGCAACGTCTTTATACCTACAGACTAGATATTGCAAATCTGGACTCATTTTTCCACTACATAAACTATGTACACAGCTAAACAAAATGCACACATCATAAAGCAAACTGATGTCTGAAAATGTCCAAGTGTGAACACACTAACATATTACTTTTTGCAATTGTTCCCTCCCACATCCTCCACATCACTGAATAGGTAAAGACAGTACTATACTGCTCACAGAGGTGGTTTAAGAGTTCCATTCCCAAAAGACTATTTCATACAAAGTTTAGCAAAAAGATATTTCAACGTGGTATTTTACTACCTCTACATTTAACATACATTCATTGCACACCTCTAAACATTTAGCAGACTAGATTTTGGAGTAGAAACTCAATTTGTCCACTTCGTCCACTATGCACAGGAAAGTCTGGAATAAACTGCATACATGTAGCAATAGTTCTAATTTGAAAATGTCTTCAAAATATGAGCCTTCTGGCCACTCACCCACCCAATGGGCTACAATGTTCAAAGTTAGAGAAGATAATCCTTCCAAGAATTTTGACACAAAGCATATTAAATTTGTTTACTAATTTGACTTTTGTCATACATTGGCAACCTTTTTAACATCTAGAAAACTGAGATGTAGATTAGGACTCATTTGTTCTTTCTGTACACAAAGTAAAACAAAACCCATAGACACAAGTAACAACTCTGGCCTCATCATAAGCACATTGGCAGGGTCCTCCTGAGGACAAGCAGGCAACTGTGACCTACTCAACAGGGGGTTTGGCTATTGCCCCCTCCCAAAAAAATTTTTTTTAAGAATTTTAATTAAAAGATATGTACCAAATGTGTTATGCTTTACCACTTCTACTTTTAACACAATTTGGGCATCTGAGAACAGTCTAGATATTTTTTTAAAAGTACTTAGCATTGTTAACTATATATACAGTATTTAGGAATGAGATGCGCCCACAATATGATGTTTGCCTTAAGAATGTGTTTTCCTTAAAACCAGTCTGTCACAGGACCTCCTCCTCCTTCTCAGGGTTAAAGTATTCTCCATATCCTCTATCCCACTGACCCAATGTGGACACGTGTGGCTCCTAGAGGTGGTCTAACAACTCCATTTTAAAGTCACTCCTGAAAACATTCCGGAGTTTTTGAAACAAATGGCCATTTATGAGACGTTATTTTCTTGCTCTGTCATATCTCGGCAACCTCCTGACATCTGGAATGTCCAGATGTAGCAAAGCTTTTAAAAGGTTGGGGGCAACTTGTGAGCAGCCTTTTCCTATTATATACACAGGTCTCCTACAAGGGGCCACTAACTCTTCCCAAGGGCAGTAGGCATCTCCCATTGGCCACTGTATGTTCCCCTGTCCTTTAAGGAAGAAGGAAGAGGCACCGACCAAGGGTCGCTTAAGAGCTCCACCAACCTTCCTCAGGGTCTTCACTCAACTTCCAGGGGAGTTAAGGCTTTTGCCTTGTGCGACAAGGTGCGGTCCCTTGGAGCCAGGACAGAGTGGTCACCGAGGGTCCTGGTCTGCGCAGCTCTCCTGTCTAGTGCATGGCAGAGCTCTCAGGGGTCCACTCACCTTCTTGGCCCTCAAAACCCCAGCTACCCTCCATGAATTCAGAACCATCCACCTCACACCATGCCCCTCACACCACTCCGCCCACGCCCACGCCTCCCACGCCCACGCCCCATCTGCCACTACCCAAAAGCTCAAAGCTCTTACAAGCAGCCTGTGCTGGGAAGGGCAGGATTGTGCCAGTAGGCCTGAAGTCCACTGGATGCTGGGTCCCATGGGCCTCTGCCACCATCAGGTCATCCAGAGGGGGGTGAGTCTTGAAGCTCTTTCAAGGATTAAGCCCGCCAGTGCAGGCTTGAGGAAACTCCTCAGAGAGACTTTAAATAAAAATGAAATATAAAGGAAAGAAAAGAAAAAATTTCCATCACTTGTTGAAACTCCAATTCTACTGGGATGGGGAGCAAATCTTAAACACCTGGGTCTCTGGGGGACTTTTCATATCCAAACCACAAATAGAGGTATACTACTTGACAAACTGCTCGTTTTTCAGTAGTTTGATTTTTATTTCATGCTTTCAGGAGAAAAATACAATACAGATGATTCTTAAACTGAATTTAAAGTGGGTCATGTAGACATGTGCACACCAGGTCATAGACATGTCCCATGTGGGGAAAAACTGAGTATTGTTACTTTGTGTCCCTGTGAAAA
The DNA here is from genome assembly GCF_964194105.1 of Spermophilus citellus. Taxonomy (NCBI): domain Eukaryota; kingdom Metazoa; phylum Chordata; class Mammalia; order Rodentia; family Sciuridae; genus Spermophilus; species Spermophilus citellus. The sequence goes on from NC_138186.1 coordinate 23,018,090, forward strand.
TCCCAATGACCCATCTTGCCATTATGAGCCCTGAGCAATAGGTCCCTGTGTGGTTTCCAGCTGAGCTCAAGTCTATCCACCTAAAAACAATGGAAGAGGTTCCAATTTACAATTATTACATGTTGAATATTCCTTACCTGAAATTCTTAACCCCAGAAGTCTTAAGAATTACAGATATTTTTCTGATTTTAGAATATTTTCTTATACACAATGCAGGGTCTTGGGGATGGGACACAAGTCTAAAAATGAAAATCAATTCTTGCATGAATATCTTAGGCACATAGCCTAAAGGTAATTTTATAGGATATTTTTTAATAATTTTGTGCAAGAAACAGGATTTATGTACCTTGAATCATCAGATTTGTGGTACCATATTGATGCTTAAATAGTTTTGGAATTTGGAAAATCTCAAGATTTCAGAGAGAGAATGCTCAAACTATAGTACTAGCTGAATATCATTTGTCTTCAGTGAGCCTGTGTATGTAGAGTGTCTCATAGTGGAATTGTTGGTCAGAACAAATATTGATGAGGCCTATGAGAGAATTGGAAATATATCATAACACTATCCTTTATCCTGAGGCAAAAGCCCAGTGTGGAGCCAATAATTAATGAACATGAATCTTGGAAGAGAAGGTAAGGGTTGAGCAAGTCTGTTTTCCAAACATAAATGGACATTTGAATCACTAAGGGCTTAGTTGTGTCCCCCAGCATTCATATGTTGAAGTCTAGTTTGTAGTACCTCGGGAAGTGACTGTATTTGGCCATAAGGTCTTTAGAGAGGTGATTAAATTTAAATGAGGTCAGCAGGATGGATTTTCATCCAGTATAACTGCTGTCTTTTTAAGAAGAGAAAATTGGACATAGAACAATAGAAAGGGAAGACCATGTATAGACACAGCAGGAAGGCTACAAGCCTAGGAGAGAACCATGGAAAAGATCCTTCCTCACAGCCTTTAGAAGGAACCCTGCGAACACCTTGATCTCAGACTTCCAGCCTCAAGAACTTTGAGATGAGAAAATTTTGTTACCTAAGCCAGCATCTAGTCTGTGCTGCTTTGTTGTGGCAACCCTAGGAAACTTAACCATGATTCTCCTGGGCTTTTGTGAAAATGCAAGTTCTCATTTGGTAGGTCTGGGGTTTAGCCTGAGTTTTTTCACTGCACAGGATGCTAAAATAGGGGCTCTCTGATTTACCTGGTTTCTCCTATGAGATCAACAGTCTTTGCCACAAGGCAAATGTGAGATCTGCCATAGCTACTTAAGAGAATTAGGAGAGGCTGAGGATAGAGTTAATGTCTGGGAAGCTGTCACTGTAACGCTGTATGTGTGAAGGCCCAGGTGATGAGGAGAAGGGAAGGTACAAGTGGAAGCCTCCTCTCTCTCTTTCTTCCTTCTGTATGAGTGGAATGAATGTAAATCTCAGAGGACTTTAAGACAGCTCCCTGGCAGGCAGTTGGCCTGTTGTGTGGTGGCAAACAGGGATACTGAAGCAATGACCTTTGCTATTTCTTCTGTTCCATCCCCAGAAGCATGCCTCCATTCCTGTTCAGAGGATCGCTCATCTCTTCCTCTTCAACAGGCAGGTATTTGATCTGCCTATTCAACAAGCAGATATTTGTCTCTCCTCTCCAAACTACTTTTCCACTTACACTGACATGTGCTACATCACTGCACATTGTGTATATGTGAGTATTTACATTACATGGATATAATATAAATTTAACCAATGGGTTTGAATTTTTTGAAATTAAAAGATAAACATCTGAAACAAGTTTAGAGCAAGTAATTCTTTTTAAAAATCCATGATGCTATCAGGCATTCTTAATGCTATTTTACTATTTCCCATAAGATTACAGGGAATGAGGAGGCACAAATATTTGCAGAGAATCTTGGTGTGTTTATAAGAAAAAAAGTCTGTGTGAGAGCTCACCATTCACTTGTATAGGAGCCTGGAGTTGGGTAATCAGTGTGTGCGGGAGGAGATGTGGTGTTGTCTGGACCTGACTTTTTCCAGATAGAAAAAAAAAAAAAAAACACATGTGAGAATTTCAGAGTCTAGAAAAATCCAGAAAAGATGACTAAATAAAGTTCGATTTTTCCTTTGCTGGTTAAAGAGAAAAGTATAAACTCAAAAGTTTATCTTTACGGTTTAGGAATGACTGGCGCTTTTGGGGAAACCAGGGCTGACTATGTTGGAATGTGGGCTTAGATATCACAGTGAACAGAAGGTCCAGGGGAAGCAGAACAGGGCAAGATTTGGTGCTGGCCACCTTTCCTTTTCTCCACTGGGCAAATCCTGCTGTGGGGGTCTCTTCTCCATGTAGAGGTATGACTCCTATTCATAAGTCCTTCTCCCTTCTGAATACTTTGCATTAATTTAAATTTTAGAGGTTCAAATTCATGCAGCAGGTAGTTTGTAAATATCAATACTGAGCATTATGTAAGGCGTAAATCAAAGAAGGCTTGGCCCATTTGGAGCATTGGGGTACTTCTGAGTGGCTCTGACAACACCTACATACCACACTTCCCAGGCTATGCCCAATAATGTGGGCATTCTCAGGAGCTTCTCAGGGATTCCTGGAGCAGCAGGGGCTCTGATGAGATGCTTATAAATACTTTAGGTGTAATTACACTACAACTATGTTTGTTTGAAGTTGATAGGGAACAGAGAGATGTGAGCAGTGGGACATGAGGTTAAGGGAATAATTCTATTATGCGTGTCCACAGTAGCAACTTCCAAGTGCTTTATTTTTTAAAAAGCAATTTGCCTCCAGTTTTGCCTGGCCTAAGTTGTCAGAATTTGTCACATTCCTCAGAATACTATCTGTTTTCTGTAGGAGAAATACAGGCAGGAAATGCCAATAAAGGTTCCCTGAAGGGGAACATTTGTGATCCTTATAAAGACCAGTTTGCAAAACTCAGGGAGATAAGGATCATTCACCATAACCATGACTTCTGGACTAAAGTGACCTAGAGTTGTCATGGACCAATGTGACCTAGAGTTGTCATGGATCAATGTGACCTAGAGTTGTCATGGTGGGGACTTTAAAATCTGATGTTATCCTGTTTTCAGTGAAAACTCAAGAGGTGGAACTGGGTGGGATTTTTTACAAACTTCCTTAGGATGGCAAGAGAAGAGTGCCACCCTTTTCTGAGAGGAACCCCCTCACAAGACAGTGTCTTCTTTTCCCTTTTTCTGTTCCTTCTAATGAACTCATACCTGTTACTCTGAGAGACATGTCTGAAATCTTTCTGGCACAATTGTAAGAGTTGGGGTTTAAAGAGGGGGACTCTGAGACTCCCTCAGCTTCTCAGCAAGCCAGTGCCCTATAACAACATCTTCCAAAAAGAGTTCCTGTTAATCCTCAAATGGTGCTGGTGATAATTTCACATTTCTGTTTTTAATTAATGACTTGTTATCCTAGCTTTGCAGCTACTCCTTCTCATTGCTCATTAGGAACTGTGGCCATCTTCTCTAACTTCTACTTTTTCTTCACCGTTCTTGACAAATCTCTTTGTGGTGATTATCATGTCATTTAGTAGTTTTGCAGGAGTTAATATGAATTTGAAGTTGCCCATCCCATGACGCAAAGTGACATGGAAGCAAATGAATGAGGCCCCCCTGACCTAGAGAGCCAAGTGAAATATAGGCTGTATCATACCCAGAAAAATCCATGTCCAAAGAGTGTTAATCTCCTAAAAGCAGAGAAAATAACAGTCACAACATGGCCTCTTTTTTCCAAGGCAGCCTTTTTGTTCCCCACAAAATTCTCAAATGGCCTTCAAACAAATATAACAAAAATGGGTCCCTTCCACCAAAATATTGCCTGAAATCATCATCTAGATTCAGGACTATAAATTCAAATTCAAATGGACTATGAAAATGATTTCCACCATGTCCTTCTTTGCCACATTTGACATACATGTCTCATTTTTAGCATCTGAAAAATTCCTCATGTGTCTCAGTCACTTGTTGGAATTTGCTCTCTGGGTCTTCTTTATTCTCAGGGTTTTCATCTGGATGCCACACATTAGTGCCAGTTTCTGACATGCCTTCTGGATCCCCTTGGGTGAGTCATGTCTCTGCACACCTGGAACTTCCTACCAACATAATGTTTTAACAAATAGTTGGCGCATGTTTGAAGTCTCTGGCGCAGGCAGCAGGAAGGACAAAAGGGAGCAGTGGACCTCCTAGCTCTCCTCATGGCTCCACCACTTTCCTCTCTGTTCCTCCTTATTTTTCATCATCTGTAAATTACTTATAGACAGCTTGGATGATTACAATGATCTGTATTAGGTGCAAGGCCATAATAAATATCCTAAATATTTTCTCATATCCTTTTTATTTTTAAAAATATATTGATGAAAATGGTGTTGTGGAGATAAAAGTTGGGTACATTTTGAAGCTTCTCCCAAGCTGGTCTGCAAAATGTTGTACCAATTTTCACTCCCATGGGCACTACCATTGACACTACTAACAGGGGCCTGACTTATTTTTTTATGAACTGAGCTGCACAGTGTCTTCTCTGGCTCTTATTTTGGACTCACAGTTCACAACCTGGTAAACAAGCCATTTATAATACAGCTTTCACTCAAAATGTACCAAGCTAGACCATGTCCCCCCTTAGACCACATTCATTTTAGGGGACTCACATTCCAAGCACTTAGAGAAGACAGGCAAGTGGATCTGGCAAAAAAAAAAAAAAAAAAAAAAATCCACAGAACCCCAAAGCTTGTAACTGAAAGTTTTTAATTCATTTTTTTCCTAATTTGTAAAACATGTTCTTAAAATTTTATTAAGTATAATTGACATGATAAGCCTTTAAATGTATAATCTCATGAATTTCAACATTGTATTCTCCAGTAAAACCATCACCACCATCAAGATAACGAGAATTTTATTACACACAAAACATTCCTCCTTTGAAATCCCTTTGTTTAACTTTCTGTACATCACTCCACTCACATACTTTCAGAAATCATGCAACTGTCACAGGATAAGCCTCAAGAATATCCCCAGCAGGTAGGAGGGGACCTCAACTCAGCTCAGGCAGGTTCTTGACTTACACCACAGAAAGAAGTTTCAGGATCCATCAAAGACAAATGTGGGAGAACAAACTCATATGTGACTGAGTCACACTCCCTGACTGGTGCTGAGGCCTTCAGTCACAGAAATGTGGCAGAGTTTTCCCTATTCTTCTTGGGTTCAAGGGTCGGTGTCTCATGCATGGCTGTGTCTTGCTACAGCCCCATGGGTGAAGCTATGCTCACCTGTTCCTTTGTAATATAAGCCCTTGCCCTGTTTAGGATAGAATCTTCCATGAAAGTGCCTTGTGTATGTCCCCTTCTCTTACTGTGCCCTTAATAGTGGCCTACCCAGGTGTCAGTCAATCTGCTGACAGTGGACATCAGGAAGATAGACTCAGTCCCCTGAAACTTGACCCCTTGCCTCATTTGAATAGCTTCTTCTCAATAAAAGGGGTCAGGGTGTGCTCTCGCTCCCTCTCTTCCTGTGGACACTTAAGGTCACAGGAGCCAGCACAGTGACCCCAGTGAAAAAGGTCTTTGTGTCTCTTGTGGTTATTTCATGCAACCCAGTTAGCACAGTTCAACTGGAGTAACCCCTGAGCCTTTTAGTCATGAGAACAGAAACCCGGCAGACAAACAAGTAGAAAATGATTTAGGAAAGCAAGAAGATTTATTCAAAGGAAGCAAACAATAGAGCAGGATACACATCCAAAGAGAGAAGGAGTATAAGTGCTCCAAAGTGAGGCATGCATTGGATTTTCAGGTTCCTTCTTTTATAATTTTACGGAATTTTAATTATCAGGTATTTTTGTTTTTCATTGTATTTTTATCATCACATATAAGAAATATTATTATTAGATTTTGTAATTATATATATTTTGTACTTGCATATGAGGAAAAGACCATTCTTTCTCCCCTGAATTGCAATTGCAAGTTGGCCAAAAATGAATGGATCATTTATAATGGGGCTATTTCTCTGATATTTGCATTGCACTGGGACTCTGTCAGCAAGTAGGTCATAACCAGATAAGAACATTTGATCCCTTATCAGAAATGTGACCCAAAGTAAACTGCCCTTATTTTTTCATAGCAAACACAGTCTATTATTGTGTTATTAGCAACAGAAGTTGGACTAAGACATGGTACACAGTACAACTGGTGCAGAGGCATCTAAATGGCTCAAACATCAGGTCATCATTAATCTCAGGGGCTATGATTAGAACATGTCATTCTCAGAAAAAGAAACAAATGAGGTTTGAACCCAGAAGAAGGGTGTTTTCAGTCTGCAGAACTGCTCAATCCTGAAAGAGTCTGTAGTTAATCTATCAAATATAGTTATTTCAAGTCCAGTTAAGACAGCTTAAATAGGAAATGTGAAAGAAGTAGCATCCTTAACATGTAAAGTTGGTAGAAAAAGAGACACCCACTCTAGGAAGGGCATCCCAAGTGCATGAGTCGGGAAAAGATGGGTCCATCAGTTTCTGTCTCACAGAGATGGTACAGTCAGTCATCTGACATGTTACGTAGTGGATAAATATTTTAAACCTGGGAAAATTTAGAACTCACCCAGAGATGAGGAAGTAACCAGAACTCCTGTAGTTAAAAATTTGGTGTTCAAAAACTCAGTAGTAAATTAAATACTAACCCAAATTAAAACTAGGCAAAAGCATTTAAATGGGCATTTCTTTGAGAAAGATATTTAATAGACCAATAAGGACATGAGAAAAATCTAGATATCATGATGCATCAGGGAAATACAATTGTGAAAGCTTTAGTGAAACATCTCATCATGTCCATTAGAATAGCAACAAACAGACAATATCATGAAGAAACTGAAACTCTCATTCCTAGTGGGCATTTAGATTTTTGCAGTAGTTTTGCAAATTAATTTGGTAGTTCCACTGGAAGTTAAATACAGAGTTATCATTTGAACAAGAAATTTCATACTTAGGTCTATATTCAAGGTAAATTCAAGAAAATATGTCTACACAAAAATTTTATACAAATGTTCAAAACAACATTATTATTAACAGACAGATGATGGAAAGGACTCACTGCCTACCAAATGATGAAATTTAAAAAGGAGCATATATGCACTCAATATTATTATGGATATTTTTCCAACACAAAAAGAGATAAATGCCCATACCTTGAACCAACGAGGATAAACCTTGAAAATATCAGGTTAGTAAAAGAAGGAAATAAACAAAATATCTCATATTGAATGATTCCTTATATGAAATGCTCTCAATAGGCAAATACATAGAGAAAAATATGGATTAGTCATTGCCAGAGCTTGGGGAAGAGGGAAGAGGGAATGGAGAATAATTATAAATGAGTATCCCATTTGTATTTGAAGTGATGCAAATGTTCTGGACTCAGACAGTGGTGACAGCTGTACAGTTCTGTGAATATCCTGAATTGTAGGATTTAAAGGGGTGAATATTGTTAAAGCATAATTTTGAGATGGAAAAATCTCTGAAATATATGGGTTTATCAAGCTGTGCATGTTGCTAGCCTGGTCCTAGGGCAAATTCCCTAAGTCACTACCAGCATTACCATGTAGCAGCTAGAAATTTCCATTGGATCTAAGGATATTTTGTCATAAAAATCCTGGGAGCAGGAGGTGAATATTACTTTCATTAAGTCTACAATGGATACAGAGAAGAGGGATATGACCTGGGATAGGAAGAGAGTCAGCAGAGACATGTTTCTGTAGCCTCTTGGTTGGTTGAGTCTATAAGCACAATAAAATTTTATCAGGATGGCTTATCTTAAAAACATGGGAAAGAAATACACTGCAGTTATTTTTTGTTGTTTACCTTGAAACTATCAGTTAAACTCTTATCTTTCTTTCCTCCATCCTGCTGGTAACTGTATTTAGAATGTCTCAGATTTCTTCTCTTATCAATATTATGGTATGCATATTCACCTTTAACAAGCATTATTTATCTGTTTAATTGCTTGTTTATTCATTTATTTATTTTCGTATACAGGGAATACAGCCAGGGACACCTAACCACTGAACTACATCCCCAGACATTTTCATTTTTTAATTGAGTCAGGGTCTTGCTAATTTGCTCAAGCTGGGTTTGAACTCTAGATCCTCCTATCTCTGTCTCCCTAGCTGCGGGGATTATAGGCATGTACCAGAAAATATAGGTGTTATTTTAAAAATGGCATGGCACCTTCAATGAAAATTTTTTTAAAGCCCTCATTCTCAGGGTCATGTAAATGGAGGGGTAGCACCTAAGAAAGTGTGCCTGATAAATGTTTTGCCTCACCCTAATTCAGGCACTCAGGAGAGAAAACTAATTTTCATTAATTTGAAAAAAGACAGTTATCTGCTGATGGACACACTTGAGGTCCTTAGCCATTTTGATTCAGTCTCTGTTTCTGTCACATTGCCCATGAGAAGTAGGTCTGCTTATAAAATAGTTCCACAGCCTAAGCACCAGAAGTTGGAAAAGAGCTCAGCTGCTCAGATTTAGGACACCTATGTTCTCTATGAGAGTACCAGACTGGTAATAATGACTGGTGAAGAAACTGGAAAACAAAATTTTTATTTTTATTTTTGTGGTGCTGGGGATTAACCCAGGACCTTGCGTATATGAGGCAAGCACACTGCCACTAAATTATATACACAGCCCATGGAAAGAACATTTTTTAAAATTTGTTTTTAAATAATTATGAGTGCATAGTAATTATGCAAAAAAATTATTTAATTATAGCAATTTCATACATGCATGTAAAGTACTCTAACTGAATCCACCCTGCCTGTAACACATTCTTGTCCCCCTTGTACTTTTCCCTCTCCGTTACCTTCCCAATTAGTTCATCTTCAAATTTTATGTCACTTTTTATTATTCTCTAGATTTCACATATGAAAGAAAACATGAGATCCTTGTTTTTCTGAGATTTATTTTGCTTAACATGATGTTTTCAAGTTTCATCCATTTTCCTGCAAATCACATTTCCTTCCTTTTTATGGCTAAATAAAACTCTACTGTACACATATACTTACTACATTTTTCTTTTGATGAATTTATCTGCTAATAGGCACCTAGGCTGATTCCATAACTTGGCTTTTGTGAACTGTGCTGGGACAAACATGGGTATGCAGCTGTGTCTGTACTATGCTGACTTTGATTCCTTCACATGTACACAGAGAAGAGTGGTATAACTGGATCATGTGGTAGGTGGCACTACCTTTAGTTCCTGAGGAAACTCCTTACCATTTCCCATAGTGATGGGGCTAATTGACATTCACACCAACAGCACATAAGGGAAACAGACACATTCTGGCACCCTCATAGAGAACACAGGTGTCCTAAATCTGAATCCTTCCTTTGCATCAGGCAGGAGGCTAAGAATACAGACATATGGGACTTTCATTCCCTAAAATCTGAGCCTGTCATTCTGTCTTTGCTTTCTGTCCGTAGGGAAGCCCAGAGTTGTAGATTTTGTATCCTTCCCCAGTCCCCACTGTGTTTTTCCCAGGGGACTTTGCAGCCTGCCTTTGGTTGTCAGTTTCAGAGTGCTTTCACGTTCAGAATCCTCTAGAAAACATGCTTTGTCCAAGTCTACCCCAATGTCTCCCTTGGTGTTCCAGTGAAAACCAGTGGGTGACAGAGGCCAGGCTAGAGGAGCAAGAGCAAGAGGATTAGTGACTTATGCCTGGTCAAGGAGAAGTCCCAATCCCCTGCCATGATTCAGGTCACACTGGATTTCTTCCCTGGGGCAGTGACTTGCTGATTGGAAGGCAGGAATTCCCACAGCCAAACAGGCCTGATAAAAGGCCTCTGAGAGTGCAGAGGCCCCAGAGGCACAGCTGTGGATCCTGGTCCTGTGATTCAGAAGTCAGTACCCAACTAGCAGTACTGAGACCTGAGAGAGAAACTGTGTGGAAGGTGGCAGGTGGGGACTTCTCTGTGAAGGGGCTGAAGTGACAGTGGATCAAGGCAAGTTTTAGAAACCCCAGGCCACCACTGGGAGAAGGGATGCCAGAGGCTGAGATGAAAAAAGATAATCTAAAAAGTCAGTGTCATTGCTGTGTTTAGAAAACAGCTTCTTGGGAGATCATGGGGGTCAGTGGTATAGAGGGATCTCACTTAGGGCTGGTCTCAGAGAAGGGGAGAGAGAGATTTCAAGAAGGCAAAGATGCTGCACAGCCTTCTGGATTCTTTGCTTGCCTCTTGGCTGCCCCTGGCTGGCCCTGGACCTCACCATAGTGGGTGTTCATGCTCCAACACCACTCCCACCACTGGCCTTATTTTTACACCTCTCTTCTCTCCTTAGGGAGCCTTATCTTTCTCTGTGCTTTTAAAATCTCTAGTATCCAGTTCAAAACCAGAGCACCCTTTATTTATCTGAGATTTCCCCCTAATTGATGGAGCTCTTGCTGTTTCCTGAGCATGTTTGCAGGTGCTTAGAATCAGGATGCCAGGCAACTTTCCTGCAGAGAGCAGCCAGTCTTGTGGGTCCAACAATCAATGAGACAAGGAATTACAATAAGGAGGGATGAGTCAGGTTGGGGGGAGGTGGGAGCTCTAGACTAGGACATCAGAGGCCTCCTGATGCTGAGCCTAGGAGCGGGGAGGGAGTGATTGGAGCTTGGTGACAGGGATGGTGTAGGCAGTGTTTTAAGTTGGATATCACTCTTTGCCAAGACTCAGAGGTAATATGGGGGGTCAGGGTGGATAGAGGTGGAGGCTGTGACAGAGGTGGACAGCATCAAGGGATGGGGCCAGGCTGCTGGGATGCCATTTACAAAACACATTTTGAGATTCTCGCTATGGCCACTGGAGATTTAAGGGTGAGGTCATAGGATCAAGATAGCACTTCCCTTTCAGTATTCTGTGAGTCTATCCATCTGGGTTCCTGATGGAGGGAGCCTATGTTCTGAGGCTCCCCAGCCCACTTGATTTGCTTTTTAGTGAGCAGGGGCTGATAGTACTGGGGATCTCAGGGTCATGGAGGTCAGAGGCTCTGCAGAGGAAGCATGTGTTTGTAGTAAGCACAGGATCACAGGGGCTGGAGAAGTGGAGTGGGGTAGAATGATTTGGGAGGCAGCTGAGGCAGGCTTGGACATAGGTTTGGGGGGATCTTTGAGAAATGGGAAGGAGTCAGGGAGGTTTTCCAAGATCTAAGGCCCTCCCCTGGTGAGGGAGGGTCTCACTACATAGAGCTTCCCCATGGTGTTTACACTCCACTGTCTCTGGCTTCAAGCAGCACCTCCTTGCTCTGGCTTTGACTACTCACTCTTCTTTCTTTGACCTGTCAACTTCTGTTCTCCTCTGCATGCTTTTCTGCTCTTCCTTTCCTAGACAGTTTGATGTTCTACAGACACCAGCCCCTTCCTCACATGTCTAATCTGCTCCCATGGTTTTCGCTGGTACTCAGAAATTTTCTGAATTCACAAGAAAAATGAAAGCCAAGCAGAGACCACACACAGTGTCCTCAGCCCCATTTCATTGTGTTTCTCTGTCTTCTTTGCCCCTAGACCCTGAATCATGGATTCTCTTTCAAAAGCAAATGGCACCTTTGCCATCCAGGTTTTGAAGATGCTGTGTCAAGACAGACCTTCACAAAATGTGTTTTTTTCTCCCCTGAGCATCTCCTCTGCCTTGGGCATGGTTCTCCTGGGGGCAAAAGGGAACACCAAGGTCCAGATGGCTCAGGTAAGCTTTCCTGTCACCGATAAAGAGGGACTGGTCTGCAAGGCTTGTCTCCTATCCCCTCCTTGAGTTTTTTCAGAACTTTTGAAGAAGGAGGGGTGAGCCTGGACCATTTCAGGGAGAGGGTACAGGAGGAAGGGAGGGAGGGAGCTGAGGAGTTTCCTCCAGTGAGATGTTGTGGGGCATGCTTGCAGGGGTTACTGTGCAATCTCTTTTTCATTTATAACTTTCTTGTATTTGTAAATTTTCTCTTACAATTGCTGATGTCTGTCTATGTTGGGTAGACATGTATGCATTTTTTTGAAAGGTTCAAGTCTTGGACTCATTGAGCATTTGTGTTTTTCTCTAAACTCCTCAGGATTTTTTTCTCGCCCTTTTCTAAAATTGTGCATTGGGAGTTTTGTTATATCATTATTTCCTTTGTAACATTAAGATAATTGATTGTGTTAAGCTATTTTTTGATCAAATTATTTGGTGTAGTAATACAACATTCATATTATTTTCTAAATTAAATCACTGTTGAAAATCATTCTTTAGAAGAGGAGAAACATTTTTAGTGTTTACCTTATTGAGAATCGTCAAGGTCTGTGTGGAAGCTCTCTTCAACTGCTGCTTCTGGCATGAAGGACTTACGGATGTCTCCCCAGATACAGCCACTCCAGAGCCCCCTCCTTCTGATTCAGTCTTGTCAGGGAGAAGAGCCTTCCAGTGGCACCAATATAAAAATGGACATCCTACTAATGGCTGTGGGGCACCCCTATCATGAAAACAAAATGTGGGTTGTAGAGAGAACCTTAACCATGCAAGGACTCATTCACTTCATCAAGAATTTCCTTAAACTTGTGGCCTTGGAACAGTGTTCACTTATGGGAATCAGTCCTTTGCTCCTCCCCCAGATGAGGGATGTTTGGGCAGTGATGGTAAACTGGTCCTACATTACTGCAAATCTCAAGCCTGAGGATGAGCCACAGAGGAAAAACAACTTGCTACTCAAAATGGTGTTTCACAGAGGAAATGGTTCCAAGAAGATCTAATGCTTGTTGTGAAAAGAGACTTAACAGATATGAGTACTTTGCATGTGTCCACTGTGACTCGTGTTTTTGCATAAGAAAGTATCTGTAGAGTGAATAGACTAACAAAAATATGAGTATGTTAGTACACAAATATTACTGAAAGATTGCCATTACATTATGCCTGTTGCTCCTGCCTGTTACTACTGTTGTTCCAGATCTGCCTCCAAGGTTGAAAAGACTAAAACTACATAAACCTGTATTACCATTTTTCAAAATGATTCAAATTGATATTGTGCCAATTTCTTTCATGATAAAAATTAATTTAGTAAAAGGTTTCTCTTTTTGTTTTTAACTTATTCAGGAAACTTCAGTTTGTGTGGAATATAAGATGTTTACATTTTTTTTCTGTTGAATTAACTTGTCAAACCAAGTCTCATTGACCTCTTAGCTGGATGCCTTGTATAGTCCAGTAGAGGGTAATCCAGCTGATACAAAGGTTTGGCAATTTGGTCATACATCTTTACAAGGTGATTAGCCTTTTCTTGTTATTTTCTGGCTAATATTTACCAAAGCAATCAGGTATGTTGACCAACTGGAAGACTGAGAAAATAAACGTTGTTAAATTTAATTATTTGGGAAATGGAAGTAATTTTACAAATTCTAGAAAAATTAGTTTTATAGCTTTTTTCAATACTGTCATTTAAGATTGCATCCCAAAGTTGTGCTGTTCTGTCACTTATTTATACAATGTCAAAAGCTAGTGCTGAGTAATCCTAAAGATGAAAATAGACAAGATGTTAGTTATTTGATTGATACATAGGAGAGTTATTTCTTTAGTAATTCTTTTTAATAATTAGTTAGTAGGTTAATTTCCATGTTGTTGGTATTTTATTTGTAGTGTTGTTGATTTTTTATTTCCATCACTAATGTTATTGAATATAAATTGTGTCATTTGTGTATTTCAGAGTCAAGTGAAACTCTTCTTTTGATGTAATATGACACCTTTATTGAAATATAAAGTATCATATAATATACACATATTACCTTCCTCTAGGGTACTGGGTATTTTATTTTTTAATTAATTTTTAATTTGTTTTAATTATACATGACAGTAGAATACATTCATTCACTTTGATATAGCATACATAGATGGGATGTCATTTCTCATTTTTCTGAGTGTAAATGTTGTAGAATCATATTCATTATGCAGTCACATATATACATAAAGTAATAATGTCTGTTTTATTCTACTATCTTTCCTAATCCCAAATCCAATCCCCTCCCTCCCATCACTTCCCTCTACATAACCTAAGGTAACACTATTCTTCTCTAGTGCCCCCTGCCTTATTGTGAATTAGCATCTTCATATTAGAGAAAACATTCAAACTTTGATTTGTTGGGGATTGGATTGTTTTCCCTATCATGATATTCTCCAACCCCATTCATTTACTGAAAAATGCCACAATTATCTGAGATGAGAATGGAAACCCCTGCTTTTTTATGAATCCATGAGTGATAAGCTTTTTTCCCATCCTTTCACCTTCAGCCTGTGGATCTTTGTCCATAAGGTGAATCTCTTGAGGACAGTGTATTGTTGGGGCTTGCTTTTTAATCCAATCTGCCAATCTACGTCTTTTCATTGATGAGTTTAGTCCATTAACATTCAGGATTATCATTGATATATGATTTGTGTTCCCTGTCTTTTTATGTATTTCTGGGTTTTGATTTCTTTTAGTTTCTCCTTTGGTTGAATGTTCCTTTAGTGCAGGGTACTGTTCAAGAACTGATTTATTCTTATTAATCATATTGCTCATTTTTTATTCTTATTTCCTTTTAAATATTATGATGATGATTGCATTCCTGTCCAAATTTTTGTTTGGATTTTTAGTTTTTGAACTGCATCTTCTTTATAAATAAATAGAGGCAAGTTATTTTAATGTTTGAACTGCATTACTTTGTACATAAATAGAGGCAAGTTATTCTCTATTTCTGACAAATTTATGATCTCCGTGGGATGCAATATTTAACAATAGTCCCTTTTCTGAACCTATCTTGCCCCTTTCCTTTTTTTCCATCATTCATCTATAAACTATGCAGAGAGCTCTGTGTCATGCAAAACCCATATCTTTTTTACTCAGGAGTTTCCTGGCCCCTCTCTCCACCTATCCCACCAGTGTCACTTCTCAATGACAATCAAATTCCTCTCAAAGGATAAATGTATGCAGTATTTGAGAAAAAAAAAAAAGCTTGCAAATTCTTGTGGAGATCGAGATCAAAACTGAGAGAAATTTGTTGCTTTCCTTCATAGGCACTGTCTTTAAACACAGAGGAAGACATCCATAAGGGCTTCCAGATACTTCTGACCCAAGTGAACAACCCTGAGTCAAAGTACTTGCTTACAATGGCCAACAGGCTCTTTGGAGAGAAGACTTGTGATTTCCTCTCAGTAAGTTGAATCAGCAGAACAATAAAAGTTGTATTTAAAACACCTGGAAATATACAACCCAGAAGAGATACCCTAGAGACCAGGCAGGATAACACATTTGGGAGGCTGTAGCAAGAGGATGGAGAGTTAGAGGCCATCTTGGGCAACCTAGTGACACCGTTGTCTCAAGAACAAAATGAAAAACTGCCTTGGGACATAGCCCAGTGGTACAGCATTTGCCTAGCATGCTCAAGGCCCAGGGCTCAATCCCCAGTACTGAAAAAATGAGCAAACACAACAACAAAAAAGAACAATATTCTAGAGAACTTGAGAAACTCACAGTAAACTATTTTTAGTAAAGACTCCAATTCTACAATCATAACATATTATTTCAATTTAGGCAATGTCTAAAATTTCCTTCATTATCTCTGGTTTTTCAGTGCTGAGAAAATATCTACTTACAAACTAAAATTTTTCACCATCAAGTAGCTTAAGATTTGATCGTGTTTTTAATTTTAAGAAGAGCCTAAAGGTAGCATTCAGAATGATTTGAAGCTCACTGTCATTTTATTTAGCAACCTGGTCACCTGAACTATTTCTCTCCAAAGACATTTAAGGAGTCTTGTCTTCAGCTATATCATGGGGATCTGGAGCTGCTGTCCTTTGCTGAAGATACAGAGAAGTCCAGGGAGCATATAAATACTTGGGTCTCAAAAGAGACAAAAGGTCAGAATTATAAGTTATTTCACTTTCCTCCCACCACACCTCTGTTCTCTTCACTTCTCTCCTCTACCTCTTCTCCTCATTGCTAATGTCACTGGTGTTGCAGAACCATCAGAGCAAGGTTGCCTGGCTGAGTCTCTTGGTGCCTGTGAACCTAGTGGCTCACAGAAGATCTGATCAATGCTCAGGTTTTCAAAACCAGAGAATTAATGCTGTCTGTTGTTCCAGGGCCACAGTGGCTGATGCAAGTGTTAATAGAAACTTGTGAGTCAGATTTCCCATATAATACTTTACATGTCACTGGCCTGTGTTGTTCTCACAGCAGGTGACTCTCATCTATGGGAACAGATCAAAGGCCAGATCTTCCAAGTCATGCCATTGGCCCTCCTCTTCCTGGAGGTCAGTTTGGACTTCATTTCTCCCACTTTTACATGTTAAGATGACTTCTCCTACTTCTTCTTTTCTATCTCTCATTTAAGTGCCCTTCATCAGACTTGAGAAGTCTAGACTTAGTCAACTATAGAGCCTCTATCGGGGCTGATCCATTCCACGATTGAAAACACCCTGCTTATGAGGTTAAAACATACTCATTTCTGTTTTAGAGTGTGACAAGTTCTAACTTTAGTCCTCAAGATCAATAATGGTTTGATGTTTGAACCAACCAGGCACTTACACACCACTAGGAACATCCCTATTTCTGCTAACAAATGAGATACTAAAAAATAGAGGTAGTACATTCCACTATTTCTTGTTGGAATCTTTTCTTCTTCTTCCCTCTAGAGGCAGCAAATTAGCAGGGATGCTCTTAGTTCCTTGGAACTATACCACTTGATATACAGGGATAGAAGGACGTACTTTCACCTACCCAAATCATTATCTGTTCCAGGGATTCCAGATGCCAGGAGGATGAAATCATAATATCTCTTCTGTAGTTTCCAGAAACACCTTCTATCTCTGCTCTGGAGCTATTCAATTCTATCTGCCCCAGGAATATTGCCAGGTAGCTGTACAATGTTAGAACTGGGCCTGATCACAGAGCCTTAGACCTGACACTGCTCTTACCTACAACAGGTAATATCAGCTCCTACCCAGCCCCTCTCTCCTTTGCTGCTTGTCTTCTTCTCCAACCTGGTGTCAAGTTTCTGCTTTTTACCAACCTGCTTTCCTCCAGTGACATAGAAGTCTTTCACTATCTTCAACTTGGTGACTTTTCCAGTGTCTGTCATCATGAATACCAGTCATGCTAAGATTTTTAACTTTTATACATATCATCCAAACTCAGCACATTTGAAAACAGAATGTTTGGATCTCCAAGACATAGTATCATGATTATTCACAAAGGATTCAGAAAAAACAACTGATAGATTTTGTGCTTGTCTTGAAAGGTAAAATTCCAGAGTTGTTACCAATGAATTCGATTGATGAGCAGGTCAGGCTGCTTCTTGTCAATGCCATCTACTTCCAAGGAACATGGGACAAGCCATTTGACAAAACATGCACAGAAGTAAGGCCTTTCAAAATAAACCAGGTAGGGAGAGACTTTCAAAAATTATGCTAGTCTGATGAAGAAATTAAATTAAAAATTTAACTTTGTAAATGTATAAGTGATTAATTAATAATTTCAAACTTATTTAATGAATTTTAAACTCATTGAAAAAAAGGCTACAAATAAGTAATACTTCCTGCGTATTATGGTTTACATCCTATTAGCACTCTAACTGCTTCTAATGAAGTCTCATACATGTATTGGTTTCATCTCATTCTGGACACAAACATCTTCCTATAGACACAAGTTGCTTACATAGAAAGCAAAAAGAAGTTTTTTATATATATATATATATATATATATATATATATATATATATATATATATATATCAGACACAAAACAGGGAACAAACAGGGAGTGTGACAACACACTTTCTAAATCAGAATTTAGGAACTGATTCAAACATCAAACCACTGTGGCTCAGTACTAGAGTGGTCATGTAGTATGTGCAAGTTGCTGGGTTTGATTCACAGGAACACATAAAAATAAATAAAATAAAATAAAGGTGTTGTGTCCAACTACAACTAAAAAATATTTTTAAAAAAAATCTTGCATTTGAATTATTGTTAATCATAACTTATTATAGATTCAGCATTCACTGTATTGTATCATTAAAATCACTGTATTGTATCATTAAATGTGAGTAGCAAAGGCCTTAGTCAACTGTGAGCCAAAACTTTAATTACAATAGATATTAGAATACTTTGCTAAATTCTCTAATCCCTTAAAATACAATGTGATGCAATAAGGAAGCTTGTATGCATTAAGCTCCTCCCCTTATTTATAAGGCATATTTCAGATAACTATTTATTAATTTATAGCAGTGCTGGACCACAGAAGAGTTGAGAGGTTTTTGTCCCTTTTCATACTGTTTTAAATGCTGTGCTCATGTGGTCATTCCTCCCAGAGAGATAAAAGGCCAGTGCAGATGATGTGTCAGAAAGCCAATTTTAACTTCATCTACATCAGTGAGGCCCAGGCACAGTTGTTGGAGCTGCCCTACGCTGGCAAGACACTGAGCATGATCATCCTGCTCCCAGATGAGAATGTGGACCTCAGTGTGGTGAGTCAGGAGGGGCTGCACTCCTTTAAACTCAGAATTTCCATGGGAAGAATTGGGTACACCCTGTGCCTTCTTTCCCAGTATTTCAAACCAGACAGCCCAAATGGCCCAGCCCTGTCCTCCTTGCTTCCTTGTGGTATAATCCCTATTGCAAGAGAGTCAACCATCCTCTCAAGGGTGGCAGTGCACTGTGATGATCTAAAGGGTCTCTGTAAGCAGAGCAGCTCCCATGGGCTTTCCCTCTCTTCAGGTCCCTAACTGTGAGGATGAGTTTCCACAAACAGTGCCACATTCCACCTTAGACAGATGTCCCTGTCCTGGAGAGGCTCACACTGAGAGCTCTTCCTTTTCCCAGTCTCTTTTGCTTGCCAGCAATGGTTCATTGTGTTAAAACTAAGTCTCATTCAAACCAATAAATACCATTAGAAAAGCACCACTGACTCAGCATAGATGCTTTTCACAAATAAACATGTTTTGCTAGTGGATGGATAAGGAGGGGCAGCCACAGTCTTCCTGCAGGGAAATCACATATGGGATTGCACGTGGGGTGGTAGACAAGTCAGAGCTCTCATAAGCTTCTGGGCAGCTGAAGGAGCTACCCATCCTGTGTGGGCAGTCAACATGGAATGTTCAAGGAAATGGCTGTGTGTCCATAGATATGTGCCATAGTCTGAATATGAACTTGTGATTCTGGTCTTTCAGGTGGAAAATAATCTTACTTTTGAGAAATTCACAGCATGGACCAAGGCAGCCTCTTTGCAGAATATTGAAGTAAAAGGTCTCTTTCCAAGATTTAAACTGCAGGGGGATTACAACCTGGAGTCTGTGCTTCAGCGTTTGGGAATGGTTGATGCCTTCCAACAAGGCCAGGCTAACTTGTCTGCAATGTCAACTGAGACAGACCTGTGTCTGTCCAAAGTTGTGCACAAGAGTGTCGTGGAGGTGAATGAAGAAGGCACTGAGGCTGCAGCAGCTATAGATATTGACACAATCTTTGACTGTATATCATGTGCACCAACATTCCATGCTGACCACCCCTTCCTTTTCTTCATCAGGCATAACAGAACCAACACTCTTCTGTTCTGTGGCAGGTTCTCATGTCCCTAAGGGTTGTAATTCCCCTCCATGGAGAATTTCCATCTTTCCATGTCCCCCAATTCCCTTCACAGTTCACAAGGATGGGCCTTTAGGTGAACACCAAGTAGAATAATGAGGGCAGGGTCCTAAGCCTTCTAAACAACTTGTCAGTATGATCTGAAGATGCACCACACTGAGCTGTCCCCATACTGCCCACTCATTTGTACCATAGAACTAGGTCATGGCCAATAGACTGTCCTGATTCCCTGTTGTACTTAGGATGCGTGCAGTACAGAGGCGATATGGTAGCTAGCAAACTTTCCCTTAGATGGGCCCAAACACATTTCCCACTCATTCCACATGCAATTCCTGCTTTCCTGGAACTTCAAACTTGTCACACAGCTGCCTTAGCCTGAATGCCTCAATAATAATAAATGCTGGTATATACTGTTACTACCATTCTAGTTAAAGAGAAACAACAAATTTTAGTCTGGAGGTGTGTCTCAGTGGTAGAGCACTTGTCTAGCATGTGTGAGGCACTGGGTTAAACCCTCAACACCACATAAAAATTCGTATAAATAAAATAAAGATGTTGTGTCCATCTACAACTAAAAAATAAATTCTGTTCAAATGTCATCTTCTTCAAGATGTTTTCCCATTCTCCATAATCAGATGTACATCTTTGAACTTTCACAATAACTGCCCATGATAGTTGCATTGCTTATTTATTAATTATTTTTATTATTAGTCTTTTGACTAGGCCTTAAAGTCTTTAAGATTTGTGATTATATTCTACATGCTTTAGTGCAGTAATAAATAATTTGATCATATATGATCTCTGTAGTATGGATACAACTAAATACAGAATAGCAACTTTGCCCATTGCTAATAAAACAAAGAGATAGCATATGGGCAGAAACAGATCAGTTATTAGCTTCACAATTTGCCTAGAAATGATCTATAAATGCATTTTCCACTGGCTACTTACCATAAAGTGTAAAGAGAGCATTAAAGGAAAATTTCTTTGTTGGTTCCTATCATATGAAAGATGCTATATTCTATTTTAGCAGGGCCAGCATATGGAAAATAAGGAAATTAAATGTTATTACAAAAATGAAGGAGTTATGAGATTCTGGTTAAAGAAGATACCAAATGAGAATAACATATATGTAAAGAATCCAAAACAAAAAAGCAGTTGTTATTAAAGCGTTCTAGGTGCATGTATGCATATAGGGTTTTTTTCCCATGTTTATTTTTAAACAATGGAAGTGTCAAAAATTAGGGTCAACTGTGTTAGGCTAAATTACATTATTGTATAGACTGTATGGAATACAACTGTATTATACTTATCATAGAGAAGCATAGTTTGCATCATATTATGGCAGTTTATACTCTATGAAAACCTTCCAGGGTCCCTTTATATTGAAATATCCTATAAACGACTAGACCACCAGATGATGATTGTACAATAGTGTTTTATTGAATAAAACTAAAGAGATATTTTGAATAATAATTTTTGAAAAGGAAAAGAAAATGTAGAATGGTACTTAGAGCTCTTGCTTTCTAAGTACAGAATCCCCTACCTAATTCAAGGCATCTTAATCTCCATCAAGAACAACAACAATAAAATAAGTTTTGTAGTGTTGTTAAATCTATCATTATGAATACAACTGGTGCAAATTGGTCAAACAGAGTCAACAAACACATGAGTATTTGGGGAACATTCCATATTCAAATGACAATAGTCATATAAACAAATGACCTAATTTTTATTCAACTCTCATTTTATAAATCAAAAAGCATATATTACCATATTATTCTGTCTCATAAGTAGAATTTACTGTAAGTAAAGAGGGGCACTCACCTCTCACAAATGATTTAATTTAAATTTGTTGGTAAGATAAGATTCTTACCTAAAATTAGCCAGGAGCAGTGGCTCACACCTGTAATCCCAGTGGCTCCAGAGAATGAGGCAGGAGGAATTTGTGTTCAATGTCAGACATAGCAAAAGCAAGGCACTAAAAACATCTCAGTGAGATCCTGTCTCAAATAAAAAAGTAGGGCTGGGGATATGGCTCAATGGCAAAGTGCCATTGAGTTCACTCCCCGGTAACCCCACACACAAAAAAATAAATAAATAAGTTAATAAAATGTCTAAAATTGTTAATATTTTTCCCCAAGTTTCTGGCCATTCAGGATTATATTTATCTCTGTTAGGTGTTTAAGATGGAATGTCCATTGCTTTCTGTTTTAAGTACAATATCAACTTTTAGGTTTGACAAAGAAATAAGGTGTTAACTATGCTGGTCTGATATCTTGGTTTTCATGAGTAATCAAAAAATGGGTAAATTAGGTAAATATAAGAAGGTAAAAGTTTATAAATGGAGATAAAACATGTGAATTATTTATATATTACAATAACAAATCAATTGCTAAATATTAATTCAAGTAGTCTTAGCTTCCTGATGAAAATATCTATTAAGTATATTGTTATAAATGATTGGTATGTAGGAAAACAACTTCCTTTTCCTCTTCCCTGGATATTTAGTTAAAAATAAAGCTTTAACGAGTACAGTGGCACCTACCTGTAATCCAAGTGGCTAGGGAAGCTGAAGCAGGAGGATTGCAAGTTCAAAGCCAGCCTCAGCAATTTAGCAAGGACCTAAGCAACTTCCTGAGATCTTGTCTCTAAATAAAATATAAAAAGTACTGGGATGTATGGCTCAGTGGTTGAGTGTCCTTGGGTTCAATTAAAAAGGGCTTTTAAGAGTTAATGTTCACCAACCCAGATGCCCTTCAATAGATGAATGGATAAAAAAAATGTGGCATCTATACACAATGGAGTACTATGCAGCAATAAAAAATGACAAAATCATAGAATTTGCAGGGAAATGGATGGCACTAGAGCAGATTATGCTTAGTAAAGCTAGCCAAACCCTAAAAAACAAATACCAAATGTCTTCTTTGATATAATGAGAGCAACTATGAACAGAGCAGGGAGGAAGAGTAAGAAGAAAAGATTAACATTAAACAGAGACTTGAGATGGGAGGGAAAGGGAGAGAAAAGGGAAATTGCATGGAAATGAAGGGAGACCCTCATTGCTAAACAAAATTACATATAAGAGGTTGTGAGGGGAATGGGAAAATAAACAAAGAGAGAAATGAATTACAGTAGATGGGGTAGAGAGAGAAGTTGGGAGGAGAGGGGAGGGGGGATAGTAGGGGATAGGAAAGGTAGCAGAATACAACAATTACTATTAGGGCATTATGTAAAATTGTGGATGTGTAACCGATGTGATTCTGCAATCTGCATTTGGGGTAAAAATTGGGAGTTCATAACCCACATCAATCTAATGTATGAAATATGATATGTCAAAAGCTTTGTAATGTTGTGAACAACCAATAAAAAAAAATAAATAAAAAAAAATAAAAAAATAAAATGTTAGGAAAATACTATATTTGGATATCTTATATTAAATAAATATATAATATATAAAATATATTAAAAAAAGAGTTAATGTTCAAATTAACATGTGCAGTTCTATACAGAAAGAAAGAGAAAGGGAGAAAGACCCTAACATGTATTTTGATGAAAAATTGAAAAATGTAGTATTGTATCTTATTAAAAAGAAGTAATTTGTCTAAATTTTAAAGATTTATATGGTTTGTTTCAACCTGTAAATTTAAACTTAAGAAATAAAAAGGCAGAACAAACTTTTTATCTTATTTCAAATAAAAAGTTGAGGGGAAAAAGAGACAAAGAAAGTTAAAAGGATGAGGATATGTCTTTTAGAGAATGTTTTTGAATGAGGAAAATTTTTGTATGTAAATTATGATGCTTGCCCTAAAGTAAAATAACTGAGTTGTTTCAAAATGGGAAGAAAGATAGGCCAAAAGCTCAAAAGCTAAAGGCTTAAACAAGTTGCAGAGAGTCTAAGCAGGTTGCAGGTTTGTGAAGGACCAATGTCCTAAAAGGAAATGTATGTGTAATTATGTTGTCTATAATTAAGAGGAATTATTTGCAGGGTTTTCAAAAATAAAAATTTAATCCACTGGATGCAAAACCAGGACATAGGTTTCTATGGTTTTTTTTTTATTTGTTTTGTTCTGTTAACAGGATTTTTGTTTGACCTGAGGTGCACTTAACCCCTGAGCCACATGCCCAGCCAACATTAGCCTTCAGGCTATAGAGAGAACTCAAAAAACTTAACAACAAGAAAAAAATAACCCCATCAATAAATGGTCTAAGGAACTGAACAGAAATTTCACAGAAGAAATACAGTCAATCAGCAACTGTATGCAGAAATGTTCAACATCTCTAGCAATTAGAGTAATCAAATCAAAACTACTCTAAGATTTCATCTCACTCTAGTTAGAATGTCGATTATGAAGAACATAAGCAACAATAAATGTTGACAAGGATGTGGGAGAAAAGGTACACTCATACATTGCTGATGGGACTGAAAATTGGTGCATCCATTATGGAAAGCAAAATAGATATTCCTTAGAAAACCATTAATTGATCCAGCTATCATACTCCTGGGTCTATACCTAAAAGTCTTAAAATCAGCATACTACAGTGATGCAGCCACATCAATGTTTATAACAGCTCAATTCATAGTAGCTAAATTATGGAATGAACCTAGGTACCCTTCAATAGATGACTGGATGAAGAAAGTATGGTATATATACGCAATGGAATATTAGTCTTAAAGAAGAAGAAAATTATTCCATCTGTGGGTAAATGGATGGAACAGGAGAATATACTAAATAAATAAGCCAATCCCCCCAAACCAAAGGCTGAATGTTTTCTCTGATATGTGAATGCTAATTCACAATGGGGTGAGGGGGCTGGGGAAGAATAGAGGTACTTCAGATTAGGCAGATGGCAGTGAATGGAGGGGGAGGGTTATGAGGAAAGGAAGGATAGCAGAATGAATCAGACACTAAAATTCTATGTGCATATATGAGTACACAACCAGTGTGAGCCTACATCATGTACAACCAGAAGAATGAGAAGTTATACTCAATTTATGTATGATGTGTCAAAACGAATTCTACTGTCAAGTATAATCAATTAGAACAAATTAAAAAAGAGAGAGAGCAATCTAATCAGATTAAAATTCTAAAATGAACCCTCCCACCTCTTGTCCCTGCTTAATGGTGATCTTCTTCTCATGCTCTTCCTCCCTACTCTGTTTTGAATCGCTCTCCTTATATCAGAGAAGACATTCGTCATTTGTTTTTTAGGGATTGGCTAACTTTACTTAGCATAATCTGCTTTAATGCCATCCATTTCCCTGCAAATGCCATGATTTTGTTATTTTTTAGTGCTGAGTAATATTCCATTGTGTATAAATGCCACGTTTTTTTTATCCATTCATCTATTGACGGGCATCTAGGTTGGTTCCACATTCTAGCTATTGTGAATTGTGCTGCTATGAACATTGATGTAGCTGTATCCCTATAGTATGCTCTTTTTAGGTCCTTGGGGAATAGTCCAAAAAGGGGAATAACTGGGTCAAATGGTGGCTCCATTCCCAGCTTTCCAAGGAATCTCCATACTGCTTTCCAAATTGGCAGCACCAATTTGCAGTCCCACCAGCAATGTACAAGTGTACCCTTTTCCCCACATCCTCGGCAGCACTTGTTGTTGTTTGACTTCATAATGGCTGCCATTCTTATTGGAGTGAGGTGGTATCTTAGAGTGGTTTTAATTTGCATTTCTCTGATTACTAGAGAAGGACATACCATCAATCAACAAGTACATGAAAAAAAAAATGCTCACCATCTCTAGCAATCAAAAAAAATTTTAATACTATCTCCTTGGAGAACTCTCCTGAACAGAATGAACCAACCAACAAGGGTTTTTTAGCACTTTTCATGGTATGCTTCATATTTTCAGCAAATTACCAGGATCCAAAAAAACACCAAGATGAATAAGAAGTGGGTCTGTCCTTAAGGAGCTTATGGTCAGTCTTTGCAACTTTCAGACAGGAACACCAAAAGTAACTCAAAGAACTATGTTATAAGTGTTAAAGGAGGTGCCAGAAAGAGCAACTAAGGGTCAAGAATGTGATGAGGATAACTCTCAATAAGGTCAAGATGCAAATGAAACAGGCCTTTGATAGGGAACTTAGGGGATCAGCGGGTGTCAGGAGGTACACATGGTAGAAACAAGCATTCTAGGGAACAGGTGTCAACAGTTCTGCTTCACTAGAAAAGTGTTTCTAAGTCACAGCATCGTTTTTGATATTTTAGGTGACATCATCTTTTGTTATAGGCAAAGTCGAACATGCTGAGGATTTGGAGCAAAACCCTGACCTCCACCCAATAGATGTCGGTGGCACATCTGCCCCCAATCATGACAACCAAGAACACGTCCAGAAACTGCCAAGACTCCCCTAGGGTGTGGGGGCAAAATCGCCTTGGACAAGAACTTCTGATACAGAATATATTCAAGCACATAGACACATACATACAAGGATACACCCATATACACATGCATGCATATATGTGTGCTTCAGGAAAACCCAGTCCCAGTGTATGACAACAGGCTACCAAAGGTGGAAGATGCCATGAGAACAAAGAGGTAGACAGATCCTGGGTTGCATTAAAGGCAATTTATTGGACAGGAGCACATTTGGGGAAGCAGAGGTGCAGGAGAATCCCTGCACCCCAAGGCAGGAGGAAGGGGGAATGCTAAGCTAGATAAAGAGGGACCATGACCACTGGATTGTACCTGACTTTTCTCAAACACTATTAAAATACCCAACATCATTTAAGAAATAATCCAGGCATCAGAGGCCAGCACCATATGCTCAGCTACCTTAATGATGTGGTTTGTCCTGTAGGGTCTGGGATGCATGCCAGTGTCACCTGATAGTAAAATGGTAGTTATATTAAGGTGAATATAGTCAAGTGAAGCTAGATCCCTATAACACATATGCATATATATAAACATAAAATGCAAAAATGTATAGCAGCAGAGAGATATAGTGAGGGGGCCTCAATTGATAGTGTCAGTGGAATAGCAAAGAAAAAGTGATGCAGAGAGATTTTAAGAGCAGCTTTGTTGAGGTGTATTAGCACATACACATATTTAATGTTTAAAATTGGCTGATTTTTGACACATTTTTACACATTGTTTCATTTTACACCTGAGAAATCAATGTTACAGTCAAAATAGTGAATATACACACAAGCCCCCAAATTTCTTCATTTCCCTTTATAATCCCTTCATCCTTCTCTCCAGACCCGTCCTCAAGTAGTCATTGATCTTTCTGTCACTGATTTGCAATTATTGGAATTTTATATGATTAAATCATACAATGTTATTCTTTTGGGTGGGGGGAACTGGCTTCTTTAACTCAGCCATATGCTATCATTTGAATGTCTATTCCAATATCTTAACACAGCCTGTCATTCTGCTTTTACTTTCTGAAAGTAGGAAAGCCCAGAGTTCTAGCTTCTGTGCTCTGCCCCAGCCCCCATAGTGTTTTCCCAGCCAATGCCCCATGGGACCTTCAGTTTCAGAGCACTTTTCAGTTTACAAATCTCTGTACACAGCATGTGGTGCCCAACAAGAGTGGCCTCCCAATGAGCAGAATACATGGTGTTCCAGTGTATTCTGCTCATTGGAAAAGGCAAAAAAGTGGAGTGAGCAGGTGATAATGACCCATCCCTGGGCAGAGAGGAGATCCTTTCCCTGCCTTGACCCAGGTCACACTGAATGTCCTCCCTGGGGCTGTGCTCTGCAGACTGGAAATCCCACAGCCAAACAGGGCTCATAAAAGGTCTCTGGGAGTGCAGTGACCCCAGAGTGGACCTAGAGAGGCACAGCTGCAGAATCCTGTTCCTGTGATTCAGAGGGCAGCACCCAGGCTAACAGCATTGAGACCTGAGGTAGGGGCTGTGTGGAAGGTCCAGGTAAGGGCTTCTCTGCACAGGGCCAGGATGGCAGGGCACCAAGAGAGGCAAGTTTTGGAAATCCCAAGCTGCCACTGGCAAATGGGATGCTAGGACCAGAAACTGCACAAGGAATGGCACAGAAAGGCACCAGTCTCTATATTCTCTTAGGAGTTTGCATAGAAGTGTGAGATTGGGCAGGTAGAAGGGGAGGAGAAGTGATTGAAAAGTTTGGTTGATTAAGAAAGGGTGCCCACAGAATTGCTCAAAGGGACAAAGGCCTGAAGGAGCTCTAGGGGCTGTCCAAATTTGGGTGAGGGCCAACAGCAGGAGATTGGGTAAGGAGAGACTGAGTTCAATAGCAAGTTTAGTGAGATGATCCTTGAGAATGCCATTAGGCCTCTCAACCTTACCTGAGGATTGGGGTTGGTAGGTGATATGGAGCCTCCAAGTGATGTTAAGGCCTTGGGAGACTAGTTGAATAACCTGAGAAGTGAAGGCCTGACCATTGTCTGACTGGATGGAGGTGAGAAGTCTGAACCTGGAAATGATATGCGCAATGAGGATGGAGGCAATGATGTTAGCAGTTTACCTGGATGTAGGGAAGGCTTCTATCCAACCTGAAAAAGTATCAACTAAAGTAAGTAGGTAGTGAAGCTTTTTGTGCCTAAGCATGTGAGTGAAGATGATCTACCAGTCTTCACCTGGGTGGTGGCTCCAACTGATGTATGGTGAGTTTAGGTTTGATGTTTCCTTGTGGGGATAGTGTAGAGCAGACAGAACAAGCAAAGTAGACCTGCAGGGAAGTAGTTCTCATTCTTAGGAAGTGAAAGAGGGGTTGTAAAAACTGTAAAAGTGGTCATGGAGTGTTTTAGGTGGGGGAAGAGTCTCTGGAGTTGGAGGAGTTGGACATGAGTCACAGGTCTCCATCTTGGGCATCAGGGGCTGGCAGTCTTAAAGAAGTACTTATTGACTGACTGGTTGGTGAATTTGTGTATCTGATCTTGTAGGAACTTCTGTAGGCAATTTAATAGACATGGTCCTATTAGGAGAAACATAAAGAGGACTAATAGGGATCCTGTGATGGGGAGGAGCCAAGGCCATACTTGTCTGAACATTCCCCATGGAAACTGTTGGCCTAGTTGCTGTCTCCTCTTTTCTAGCTGTTCTTGTTCTTCATTACTCCCAGGAATGACTGTATTTTGGTTTAACTGTTCTTGTTAGGTGTTTAAGATCAAGCTGGCCAAAACTGACTTTGTTTCTATCTATTGTTAAGAGTCAGCCAAGTTCCCATAGGGGTCACACATGGGGGAACTTGATGCAAGTTCTTAGTTCTGATAGTGCCATTTGCAGTAGGATGGGTCCAGGTCTTGCTTGACCATGTGGCTTCCATTAGAAGCATCAGGGATGTCTCCTTTTTCCAATGACCCTCCTATTCACAGCAAGTGCACTGATTGGCTTTCCATTCTCCAGTGGTCTCATTAATCTCCCTGATCGGGAGGTTATGTGGCCCAGAGTTACAAAGCTCTTTAGAGAAGTTCCCTGTTCCCTGGTATTCAGACTGACTCAGAGGATAAGAGCCAAATATTGGTTTTCTTGGACATTTTAATTTAACTTTAATTTTAAGTTTTGTTCTTAAACATCTAGCAAGTCAGTCTCACCAGCCTTAAAATAAGAATACTGGGCTTTAGAGTACTGGGCTATAGAGCAGACAGAACAAGCAAAGTGGACCTGCTGAAGTCTGGCCTACTTTGGAGTCATTCTGACATGTAGTAAGATGAGAGGCAGAGCCTTATCTCAGGTAAGGCGGGGCTCTTTATGAATGTTAGGTAAAGTGTTGTAGTATTGAAGCTGATCTTTGCTTCTTAAATATTATTTTATAAAGTTTACATATATTCTTTTTCAAGGTAACATGAATATTAGCTAACACAATATGATATCACATTTAAATTGTACTCCAGTGTATAGAACTTTATATTAATCTTATTGATAACAGGTCCAGTTATAAAACATTAAATGATATAAGTAAATCTCCAATATGTTATTCTTATAAGCCTAAAATTACCATGCAACTTTAGTTTGGAGAACACCAGCTTGATATAATGCTCTTTTAAAGTTTGAACCTTAAAGACTTTTATACCTGGAAAATATGAACAGTTTTAATATACTGTGGTTCAGTAATAAAACCACAATCACATTGATGTTTTTATATTAATAAAGTTTAGCTCTTAAAGAAATAACATATTACAATATTGATAAATAACAGTTGTTGTTTAACCACAGTTGTATAATCCTTAATTCCTTCAAGATTTCTTGCTCATAAAACTTACATATATAGCCAACGTACACAGACCTTCTTTATCACTTACTTAAACCCTATTATTTACTTAATCATATAGACTTTCTTATCCAGAAACACCTTTTATCCTTTCTATTAAATCCATACCTAGAACCTTCTAATTTCTCTTTTCCGTCTGTTAACCCTTCTTTATTCACATTTTGAAACAATCCTTGTAAGTATCTGAACTTAGGAAAATTATTCCATCTTGATAAGAAAAATTTTGTTATTTACACTATATAGTTAATCACATCTGTTTTCCATTTCATCAAAACCTAAACAATGTTTAAGTATATAATATTATACTGTTGTAGGGATGAACAAGGCAAGGCACCTAAGATAGCACCGCAGATAGGGAAACAGTTTTATTTGGTTCAGAGGGCACACTTCTGCTGTAATCAACTACCCCAAGTTCAGGTAGTTTCAGAATTTTATATCCAGCATGTAAGGGGAGGGGCTCAGAAGTTCACCATCTACAGAAGTTCACATAAAAGCAGTTGTTCTTTTCCTCTGTTCTGGGCAAGTTAACTCCTTAAGGACACTTGAGAAAGGAAGAGCTTCTTTCCCCTTTCTTTTCTACCACCACCAGCTGTTACCATGGAGCCTAGTTAGTAACTCCTCTTATCTTTGAAATGTAGACATCTCTGTGAAGCCCCAGCTCAAGGCCAGAGGCCTTGTTTACATATTTTTGTGAAAAACTGGTAAGGGGTTATCTAGCATATGGAGAGCTGATTTTTTTCCAGCCAGTGGCCAAGTAAAACAGGACAACATGAAAACAGGAAGTTTATCTACATTAAACTTTTTTTAGAGACTTTTTTGCTGACAGTCCTAAAATCAGCCATGGTGAATATTGCTGGAGAAGTTCAGTTAAGACTTTTCTGTGGGCCTGGGTAGGGAGGGGGAAGACAGGAAGGTGGGGCTGAGAGCAGCTTGGGTGGACCTGAGAATGAGAAAGGAGATGTAAAAGAATACTGGGAAAGGGGTTTGGGATTTTCCCTAGCAAAGAGAACTTGAGCAGAGGGGAGGATGGGAGTGAATATCCCAAAAAGCCTGTAAAGGACTTTAAATTTTTAGTAATCTTGTTTTCAGTGATGACAAAGCAACTTTAAATTTCACCAGATCTTGGATAGGGGTCTGAGGGCTCTCCTCAGCTCATTTGAGCTTTGGGTTAGCTGGTAAGAGGGCCTGGTGGGTCCAGGTGTGGGCACTGACAGGAAAAGAGAGGAGTGAGTGGGTGGAGGGATACCTTCAGTACCTGCTACCTCACGCAAGGGGGCAACAGTCTGATGAAGGGCTGTGGTTTGGGTTTTTGATCTAGTAATTGGAGGGGAGAAAGCAGGTTGTTGAGGCAGAAATGACAGTGCAGAGGCTGGGGCAGAAGATTGAGGGTGAGGACCTATTCCAGCCGGGTGATCAGGTGGAGGTTCATCAGCAAGGTCAAAAGTAGTGGATGAGTCCAGAGGAAGAGAAGGTTGGGGATCGGTGGTTGGGGGACTTGGTTTGCAAGCTAGAAGAATTTGCAGAGGTCTGCAAGAGGTATAGAGAGCAGGATTGGATCAGGGTAAGAACAAAACTTGGATATAAGCTATCTCTACCCATTTTTTCAAATGCTCACAGTAATTGTAAATCCCTTAGAATGGAGGGATCCAGAAACCCAAAAGGGGGCCACTTGCTTTGTTTGTCTAGGGGATAAGTGGGCCAAGCATGGTGCTATATTTGATCAATTTGGGGGGTTTGATGTATGGTGTCAAGGAGAGGGTTTTACAGTATTGAAAAATCACAGTTGTTGTTTAACCACAGTTGTAAACCCTCCTATTCACTTAATCATATAGACTAAAAGGCATTGTATCAGAGAGCCAACTGGCAGAGAGGACACAATACCCATGTTGCAAACATAGTACAGGGGGAGGGAAGGAGACAAAAAGGTAATATAGGGGAGATGGAAGGAGACACAAAGATAGTATAAGGGAGAAGGAAGGAGACGCAAATGTGGTATAAGAGAGGGGGAAGGAACTGATTTATTGGCAAACTGATTTAAAGCCAAAACTCAGGAGTGCCTAGTGGCAGGTACGAGCTGCAGAGATTGATCATCACCGAATCCTGACAGTCAAGGCTCCCATTCTGGATGAGGGCAGAGCCATGGGAGACCTTGGCCAAGGCTTTTCGGGACCCCTCCTGGAGAGGCTGGAGAGGAAAGAGGAGTGGGAAAGGAGAGGGTAAGCATATCTCTAGTGGCCGAGTCTTAAAGGTGAGAGGACTTTATGAGGGCCACCGTGACCATGAAGGTCTAGATGGGGTGTTGTGGTGAGCCATTTTGCTGTGCTGCCTTGCGTGGGTGTGGGCCTAGTTCTTGGGTGGTGACCCAGTTCTTTGTGGTTAGCCAGTTCCTGGAACAGGCTATTATCTTGATGTACTGAATATTCTGAGTACAAACTAGAACTGGATGTTAAATATTTCCTGGCTCTGTGCGCCAGTGCTAGATCCATCACTCTATTGGTTGTTGCTGTGTTGCTATGCGCCTTTTGTCCAGTAGCGTGAGTGTAAGGCCATGATTAGGGTATATAAGGGATGGTCTTTTCGGGCTTAGGGTCCTTTCTCTCATCTTTTTCCAATGGATGCTCCCAATAAAGCGTGCTAAAGAAGAATCCTGTTTTGTTGTCGTCATTCCTGCTGGCGGGTAAACGCGACAATTGGTGCCGAAACCCAGGAGTCTGTCATCTGTCGGCTGTGAAGGGACCCCCGAGAATTTGCGGGAGGATTCAGAACTTTACACGCGGAGCGGCGGTACCGGTAAGTAATCCCCTGATCCAGTGGCTCTGGCCTAACACGGTTTTCTATTATGGGTCAACATCAGTCTGTTTTCTTGAAACCATTACACGAGCTTTTGCATCAGCGTAAAATACGCGTCCCAGATTCTGTGATTAGAGGCTTTCTAAAGGAGGTAGAGGATGTTGCTCCTTGGTTTGAATCCACAGGCAGTTTAACGGTGCCTTGTTGGAATAAGCTAGGCAAGGATATAGACCGTACGGAGCAACAGAGAAAGCTGCGCCCTGGTACAAAACCATTGTGGCGTCTAATTAAGGCATGCTTAGAGGATGTTCGTTGTGCTGATGCTGTAAAAAAGGGACAGGAAGTTTTAATGGGACACCAAGACAGTAGGTCGGAGTCAGAGGAATCAAAACAAGAAGTACATGAAAAAAAAAACAAAAACGGGGAATTAATACAAAGTTAAGTGAAAGTGCACTCAAGGAACAAGGGGCTGTAACTCCAGCATTAGGAGCGCGCCCAAAACTTTATCCAGATCTATCTGCCTTCCGCAAATTAAAGATAGCTGATTCAGATGAGTCAGAATCGGAAGGTGAGCCAGAAGGCCTTACCCCAGAAGAAGAACAAAGCTTAGAGGAAATGGCGGCTGAATATGAACATGGCCGCTATGATGTGGCAATGGCCACCGCCCTTCTCCCTCCAAAGCCTCCAGCGTATTCTGTAGCTAAACAACTGTTGCCACATAAAGGGTCTCCGCCCAGCGTTCCAGGCGGATGTTGTGGTTTCATAAAGCGCAGTACTTGGAGAAAGCTGGAGGAGGAGGGTGCATGCCTTATAATCCTCAAGGTCAGGGCATTGTGGAACGAGCAAATCGCTCTTTAAAAGAATGTTTAACAAAACAAAAAGGGGGAATTGGATATGATCAGACGGCTAAAAACAGGTTGTCTTTAGCCTTATATACCATAAATTTTTTGCAATTAGATAATAATAATAGATCTGCAGCTGAAAGACATACAACAGAAATTCCCTGTCATTTTGATGATGTGAAATGGAAAGATGTTTTGTCAAACTCTTGGCGTGGCCCAGACCCGGTGATAGCCAGGTCTAGGGGAGCTGTGTGTGTGTTTCCACAGGATCAATCTGAGCCAATTTGGGTACCTGAGAGACTTACCAGACTCATCCAAGGACCTCCAGAGAAGGAACAGGATAATAGCACGAATCAACATGAAATGGACTCAACAGAGCCTCTTGGTGGGAATTCTCTTCCTGTACTTGAGTCTCAAGGTACAGGGGATTAAGGAGTATTATTGGGCCATTAGTAGAACTTGGCCGGTGCCCGTTCCTGTACATTCTGACTCCCGAGTGCTGCCTGCGCTCTTCTCTACTAATTGTCAGGGAGGTGTGCCTTGTGCACCCAAGATTGCATCTGAACAGGAAAGGTATAATGTCACTTCCTTTAATTTAACAAAAACTCTGTGCCTGTTTTGGGGCTCCCGATCTGGTGCCCCTCCATGTATCGTTCTGCGCAGGAAGAACATCAGTGCATGGCACGACCCTACGGAGTCCGCCAAGGTCTCACAAGGGATATTACAGGCAGTCCTCTCGCAGGTTACCGGTGGTCAACTATCCGGCTCAGGCAACTCCTCTGATGGAGGGTGTGTCCCTGTTACCACCCTGCTTATGGTTAGCCTTGTAACCGTTCCAACTTATCAGGGGACGCCAAATGCTACCAAAATGAAACCTGGGCCACGGTGTTCACCCGATTACTCTTTTCCGCCAGAGTTTACTCCTTGCCAGAGTCCTCTGGTTCCAGAAAAACAAGTTGCTCCAGGGTTCCAATTGTCCCCTCCCCTCAGGGGGTTTTCTTTTAATATTAGTGGAAATTCTACTAGGACAAATTTGGCAGGATGGCCTTGGTACTCTTGGGTATTATACAATGAGATGGGAGCGGGAACGGACTTCTCCGCTGTAGCCTATTTAAACGAGGGAGTTCATTGGATTAAGAATGTTTCTGGATATGCATGCCAGTCTGGTACCAAAAAATACTTATCAAATATCACTATCAATGAAGAATTCTATAATATTTCTTTTCCTGCTGCTGAAATATGCGTTCAGCCGCCATTCATGTTCTTACTTGTTAATCATACTGATAATTCTACTATAGTTAATTGTACTGTAAAAGAGTGTTACTTAACCCAGTGTTGGAATGCTTCCTTGCCATTGGCCTTGGTGGTAAAGGTTCTGACATTTGTGCCCATACCAGTTGAGGCCGATCCTAGTTCTTTTCCCCTGGTATAGTTGGTCAGGGAGAGGAGAGATTTTGGCATCACAGCTGCTATAGTTACAGCTATTGTGGCGTCTGCCACAGCAGCTACCACTGCAGCCATAGCTATGGCCTCTCAGGTACAAACAGCTCAAGTCATTAATAGTGTGGTAGATCAGACAGCTCAAGCCTTAACTACAGTGGAAGAAATCAATAGACATCTTACTGCTGGTATTCACTTGCTTAATCAAAGAGTAGATATATTACAAGAACAAGTAGAGGAAGTTTATAATATTACTCAGTTAGGATGTGTGTCTCATTATAAGTATGTGTGTGTTACTCCTTTACGATACAATATAACTGCTTCTGTGGAACAGAGTAATAGATTGTCTAGATTTTTACAGGGAAACTGGACCCAGGAAGGAGAACGGCTCACTCAAGAACTGCTGTCTCAGATTACCAATCTGAATGGAACGCGCGTGGAGCCCCTATCTGTTGCAGACTTTGCCTCCTGGGCCTCTTCTATATTTTCCTACTTTAAAGAGTGGGTAGGGGTTGGGTTATTTGGTACTATGCTTCTTTGTGGCCTTGTCTTATGCCTCTGGATGATTTGTCGTATGCGGCGCACGCAACAAAGTGATAGGGTCAAGGTGGTTCAGGCACTTGCTGCACTAGAAGCTGGGGCCTCCCCACAAATTTGGCTCGCCAGTCTGGCGAAATCCTAGGCCCCCTATTTTGATATGGATAGCCTTTGCACACCAAGTGACCTTGCTGTCATTGCACCTTGGAAGGTTTCCATATCAAAGGGAGACAGCCTTTGCACTCTGAAGGGTAAATGTTGCCCATTGCACTCAGAAAGGTGACTTCCTTGTTTGGCCTTTGAATGCCACCCTTGATCGGATGGGTCATCATGAGGACACTTCCTGGATCGGGTGAATTTTGAATGGTTCAAACAAAACAAAAAGGGGGAACTGTGGTGAGCCATTTTGCTGTGCTGCCTTGCGTGGGTGTGGGCCTAGTTCTTGGGCGGTGACCCAGTTCTTTGTGGTTAGCCAGTTCCTGGAACAGGCTATTATCTTGATGTACTGAATATTCTGAGTACAAACTAGAACTGGATGTTAAATATTTCCTGGCTCTGTGCGCCAGTGCTAGATCCATCACTCTATTGGTTGTTGCTGTGTTGCTATGCGCCTTTTGTCCAGTAGCGTGAGTGTAAGGCCATGATTAGGGTATATAAGGGATGGTCTTTTCGGGCTTGGGGTCCTTTCTCTCATCTTTTCCCAATGGATGCTCCCAATAAAGCGTGCTAAAGAAGAATCCTGTTTTGTTGTCGTCATTCCTGCTGGCGGGTAGATGCGACAGGGTGTGATTTTTAGTTCTCTATTATGTGTCCCTGGAGGTTACACAGTCCTTTGAAGATAATGTATAAAGCCTATGCTGGGGAAGGGGAAGGGACATAATTTTGAACCCAAGAGTCGAATCTGTAGGAGGAGGGAGTCCTTAAGGACCACCGTGGCCTTGAAGGCTGTGGTGGGGTGCTTTCCTCCCCACAGGTGGGCAAAGAGGTTTGCCAGGGGCAGGGAGGTCAGAGTCTCTGGAGGGGAGCCAGGTGGTTTGGACTAGGCACAGGGTCTCTGGGGCTGGAGATGTGTAAAGGGGTAGAATTATTTGGAATGGGACTGAAGGTAGGCCTGGACAATATGTCTGGGAGACTTGGGAGAAATAGGAAGGAGTCAGGGAGGTTGCCTAGTGTCCAAGGCCAGCCACTGGTGAGGGAGGGTCTCACTGCATAAATCTGCCCACTGGTGTTTTCACTCCACCTCCTCTGGCTTCACCTACCACCTCCCTGCTCTTGCTTTGACCTGTCACCTTCCGTTCCTACCTGCATGCTTTTCTGCTCTTCCTTGCCTTGCCAGTGTGCTCTTCTACATGGACCAACCCTTCCCCTATATGCAGAATCTACTCCCATGGTTTTTGCAGGCACTAATAAAGTTTCTCAGTTTGCAAGATAAATGAAAGCACAATCTTCTAAGAAGTGCCTGTTCAGGTCCTTGACCCATTTATTGATTGGGTTATTTGTTTGGTAGACCAATGGTACAGAATAGAGTACACAGAGACTAACCCACAAAACTACAATTATCTTATATTAGACAAAGGTGCCAAGAACATGCATTGGAGAAAAGATAGCCTCTTCAACAAATGGTGCTCTGAAATCTGTATGCAACAAAATGAAATTAAACCCCTATCTCTCACCATGCTCAAAACTCAACTCAAAATGGATCAAGGACAACCAGAGACCCTGCATCTAATAGAAGAAAAAGTAGGCCCTAATCTCCATCATGTGGAATTAGGCCCCAATTTCCTTAATAAGACCTCTAAAGCACAAGAAATTAAATCAAGAATCAGTAAATGGAATGCACTCAAACTAAAAAGTTTCTTCTCAGCAAAAGAAATAGTCTGCGAGGTGAATAGACAGCCTACACCTTGGGAGCAAATCTTTACCCCTCACACATCTGATAGAGCACTAATCTTTAGGGTATATAAAGAACTCAAAAAGCTAAACATCAAAAAAACAAATACCCAAGTGTTGTTGATTTTTATTTTTCTAAACTGAGGTTGTTAAATAAAAACTGTGTTATTTGTGTATTTCAAAGTTAATTCAAACTCTTCTTATTTTTTGAAACATAAAATATCATTTAATATACATATATTATCTCTCTAGCATATTGTTTAAGAACTGATTTATTCTTATTAACCATGCTGCTCATTTTATACTCTCAAAGATTATCATTATGATTGCATTCCTGTCCATTCTTGAATTTTTAGTGGTTTTAACTGCATATTTTTTGAAAGATAAATTTTAGAGTCAAGTTTTTCTCTGACACATTTATGGTGTCTCTGGGATGCAGGACTTAAGAATAGTCTCTTTTCTGAAATTCCATTGCCCATTTTATTTTTTCTATTGCTCATCTATAAACTATGTCTCAATTTGAAACTACTTCTGTTGCAGGAACAGAGGAGGCAAGACACCAAAGGCATCAGGAAGCATATTTATTGTTTATTTATGGTTGCAACCAGGTTCAGAGGGAATAGCTCTCCCTGTAAACAATTACTCCCCCTGAACCCCAAGTTCAGACAGTTTCAGAACTTTATACCAAGTGTGTAGGGGGATAGGCTCAGAAGTTCACAATCTGAGCAGTTCACACAAAAGCCATCCTTTCACTGTTCTGGGCAAGTTAACCCTTCAATGACAGCCCCTGAGAAGGGGAGAGCTTCTCCTCTTTCTTCCTTCCCTCTGCCAGTGTTACCATGGAGCCTAATTAGTAACATCTTCTCTTACCTTTGAAATATAGATGTCTCCATGAAGCTCTGGCCCAAGGCCAGAGGCCTTATTAAGGTATCTGTCTTTTTTATCATACTTTGCATTTACAAATATACTTCCTCCTTGAAAACTTTTATAAACTATTATATATATATATATATATATATATATATATGTGTGTGTGTGTGTGTGTGTGTGTGTGTGTGTGTGTATGTGTTATTGTTACTATACTAGGTAGTCCATAAATGTTTGTGAAAAACTAGTAAAGGGATGTTCAGCACCTAAAGTGCTGATCTCTTTCAGGTGTGGCCAAATTTAATGATTGTAAGGTAGAGCAACAGGAAATACAAAGCTTAACTACATTGAACTCTTTTGCAGAGATCTTTTTGCTGATAGGCCTAAGATCAATTATAGTGAAGATATCTGGAGATGCTTAGTTAAGATTTTCTGTGGGGAAGGGGGTGCTACTACACTTCCTACCAAAGGATAATTTAATGGAGTATTTGAAAAAAAAAATTGCTTGCAAATTCTTTTTGAGACCAAGATAAAAATTCAGAGAGTTTTGCTGCTTTCCTTCACAGGCAATGTCTTTAAACACAGTGCAAGACTCCACAAGGGCTTCCAGATGCTTCTCCTCAAGTGAACGAACCTGGCTCAAAGTACTTGCTTACAACAGCCAATAGGTTCTTTGGAGAGAAGACTTGTGATTTCCTCTCAGTAACTTGAATCAGTAGAGCAATAAGTCATATTTAAAATACCTGTTGATTTATTGCTGAAGACCCTGAAGCCCAGGCAGGATGGCATACTTGGGAGGCTGAGACGGGAGGATGGAGAGTTAGAGGCCAGCCTGGGCAACCTAGTGACACTTTTGTCTCAAAAACAAAATGACCTTGTCTCAAAAACAAAATAAAAAACTCCCTTGGGAGATAGCTTAGTGGTACAACATTTGCCTAGCATGCTCAAGGCCCTGGGCTCAATCCCCAATACTGCAAAAACAAACAATAAATGAACAAAATCCTAGAGATCTTGAAAATCTTATAGTAAAATTTTTTATAAAGACCTCAATTCTTTATTCATACCTTGATTATTTCAAATTTGGCCATGTCTAAAATTTCATTTCCTTTTTAATCTCCAGTTATTCAGGACATATCTCCTTAGAAACTTAGATGTTTCAACATCTAGTAGTTTAAGATCTGATCATGTTTTTAATTTAAGAAAAGCATACAGCTAGCATTCAGAATGTTTTGAAGCTCACTGTCATTTTATTGAGCAACCTGGCCATCTGTACTTTTTCTTTCCAAAGACATTTAAGGAATCCTGTCTTCAGTTCCACCATGTGGAGCTGGAGATGCTGTCCTTTACCAAAGCTATGGAGAAGGCCAGGAAGCATATAAACACTTGGGTCTCAAAAGAGATGAAAGGTTAGAATTAAGAGCCATTGCTCTCTCCCCATCCTTCTCACTGCTAATGTCACTGTGTTGCAGGAGGTCAGAGCAAGGTTGCCTGGCTGATCTTCATG
The DNA here is from genome assembly GCF_964194105.1 of Spermophilus citellus. NCBI lineage: Eukaryota > Metazoa > Chordata > Mammalia > Rodentia > Sciuridae > Spermophilus > Spermophilus citellus. The sequence continues at coordinate 23,057,760 of NC_138186.1, forward strand.
GTGTGTGTGAACCTTAATGGGCTCACATAAGATCAATACTCAGGTTCTCAAAAACAGAGGATTAATGCTGTCTATCCTCCTAGGACACAAGTGTCCTATTGATACAAGTGTCAACAAAAACTCATAGGCCAGATTTCCCATGTAATACTATTTATTAGAAGATCCAGAGAATGGCAAAGCTTTTAACTGAAAGGTTTATTATTTCATCCCCTCCTCTAATATTTAAAACATATAGTTACATTTTTATTAAGGTATAATACTTAAATGTACAATTCGTTGAATTTTGACATTATATGCTCCAGTAAAACATCACCACCATCAAGATAATGAACATATTCACTACACTCAAAACATTCATCTTTTCAAGCCCTTTTTCCCTCCCCTCCTTGCATCACTCCACCCACTTACAGAAATCATGCAATTGTCACAGGATGAGCCCTGAGGATGACCCCAGAAGAGAGGAGACTTCAACTCAGCTCAGGCAGGCTCTGGATTTATACTACAGAAGGAAATTTCAGGATGCATCAGAAGATGAACAAGTTGAGAATTACTTAGGAAAGCAAGGAGATTTATTCAAAGAAAGCAAACAGAGCAGGATAGGCACCCAGAGGGAGGAGTGTGGGTGCTCCAAAGTGAGGCACACTTTGGGGTCTCAGTCTCCTTCTTTTATAATTTTACTGAATTCCAAATTATTAGATCTTTTTGTTCATGAATTGTGCTCAAAAGTAGACTGAATTACAGGTAGTGCTGGCACATTTGGATCCCTCTGAAGCTATTATTGTCAAAGTTGTTTAGGCTGTTTTTGGTCCTTTCAATTTCCCTGTGAATTTGAGATTTAGTTTGTCCATAGGTAAAATGCCTGATGGGGTTGTTGTTGCTGTTGTGTTGAATCTAAACATGAAAGTGGACAGAGCAGCTGCTTAACAATATTTAAACTTCAAACTCATGAACCAGACATTTTTCTCCATTTTGTAGCATGTTCTTTAATTTTTCATAGTCATTTTGTAGTTTTCAATGTATAGATGCATATTCCACATCATTTCTCAGGTTTCTTTCCAAGGATATCTTGCTCTTTTGATGCTGTTATAATTGGTGTTATTTTTTTATTTCAATTTCTGATTGTTAGTTGCTGGGAATATGATTTTTTTTTTTTTTTTTTTTTGTATTTCAACCTTGTTGACTTGCTAACGTCACTTAGCAGTAGCTTTTCAAAATAGATTTCACTGGATTTCCTATAAAGACAATTTTATCTCCAGATAATAAAGAGCATTTTCTTCTTTATTTCCAATTTGAATGACTTTATTCCCCCCTCCTTTTTTTCTCTCTTTATTTCACAGAGTGGCACCTATAGCACAGCACAACTTTCATCATTATTTACGATATTAGCTATTTTGTTTTCATAGATGCTCTTTACCAGGTTGATGAAGTTTCCTTCTATTTCTAGTTTGATGAGGGCTTTTTTTTAATAACTTTTATTTTCTTTATTTATCTATAATGTGCTGCTGAGGATCAAACCCCATGTCTCACATGTTCAAGGCAAGAACTCTTCCCTGGAGCTACAACCCCAAACTGATGATGAAGGTTTTTAAGAGCAGGAATGATATACAATTTTATCAAGTGCTGTTTCTGTACCTTCAAGATGATCATATTTTCTTTCAGATTGTTAATACTATGAATTATATTGCTTGATTTTCTAACATTGAACCAGTCTTGCATTACTGAATCACTTTGGACCTTTGGTTTTGAACAATTGAATTATGATGTGCCTTGGAGTATATCTCTTTGTGTCTTTTGTGTTTGGGGGTTGTTGAGATTTGGGACCAATAGCATTATAGTTTTTAACCAAATCTGGACATTTTTAGTGATAATTTCTTAAAATATTTCTTCTATCTCCTTTCTCCCTAGGGGGTACCTATTTCATACATTTCAAGCTGCTTAAAGTAGACCCATATTGCCTTCCCCTCTGGATATCAAGTGGTACCTGTCAATGATGTAAGAGCATCCTACCTAATATACTGCCTTAAGAGGGCATAAATGGTAAATATTCCAGGAGGAAATGGGGGAAATAATTGCTCAGTCCCAAGGGAAACCCTACCTTTTTTTTTTTTTTACTGTCTCCTATGTGAATAGAAAAATGAATATTCCTCTAGGGCTTGAGTGGGGTTTATCCATGCCCTCGAAATTAATGTTGAATGTAATTTCATTTTAAGATATTAAGAAATGGGCCCTGGTGAGACTTTTACTAGGTTCATTAGGTTCCAACCTAATGAACAAAATCATTACTCCATTCAAACCAAGACAATTCTGGGTCCATGGATTCTCTTGAGAGTGGGTCTGATATAAAAGCTGGTTTGGCCACGTGTCTAGTGTGCTCCTTGTTTCCTCTTATGTTTCTGCCAATGGAAAGTCATTAAATACTTTATTCTATGAATTTTATAAGAGAGCACAGGAAGGTCTTATTAACTATAAGAACACTTGCTGAAATTTACTGAGAATTTACTAAGTGCCAGACACTATTCTTAGTTTTTCACAAGATTTTTTAAAATAAATTCTTTATTAGTAACATGTTAAGATGATCACTACTACCTCTATTCATAGTATATATGCATATATGCATATATGATCACTACTACCTCTGTTCATAGTATCTTGAATTTGTATATTTTTCATAATTTGCTTTACATAACATTACCTGTTACTGACAAAATGGAAACTTAACAAAGAAAAATTCAGTGGGTTACTAAAGTCACTTACCAAAGCAGTGTTGGCATCTGTTTCTGAGTTCAAGGATTCTCAACTACACCAGTATTTCTTAAACTTTAATCATTCTCCACTAAAGAAGAAATAGAAGAAGACCTTAGAATATGGAAAGATCTCCCATGCTCTTGGATAAGTAGAATTAATATTGTCAAAATGGCCACTACTCAAAGCCCTATACAGATTCAATGTGATTCCAATTAAAATCCCAATGTTATTCCCTATAAAAATAGGAAAAGCAAGCATGAATTCATTTGGAAAAAAAAAGAAATGCAGGATAGCCAAAGCAATCCTTAGCAAGAAGAGTGAAGCAGGAGGCATCACAATACCCGACTTTAAACTATACTACAGAGAAAACAGCATTGTATTGGCACTAAAATAGACATGTAGACCAATGGTACAGAATAGAAGACAAGACAAACCCACATAAATACATTTATCTGATACTAGACAAAGGCATCAAAAACATACATTGCAGAAAAGATAGCCTCCTCAACAAATGGTGCTGGGAAATCCATATACATCAAAATGAAACTAAACCACTATCTCTCACCATGCACAAAACTCAACTCAAAATGGATCAAGAACCTAGGAATTAGACCAGAGACCCTGTGCCTAATAGAGGAAAAAGTAGGCCCAAATCTTTATCTTGTCAGATTAGGTCCTGACTTCCTTAACAAGACTCCTAAAGCACAAGAAATAAAATCAAGAATCAATAAATGGGATGGATTCAAACCAAAAAGCTTCTTCTCAGCAAAAGAAACAATTAGGTGAATAGAAAGCCTACATCTTAGGAGCAAATTTTTACCACTTACACATCAGATAGAGCACTAATCTCTAGGGTATATAAAGAACTCAAAAAGCTAAACACACACACACACAAAAACCAAATAGTCCAATTAATAAATGGCCAAGTATCTGAATAGACACCTCTCAGAAGAAGATACACAATCGATCAACAAATAAATGAAAAATTCAATATCTCTAGTAATTGAGAAATGCAAGTTAAAACTACTCCAAGATTTCATCTTACTCCAGTCAGAATGGCAGTTATCAAGAATACAAACAACAATAAGTGTTGGAGAGGATGTGAGTGAAAAGGCACACTCATACATTGCTGGTGGGACTGCAAATTGGTGCAGCCAATCTGGAAAGCAATATGGAGATTCCTCAGAAAACTTGGAATGGAACCACTATTTGACCCAGCTATCCCACTCCTCAGTTTATACCCAAAGGACTTAAAAACAGCATACTCCAGTGACACAGCCATGTCAATGTTTATAACAGCTCAATTCACAATAGCTAAACTGTGGAAGCAACTTAGATGCCCTTCAATAGATGAATGGATAAAGAAAATATGGTATATATACAAAATGGAATATTGCTCAGCATTAAAAGACAATAAAATTATGGCTTTTTCAGGTAAATGGATGAAGTTGGAGAATATCATGCTAAGTGAAGTAAGCCAGTCCCAACAAAACAAAGGCCAAGTATTCTCTCTGATAAGTGGATGCTGATCCATAATGGAGGGTGGGGGGGGGGGAGAATGAAGGAATTTGGATATGCATATATGATCACTACTACCTCTGATTGGGCCAAGGAAAGGGAGGAAGAGGAGGAGGCATGGGGGGTAGGAAAGATGGTGGAATGAGAGAAACATCATTACCCTAGGTAATGTATGACTCAACATGTGGTGTGACTCTACATTATGTAGAGTCTACACGATGAGAATCTACTCTACATCGTGTAGAGAGAAATGAAAAGTTGTGCTCCATTTGTGTACAATGAATTTAAAAGCTTTCTGCTGTCATGTATAACTGATTAGAACTAATAAAAAATAAATTTAAAAGAAGAAACAAAAAAAACCTTTAATAGTTCTCATATTACTGTCATAATTACTGCTATATTTTCACTTTTATTTACTGAATACATTTCAATTAATTTTTCCTTTTTAAAATTAAATTTAGTTTTAAAGGAAATACAGTATTATCACATAGACTAGACACCAAAATCATTTGCCATAAATACACAGTAAGTGGAAAAATACATTCAATAAAACAAAGTGATCTCGAGTTAGATACTGCTGTCTACTGATATGCCTGAGTATGAGATCCTAGCTGCTTCTCCTAACAGAGTAAATCAGCAAACATTACTAATATATGCAAATTAGCATCAGCAGCTTTAAACAGAAAGATTGATGAGATGACTAAAAGAGAACTCAGCAAATTTCTCACTGGGCTTTTCCAGTGACATTTAACATTGGGCTAGGTTTTTCATCTAAAATAATTTCCTAGGACCAATAATTATTTTGAACTTCATTACAATACAAATCCCAACATATTTTGCAAAATATTGCAAAATGATTTGGAAACTTCCTGAAGGATCTCTTTTACGTCTATTTTAGTCACAGAATCTCAAAAGGAATCATGTTTCTCTCAAGACATACTCCAATATGCCTATTAACTAGTAGCAGGCAATATTAAGCTGGCAGACACGAACTTATTATCTAAAAAAAATTGTCTTCAGAAGGCAAATATTGGGTAGATGAATTAGTACTGATCTAGGAAACATAATCAAATTCAATTATATACTATCTTCTTTGACCTTAAATAGATCAGTAAAGCACTCAGATATGTTTTTAATCCACAGAAAGATGGTGGCAGATGCTTCCTCCCCATGGGGTGGGTGGAAGGATAAAATGAGAGACACTGGCATAACACTCAGTACATGACAGTTGGCTCAAAAGTTACAGGTAACCTTTAGTTTATTACAACTGATAAAACATCCAGGTATTTTTATCTTGATAAAAAGAATTAAAAATTGTTTCCTTTTACTAATCCAGGAGAACTATTATTCATTTTTCAATAAACCTTGGAAACTAAAACTAAACCAGTGGTTGTGCTTATGAAGATCTGAACCCCATAAAAAGTTTAAAAACCTGGGTGACTGGTTAATTAGTTGGTCCAAAACAAAGTCCCTAAACTGCAGAACAAAAATTATCAAGGCAAATATTATTGGTACATAAATTATTTCTCACATGAATAATATCTGAATATACTTTATAATGGCTTGAAATAAATTTAGCGATTCTTTTTTCATGCACGGCTGAAGTATTTACTAAATAAATAAATAAATAAATAAATAAGATGTCTAAGATTACAGTGCCATCTAGAGGCAAAGAAAATAAGGAGCAAATTTCATTCCTTTCATTTTTTCTAATAGCTACTCATCATTACAAGAAAACTAGGATTTTAGTAATTTATATAACTCATTTTCTAATTACATTTATAGGATATAACTTATGTTATGAAATAAAGTTAAAACATTTTTTCTAATAAAAAAAATTTTACTACCTGAAAACTATTATTTAATTCTCAATAAACACTGAAAGTGTGAAGGCAATTAAAAAATGATAATATAATATCCAATTTTTTGTTTTGAGATTTATTTATTGACAAATTATAGAATGCCAACAACAGTAAATTTTTAGTATTTAAGAAAAATCAAACACTCCATAATCTTAATAGAACATTTTCTAATATTTTTTCTCTTTGAAAATTGCACCTGAAGACATTTATTTAATAATAAGTGCCAGGCACTTCTTAAAGCTACTTTACATATTAGTATATTAGTTAACTTTCAGGAAATCCTCACAAAAATCCTATGTAGTAAGTAATGTCTATATATTAACATACCTATTGTGAATATTGAAACGGAAGTACAGAAACTTAAATAACTTTCCCAATGCTATAATTAGCAGACACAGGGTTCAAACTAGGAGAGTTTGTTTCCAATATTTGTGCTCTCAATCACCATGCCAACACCTCTCATTTGTAATACTTGAATTCAGCACCTTACTGTATTTGTAATACCTGTGTTCTGCTCTTATGGAGCAATATTATCTAATGTTACTAAGTCCTTCATCACCATTTTTAGTAACTACATGTTTGTCATCAATTTGGTATATCTCATTTTACTTACAGTAGTTATTTAATGCTAGTCCTTGAAATTATTTTTAATTTCTTTTAATATATATAAAAATACTGACTGAAGCAAATTTTTTGCAGGGCACACAGTATTTTTTTTCATTCTTTTAAATTTTATTTTCTTATGCTAACACTTCCTAAGTAGTTAGACTGACTTACGTAGATAAAAGTGCCATGTTATTGATATATAATATTCCATACTGCTTTTTAGATTTCATCATGATATGATGCAATGAAAGGATGCTCAGATACTTCTCTTTCCAATTAATACATCAGTCATCCCCTGGCCTCCCCCTAAAAAATGTGTGTGGGGTGGGGGGGTACTGGGGATTGAACCCAGGGCCTTATGCATTTCAGGCAAGCACTCTACCAACTGAGCTATATCCCTAGTGCCCTATATATACACAACTTAACTGATATAATGAATGTTTCATCATATGGGACAGTGAAACCAACAAACATTAAGTTTTTCCAATGGGCAGAATGTTTTCTTCTCGTAGCAACAGAAAAAGTAGAAATAATCCTCTTACTTATCACTTTATGAAGATGAAATTGTCTTGATTCTCAAAAAGATTCCATAACATATGCAAAGTCTCTGGTAAATTATCAGAGCTGTATCTGAGCACAGATCTGACTCTAAAGTGTGTTTCAAATAATAACCCAAAAGTTAGGGGTCAATATACACTAATATATGAAAATTATATGAAAATATTTATTTAAGCCTTATCAAATATTATCTCATAAAGGACTAGCCATCATAAAGATGGATAATTTCTTTATATATAGTTATGAGCAATAATTTCAAAAGAGGAATGAATGACATTATTAATTAGCAAATGCTTCATCTATGTTTCTCTCCAACCACAAATGATTTCATTGCAACTTAGTTTCATCTCTATTCTAAGGAAGAAGGTAGAGGATATGAATTCTATTTCACAATTTTTAAGTGTTAGCTTACAGTGATATACATTCCTAATTGTTTTTAAAAAATTGGAACTTTTATAACATAGAAAAGTTCATTGAAGCACCATAAAATAGAAAGAACATAGACTTTCACATACATCTTAATTCAAACTCTGACACTTATTTGCTATATGTCTCCTGGAACTTTAAAGCATCAGATTCCAGCTTCTTGGGATGTTGTGAAATTTAAAGGTGACATCAATAGATACTCCAAAAATTTTAGCTCCCTTTCCTTCAGAGTGACCTATATGTGATTATATTAAGGATATCAGTTTTTAAACATCATGTTTCATTGTTTCCCTCAAACTGTGGCATAACATGAAGCCTGAAGATCAAAAGAGATCAAGTTGACTCATTGATGTGAGAAGCTTCCATTTTAGCATCATAATCTCCCATCCATTGGTATGAGAGGTGATGGGCATGTTTCAAAATCTGTCTATAGCATTCTGGTATCTTCCTTTTCAGAGTAGGTACGTTAAACCTACATGTTTGTAGTCCATCTCTGCTAAGTATTTCATGGTACCACTGCTCAAATTGATTCTTTTGATATAGAATATTGTATCCAAGTACTGGAAGAACCACCTGGTATACTGCATATATTTAGCTGATTCCTCTTCTTCAGTTACCAGATAAACATTACTAATTGGGAAATGCTCATCAACATCTTCATCCAAACTGATGAAATCATCCTCCACTTAATTCATAGGTTTGAAGTCAAACCTTAATTCATAGGTTTGAAGTCAGACAGACTTGAATTTTGCTGCTAAATGCATGAACATAGAATATGCACATGAAATGGGGAAAAGAGAACCAGGCCTGGATATAACCCTACTCTGTCATGCAAAAGTGATACAATGACTCTAACCCATGTTCTCTTTGAATTCAGGCATCAGTCAAAGTGTGCCTTTAGCATCCTCAGTTTGAAGAAAATATTTCTTTGCTCTATTCATAAGATTATCCATGTCTTCTTGTGTAAGAAATAATTTTATGGTCTTTAGCATTTCATTCTTCATCAGAGCCAATCCAATTTGGTCTGTATGAACATTCCTTCCCTTTCCAAATCTCTGTGGTCCATAGTAAGTCACAAAATTTTGATTATTAACATTTTCTATTGCCTTCAAAATTCTCTTTTTCAGATTTCCAGAATCATTTATGTGATTTTGTAAATTTCTGATGACAATATCAAAGTGATTCCCTTTGAGCTGTCCAAGTCTAAGGGACATTCATTCTTTTCAATTTTTTTTCCAATATTTGTCAACTTCCCTGAAGTCAGTTTTCTACAACCATTGCTCAATAGGTGGCAGTTTTCTTGTCTTTAAGGCCTGCATAACTAAAATCCGAAGGAATCACTCCAAGTTTAATAGCTGAAAAATCTACCACTTCAAACATCTCCAGATTTTCCTTTCATAGGGTAAAAGCTGTATGTATAACTTATTTTTTCCTGTTTTTATTCAAGAAGATACCTTTCCTGTACCGTGTGTGTTTTGTTTTTGTTTGTTTGTTTTGTTTTTCAAAAAACATCTCACTACATTTAGATCACCAGCACTGTAATTCTGTTCAGGAAAAGATTTGGTTTCTACAAGCTTTCCAAACTTCTGTTGACAAAATGATAGCTTTTCTGTGGTCTTTGTATCAGGCTTACAGGTAATTTTGGAATTTTCTTTCTTTGCATCCAAATATTTTAAAAAGTCAAGTGATTCTTCTTCGGATATCAAAGATTTATACTCAATATTTGGTTTATAAAAATTTCACTGTTTTCTCCTACACGGAGAAGAGCGGTATAACTGAATCATAACGGTAGTCCTACTCTTAGTTTCTGAGGACCCTCCCTACCATTCCCATCACCAACAACCAATAAGGGGAACAGACACGCTCCATCCAGGGGAATCCCTCCTTCGTGTCAGGGAGGAGGCTCACGATACACTTTCCTCCCCTAAAAACCCAGCCTGCCATTCTGCCTTTGCTTCCTGAAGCAGGAAAGCCCAGAGTTCTAGGTTCTCTGTCCTGCCCCAGCCCCAGTTGTGTTTTCCCAGCCAATGCCCCTTGCAGTCAGCAGTGCAGTCAGCCTTTTGTCGTCGGGTTCAGAGCACTTTCGGTTTCAGAATCTTGTAAAGAGCATGAAGTGCGCAACTCCAGCCCCAACTCCTGGCGTGGTGTTCCAGCGCGTACCGGTGAGTGACAGAAGGGCCAGGGGCGTTAGTGACCCATCCCTGGGCAAGGAGAAGATCCTAGCCTGACCTTCACCCAGGTCATCCGGGGAACCTTCTCTGGAGCTGCAGATTGGAAGTCAGAAACTCCCGCAGGAAAACCGGAAGGATAAATGGTCTCTCCTCCTGCTGAGGCCCCAACTAAACCAGAGAGACACACAGCTGCAGGCGCCTGGTCCTGCCCTTGGAAGTCTGCACCAGGCTAGCAGCACTGAGACCTGAGGCAGCTGCGGTGCTGAGGCTGGTAGTGAGGACAGGGGACCAGGAGAGACAAGTTTTGGAAACCTGAGGCCACCCCTGGAAGGTGGGATCCCAGGACAGGGGATTACAGCAGAGTAAACAAGAGAACCCCAGAAAGCAGTACCATCTCTGGGTTTACAGAAATACCTTCTTGGGCAATCACAGCTGTCACCTCACTTACAGCAGGTCCCAGAGAAGGGCAGCAGGATTGCAACAAGACAAAGTCACTGCACAGCCTCCTGGCTTCTCTGCTTGCCTCTTGCCTGACCCTGCTGGCCCTGGACCTCACCATGGTGGGTGTCCATGCCCCAGCACAGCTCCCACCTATTGGCCTTATTTTCTCACCTCTCCTCTCTCCTCAGGGAGTTACAGCCTGACTTCTGCCTTACCTCTTCTCTGTGCTTTTTTTTTCCTCAAATTATTGGGAAATCAATTTATTGTCGTCTTGATTTGGAGATGTGTAGCTTTCATTTTTAGAAAATTACAAAAATAAGTGAAACAGCAATTCCTTTTCCAGATTCATATAATACTTTTTTTTGCGTTTCATATACTAAAATATCTGTTTCTCTGTGCTTTTAAAATCCCCAGTCTCCAGTTCAAAATCCTAGCACCCTTTATTTATCTGAGATTTTCCCCCTAATTGATGGAGCTCTTGCTGTTTCCTGAGCATACTTCCAGGTGCTTAGACTCAGGATGCCAGGCACCTTTCCTGCAGAGAGCAGCCAGTCTTGGGGGTCCAACAATGGATGAGACAAGGAACTACACTAAGGAGGGATGAGTCAGAGTCAGGGAGGAGGGAGATCTAGAATAGACATCAGAAGTCTCCTGGTGCTGAGCCTAGGAAGGAAAGGTGAGTAATTTGAACCTGGTGACAGAGATGGGATAGGGAGCCTTTTAAGTTGGTTATCAATGTTTGCCAAGGCTCAGAGGTGATGGGGGGATAAGGGAGGGTAGAGGTGGAGGCTGGGAGAGGTGGGAGGCTGGAGCAGGGGATGGGGCCAGGCAGTTGGGAAGCCATTTAGAAAAGGCATTTTTTAGCTTATCCCTAGGGCCACTGGAGTTTTAATGGAGAGCTCATAGGATCAAGAGAGTATTTCTCTCTCAGGATGCTGTGTGTCCATCTGGGATCCTGACATTCTGAGCCCATGTCCTGAGGCTCCCCAGCCCACTTGAATTGCATTTTAGTGAACAGGGGCTATTGCAATGGAGAGCTCAGGGGCAGGGAGGTCAGAGGCTCTAAAGAGAAGCCAGGTGGTCTGGACTAGGCACAGGGTCACAAGGGCCGGAGATGTGTAAAGGGGTAGAAAGATTTGGGAGGGGTCTGAAGGCAGGCCTGGACGATAGGTTTGGGGGGACCTTGGAGAAATGGGAAGGAGTCAGGGAGGTTTCCCAAGGTTTAAGTCCATCCCCTGGTGAGGGAGGGTCTCACTGCTTAGAGCTGCCCACTGGTGTTTTCACTCCTCCTCCTCTGGCTTCACCTACCACCTCCCTGCTCTTACTTTGACCTGTCACCTGCTGTTCTTCCTGCATGCTTTTCTGCTCTCCCTTGCTTGCCAGTGTGCTGTTCTACAGGGACCAGCTCCTTCCTCACGTGCATAATCTACTCCCATGTCTGTTGCTGGCACTAATAATCGACGTTTCTGAATTCATAAGATAAATGAAAGCCAAGCAGAGACCACACACAGTGTCCTCGGCCCCATTTCATTGTGTTTCTCTGTCTTCTTTGCCCCCAGACCCTGAATCATGGATTCTCTTTCAAAAGCAAATGACACCTTTGCCATCCAGGTTTTGAAGATGCTGTGTCAAGACAGACCTTCACAAAATGTGTTTTTTTCTCCCCTGAGCATCTCCTCTGCCTTGGCCATGGTCCTCCTGGGGGCAAAGGGGAACACCAAGGTCCAGATGGCTCAGGTAAGCCTGCCTGTCACACAGGAGGAGGAACTGGTCTACAAGGGTTGTCTCCTGTCTCTTCCTTCAGTTTTTCCAGAACTGGTGAGGAAGGAGGGGTGAGCCTGGACCATTTCAGGGAGGGAGTGCAGAGGAAGGAGGGGAGAGAGACGAGAAGTCTCCTCCAGTGACATTTTTATTTTTGTCGGCAGGCATGAATAATTTCCCCAATTAATAATCTGAAGAATTTCTCAGAACTTTCTCAGAACTTTGCCTGGCAGTTTGTTTAGAAAATGAAGCTCAGAGCTGGGGAAGTAGCTCTGTGGTAAAGCATGCGCCTAGCATGCACCTAATCACATGCACAGACCATGAAAACAGGAGTAGTTTAGTTGAACAAGCATTCAATGAACATCTGGAAATGATTAAGAACCAGTTCCTGCCTCTGAAGGTTTTGCCTGGTGGGGTTGGGGGGATGGGGGGTTGGGATGGGGGTAGTAAGACACAGGTGCCTGAGAAAAAGCCTAAAAGCTTGTGTCATTGTTGAGCTCTACCCTTGCTCACACTTTTGGGTGCTGATGACGCAGTGTGACTTTCTGTTTCCTGGAGGGCCCTTTTCAGTAATGACTGCTCATTTTAATAATTCCGCTGTTCTGATGAAGGAGTGAAAGTTTATGCATAGAGGAAATTCTCTCTGCTTATGTCTTGGGATCTTTTTCTAGGTTTTACACCCACTGAGAGATGCTTCCCAACAAAGTGTGAATTAGGAATTGCCAATGAAAGTGAAGAAATAAGAACCGATGGTCAATGGGTATTAAGTCACAGTAGGATAGGAGCAGGATGTTCTGGTGGCCACTGCACAGGAGGGTGACTATAGAAAACCATGATGTAGTGTTTATTACAAAAAGGAGATCCACATGCCTCCAGGGTTCAACTGAATAATAACCAAGTGCTCGTGAGATGTAGCTGCTTATAACCAGCAGGGCAACTGTAAGGCTGCAGAAATCTTCTTAAAGGTTCTTGGTTTTCCTTTGTATTATAAGTGGTAAACAGCCATTATAAAAATCTTTTTTTCTTTTTATTATTTGTTCTTTGTGGACATACAAGACTGTAGAGTGTATTTTGACATAATATACATGCATGGAGTATAACTTATTGTAACGAGGATCCCATTCTTGTGGTTATAAATGATTTGAGGTTTCACTGGTGGTGTATTCGTATATGAACATAGGATATTTATATTCAATTTATCCTACTGTCATTCCTATTCCCATCCCTTCTCCCTTCCCTTCATTCCTCTTTGTCTACTCCACTGAACTTCTATTCTTCCCTCTACCCCATCATTGTGTGTGAGCATCCACATATCAGAGAGAACATTTAGTTTTTTTGTGATTGGCTTATTTCACTTAGCATGGTAATCTCCAGGTACATCCATTTACCGGCAATAATCATAAAATCATTCTTTTCTATGTCTGAGTAATATTCCATTGTGTATATATACCACCTTTTCTTTATCCATTCATCTGTCGAATGCCATCTAGGTTGGTTTCATAGCTCAACTATGGTGAATTGGACTGTTTTAAACATTGATGTGGCTGCATCACTGTAGTATGCTGACTTTAAGTGCTTTGGGTATAGACCATGGAGTGGAATGACTGGGTAGAGACTATGGAGTGGGATAACTGGATCAAATGGTGGTTCCATTCCAAGTTTTCTGAGGAATCTACATACTGCTTTCCAGAGTGGTTGCACCAATTTGCAGTCCCACCAGTAATATATGAGTGTACCTTCCCCCACACACACATCCTTGCCACCATTATGAAAGTCTTAAAAAAGAAAACTAGAAAAGAAAAAGTCCCTGAGGACCCACTCTGAGGAGACAGCCATCTGAGAATGTGAAGTATTTTCTTCTAGTTTCATGTCCTCTTTTTGGCTTTAAATTTTACACTTGATGATCAATGGTATCTTCATGTTCACAAATATTCTTCAATTAATGGGAGGATTCATTGAGATGATTCATCTAAAGCAAATGTTCAACATGAATTAGCTGTTACTTATCATAGTGATATCAGTCTCGGGTCAAATCGCTTTCAGCCTTCAGTTTTCAATTGTGATAAAATACACACATAATTTGCCACCTAAATAATTTTTAAACCTACAATTCAGTGGCATTTGTTCTGTTTCTTGACAGATTTTCTTCTCAATAATCTATAAACTTTATGAAATGAATTTAATTGCTTTTTATCTTTTTCTATAAGGCAGTGTGTATGTAGTATATGAGAAATATAGCTATTGAATATTAGAAAAAAAATTATTTCCAAATGTCATCTAAGCCATTTAAAAATTTTATCTTTCATTGTTTCTTCTTTGTATGTTTACCCTTTGTGGGGGGGCGGATTTTTAAAATTAAAATGTATTTGTAAATGATACACAGAAACATGAAAATTTTACACATTTGTGGGGTAACTATGTGATGTTTCAACGTTGTGTAATGTTCAAACCAAGGTAAGCAGATCTATTACCTCAAATGCTTATCATTTCTTTGAGGTGAAAGCATAGAACATTCTTTCTTTTAATTTCATAGCACATTCTTCCCACTATAGTCACCTACTGTACTTCAGCTACCAGAACCTCTTGTTCCTAATGATAACTCAATGCCCATTGACCAACTTTTCCCCATGTTCATATCTCTGGGCTTTTATGTGGTGATTCATAGTTTACACTTTGATGAAAATAATCTAGTTTTCATTATTTTAACATTTCCTCTGTATCCATTTCTGTGTAATTTCTTTTTCATTTATAACTTTCCTTGTGGGTAATTTTAATTTTTTCTTTAGCTTTTTCAATAGCTGATATCTACTTTATGTGGATACGTGTGCTTTCTTTGAAAGAACCAGTTCTTAGGCTCATTAACTATTTTATATTTTCCCCGAAATTACTTGGGGGAAATTTTTCAGCACCTTTTTTAACATCATGAGTTGGAAGTTTTGTTATTTCATTATTTCCTTAGTAATATGAAAACAATGCTGTTTTTACTATCTTTGGTCAAATTCTTTGGTCTGGTAATATAATATTTATTTTGATTATTTTCTAAATCATCTGTCATATATTTAGGATAGTAACTTAAATAACTCTTTAGAATCATTTATTTAGAAGAGAATTACTTATTTAGAATAAACAACTTGTTATTTGGCTGTTACATAGAGGAGTTATTTCTTTAGAAAGTGTTTTTAATAATTACTTAGTAGGTTGAAATTCCACATTGTTGGTATTTTATTTGTAGTGCTATTAACTTTAAGTTTACTACATTGAGCTCCTTGAATATAAACTGTGTCAACTGTGTAATTTGTAATTTTAGAGTCAATTGAAACTTTTCATGGCCTAGTATGTGACAATTGTTTTGAAGTATTAAAGAATCTTATATTATCTCTCAAGAGTACTGTTTAAGAACTCATTTACTCTAGCTGGGGATTGGTTCAGTGGTAGAGCAATTGCCTGGCATAGGTGAGGTCCTGGATTCAAATCCCAGCACAGCAATAAATAAATAAATCTTTTAAAATACAAATAAATAAATAAGTAAAACTGTAAAAAAAGGAACTCTGTTCTTATTAATCATATCAATTATTTTACACTTTCATTTCTTTTCAAAGATTATTGTTATAACCTGTCCAATTTTTTTCTTGGATTTTTGTGTTTTTAACCGCATATTTTTTTGTACGATAAATTATAGAGGCTAGTTTTTCTCTATTTCTAACACATTTATGCTCTCCCTGTGATGAAGGACTTAAGAATAGTCCCTTTTCTGAACCTCTCTTGCCCCTTTTAATTTTTTCCTAATGCTCATCTATAAACTATGCAGAGAGCTCCGTACAGGTGCAAAACCCGTATCTTTTACTCACCAGTTTCCTGGCCCTTATCTCCACCCACCCCACCAGTGTCACTTCTCAATGTGAACAACTTCCCATCAAAGGATGAATTTTATGGAGTATTTGAGAAAAAAAAATTGCTTGCAAATTCTTATTGAGACCAAAATTCAGAGTTTTCTTGCTTTCCTTCACAGGCAATGTCTTTAAACACAGAGGAAGACATCCATAAGGGCTTCCAGATGCTTCTCACCCAAGTGAATAAGCCTAACTCAAAGTACTTGCTTAGCATAGCCAACAGGCTCTTTGGAGAGAAGACCTGTGATTTCCTCTCAGTAAGTTGAGTCAGCAGAACAATAAAAGTTATATTTAAAATACCTGGTGATATACGACCCAGAAGAGAAACCCTAGAGACCAGGCAGGATGGCACACTTGGGAGCCTGAGGCAGGAGGCTGGTGAGATTTAGAATAGCTTGGCCTCCTAATAGGACCCTTGTCTTAAAAATAAAATGGAAAAAGGTCTTGGGATATAGCTGCTTGATGGAGCATTTGCCTAGCATGCTGAAGGCCCTGGGCTCAATCCCCAGGACTCAAAAAAAAAAAAAAAAAGGAACAGAACCCTAGATAACTTGAGAAATACATGGCAAACTTTATTTTTTATAAAGACCCAAGTTCTATAATCATACCTTGTATTATTTCAAATTATGCCACATCTAAAATTTTATTGCATTTCATTATTCATCTGTGGTTATTCAGGGAATAGGACATACCTCCTTACAAACCTCAATATTTTATCAACTAGTAGCTTAAAATTTCATTAGGTTTAAGAGATATTCCTGCATTCAGAATGTTTTGAAGCTCACTGACATTTTTTATTTGGCAACATGGCCTCACTGAACACTTTTCTCTCCAAAGACATTTAATGCGTCCTGTCTTCAGTTCTACCATTCGAAGCTGGAGCAGCTGTCCTTTGCCAAAGCTACAGAGAAGTCCAGGAAGCATATAAACACCTGGGTCTCAAAAGAGACAAAAGGTCAGAATTATGAGTTAATTTACCCCACTCCCACCCCAGCTCTCTCCTCCTCTCTTCTCTCCTCTCCCTCTCCTCCTGACTGCTAATGTCACTGGTGTTGCAAGAGGTCAGAGCAAGGTTGCCTGGCTGAGCCTCATGGTGTGTGTGAACCTTAATGGCTCACAGAAGACCTTATCAATGCTCAGGTTTTCAAAACCAGAGGATCAATGCTGTCTGTTCTCCTAGGATGAAAGTGACTGATAAAAGTGTCCAAAAAAAAAAAAAAAAATCCTCATAGGCCAGACTTTACATTAGAACATATTGTCACTGTCCTGTAATGTTCACATGGCAGCTGACTGTCCTCTCTGGGAGAAGATCAGTGGCCAGCTCTTCTCCAAGTCATGCCCTTGGCCCTCCTCTTCCTGGGGTCAGTTTGGACTGCATTCCTCCCACTTTTACATGTGAAACTGACTTCTACTGTTTCTTTCCTATCTCTCACTTAAGTGCCCTTCATTAGACTGAGAAGCCTCGACTTGATTAGTCAACCACGGAGCCTCTCCCAGCACAGATCAATTCCACACACTGAAAACACTTTCCGAGTGGAGTAAAAACTAAACATTCTAACCTTGGTGCTCAAGATCAATGATGGTTTGATGTTTGAACCATTCAGACACTTATGTACTACTAGGAACATCCCTATTTCTGCTAACAAATGAGACAGT
Organism: Spermophilus citellus; assembly: GCF_964194105.1. Classification (NCBI taxonomy): domain Eukaryota; kingdom Metazoa; phylum Chordata; class Mammalia; order Rodentia; family Sciuridae; genus Spermophilus; species Spermophilus citellus. The sequence continues at coordinate 23,075,394 of NC_138186.1, forward strand.
AAAAAATAGAGGTAATTATTTCCACTATTTCTTTTTGGAATCTTTATGTCTTGTGCCCCTTTGAGGCAGCAAATTAGCAGGTAATACTCTTATTTCTTGGAAACATACCCTTTGATATCCAGGGTAAGAAGGAAGTACCTTCACCTACCCAAATCATTGTCTGTTCCAGGGATACCAGGAGGATGCAATCATAATATCTCTTCCAATAGTTTCCAGAAACTCCTCCTGTGCCCCTTGTGTGGAGCCATCCATTCCGGCTGCCTCTGGAATGTTGCCAGGTAGCTGTACAATGTTAGAACCAGGCCTGACCACAGGGCCTTAAACCTGACACTGCTCTTACCCACAGCAGGTAATGTCAGCTCCGACCTAGCCCCTCTCTCCTTTCCTACTTGTCTTCTCCAACCTGGTGTCAAGTTTCTTCTTTGTCCCAACCTGCTTTCCTCCAGTGACTTAGAAGTCTTTCACCATCTTCAACTTGGTGGCTCTTCTAGTGTCTGTCATAACTGAGATTTTTGACTTTTATACATATCATCAAACTCAGCACATTTGAAAACAGAATATTTGGATCTCCAAGACATCATTCTCATGCTTAATTCACCACGGATTCAGAAAAAGCAACTGACAGAGTTTGTGCTTGTTTTGAAAGGTAAAATTCCAGACTTGCTACCAATGAACTCTATTGATAAGCAGGCTAGGCTGGTTCTTGTCAATGCCATCTACTTCAAAGGAACATGGAATGAGCCATTTGTCAAATCATGCACGTGTGAGATGCCTTTTAAAATAAACCAGGTAAGGAAAAACTTTAAAAAAAATCATGCTTGTCTGATGAAAAACTTCAATAGAAAAGGTTAACTTCATAAGGTATAAGTGGTTAAAAATAATTTCAAACTTAACATCTATCTGAATGAATTTTTAATTTATTAGAAAAATTCATATGAATAAATAATTTCCTATCTATTATGATTTGCATCTTATTACCTTTAACTGCTTTTGATTAAGTCTCATGCATATATTGGTTTAACCTCATTCCGGAAACAAAGAATTTCTGTAGACACAAGTTACCTAGATGGATATATATATATATATATATATATATATATAATATATATATATATATATTTTATATATATATATATATATATATATATATAATATTATATTATATACACATATATATCTCACACATAAGGCAAGGTACAAAGAGGGAATATGATGTCACATTTCTATAATTGTGGTTTTGTTTTTGTGATATTCACAGTGCTGTTGATCAACCCCAGGACTTGTGCATGTTAAGCAAACCCTGAATCACCATGCTACAACCCAGCCTTTTATTTATTTTTATTTTTAATTTTTTTGGTACCAGGGATTGAACTCAGGGACACTCAATCCTTGAGCCACATCCCCAACCCTATTTTGTGCTTTATTTAAAGACAGAGTCTCACTGAGTTGCTTAGTGCCTCACCATTGCTGAGGCTGGCTTTGAACTCATGATCCTCCTGCCTCAGCATCTCGAGCCTCTGGGATTACAGGCATGCACCACCATACCCAGCTATTCCAGCCTTTTAATCAATTATTTTAAAAATTAAAATAAACTTTCATTTCAATTGTTGTTAGTACTAACTTATCATTATTAATTCAGCATCTGTTGCTTTCTACTATTAAAAATGAGTGGCAAAGGCCTTTGTTGACTGTGAGGTATAACTTCAATTAAAGTAGAAATGAGATTAGTCTGCCAAATTCGATAATACCTTAAAATATAATTTAATGCAATGAGGAAACTTGTATGCATTAAGCCCTCCCCTTTATAAGGCATGTTTCAGATAACTGTTTATTAATTTCTAGCAGTGCTGGACCACAGCAGGGTTGAATTTTCTTGTCTCTTTTTGTACTATTTTAAATTTGTGCTCATCTGTTCATTCCTCTCAGAAGGAGGAAAGACCCGTGCAGATGATGTGTCGGGAAGCCTATTTTAAGATGGGCTACGTGAATGAGGTGCAGACACAGGTGTTGGAGCTGCCCTACGCCAGCAAGGAGCTGAGCATGATCATTCTGCTCCCGGACGATGGTGTGGATCTCAGCTCGGTGAGTCAGGAGGGGCTGCAGTCCTTTGCACTCAGAATTTGTGTGGGAGGATTCCAGTTATATCCTGTGCACCTTTTCACCAGATCTCCAATCCATCAGTTTAAAATGACCCATCCCTCTTCTTGCTTCCTTGTGGTATGATCCCTATATTGAGAAAGTCACCATCCTCTCAATGGGGCGGGGAGGGTAGTGCACTGTGATACCCTAAGAGATCTCTGTGCACAGAGTGGCCTCCATGGGCTCTCCCTCTCTCCAGCTCCCTAACTATGATGAAGAACTAAGCCTCGTTCAAACCAACAAATATCACTAGATGAGCACCATCCACTGGGCGTGGACACTTGTCAGAATGACACATCCACAGTGGATGGATAAGGAGGGGCAGCCACAGTCTTCCTGCAGGGAAGTCACATATGGGATAGCACGTGGGGGGTGGACAGGTCAGAGCCCTCACAAGCTTCCGAGCAGCTGAAGGAGCCACCCATCCTGTGTGGACAGTCAACATGGAATGTTCATGCAAATGTCTGTGTGTCCGTTGATACCCACCATAGTCTGACTATGAACCTGTGATTCTGGTCTTTCAGGTGGAAAATAACCTGACTTTTGAGAAATTCATAGCCTGGACCGAGGCAGCCTCTTTGCAGAATACTGAAGTAGAAGTTCTCCTTCCAAGATTTAAACTGCAGGAGGATTATGACATGGAGTCTGTGCTTCAGCGTTTGGGAATGGTCGATGCCTTTCAACGGGGCCAGGCTGACTTGTCTGCCATGTCAACTGAGACAGACCTGTGTCTGTCCAAGGTTGTGCACAAGAGTGTCGTGGAGGTGAATGAAGAAGGCACTGAGGCTGTGGCAGCCACGGGCATAGTCATTGTGACAGACTGCTCAGCATGTATACCAACGTTCCGTGCTGACCATCCCTTCCTTTTCTTCATCAGGCATAACCAAACCAACACTGTTCTGTTCTGTGGCAGGTTTTCATCTCCCTAAGGGTTGTACTTCCTCTCCATGGAGAGTTGTTCTCTTTCTGTGTCCCCAAGTTTCCTCTACAGTTTATAAGGATGGGCCTTTAGCTGAACAGGGTCCTAAGCCTTCTGAACAACTTACCAGTGTGATCTCATGATGCAGCACACTCAGCCGTCCCCATACTGTCCACTGATTTGAACCATAGAACCAGGTCATGGCCAATAGGCTGTCCTGATTCCCTGTTGTATTAGGATGAGTGCAGTACAGATGCCATAGCATAGATTGCAAACTTTCCCCTGATGGCCCCGAACACATTTCCCAGTCATTCCACATGCAATGCAATTCCACCTGCCTTAGCCTGAATGCCACAGTAGTAATAAATGCTAGTCTACTATTACTACTATTCTAGTTTAAACAAAAAAAACTTTAATGCACACTTTAATTTTATCTTTCTTTGGCTTTCACCATTCACCTCGTATATGCTAAGCACTGAATTAGACACTGGGGATACAAGGGGATAGAGTCATGGTCCTTTGACCCCTGCTTTTTTATGTGGGTTCCCAATTCATATAGTGTTTATGACAACCAGATTGGATGGTTGTATAACTTTGAACTACTCTGTGATCCTCTTGCAGCCAGGACACCTTGCCTCATGGTATTGCATTGCTCTACCTCCTACCCCAATAGTTAAATGACATTCAGCCCTCAAAGTTAAAAAACAGTTCAAATGTCACCGTCTTCAAGACATTTTCCTATTCTCCATAATCAGATATACATCTTTGAACTTTCACAATAACTCCCCATGGTAGTTGAATTATTTATTTATTAACTGTCTGTATTCTTAGTTATGACTAGGCCTTAAACTCGCCAAGGCTTATGATTATGTCCTGCATGTGTTCATGCTACTTATAGTGCAATAATAAATAATTTGAGCATATAAGACCTCTGTAATGTGTGTTTTTTAAGTGCCTGAATAACAACAACTCTATTATTCCTTTTAGATATTTTTATCCCAACGACACTTGCATTTACACAGTCCAATGCCATCAAAATATGTTGTGCAAAAGTATTGTGCAAACATTAGTTTTACTGTCACCCAAATTTTCATTGCCTCAAAGAAAAATCCATATCCACTAAGCAGTAAATCTTTATCCTCACCTCCCTCCAGCCACTGACAACCATGAATCTGCTTTTTGTGTCCATGGATTTACCTGTTCTGCATATTTCGTATAAACTGAATCATGAAATATATTACCTTTTGTGTCTGGCTTCTTCATTTAGTGTGATATGTTCTAGGTTGAGTCATTTTGTAGCATGTATCTGTATTTTAATCCTTTTTATGACTGAATAATATTCCAGTACCTGAATATGACACAATTGTTTTATTCACTCATCCAGTGGTAGGAATTTGGATTTTTGCCCTCTTGTGGTTGTTTTTAATAGTGCTGCTATGAAAGTGCATGTATGTGAATTTGCTTGAATACCTATATACACTGTTTTGTGCATATACAGATTTAGGCATGAAATTGTTGGCCATAAGGTAATTCTATTTAACATTTTTTTTTGGGGGGGCACTGGGGATTGAACTCAGCGGCACTCAAACAATGAACCAAATCCTCAGCCCTATTTTGTATTTTATTTAGAGACAGGGTCTCACAGAGTTGCTTAGAGCTTCCATTTGCTGAGGCTGGCTTTGAACTCTCAGTCCTCCTGCCTCAGCCTCCTGAGCTGGTGGGATTACAGGCATAGTTTAACTTTTTGAAGAACCACCAACCATGTAACATTCCTACCAGCAATGTATGAGATTCCAATTTCTCTGCATATCTTTGTTTCAAAATCATGAACACACTAATGGTGATTCTTCTCATGGTGTTGGATACTCTGACTCATCCCTGGTTCAGAGCCCTGGAGCTGGCTAACCATGGACAGAGACTCTGCAACTGTGAGCCAAAAGGAAATCTCCTTCTCCTGGTCATTCTGGTCAGATATTTGGCCACAAGCAATGAAGAGTTGACACAAATGTCACAGGTGATTGCAAAAAAAGCCTAGGATAAGTGGTCCAGCTACTTTCCTGCTCGGGGTGTGGGGTTGGGGGGACCCCCCCTCTGGTGAGCAGAATTAATAGTTTTCCATTGCTTTTAGGATAAAGATTAAGCTCCTTTTGAAAAGCTCACCAGGTAGTTCCTAATTTAGCCTTTTCTCCTGTCCCCCTTTGCCATTTCTCAATGTCAATACTTCACTCCAGCCTTATAGAATTTTTTGCAGTTTCTGACTATTCCAAACTCTGCCTTTTCTCTGGGGCTGTACAGTTGTGACCAATTGCTAGGAGCCACAACCAAATAATATGATACATGGCACTTTTTGGTTATAAGGTGATGCCAGCTAGCCATTGAGATGATATGATTATGTTAAGATTTACGTTCATATGGAAATTGGATTCCTGCTGTTCACCTTGGCGGGCTACGGGACTCATGCTACAGGACTCCTGGAGAGTTCCCATTGGTTGGGGAAGGATAATAGGAGGGAATTCCGGGGGGAGGACCTGGGCCCCGGTTCCAGTAGACGCGGCGCGTGGGTGGACCGGTTTTGGCTTGCCAGCGGGTAAGGAGTATTGACGGCTTTTTCAAAAATAAAGTTTTGTTCCTGCTTGAGTGGCTCGTGATTCTGTGCCCAGCTAGACTGCGGCAACCAATGATAGTTAGCTTCCCATTATTGTGACAAAGTACTTGTGATAATCAACATAAAAGAGGAACCGCTTATTGTGGGTCACAGTTTCAGAGGTTTCAGGCTTGGTTGGCCTCTTTGGTTGCTCTTGGGCCTGTGTCAGGACAGTTCATCATGGTGGCAGTAAGTGATGGAGCAAAGATGCTCACTCACTGTGGCCTGGAAAGCAAAGGCTGGTGTCCTGAATATTCCCTTCCAAGACACACCACCAATGGCTTAACTTCCTCCACTAGGCCCCACCTCCAAAGGTTCCCCCACCTCTCAGGATGTGGTCCGCAGAGTGTCAAATCAAGGGGACCACACAGGTTGCAGGCTCCTGAAGCAAGCTTCCCCTAGAAATTTCTATGAGTGGGGGGCAGGAGGGTTCTGAGACTGCCTCCTCTGTTAGCAAGCCACTGGCCTGTAATATAGTCTTAAGAACAAGTTCCTGTTAGTCCTCAAAAGGTGCTTGTGATAGTTTAACATTTCTATTAAATGCATGCATTGGATTATTTGTTAACTAAGCACAGAAGCTACTTCTTACCATCCATCATTAAGAACTTTGACAGTCTTTTCTAACTTCGATCCTTTCTTCACCATTCTGGAAAATTTTCTTTGGGGGTGATTTTTCTGTCATTTCTATCTTAGAAGAAAAGTTGAAGTCAAGAAAATCCATGTCCAAATGATGTTAATTCCCCAAAAGCAAAAATTAAAAAGAAAAGAAAGAAAGAAAGAAAAAAGAAAAAACAGCCACAACTTTGCTACTGGTTTGGAGCCCCCAAAATCTTCAAATGGTCTTCAAACGATTATAATGACAATGGGTCCCTTCCACCAAAATATTGCTGAAACCATCATCTTGATTCTGGATTGTGAAGTCAAATTCAAATAGACTGCGAAAATGACTTCCACCACCTCCTTCTTTGCCACATTTGACATATGTGTCCCATTTTTAGCATCTGAAAAAATCATCATATGCCTCAGCCACTTGTTTGAATTTTCTCTCTGCATCTTCTTTATTCTCAGGATTTTTTTTTTTCCTGGATGCCACATTAGTGCCAGTTTCTGCTATGTCTTTTTGATACCCATGGGTGAGGTATGTGTCTGCACACCTAGAACTTCATAGCAACACATTCTGTTTTAATCCAATTGTTGGAATGAGTTTGAGGTCACCGCTGCAGGAAGTAAGAAGGACAACAGGAAGCAGTGGGCCTCCTTGGTCTCCTCAGGGCTCCTCCCACTTTCCTGTCCCTTCCTCCTCACTTGCCATCATCTATTTAATGAACTTGTGGACAACTTGGATAATTACAATTATTTGTATTATATACTAGAGTATTATGAACGTCCTCAATATTTTCTCATATCCTTTGTATTTAAAAAAGAAAAATCCCTGAAAATGGTGCTGTTGAGATTAAAGTTGGGCATATTCTGAAGCTTCTTTCCAAGCTGGTCTCCAAAATGTTGTACTGATTTTCGCTCCCACATACACTACCATTTACGCTACTAACTGCTGCCAGCTTTTTTATGAACTGAGCTGCACACAGTGTCCACTCCTGGTCCTTATCTTGGACTCACAGTTCGTGACCTGTTAAAGAAGCCATTCACAAAATAGCTCTTACTCAAAATTTACCAAGCTGGATCATGTTCCCCCCAGGACCACATTCATTTCAAGGAACATGCTTTTACAAAGTGGATTTGGCAAAAAATAAATCTACAGAACTTCGCAGCTTGTACCTAAAAGTTTTTTTTTTTAATTTCATTTACACCTCTAATTTTAAAAATATATTGTTTCATTTTTATTGAGGTATAATTGATGTGATAAACTTCATATATTTAATATATACTGTCCCAAGCTGTCATGGGCTGTGTGTGGAGTGTTGCACACACCAACCTCCTGAGGGGATAGGTCTGGCATTGCAAACTTCCTGTAGCACCCCCTCAGGGACTGATGGCCTGAGGCAGGTGAACCTCCCCCTCCAGCTCTGCGTAAGATCTCACGCAGCCAAAATGTCCACAAGACATCACGAAGCAAGACTCTGCCCTTGAAACCTTACCCCTACGTTTAATATACCCCCTTAAAGAAAATGTCGGAGCCATTTGGTCTTTGTCTAGTTTAAGAAACTCATGTGGACTAGATCTATCAGAGGCTTTGCTTTTGTAAATCTATTTCTGAGTGTTTGTGTTTTCTTATTTGTTAATTATAGGACATATTAATATTTAGAGTGGCTTAATTATTTAAGATATTAAGATTTGGAGTGGCTATTTAGGGTGGCTTGGATTCCTCTGGGCAGAAGAATCCTCCAATGAGACACTGACCATCTTCCCCTTGAACATATACAACTTAATGAATTGTGAACGTTGTATGCTCCAGTAAAACCATCACCACCATCAAGAAAATGAGCACAATCATTACACTCAAAACAGTCCTATTTTGCAATTCCTTTTTCCATTTCTCCTTATCTCACTCCACTGCAGACATGTTTTTCCATTTTTTAGAATGTTTTTACTTTATCAGAGTGTCATTTTGTAGTTTTTAATGTATATATATGTGTGTGTGTGTGTGTGTGTGTTGTACATTGTTAGTCAGGTTTATTCCTAAGGATATCCTGCTTTTTGATGCTGTTATGAATGGTGTTATTTTTTATTTCAATTTCTGAGTATTTGTTGCTAGCATATAGAAATATGGTGTTTTTTGTATTTCAACCTTGTAAACTTGTTAAAGTCACTTAGTAATAGCTTTTCAAAAGAGATTACATTGGATTTCCTATATAATTTTATCTCCAGCTAATAAAGACATATTTTCATCTTTATTTCCAATTTAAAAGTCTCCTCCTATACCCCCTATCACCTTTTCTCTTTCTTTCTTTCTTTCTTTTTTTTTTTTTTTTTTTTTTTTTTTTGCTTGATTGCACTGGGTAGAGCCTATAGCACAGCACTCAGTCTTATAAATTATTTATGATGTTAGCTATTGTTTTTTAGTAGATGCTCTTTATCAGGTTGATGAAATTTCCTTCTATTTCTAGTTTGATGAGGGTTTTAAAATAAGAATGGATGTACAATTTTGTCAAATGCTATTTCTGTATCTTCAAGATGATCATATTTTCTTCCAGATTGGTAATACGATGAATTACATTGCTTAACCTTCTAACATTAAACCAGTCATGCATTATTAGGTCACTTTTTAATTTTGGTTTTGAGCAATTGTATTATGACATGCCTTGGAATATATTTCATCCTGTTTTCTGTGCTTGGGGATTGTTGAGTTTTGTGGATCAACAGGATTATAGTTTTATCAATTTTGGACATTGATCATTTTTCAAAATATTTCTTCTGTCTCCCTTCTCCCTAGGGGATACCTATTACATACATATCAAGCTGCTTAAAATAGTCCCATACTCCTTTCCCCTCTGGATAGTGGTACATTGTCAACAATTTAAGATTTAATTTGCTAATATACTGTCTTAAGAGGGCATAAGTAGTAAAAATTCCATGAAGAAATGGGGGAAATCATTGCTCAGTCCCAAGGGAAACACTACCTATGTTAACAGAAATACAAATATTCCTAATAGTTCTCTAGGGTTTGACTAGGGCTTATCCGTGCCCTCTGAGATTCATGTTGAAATGTAATTCTCATTGTACAATATTAAGCAATGGGACAAGGTGGGACATTTAATAGGTGATTAGGCTCCAACCTAATAAACAAAGTTATTAATCCATAAAACCAAGTTAACTAAGGGTTAATGGGTTGAGAGTGGGTCCGATATAAAAGCTGGTTTGGCCATGTGTCTAGTGTGCTCCGCAATTCTTGCCATGGATACTTTGCATTGCACTGGGACTTTGCCCTTAAGTCGGCCATTGCCCGGTAAAGACCCTTGACCCTGGACCAGAACTGTGAGCCAAAATGAACCTCCTTCCTTTATAATAAAAAGCGTCTGTGGTATTGAAGATGAACTAAGTCATGGTACTCAGTTTCAATGGTGCTGAGGCACCTAAACAGTTCAACCATCAGGCCATTGTTGATCTTGGGGTCCAATGTTAGAACATGTCACTCTGTAAAAAGAAACAAATGAAGTACAAACACAAATGGAAGGTGTCTTCAATCTGTGGAACTGATCAGCCCTGAGAAAGGGTCTTTAGTTAATCAATCAAGTCTAGATTTATCAATTCTGATTAAAGGACCTTGAATAAGACACATGAAAGAAGCAGTCACCTTAACAGGTAAAGGTGATAGGAAAAAAGACTCAGACTCTAGGAAGAGGCTTCCCAAGTGCATGAGTTGGGGGAGATGGGTCCATCAGTCTCTGTCTCACAGAGATGGTACAGTCAGTCACCTGACGTGTTAGAGAATGGATAAGTATTTTAACTCTGGGAAAATTTAGAATTCACCACAGAGATGAGGAAATAACCAGAACTCGTGTAGTTAAAACCTGATGTTAAAAAACTCAAAAGTAAAATAAGTCCTAAACCATTTTAAAACTAGGCAAAAGCATTTGAATGGGCATTTCTTAGAGAAAGATAGATAATAAGCTAAAAAGCACATGAGAAGTTTGACATCATGACTCATCAGGAAACACAACTCAAAGCTGTAGTAAAATACCACATCATGACTCCTTATATGACATGTTCTCAGTAGGCAAATGCACTTAGAAAAAAAAAATGGAGTAGTGGTTCTAGGGCTCTGAGGAGACGGGGGGGGGGGGAATGAGTAGCCCATTTGTTTTTGAAGTAATGAAAATATTCTGGAGTTAGACAGTGGTGACAGTTGTACAGCTTTATGAATATACTGAATTATATGCTTTAAAGGAACAAATATTATTAAAGCAAAATTTTGAGATGGAGACATCTCTGAAATAAATGGTGTTATATAGCTGTGCAGGTTGTTAGCCTGGTCCTAGGGCAAATTCCCTAAGTCACCAGCAGCATTGCTAAGTAGCATCTGGAAAATGGCCACTGGATCTAAGGATATTTTATAATAAAAATCCAGAGATCAGTAGGCACAGACTGGTGAAGGCGTTCCTGCACCCATTGTCTGACAGGGTCACAGCGTGGGGGATGCTGAGGCAAGGCTGTGCCATTTGGAAACCAGAACCATTAGGAATATTAAGTGTCTTGTTTATGATACTCATGATATGGATAACAGAGCATACGTTAATTAATAATAAAAGGACGTATTGCCTGAGATTGCAGGAAAATTCCCAGAATGAGACTAAGGATACAATTGAGACATGCCATGAGGTGCATTTCAATGTCTCTCAGGATACAAACAATGGTGTTATTCCTCAAGCTTAAACAACAAGAAATATTTATTCCATGGTTAACAATTTACACTAGCCCCACCCCCCCCCACCCCCATCCTAAAGCCACAACCTGTACAATAGCCCAGGTACAGAAAAACAATTGCTGTGCCAACAGTACAAGGACCACCATAGTAGCTTATGGTACCTCCTCGAGGACAAGAGGCTAATAAAAATACATTCCCCAACCAATAGACCCTCCTTTGCTTTACGCAAAAACTTGTGATGAAAATGGAAAACACATAGTTAATATAAATGACAAATGGGTTGAGGTGTGAAGCCTGCCCTTTAGTTAAAGATTACAAAGACATAAGAATTGGTGTGTTTGACCAAGGATCAAGGAAGTTCTTTAAGAAAGCAGTTGAATAGGTCATATGAAAAAAGAAAATTATCTTGGAAATTAAAATAGAATAATGTAAAATTAACATAGATATATTTTAGAGGCACTTCAGAGTAGTAGGCTTTTAAATAATCGGCTTTCACTATGTTAAGTGTGTTTTACTGAGATTTTAGTTTAGAAGTAAGAAAGCTTACCAATAATCATAAGTATGCTTTAAAGTTAAAGGTTAATGAAATAATTATAGGTATGCTTTAAAGTTAGAAGTGAATAATAGGTCAGGAGTCGTGTAGTCTAGTTGCATCCCCTAGCACCTAGTGATGGAGGTGAAAACCTAAAAGCTTAATCATAATTGACTAAGGTTACAGAAAAATATTTTGAACAAGGCACTCAATATCTTAGGTAATCAATGTATGTCAGAAAAGATTGTAATTCTTTAAAATTATGTAAATCAAGAGAGTTTCAGGCTTTGAAGCTATCCATTATCTATCTGAAAAAACACCTGCAAAAAAGGTATAAAAATAAAGGTCCCTCCAGAGGCAGCATGAGATGTCTTCTGGAGGTTGCTCCTAACTTGCAACCTGTCGTCCAGACTCTTCTTCTTTCCCCTATGCCACTCCTCCTTCAGGACCATCCTGGACCCTCACTACCCCCTCCGGGGCTGGACCTCAGCAACAGATTACTTTCATGAACCCTACATTGGCTAGAGAGGAGAGGGACAGGACAACATGAAGTACACAGAGACCTGGGAGTGGAAGAGAATCTGTACAAACAAGTTTCTGTAGTTTCTTGGTTGGTTGAGTCTATAAGCAGGATGGAATTTAGTCATGATGGCTAATCTTGAAAATATGGGAAAGGAATGTGAGGCAGTTTTACTTTTCTTTCTTGGTTAAGCTTGAAACTATCAGTTAAACTCTTACATTTTCTTTCCTCCATCCTGCTGGTAACTTAATTCAGGATGTCTCAGAATACTTCTTTTCAATTTTATGATGTGCATGTTATATATTTAAAAGGTGTTATTTGATAAATATTTATTTATTTATTTATTTGGGGGTACTGGGGATTTTAGCCAAGGGTGCTTAACCACTGAGCCACATCCCTAGCCCTTTTTATTTTTTGAGACAGGGGATCACTAGATTGCTGAGGCTGGCTTTGAACTCTAGATCCTCCCACCTCTACATCCCTAGCTGCTGGGATTACAGGCATGGGCCAGAGAATAAAGATGTTATTAGAAAAAAAAATTAAGGAGGACCTAGAGTTGGGGCCTCCTTAAAATTTTAAGAAAGTGTGCCTCCTAAATGTTTGGTGGTAAACATCTGTCTTGCCTCACCTTAATTCTGGCCCTCAGGAGAGAACACTAATTTTCATTAATTTGAAACAGGTGGGGTAATCTGCTCATGGACAAGCTTCTGGGAAAGGTTCCCTGCTTCAGAGGAAAAGTCATTTGGTCTGTTCTCTTCCTGGGGACAACAACATGTCAACATGAAATATTTCCAATTGCTTCCAGCCTTGAGGATAAAGCTGATACAAAAAAAAAAAAAAAAGGACAGGGAAGAGTGTGGCTCTTGGATGACATGAACTACTAATTCAACTTGCTTAAAGTGGTCCCTGCTCTGCACCTCCTCATGAACACAAGCCATTTTACTCAGTATCTGTTTCTCTCACATTGCTAGAGAAGAGTAGAGCTGATTATATACCAGCACCACAGCCTCAGCACCAGAAGTTGGAAAAGAGCTCAGTTGCTAAGACTTAGGACACTTGTGTTCCCTATGAGGGTCCTGGACTAGTACTAATTAGTGGGGAAGGAGCTAGAACCAACAGTTTTTAAAAACATTTTTTAAACAATTATGAGTGGATAGAAAGCATACCAAAAATATTACGAGTGAATAGGAATCATACCAAAAAAAATGGGTTTCTCTGTTGCAGTTTCATACAAGCATATTCATATTTTCACTAGATCCACCCTACTTCTTAAATTCTCTTGTCACCCCATGCCATACCTCTGCTCCTATTCCCCTTCTCTATTAGTTCCTACTTTCATGTCTTTTTTTATTGCCCCCTACATTCCACATAGGAGAGAAAAAAGTGAGATATTGTTTTTCTGAGATTAACTTATTTTGCTTAAAATGATGATCGCCAGTTTCATCCATTTTCCTGCAAATTAACTTATTTGGTTCTTTATGATTGAATAAACTCAGCCATATATATGCACATATATGAATATATGTGCATATATATATATATATAATATTTTCTTTATCCATTCAACTGCTAACAGGCACCTAGGCTCATTCCATAACTTGGTTTTTGTGAACAGTGCTGGGATAAACAGGGGGATGCAGCTGTCTCTGTACTATGCTGACTCTGATTCCTTCACATACACATGGAGAAGAGTAGCATAACTGAATCATAACGGTAGTCCTATTTTAGTTTCTGAGGAACCTCCCTACCATTCCCATACTGATGGAGCTAATTTACATTCCCACCAACAGCCTGTAAGAGAAACAGACACATCCATCCAGCTGAATCCCTCCTTCCTGTCAGGCAGGACGCTCACACTTACAGGACTTTCCTCCCCTAAAATCCCAACCTCTCATTCTGCCTTTCTTTCTAGAAGCAGGAAAGCCCAGAGTTCTAGGTTTTGTGTCCTTCCCCAGCCCCAGCCTCTTCCTGTTAATTTATTAGTTTTTTCTTTCGGTTTCCCTGAGAAGGCAGTGCACAACAGCTCCAGCGTGTGGCGAGGTGCTGAAGCGCAAAGGGGTGGGTCACCAAGGCGAGGCCAGTGGCAGGAGGAGGGGATAGTGACTCATTCCTGGAAGAGTCACAGGTCACCCAGGACACCTCCACAGAAATTTCCTGCGGCCAAACAGGGCTGATTAAAGATCTCTGCGAGTGCTGAGTGTCCGGGCTGAACAAGCCTAGCTGCAGCATCAGGGTCCTTCCTGGTCGTGCAATTCAGAGGTCCTTATCCCGCAGCACTGCAAGTAGAAGAGGCCTTGGTGCAGAAGGTGGCAGGTGAGGGTTTCTCTGCGCGGGGCGGGGTTTAGCAGGGGAACCTGATGCAACCAAGTATTGGAAACCAGAGGCCCCAGCTGGGAGGTGGGATCCTGGAACATGGAATGTGAGCAAAACAAGAGAATCCCAGAAGGCAGGAGCTGGTCCCAGAGCAGTGCAGTGCAATTCCAAGAAGACAAAGATGCTGCTCAGCCTCCTGCTTCTCTGCTTGCCTCTTACCTGCCCCTGGCTGGCCCTGGCCCTCATCCTGGTGGGGGTTCAAGCTCCAACACAGCTCCCTCTTACTGGCCCTATTTTCTCCCCTCTCCTCTCTCCTCAGGGAGTCACAGCATGACTTCTGCCTTACCTTTCACTGTGCTTTTAAAATCTCCAGTCTCCAATTCAAAATCCCAGCACCCTTTATTCATCTGAGATTCCCCCCTAATTGATGGAGTTCTTGCTGTTTCCTGAGCATACTTCCAGGTGCTTAGACTCAGGATAACAGGCACCTTTCCTGCAAGAGCAGCCAGTCTTGTGGGTCCAACAATAGAAGAGACAAAGAATTACAATAAGGAGTGAAGAGTCAGGGTGGGGAAGTGGGGAGCTCTAGAGGAGGACATCAGAGGTCTCCTGGTGCTGAGCCTAGGAGGGAGGAGGGAGTGATTGGATCCTGGTGACAGGGATGGTGTAGGGAGTCTTTTAAGTTGTATATCACTGTTTTTCAAGGCTCAGAGGTGATGGGGGGATCAGGGAGGGTAGAGGTGGAGGCTGTGAAAGGTGGGAGACTGGAGCAGGGGATGGGGCCAGGCAGATGGGAAGCCATTTAGAAAAGGCATTTTTGAGCTTATTTCCAGGTCCACTGGAGATTTAAGGGAAGGTCATAGGATCAAGATAGTACTTCCTTCTCAGGATGCTATGTGTCTGTCCATCTGGGGTCCTGATGAGGGAGCCCAAGTTCTGAGGCTCCCCAGGCAACTTGAATTCCCTTTTAGTGAACAGGGGCTATTTCAATGGAGAGCTCAGGGGCAGGGAGGTCAGAGGCTCTGGAGAGGAGGCAGGTGGTCTGGACTAGGCACAGGGTCACAGGGGCTGGAGAAGTGGAGTAGGGTAGAAAGATTTGGGAGGGGTCTGAAGGCAGGCCTGGACAATAGGTTTGGGGAGACCTTGAAGAAATGGGAAGGAGTCAGGGGGGTTTCCCAAGGTTAAAGTCCAGCCCCTGGTGAGGGAGGGCCTTACTGCACAGAGCTGCCCACTGGTGTTTTCACTCCACCTCCTCTGGCTTCACACCTACCACCTCCCTGCTCTTGCTTTGACCTGTCACCTGCTGTTCCCTGCATGCTTTTCTGCTCTCCCTTGCCTTGCCAGTGTGCTGCTCTACAGACCTCCCCTTTCCTCACTTGCAGAATCTACTTCCATAGCTGTGTTCACTAGAAAAGTGAAAGCCTAACAGAGACCACACACAGTGTTCTGAGCCCCATTTCACTGTGTTTCTCTGTCTTCTCTGCCCCCAGACCCTGCATCATGGATTCTGTTTCTGAAGCAAATGGCACCTTTGCCTGCCAGGTTTTGAAGATGCTGTGTCAAGACAAACCTTCACAAAATGTGTTTTTTTCTCCTCTGAGCATCTCCTCTGCCCTGGCCATGGTCCTCCTGGGGGCAAAGGGCAACACCAAGGTCCAGATGGCTCAGGTAAGCTTTCTTGTCACCCTGGAAGAGGTACTGGTCTGCAAGGCTTGTCTCTTATCTCTCCTTGAGCTTTTCCAGAACTGGTGAGGAAGGAGGGGTGAGCCTGGACCATTTCAGGGAGAGGGGTGCAGGAAGGGAGAAAGGCGAGGAGTCTCATCCAATGAAATTGTTTGAGGGATGGCAGGGTTAGTTTCCCCAGTTAATAATCTGGAGAAGACTCTCAAAAGTTTGCCTTGCAATTTGTTTAGGAAATGACGATGAGAAGTTGGGGTATAGCTCAGCGGTAAAGCATGTGCCTAGCATGCCTGAGGTCCTGGGTTGCTAATATCTATTTTTTATTGGAGTAAACGTTTGCAACTGTAATTATTCATTGATGAGGAAGGTTAATAAGTTTTGCTTTGTTTCTCTACCAACCTGCCTTGCTGAGTGGGGAGATAAACAAAATAATCAAAGGAAGATTAACAGGTGTGTTCTTATTCACTTCTGTAGACCATGGAGACCTGAGTAGCTATAATGAAAAAGCATTCAGTGAACATCTAGAAATGATTACAAATCAGTCAGTGAATTAAGGTTGTTTTTTTTGTTGTTGTTGTTGTTTTTTGTTTTTTGGGTTTTTTTTTTTTTTTGTGGGGGAGACAGGTGCCTGAGAAAAAGCCTAAAAACCTGTGTCATTGTTGAGCTCTACCCCTGCTCACACCTTTATGATGGGAGTATTAGGCACTGATGATGCAGGGTGACTTTCTGTTTCCTGGAGGACCCTTTTCAGTGATATCTGCTTGTTTTAATAATTTCGCTGCTCTGATAAAGGAGTGAAGGTTTATGCATAGAGGAAGTTCTCTCTGCCTAAGTCTTGGGATTTTTTTCTAGGTTTTATGCCCACTGAGAGCCCCTTTCCAACAAAGTGTGAATTATGAATTCCCAAATGAAAGTGAAGAAACAAGAAGGGAGGGAAAGGTTGGTCAATGGGCATTAAGTTACAGTAGGTTAGGAGCAGGATGTTCTGGTGACTATAGAAAAGGATGATCTAGTACATATATTTCAAAAAGAGAACTATTGCCTGTGACTTTATCAGATGTGACTTGGGAGATCTGCATACCTCCAGGGTTCAACTGGATGATAAGCACATGCTCATGACACTTTACTGCTGATAGCCGGAAGGGAAACTGTAAGGCTGCAGAAATCTCCTTAAAGGTTATTTGTTTTCCTTCATGTTGTAAGTGGTAAGACACCATTATTAAAAAAAAAAAAAGCTTTTAAAAGGAAAGTAGAAAAACAATTAAAAGTCCCTAAGGACTCACTCTGCAGAGGCAGTTCTCTGAGAATGAGAGACACTTTCTTCCAGTCTCATGTCCACATTTTGTATTTAATTTTTATACTTTGATGACCCACTGTATTTTTCTTTTCATAAATGTTCTTTCAATTAATGGGAGGATTCAGTGAGATAATTCATCTAAAGCGAATGTTCAACATGAGTTAGCTATTATTATCATAATGATATCACAGTCTCAGGTGAAATTGCTTTTAGCTTTTAGTTTCCAATTGTGGTAAAAGACACATATAAAATTTGCCATCTTAACACAATTACAGCCTATAATTCAGTGGCATTTTGTTCTATATTTGACAGATTTTCTTCTTAATAATCTATAAACTTGATGAAATGAACTTAGTTGCTTTTTATCTTTTTCCATGTTATAGGACACTGTGTATGGCATGGGAAATATAGCTGTTGAATATTTTTAGAAAAAAAAATTCCCTCCATAGATCATCTACAGCTTTCAAGAATCTTATCTTTTATTGTTTCTTCTTTGTATATCTATATATTTAGATTCCTTGGGGGGCACTTTTTAAATCAAAATAACTGTTTAACTGATACCCAGAAACATAAAGATTATACATATTTACAGGGTAACTACTATGTGATGTTTTAATTCATATGTACATTGTGTAATGTTCAAATCAGGTAAACATATCTATCACTTCAATCATTTATCATTTCTTTGTGGTGAAAGCATACAATATTTTTTTCTTGCAATTTTTTGAAATGTACCCTATATTTTCATTCTCTGAGTCAAACCTATTGTGCAGCAGCCACCAAAATCTCTTGCTCCTATCTGTAACTCAGTGCCCATTGAGCAACTTTTACCCATGTCCACATCTCTGTATATTCACTTGGTAATTCATAATTTACACTTTGATGAAAATAATTTAGCTTTCATTTATTAACAATTCATCTGTATGCATTTCTGGATAATCTCTTTTTCACTTATAACTTGCATTCTGGGTACTTTTAATTTTTTTTTCTTCCAGTTGCTGATGTCTATTTTGCGTAGACATGTGTACTTTCTTTCATAGAACCAGTTCTTAGGCTTATTGACCATTTTAAGTTTTTCCCTAAAATCCTTAGTAATATTTCTGTACCTTTTCTAACATCATGAGTTAAAAATTTTGCTATTTCATTATTTCCTTGGCAATATGACAACAATTAATGCTGTTTTTACTTACCTTTTGTGGAATGTTATATTACCTTCTGGTAATATAACTTTTATTTATTTTTTAAGAGAAAGAGAGAGAAAGAAAGGAAGAGAGAATTTTTTAATATTTATTTTATAGTTTTGATGGACACAACATTTTTATTTTATTTTTATGTGGTGCTGAGGATCAAACCCAGGGCCCCACGCATGCCAGGCAAGCACGTTACCACTTGAGCCACAACCCCAGTTCCAATAAAACTTTTGTTTTGATCATTTGATAAATCATCTGTTACATGTTTAGAATAGTATTTCAAGTAATTCTTGACAATCATTTATTTAGAAACTGTTTGAAATAGTTACTTCATAGTTTAATTTCCATGGTGTTGGTATTTTATTTGTAGTGTTATTTACATTTAGTTCCCTACAATGAGGTCATTGAATATAAACTGTGTATTTTCTGTCTTTCAGAGTCAATTAAAACTTTTTATGGCTTAGTATGTGACACATTTAATATGAAGTATCATAAAATATGTGTGTGTGTGTGTGTGTGTGTGTGTGTGTGTGTGTGTATATATAATCTCTATAGCATACTATATTAAGTATTCTGTTTTGTTCATATGTATCACACTGCTCATTTTTATACTTTCATTTCCTTTTGAAGATTATCATTATGATTGCATCCCTGTCCAATTTTTTCATGGATTTTTAGTTTTACATGTTTTTTGGGGGGGGAAATTATAGAGGCAAGTTTTCCTCTATTTTTGATACATTTATGCTGTTCCTGGGATGCAAGACTTAAGAATAGTCCCTTATCTGAACCTCTCTTGCCCTTTCATTTTTTTTCCATTGCTCATCTATAAACTATGCAGAGACCTCTGTGCAAGCAGAAGAACCATATCTTTTACTTACCAGTTTCCTGGTCCCTCTATCCACCTATCCCACCAGTGTCACATCTCAATTAGGAACTAATTCCTCACAAAGGATAATTTCATGCAGTATTTGAGAAAAAAAAAAATTGTTTGCAAATTCTAGTTAAGACTGAGATAAAAATTAATAGTTTTCTCTTGCTTTCCTTCACAGGCACTGTCTTTAAACACAGAGGAAGACATCCATAAGGGCTTCCAGATGCTTCTCACCCAAGTGAACAAGCCTGGCTCAAAGTACTTGCTTACAACAGCCAACAGACTCTTTGGAGAGAAGACCTGTGATTTCCTCTCAGTAAGTTGAGTCAATAGAACAATAAAAGTCGTATTTAAAATACCTGGTGATATACAGCCCAGAAGAGAGACCCTAGAGACCAGGCAGGATGGCACACTTGGGAGGTTGAGGCAGAAGGATGGAGAGTTAGAGACCAGCTAGGGCAACCTAGTGATACACTTATCTCAAAAACAAAACGACTGGCGCACTGGCACATGCACCAGAGACTCAAGAGGCTGAGACAGGAGGATCATGAGTTCAAAGCCAGCCTCAGCAACATCAAGGAGCTAAGCAACTCAGTAAGACCCTGTCTCTAAATAAAATACAAAATTTGGCTGGCAATGTGGCTCAGTGGTCGAGTGCACCTGAGTTCAATCCCGGTACCGAAAAAGAAATGGAAAAAAGAAAAAGAAAACAATGCCTTGGGACATAGCTGCTTGATAGAACATTTGCCTAGCATGCTTAAGGCCCTGGGCTCAATCCCCAGTGCTTCAAAAACAAGCAAACAATGAAACAAAACCTAGAGAAGTTGAGAAACTTCTCGTAAATTTTTTTTAAAGACTCCTGATTCTATAATCATACCTGTATTGTTTCAAATTATACCATATCTAAATTTTATTTTATTTCATGTATATATCTCAGGTTATTCAGGGCTCAAGACATACTTGCTTACAAACTTAGTTATTTCAACATCTAGTAGCTTAAGATGTGATCATGTTTAAAAGATCTGTGTGCTCTTTTTAATTTTAAAAAAGCATATAGCTGGCATTGAGAATGTTTTGAAGCTCACTGACATATTTTATTTAGCAACATGGCCTCACTGAACACTTTTCTCTCCAAAGACATTTAAGGAGTCCTGTCTTCAGTTCTACCATGCGGAGCTGGAGCTGCTGTCCTTTGCTGAAGCTACAGAGGAGTCCAGGGAGCATATAAACACCTGGGTCTCAAAAGAGACAAAAGGTCAGAATTATGAGTCATTCCCCTCTCCTTCCACCCCAGCTCTGTCCTATCTTCCCCTAGTTTCCCCCATCTCCTCACTGCTAATGTCACTGATGTTGCAGGAGGTCTGAGCAAGGTTGCCTGGCTGAGCCTCATGGTGTGTGTGAACCTTAGTGGCTCACGGAAAATCTGATCAATGCTCAGGTTTTCAAAACCAGAGGATTAATGTTATCAGTTCTCCTGGAACCAGAGTGACTGATAAAAGTGTCAAAAAAAAAAAAAAAAACCTCATAGGCCAGATTTCCCATGTAATACTTTACTTTACAACATACTGGCACTGTCCTGTAATGTTCACATGGCAGCTGACTGTCCTCTCTGGGGGAAGATCAGTGGCCAGCTCTTCTCCAAGTCATGCCCTTGGCCCTCCTCTTCCTGGGGTCAGTTTGGACTGCATTCCTCCCACTTTTACATGTGAACCTGACTTCTACTGCTTCTTTCCTATGTCTCACTTAAGTGCCCTTCATGAGACTTGAGATGCCTAGACTATATTAGTCAACCACAGAGCCTGATGTTGAGCTACATGGCTGATTCATTCCACAGACTAAGAACACCCCCAAGATCAATGATGGTTTGATGTTTGAACCATTCAGACACTTGTACCACTAACAACATCTGTATTTCTGCTACCAAATGAAATGGTAAAAAATAGAGGTAGTTCTTTCCTCAGTTTCTTCTTAGAATCTTTATTTCTTGTGCCTCTTGAGGCAGCAAATTAGCAAGTAATATTCTTAGTTCCTTGGAAACATACCCTTTGATATCCAGGGTAAGAAGGAAGTACCTTCACCTACCCAAATCATTATCTGTTCCAGGGATACCAGGAGGATGCAATCATAATATATCTTCCAATAGTTTCTAGAAACTCCTCCTGTGCCCTTTGTGTGAACCCATCCATTCTGGCTGCCCCAGGAATGTTGCCAGGTAGCTGTACAATGTTAGAACTATGCCTGACCACAGGGCCTTAGACTTGAAGCTGCTCTTACCCACAGCAGGTAATGTCAGCTCCTACCCAGCCCCTCTCTCCTTTGTTGCTTGTCAAGTTTCTGCTTTGTCCCAACCTGCTTTCCTCCAGTGACTTAGAATTCATTCGCCATCTTCAACTTGGTGGCTCTTCCAGTGTCTGTTGTCATCAATACCACTCATAGCCAGAATTTTTAACTTTTGTACATAACCATCAGAACACCATATTTGAAACCCAATTGGACTCCAAGACATCATGTCATGCTTATTCACCACGGGTTCATAAAAAGCAACTGATAGTCTCTGCTTTAACCTAAAAGGAAAAATTCAAGAGTTGCTGCCACCTAACTTGATTGATGAGCAGGCCAGACTGGTTCTTGTCAATGCCATCTACTTCAAAGGAACATGGGACGAGCCATTTGACAAAACATGCACGTGTGAAATGCCCTTTAAAATAAACCAGGTAGGGAGAATCTTTACAATATCATGCTAGTCTGGTGAAGAAATTGGATAGAAAATTTTAACTTTGTAAGATATAAATGGTTAAAAATAATTTCAAATTTATCATCTCTCTTAATGAATTTTAAATTCACTAAATATTATATGAAAAAACAATACTTGTTGTGTGTGATTGTTTGCAACCTTTACAGGCCTTACTACTTCTGATAACTCTTATGCATGTATTGCTACTATTAATTCTGGAAACTATAGGTTTCTGTAAACCCAGGTGCTTAGATAATAAACAAAAAATAGGTCACACACACACACACACACACACACACACATACATACACACACACATGTCAAATATGGGACAGGCTGGAACAAGGGAATGTGATTATACATATTTTTTATTTAAGATTTTTTTATGTGTTTTGTTTTATGCTTTTTCATTGCTGGGAATCAACCCCAGGGCCTTGTGCTTCTCCTCTACCACTGAGCTACAACCCAGCCTTTTAATCAATTTTTAAAAACTAAAATAAGCTTTCCTTTGAGTTGTTGTTAATAATAACCTATCATCATTAATTCAACATTTCTTGCTTTCTATTATTAAAAATGAGTTGTAAAAGACTTAGTCAACTAGGAGGTATAACTTCAATTAAAGCAGAAATAAAAATAGTTTACCTAACTCCCTAATCCCTTAAAATATAAATTTAATGCAATAGGAAGCTTGAATGCATTAACTCCTCCCCCTCTTTGAAGGCATATTTTAGATAACTATTAATTTTTAGCAGTGCTGGATCACCATTCATTTAATAGTTTTCTTGCCCCTTTTTGTACTGTTTTAAATTCTGTGCTCATCTGTTCATCCCTCCCAGAAGGAGGAAAGACCAGTGCAGATGATGTGTCAGGAAGCCTATTTTAACATCGGCTATGTGAATGAGGTGCACACACAGGTGTTGGAGCTGCCCTACGCCAGCAAGGAGCTGAGCATGATCATTCTGCTCCCAGACGATGGTGTGGATCTCAGCTCGGTGAGTCAGGAGGGGCTGCAGTCCTTTGCACTCAGAATTTCTGAGGCAAGAATGTGGTTATGCCGTTGGCTCTTTTTCTTGAAAGCTCCACCACCATTTCCGACCTTTGTGTTAGCCCTTCAAGTGAGTGATGCCTACAAACTCAGCCTGCAGAGCACAGTTTTGTTCAAGACTGGCTTCCACTTTACTCTATGTGAGGCCCTTCCAATGACATAACCCAACTCAGCCTCAGCTTTTTCATTGCTAGAATTGGAAAATGATGATGTGAGCCTGATAGTGGTATTGGGAGGACACAGTGGGGGCAGCTTCTGTAACAACTTAGCATGTTGCCTGACAAACAGTAAACTCTCTCCAGATGGGTTTCATGGGCATCTCCATTGTTAGCATCATACTTAAATTCTAAGAACCTATGCTAGAGGTTGAGACAATCCTACACTTTCACCTAACAAAGCAGGAAGGGGAGAATGGTGGCACTTAGGGAGGTGTGAGGTCCAATGCTCAGATGGCGGAACCAGAGACAGCCCCAAATAGCCCATCCCTGTCCTCCTTGCTTCCTTGTGGTATGATCCCTATAGAGAGAGAGTCAACCATCCTCTCAATGGTGGTAGTGGAAAGGGATGACCTAGAGTCTGTAAGCAGAGCCACCCTATGGGCTCTTCCTTTGTCCAGCTCCCAACTGGGACAATGAACTTCCACAAACAGTGTCACATCCCGCATTAGGCAGATATCCTCTCCTGGAGGGGCTCACACTGAGAGCCCTTCCTTTTCCAGCCTTTTTTTCCTACCAGCGATGGTTCATTGTCTTCAAAACTAAGCCTCCTTCGAACCAACAAATACCACTAGATGAGCACCATCCACTGGGCGTGGACACTTGTCAGAATGACACATCCACAGTGGATGGATAAGGAGGGGCAGCCACAGTCTTCCTGCAGGGAAGTCACATATGGGATAGCACGTGGGGGGTGGACAGGTCAGAGCCCTCACAAGCTTCCGAGCAGCTGAAGGAGCTGCCCATCCTGTGTGGACAGTCAACATGGAATGTTCATGCAAATGTCTGTGTGTCCGTTGATACCCACCATAGTCTGACTATGAACCTGTGATTCTGGTCTTTCAGGTGGAAAATAACCTGACTTTTGACAAATTCATAGCCTGGACCAAGGCAGCCTCTATGAAGAATATTGAAGTGGAAGTTTTCCTTCCGAGATTTAAACTGCAGGAGGATTATGACATGGAGTCTGTGCTTCAGCGTCTGGGAATGGTCGATGCCTTCCAACAGGGCAAGGCTGACTTGTCTGCCATGTCAACTGAGACAGACCTGTGTCTGTCCAAGGTTGTGCACAAGAGTGTCGTGGAGGTGAATGAAGAAGGCACTGAGGCTGCAGCGGCTACAGGCATAGCAATTATGGGATGTTGTGCAACCTGTTTACCGAGGTTCTGTGCTGATCACCCCTTCCTCTTCTTCATTAGGCATAACAAAACTAACACCGTTCTGTTCTGTGGCAGGTTCTCATCTCCCTAAGGGTTGTACTTCCTCTGTATGGAGAGTTCCCCTCTTTCACTGTCCCCAAATTCCCTCTATAGTTCCATAAGCATGGCTCTATACATGAATCAGTTAAAAAATTGAGGGCAGTGTCCTAACCCTTCTGAACAACTTGCCGGCATGATCTAATAATGCACCACACTCAGCTGTCCCCATACTGCCCACTCATTTGTACCACGGAACCAGGATCCTAGCAAATAATAGGCTGTCTTGATTTCCTGTTGTATTTAGGATGAAGGCAATACAGATGCCATAGGATAGTTTGCAAAGATTTCCTAGCTGTCCCCAAATGTATTTCCTACTCATTTCACACGCGGTGCATACTTGTTATGCTGTGCTTTCCTGGCACCTCACATCTTGCCACACACTTGCGTTAACCTGACTACCTCAATAATTTCCTGTTGTATTTAGGATGAAGGCAGTACAGTTGCCATAGGATAGTTTGCAAAGATTTCCTAGCTGTCCCCAAATGTATTTCCTACTCATTTCACACGCAGTGCATACTTGTTATGCTGTGCTTTCCTGGCACCTCACATCTTGCCACACACTTGCGTTAACCTGACTACCTCAATCATTGTGGGAAGCCATTCTCGCACGTGATTGGGCACCTCCCTGACTGGGTGTGAGGCATTCCGGCCAAGCTACATCAGAACTAATGCCCACCCTTTTTAGGTGTGAGAGCCCGTCCATGTGGGGGTGTGACTGACCATTGACCCAGACACCAATCACTGACCCTGGCCTTAGAATGCTGTCCCCTTCGACCTTCATTGGATGGAATTTTCCCCTGAAATTCTTGTTCCCCAATAAAAGGCCACTCCCTGGCGTGCTGTCTCTCTCTCTTGCTAGTCTCCTGTGTAAACCTCGCTACACCACCGAGTGGCTCCAGGCAGGAGCCAGAGGGGGCCGTCTCTGACCTGGTCAAGAAAAAGGTAAATTGAGTTTATGTGTGTTTATTTTGATCTCACTAGTTAACTTCTATGCTTTGAACCTCTAGTATGAAGCTAGCGTGCTGGTCGCGTGGCAGACATTGAGATTCACATTTTTGCATATTCATGTCCAGTTGTCTGATGGCTATTTGTTGAAGAGAATATATTGCTCCATAGAATGGTCTTAGCACATTTGTTTTAAAGTAATGCATTGTACATGTGTGGGTCTATATCTGGATTCTCTATTCTCTTCCACATGTCTATATGATATAGACACATTTGTAAATATCTATATATCTCCTTAATTTTACGACAACATGATCTTGATTACTGGAGCTTAAAAATGTCTTAAAATAATGTAGTCTAAAGCTTTCAACTTTTTCCTTATTTTCTAAGTTGCTTAAATAGATTTATACTAGGTCCTTTGCATTTCCATGTAAATTTTAGAATGAGCTTCTAGATATCTATGAAAAAGGCTGCTGAGATTTTGATTGGAATTGCATTCATCAATAGATTAATTCACGGGGAATTGACATGTTAACAATGTGGAACTTTCCAATCCATGAGTACATTCTCATCTTTTCTTTTGTTTTATGTCCTTCCTCTGAGCTATAATTGTAGTTTTCAGTGTACAGGTCTTATATATATTTCACCAAATTTATTTCTAAGTATTTCACACTAATTCTAGTGAAAGTGATTTTTAAAAAATATTTTCAGTTTCTGATTATTCATTGTGCATACATGGATATATAGTTGATGTTTTTGCATACTGTAGACTTTATTGAAATTTTGTTAAATATTAGTTTCAGTAGCTTCTTACATATTTCTTAGAATTTTCTACATAGATGGTCATGTTGTCCATGAAAAAAGACAATTTTCGTTTTTGTTACACAATTGGATGTCTTTAATTTCTTTTTTCTTGCTTCATTGCATTGGTTGAAAGTTCCAGTACAATACTGAATAGAAGTTATGAGAACAGAAATCCCTGCTTTGGTCTTATTTATAGATTTGAAACTATTCAGCCTTTCACCATTAAATATGTTAGCTGTAGGGTTTTTGTTGTCTTTTGCTTTGATTTTTGTAGATGTCCTTTATTAGGTTGAGGAAGTCCTCTTCTTTTTCTAGTTTTCTGAGGGTTCTGCATTATTACAAATCAATGTTCAATTTTTTAATGTTTTTCTGTGTCTATGGAGATCATCATATTGAGATGACCATAAACATAGTATTTTCATGTTAGAATTAAATTGATTGTTTCTTAAATTGTGCTCAGCATGATGGCACATGCCTATGAGCCCAGCTCCTCAGGAGACTGAGGCAGGAGGATCACAAGTTGGAGGCCAGCCTGGGCAACTTAGCAAGAACGTATCTGAATATAAAATAAAAATTGCTCAGAAAATACTTTTCTAACATTCATGAGGCCCTAGGTTTAATTTTTAATATCACAGCATATAAGGAGAAAAAACACATTCCAACTCACTGAATCCCTCCTTTGTGTAAAGCAGGGACTCAGAATACAGACTTATAGGATTTTCCTCCCCTAAAATCCCAGCCTGTCATTCTGCTTTTACTTTCTGAAAGTAGGAAAGCCCAGAGTTCTAGCTTCTGTGCTCTGCCCCAGCCCCCATAGTGTTTTCCCAGCCAATGCCCCATGGGACCTTGCAAGTCAGCCTTTGGTTGTCAGTTTCAGAGCACTTTTCAGTTTACAAATCTCTGTACACAGCATGTGGTGCCCAACAAGAGTGGCCTCCCAATGAGCAGAATACATGGTGTTCCAGTGTATTCTGCTCATTGGAAAAGGCAAAAAAGTGGAGTGAGCAGGTGATAGTGACCCATCCCTGGGCAGAGAGGAGACCCTTTCCCTGCCTTGACCCAGGTCACACTGAATGTCCTCCCTGGGGCTGTGCCTGCAGACTGGAAATCCCACAGCCAAACAGGGCTCATAAAAGGTCTCTGGGAGTGCAGTGACCCCAGAGTGGACCTAGAGAGGCACAGCTGCAGGCTCCTGTTCCTGTGATTCAGAGGTCAGCACCCAGGCTAACAGCATTGAGACCTGAGGTAGGGGCTGTGTGGAAGGTCCAGGTAAGGGCTTCTCTGCACAGGGCCAGGATGGCAGGGCACCAAGAGAGGCAAGCACTCCACCAACTGAGCTATATCCCTAGTGCACTGCATATACACAATTTAACTGATATAATGAATGTTTCATCATATGGGACAGTGAAACCAACAAATATTAAGTTTTTCCAATGGGCAGAATGTTTTTTCTTGTAGCAACAGAAAAAGTAGAAATAATCCTCTTACTTATCACTTATGAAGATGAAATTGTCTTGATTCTCAAAAAGATTCAATGACATATGCAATGTTGGGCTGGGGATGTGGCTCAAGCGGTAGCACGCTCACCTGGCATGCGTGCGGCCCGGGTTTGATCCTCAGCACCACATACAAACAAAGATGTTGTGTCCGCCGATAACTAAAAAATAAATATTAAAAAATTCTGTGTGTCTCTCTCTCTCTCACTCTCTCTTTAAAAAAAAACAAAACAAAACAAAACAAAAAAACATGCAATGTTGAGGGCCACAGCCGAGTCTGGTGACACATGGCATTTTTGCCAGAACGGAGTGGTTGAGAGGTGACGCCAGCGAATTCTTGCAGAGTTTCTGTTCAGTTCCAGTTGAGCTCTCACGGGGATTCCCGGAGAGCTCCCATTGGTTGGGGAAGTGCCGGAGGAGGGATATTTCCGGCTGCAGGTTCCTGGACGAGCCGCGTGGCATTCGAGAGAATTCCCGGGGAGCATGTGTGGAATGTGCTGGTAGACTTCAGAAATAAAGTTTGTTCCTGCTTCAGTGGCTCATGATTTGTGCCCAGCAAGACTGCAGCATTTGGCGGCCCGTGCGGGGAACGCCTGAAGCTCGGGGGTAAGTGAAATTGCTCAACCCTAAGAGAAGGCAAGGGAATGGGTGACCATTTCAAAAAACAATGTGTTCTTGTTTTGATTTGTTTTGTTTTTGTTTCAAGCTGCCAATCCCTAGAACTTTCTCAGGCCAACTGGGAAAAATGGTTGGCTCAAGGTTTGAAGTTGTTCACCCCTGAGAAAGAGATAGAAATAGACCACAAATGCACATGTCAAGAAAATAGGAAAATTGATACGAGGATTTTTTGTTCTGTTTTTGTTTCATTCTGTTTCGGTTTCGTTTTGTGTTATCTTATTGGGTTGCGTTATCTTTATAGTAGATTAGAAATTAGTAAAAAAACAAACTGAAAGAGTGTTAAGTAAATTGTTAGAGGTTCAGACCATGGAGAAAGACATTTTAGATCAAGCAATAGAGAAGATCTCTCGAGCTAGTCAGACAGAGGAAGAAAATTTAAAGGAAAAGGGGCTATTAGGGGAAAAGCTACAACAGGAGGCTGCTACAAACACCGTTCTATCACCAGAGGGCATAATTCAACCAACAGCTCCACCTATAGAGACAGCTGAGTGGCCCTCAACCCCCGTAGTTGATAGATGGGATCCTGAGACAGGACCTCAAAGATTATCATGCCCTGTACTTGAGCAGGCAAGAGGGCAGCGAATTCACCATGCTTTAGATTTCAAAACAGTGAAGCAGTTAAAGGAGGCTGTAACAACCTATGGTCCTTAAGTACCCTTCACTGTAAGCATGGTGGAATCCATTACCAACTTGGACATGATGCCAGCAGATTGGGTTAGCATGTGTAAAGCTGTGCTAAATGGAGGACAGTATTTGTTATAGAAGGTTACCAATGAGGAATTTTGAATGGAGACGGCTAAGCGAAATGCAGCAGCCGGTTACCCTCAAAGAAATATAGATATGTTGTTAGGAAAAGGACCTTATGAGGGTCAACAGCAACAAAATGAATATGATCCTGCTATATTTCCACAAATTGTTGCAGATGCAGTTAGGGCATGGAAGACTTTACAAGGACATGGAGATTTACAAGGTCAATTATCTAAGGTAATACAGGGAGCTAATGAATCTTACGCTGAATTTGTAGGTAGGCTTATTCAAACAGCTACCAGAGTTTTGGGGGATACAGAACAAGCAATGCCATTTATTAAACAACTGGCTTATGACCAAGCAAATCATTGGTGCAGAGAGGTCATTAGACCATGGAAACATGGATATTTAAACATATATATTAAATTATGTAGAGACATTAATGAACAAGGGCAAGTCTTGGCAGCTACAGTACAACAGGCCTATAGATGCCAGGCCAAAAACATGCTACAATTGTGAACAAACAGGACATTTTAAAAGGAATTGCCCCATAGGAGGAGGGTTTAACAAAGCTAGGTATCAAAAAAGTAGAATACCGGATATTTGCCCACGATGCCATAGAGGGAGACATTGGGCTAATGAATGCCATTCTCAAACCACCATAGAGGGTACTCCATTATCAAAAAATGGACAAGGATCAGGTGTTTACCCATGATATCATAAAAGAAAGGCATCGGGCTCCATTGCCAAAAAAACGGACGAGGGGGCCCAATGCTCTAGGGCCCACGACCACAAATATATGGGGCACTGGAGGACCCAGAAACACCATGGAGGAACCCAGCAACACCATCAGGGTAGTGCCCAGGACACATTATCCATCAGATCTCTCATCAGATGAACCAGAGGGAGTGCAGGGTTGGACATCTGCGCCTCTGCCAGAGCAGTACTAACTCCAGAGATGGGAGTTCAAATCATTCCCACAGGAGTAAAAGGACCTCTTCCTCAAGGAACAGTAGGCTTATTGTTGGGAAACAGTACTTCTACTCTAAAAGGACTTATGATAAGTCCTGGGGTAATTGATCCTGATTATGAAGGTGAAATAAAAATTATAGCTAGTTCTCCAAAGGGTATATCAGTAATTTCACCAGGAGATAGAATAGCACAGTTATTAATAATACCCAGCCTGCATGATAAAATTTCCAGTCATACTGTAGAAAGATGTTCCAGGGGATTAGGCTCCACAGGTGTAGATTGGGCTATGCTGTCTTTAAATTTACATTCTCGCCCCATGCTAAAACTAAATATTCAAGGACATGAATTTAATGGGCTACTTGATACAAGTGCAGACCTTAGCATCATATCTCGTCAAGAATGGCCAAAACATTGGCTGTTACAACAAGCCACTCAAACGATTCGAGGCCTAGGAGTGGCAACTAATCCCCATAGGAGTGCAATGGTATTAGATTGGAAGGATCCTGAAGGATGTGAAGGAACTATACAGCCCTATGTATTGGATCATCTTCCCGTAAATTTATGGGGACGAGATGTCCTAGATCAATTAGGATTGACATTAACAAATAACATCAATCCTAACGCGCCCACTACTAGGCCTAACAAGGCTTTAGGAAAGAAAAAAGATTAAGAGAATAAGAACAAGGTATGCCAGCACCTATTCAAATAGATCAAGAAATAAATAGACATGGATTGGGTTTTCAGAAGGGGTCACTGAGGCAATAAAAATTACTTGGAAATCAGAAAGACCAGTATGGGTTGCTCAGTGGCCCCTGACTAAAGAAAAGATACAAGCAACCCATGACCTGGTCAAACAACAATTAGCGGAGGGACATATACAACCTTCCATATCTCCCTATAATACTCCCATTTTTGTCATTAAAAAGAAATCTGGTAAATGGAGATTATTACAAGATTTAAGAGCCATTAATAATGAGATGGTTATTATGGGACCTGCTCAATCAGGGATTCCTCAATTGTCTGCTTTGCCAAAAACGTGGTACGTTTTAGCTATAGATATTAAAGATTGGTTTTTTTTCAATTCCAATTCATCCTGAGGATAGTCCACATTTTGCATTTACTATCCCTGCACAGAATCATGAAGGTCCTGATCAGAGATATGAATGGAAAGTACTCCCTCAAGGGATGGCTAACAGCCCAACTATGTGTCAAATTTATGTTAACAAAGCAATCCAGCCACTTAGAAATCAAAATCCTGAACTACAAATATTTCACTATATGGATGATTATTGTTAGCACACAAAGATAAAAACTCATTGCTAGAATGTTATGCCACACTTACAAATTTATTTAAAAATTATATTCTAGAGATAGCAATAGATAAAGTACAATTAAATTTTCCAATTAATTATTTAGGAATTCTATTATCTTCAACCATGGTCTATCCACCAAAAATTCAAATATGAGTAGATCAACTCAAATCACTTAACGACTTTCAAAAGTTATTAGGAGACATAAATTGGATAAGGCCTTACCTAGGCATACCAACAGGAGAGTTGGGACCTTTATTTGATATCTAAAATGTACATCAGATCCAAATTCACCCCGAATGTTAATGCCTGAAGCAAGAAAGGCATTAAAAATTATTGAGACATATATGGAAAATATGCATTTGGATAGAATTGATATAAGTTCACCTTTATTATTTATTGTACTACCAACAAAAAATATTCCTACAGGAGTATTATGGCAAGAAGGTCCATTATTGTGGATACATTTATCTTATTCTCCTAACACTATTCTTACTAGGTATCCTGAGGCTGTAGGACAATTAATACTCAAAGGAATAAAATCAGCAAAGGGAGTGTTTGGAATTTCTCCCAATAAAATTATTACTCCATATACTATGGATCAAATTGATGAGTTAGCTAATGAGTTAAATACTTGGGCAATAATCATGTGTAAATCTAATGTTTCATTTGATAATCACTTACCATCTAATCCTTTATTGTCTTTTTGGTCTTCACATCCTGTAGTTTTTCCAAAAATGACAAGAAAAACACCTATCATGAATGCTCCAAATGTATTCACTGATGGGTCAAATAATGGTACAGCAGCAGTAGTTACCCCTGATCAAACTTTTACATTTTTAGTACCCAAACAATCAGCTCAAAAGGTAGAGCTCAATGCAGTATTGCAAGCTTTTGTGATGTTTAAAGATTCTGTATTTAATTTATTTTCAGTTAGTCAGTACATAGTTAATGCTATAGTATCCCTTGAAGATGCTGGTAGGATTTCCCTTCCTCTACTGTTTTCTCTTTGTTTTCCACTATACAAAGTCTAATCTGTAACAGAAAAGATCCATTCTTTATAAGACATATCAGAGCACATACAGGATTGCCTGGAGCCCTTAGTTTGGGCAATGATTTAGCAGATAAACTACACACATGACATATATATTTTCTCTACACTAGAAGAAGCTACACATTTTCATAAAAGGTTCCATGTCAATGCTAATACTTTACAAAAGCATTTTAAAATAACTAAGGAACAAGCTAGACAAATAATAAAAAAATGTCAAAATTGTGTGACCTTTTTACCACAAGTTAATCTTGGAGTCAATCCTAGAGGATTGACACCTAACCATATTTGGCAGATGGACGTCACACACTTGCCAAAATTTGGAAAATTAAAATATTTGCATGTTACAGTTGATACTTCTTCCAGATTTTTGATGGGTTCCCTTCATGCCGGAGAAAAAACTAAAGATATTATAGCTCATTGCTTACAAAATTTTGCCACTGTGGGCATTCCAAAATAGTTAAAAATGGATAATGGTCCTGATTATACTTCCACCTCCTTTAAACAATTTTGCTCATAATTTGGCATTACTCACATAACAGGAATTCCATACAATCCGCAGGGACAAGGCATAGTTGAAAGAGCTCATCAAACTATTAAAATGTACTTATTAAAACAAAAAGAGGGAATTGGAAAGGGGTATATATCCCCCAAAGATAAACTTAAAATAACCCTTTTTACTCTAAACTTTTAAAATTTGGATTCATCAGGGCTTAGTGCTGTGGAAAGGCATATGTGTCCAAAAAATGTACATAAGCCCAAGGTACTTTGGAAGGATATTCTAACAGGACAATGGAAAGGTCCTGACCCAGTGATTGTCTGGAGTCGGGGGTCTGTTTGTGTGTTTCCACAGGGAGAACAGCAGCCGATTTGGATTCCAGAGAGACTAACTAAAGCGATTTCTACAGACCAAAAAGAAGATGATTTGACTCAAATCCATAACAGCTGATATCCAGAGCTCCAGCTTGGCTATACTTACATCTGCAACAGTGATTAACCAGGATGCTTTTTTCAATATCCATTTTATTATTGCCTTTTCCCACATCATAAAGTTCTATTTTATTTTTTGAGCTCATATAGACCTAGGTTAATGTTTTTCTGATCAGTTTTATTTTTTGACTGTGGAGTTTTTAAACATTGCAATGGAGATTTCAACAGTGTAAAACTACAAGGCCTTTACTATTGTCTTATGTGTTGTATGTTTGTGTGCACACTTGTGTTTTGTGTTGTATGTCTGTGTGTGTATGTCCATATATTATATATGAGGAGCGCTCATGAAAAAATGGATCTGAATTTTTTTTATTCATGTGATTTTAATGGTTTAATTTAAATTGGGTAAACAGCTGTTGAGGATTGTTTTAATATGTGAACAAATAAGGAGTTTAACAGATCTGTTTGTTTACTTTCACCTTTCCTTTTCATTATATTTAATAATTCTGTTCAGGATAATATAAATTGTTCAGAAAATTGTTTTCTTAGTACCTGTTGGAATGTTACATAATTTTTTTTTTAGCATCATTGCCAGAATTCCTATCTTCATCCCAGTGCCGGTGAAGACAAAGATAAAACCAAACTACAGCTTCTTCGATAGTTATCACAACAACCTGTATAAACTGATGCATCAATGAATAATAACTCAACAAGTAATGCTCAATCAAGGAGTCGATTTACTTTGGGAGGAAATGGACATATTGATGGATTCCTCTGCTTTGAACTGATTGCAGAACTTACCTGGACTATGTATCACTTGTATGCATTGTGAACTATCCGTTGGTGCAGTGAATTGTGGTAGTGCTGACATATTTTTGCTGATGGTGTCACCGGTGATACAATTTTTCCAAAGGAGCCGTCAATTGGCTTGGTGTCATGGCATTTCTGTATTCTCCTCCCTTCTGCTAGTGATGGTCTAAAATTTGGGAGCCAACAGAGATGAGGAAAAGAACCTCACCCCGCCACTGGCACCAAGGCCAAATTGGGGGCCAACAGATGTGAGGCAATGAACATCACCCCCCCACCGGTGCAAAGGCCTATCCACAAGTATGGCTGTATGCTGGACCAGTAGTTAGTGACAGGTATGATCCATTTGCAGTAGTACCAACCTAAGACAGGAGGCTGACGCCTAGAGGTCAGCTCATCCGATGACTGGTAAGGACCATGTGTAGTATTGGACAGCCTAACAGGCATGGTCCCTAAGCCACATTGTTTGTTTAATTAAACAAAAGGGGGGAGATGTTGAGGGCCACAGCCGAGTCGGGATGACGCATGGCATTTTTGCCAGAAGTAGTGGTTGAGAAGTGACGCCAGCGAGTTCTCACAGAGTTCACGTTGACTTCCAGTTGAGCTCTCATGGGGATTCGCAAAAAGTTCCCATTGGTTGGGGAAGTGCCGGAGGAGGGATATTTCCGGCTGCTGGTTCGTGGATGAGCAGCGTGGCATTCAAGAGAATTCCCGGGGAGCATGTGTGGATTGTGCTGGTGAAATTCAGAAATAAAGTTTGTTCCTGCTTCAGTGGCTCATGATTTGTGCCCAGCCAGACTGCAGCAATGCAAAGTCACTGGTAAATTATCAGAGCTGTATCTGAGCACAGATCTGACTCTAAAGTGTGTTTCAAATAATAACCCCAAAAATTAGGGGTCAATATACACTGATATATGATAACTATATGAAAATATTTATTTAAGCCTTATCAAAGATTATCTCATAAAGGATTAGCTATCATAAAGATGGATAATTTCTTTATATATAGTTATGAGCAATAATTTCAAAAGAGGAATGAATGACATTATTAATTAGCAAATGCTTCATCTATGTTTCTCTCCAACCACGAATTATTTCATTGCAACCTAGTTTCATCTCCATTCTAAGGAAGAAGATAGAGGATATGAATTCTATTTCACAATTTTTTTCTTAAGTGTTAGCTTACAGTGATATACATTCCTAATTGTTTAGAAAAATTAGAACTTTTATAACGTAGAAAAGTTCACTGAAGCACCCTAAAATAGAAAGAACATAGGCTTTCACATACATCTTAATTCAGACTCTGACACTTATTTGCTATATGTCTCCTGGAACTTTAAAGCATCAGATTCCAGCTTCTCGGGATGTTGTGAAATTTAAAGGTGGCATCGATACATACTCCAAAAATTTTAGCTCCCTTTCCTTCAGAGTGACCTATATGTGTTAAGGATATCAGTTTTTAAACATTATGTTTTATTGTTTCCCTCAAATTGTGGCATAACATGAAGCCTGAAGATCAAAAGAGATCAAGTTGACTCATTGATGTGAGAAGCTTTCATTTTAGCATCATAATCGCCCATCCATTGGTATGAGAGGTGATGGGCATGTTTCAAAATCTGTCTATAGCATTCTGGTATATTCCTTTTCAGAGTAGGTACGTTAAACCTACATGTTTGTAGTCCATGTCTGCTAAGTATTTCATGGTACCACTGCTCAAATTGATTCTTTTGATATAGAATATTGTATCCAAGTACTGGAAGAACCCATGAAATGGGGAAAAGAGAACCAGTCCTGGATATAACCCTACTCTGTCATGCGAAAGTGATACAATGACTCTAACCCATGTTCTCTTTGAATTCGGGCATCAGTCAAAGTGTGCCTTTAGCATCCTCAGTTTGAAGAAAATATTTCTTTGCTTTATTCATAAGATTATCCATGTCTTCTTGTGTAAGAAATAATTTTATGGTCTTCAGCATTTCATTCTTCAGCAGAGCCAATCCAATTTGGTCTGTATGAACATTGCTTCCCTTTTCACATCTCTGTGGTCCATAGTAAGTCACAAAATTTTGATTATTAACATTTTCTATTGCCTTCAAAATTCTCTTTTTCAGATTTCCAGAATCATTTATGTGATTTTGTAAATTTCTGATGACAATATCAAAGTGATTCCCTTTGAGCTGTCCAAGTCTAAGGGACATTCATTCTTTTCAATTTTTTTTCCAATATTTGTCAACCTCCCTGAAGTCAGTTTTCTACAACCATTGCTCAACAGGTGACAGTTTTCTAGTCTTTAAGGCCTGCATAACTAAAATCTGAAGGAATCACTCCAAGTTTAATAGCTGAAAAATCTACCACTTCAAACATCTCCAGATTTTTTTTTCATAGAGTCAAAGCTGTATGTATAACTTTTTTTTCCTGTTTTTATTCAAGAAGAGACCTTTTCCTGTACTGTGTGTTTTTTGGTTTTTGGTTTGTTTGTTTGTTTTTTTTTTTTCAAAAAATCTTTTTGTTCTCACTACATTTAGATCACCAGCACTGTAATTCTGTTCAGGAAAAGATTTGGTTTCTACAAGCTTTCCAAACTTCTGTTGACAAAATGATAGCTTTTCTGTGGTCTTTGTATCAGGTTTACAGGTAATTTTGGAATTTTCTTTCTTGCATCCAAATATTTTAAAAACTCAAGTGATTCTTGTTCGGATATCAAAGATTTATACTTAAGATTTGGTTTATAAGAATTTCACTGTTTTCTCCAACAGTTACCAAGAAAGAAAATTTCTGCTTAACAGCATTGCGTAAAATAACCCTTTGTTTTTGTCAAGGAACCTGCCTAATGAGAATTCCCGAGATGGCCCAATAGTTCAGTTTTTGAATTCTGCTTCTCTTTTACATCACAGGCAAACTGATTCTGTAATTCTTTTTTTTTTTTTCATCTAAAAAGAAGCTTAAAACCATCAGCTTTTTCTTCTTCACACTTGGAAGTCCTATCACTGATGGTATCACCTTCTTCTAAATCAGACTGATGTCTTTGGTCACCATCAGAGCACCTAGCTAAAGTATTAAGTTCTTCAGGCGGGTGGACCAATGGTACAGAATAGAGGACACAGAGACTAATCCACAAAGCTACAACTATCTTATATTTGATAAAGGAGCTAAAAACATGCAATGGAGAAAGGATAGCATCTTCAACAAATGGTGTTGGGAAAACTGGAAATCCATATGCAACAAAATGAAACTGAATCCCCTACTCTCGCCATGCACAAAAGTCAACTCAAAGTGGATAAAGGAGCTAGATATCAAATCAGAGACTCTCCGTCTGATAGAAGAAAAAGTTGGCTCCGATCTGCAGATTGTGGGGATGGGCTCAAAATTCCTTAATAGGACACCCATAGCACAAGAGTTAATAACAAGAATCAACAAATGGGACTTTCTTAAACTGAAAAGTTTTTTCTCAGCAAGAGAAACAATAAGAGAGGTAAATAGGGAGCCTACATCATGGGAACAAATTTTTACTCCTCACACTTCAGATAGAGCCCTAATATCCAGAGTATACAAAGAACTCAAAAAATTAGACAATAAGAAAACAAACAACCCAATCAACAAATGGGCCAAGGACATGAACAAACACTTCACAGAGGAGGACATACAATCAATCAACAAGTACATGAAAAAATGCTCACCATCTCTAGCAGTCAAGGAAATGCAAATCAAAACTACCCTAAGATACCACCTCACCCCAGTAAGATTGGCAGCCATGACGAAGTCAAACAACAACGAGTGCTGGCGAGGATGTGGGGAAAAGGGTACTCTTGTACACTGCTGGTGGGACTGCAAACGGGTGCGGCCAATTTGGAAAGCAGTTTGGAGATTCCTGGGAAAGCTGGGAATGGAACCACCATTTGACCCAGCTATTGCCCTTCTCGGACTATTTCCTGAAGACCTTAAAAGAGCACACTACAGGGATACTGCCACATCGATGTTCATAGCAGCACAATTCACAATTGCCAGACTGTGGAATCAACCCAGATGCCCTTCAATAGATGAATGGATAAAAAAAATGTGGCATTTATACACCATGGAGTATTACGCAGCACTAAAAAATGACAAAATCACGGAATTTGCAGGGAAATGGATGGCACTAGAGCAGATTATTCTTAGTGAAGCTAGCCAATCCCTAAAAAACAAATACCAAATGTCTTCTTTGATATAATGAGAGCAACTAAGAACAGAACAGGGAGGAAGAGCAGGAAGAAAAGTTTAACATTAAACAGAGACATGAGGCGGGAGGGAAAGGGAGAAAAAAAGGGAAATCACATGGAAATGGAGGGAGACCCTCATTGTTATACAAAATTATATATAAGAGGTTATGAGGGGAATGGGATAACAAACATGGAGGGAAATGAATTACAGTAGATGGGGTAGAGAGAGAAGATGGGAGGGGAGGGGAGGGGGGATAGTAGAGGATAGGAAAGGTAGCAGAATACAACAGTCACTAATATGGCAGTATGTAAAAATGTGATGTGTAACCGATGTGATTCTGCAATCTGTATTTGGGGTAAAAATGGGAGTTCATAACCCACTTGATTCTAATGTATGAAATATGATTTGTCAAGAGCTTTGTAATGTTATGAACATCCAATAAAAAAAAAAAAAGTATTAAGTTCTTGGTTACTTCATCTTCAAAGGACACATTTTGAAGATCCAGTTTTGGGGTTTTTTGGCAAAATGATTCAGCTCAGGTATTTTACCAGTCTTATTAATTGGTTCATCAATGTCTTGTTAATCGGTCTCCATGATAATAAAGTCATACAGCGAGCTTTTCAGTGCCCTGAAATCCAACATGCTCCCTGATGAACCACAAAGAACTAAACCTGATTCTATAATCTGTGTCCTCCTCCATTCTTAAGTGATAATGCCTCCAAAAAATCCCAATTCCTTGCAGATCATGCCATCAGACATTACCAACTGCTGCCATCCTGTCTCTCCTGATGACTCTTTGTTATTCAGGGATAACATCTGGCTCACTATCTTCTTATCCAGGGTGACCGCAGGATCACCTGGTCATGGACACATGCATGATCCCCACGTGTATGTCCAGGTGTAGGCATACTTCTGCCCCTTCTTGTTTTTGATCTGTGATAATTGCCATCAAGTAGGCCATTGAAGATAAGAATCCTTGAACCTGGACCAGAACTGTGAGCCAAAATAAACTTCTTTTCTTTTTTTTTTTAACTTGTTTTAGTTATTTATACATGGCAGTAGAATGCTTTGATATATCATACATAAATGGGGTACAGTTTCTCAATTTTCTGATGGTACATGTTGTAGAATTGCTTTGGTCATGCAGTCATATGTGTATGTAAAGTAATAATGTCTGTTTCATTCTATAATCCTTCCTATCCGCATATCCCTTCTCCTCCCTTCATGCCCTAATCCAAAATACTTCTATTCTTCCCAGCCCCTCCTCCTATTGGGAATTAGCATCAGCATATCAGAGAAAACATTCAGCCTTTGGATTTTTGGCTTATTTTGCTTAGTATGATATTCTCCAACTCCATCCATTTACCTGCAAATGCCATAATTTCATTCGTATTTAAGGCTGAGTAATATTCCATCATATATTCCAGAATACTTGAGACATCAGGCCATCATTAACCTTGGGGGTCCAGGTTGAAACATGAAGGGAACAAAGACCTGGGATAGGTATATCTTATCTGTTACAGACAAGTTTTTGTGGCTTTTTGGTTGGTAGAGCATACAACCAGAATGCAATTTTGTCTTGATGGCTAATTTTGAAAATATGGGGAAAAATATGCAGCAGTGATTTTTTTTCTTCATTGGTTTAGCTTGAAACTATCAGTTAAACTCTGACCCTTTTTTCCCTCCATCCTACCAGTAACTTAATTTAGGCCTCTCAGAATACTTATAAACAGAATGGTATGCATATTTATCTTTGCAAAGGTGTTAATTTATGTTTGTTTATTTATTTATGTGTTTATTTTTGGATGCCAGGGATTGAAGCCAGAGGCACTTAACCACAGAGCCACATCCCCAGTCCTTTTGATTTTTTATGGAGTCAGGATCTTGATAAGTTGCTGAGAGTGGCTTTGAACTCTAGACCCTCCTGCCTCTGTCTCCCTAGCCAATGGGATTACAGGCATGATTTTTTAATAAAAGTGTTATTTAAAAAACCAAAAAAAAGTTATGGCACCTAGGGTGCAAAATTAAAAGAGGCCCTAACTTTCAGGGTCATGTAAATGCAGAGTTGGCACCTAAGTAAGTGTTCCTCAAATGTTTGGTGGTAAACATCTGTCTTGCCTCACCTTAATTCTGGCCCTCAGGAGAGAACACTAATTTTCATTAATTTGAAACAGGTGGGGCAATCTGCTCATGGACAAGCTTCTGGGAAAGGTTCCCTGCTTCAGAGGAAGTCATTTCGTCTGTTCTCTTCCTGGAGACAACAACATGTCAAAATGAGATATTTCCAATTGCTTCCAGCCTGAAGATGAAGCTGATACAAAGAGGGACAGGGAAGAGTGTGGCTCTCGGATGACATGAACTACTAAATCAACTTGCTTAAAGTGGTCCCTGCTCTGCACCTCCTGCTGAACACAAGTTATGTCCTGAGCCATTGGACTCAGTATCTGTTTCTCTCACATTGCTAGAGAAGGGTAGAGCTGATTATATACCAGCACCACAGCCTCAGCACCAGAAGTTGGAAAAGAGCTCAGTTGCTAAGACTTAGGACACTTGTGTTCCCTATGAGGGTCCTGGACTAGTACTAATTAGTGGGGGAGGAGGTTTCCCAAGGTTTAAGGCCAGCCCCTGGTGAGGGAGGGCCTTACTGCACAGAGCTGCCCACTGGTGTTTTCACTCCGCCTCCTCTGGCTTCACACCTACCACCTCCCTGCTCTTGCTTTGACCTGTCACCTGCTGTTCCCTGCATGCTTTTCTGCTCTCCCTTGCCTTGCCAGTGTGCTGCTCTACAGAGACCAGCCCCTTCCTCACATGCATAATCTACTCCCATAGCTGTGTTCACTAGAAAAGTGAAAGCCAAGCAGAGACCACACACAGTGTTCTGAGCCCCATTTCATTGTGTTTCTCTGTCTTCTTTGCCCCCAGACCCTGTATCTGTATCATGGATTCTCTTTCAAAAGCAAATGGCACCTTTGCCATCCAGGTTTTCAAGATGCTGTGTCAAGACAGACCTTCACAAAATGTGTTTTTTCCTCCTCTGAGCATCTCCTCTGCCCTGGCCATGGTCCTCCTGGGGGCAAAGGGCAACACCAAGGTCCAGATGGCTCAGGTAAGCTTTCCTGTCACCCTGGAAGAGGTACTGGTCTGCAAGGCTTGACTCTTATCTCCTCCTTGAGTTTTTCCAGAACTGTTGAGGAAGGAGGGGTGAGCCTGGACCATTTCAGGGAGAGGGGTACAGGAAGGGAGAAAGGCGAGGAGTCTCCTCCAGTGAAATTTTTTGAGGGATGGCAGGGTTAGTTTCCCCAGTTAATAATCTGGAGGAGACTCTCACAAGTTTGCCTTGCAATTTGTTTAGGAAATGACGATGAGAAGTTGGGGTATAGCTCAGCGGTAAAGCATGTGCCTAGCATGCCTGAGGTCCTGGGTTGCTAATATCTATTTTTTATTGGAGTAAAGGTTTGCAACTGTAATTATTCATTGATGAGCAAAGTTAATAAGTTTTGCTTTGTTTCTCTACCAACCTGCCTTGCTGAGTGGGGAGATAAACAAAATAATCAAAGGAAGATTAACAGGTGTGTTCTTATTCACTTCTATAGACCATGAAGACCTGAGTAGCTATAATGAAAAAGCATTCAGTGAACATCTAGAAATGATTGCAAATCAGTCACTGTCTCTTAAGGGTTTTTTTTTTTTTTTTGGGGGGGGGGGATAAAAAGCCTAAAAACTTGTGTCATTGTTGAGCTCTACCCCTGCTCACACCTTTATGATGGGAGTATTAGGCACTGATGATGCAGGGTGACTTTCTGTTTCCTGGAGGACCCTTTTCAGTGATGTCTGCTTGTTTTAATAATTTCGCTGCTCTGATAAAGGAGTGAAGGTTTATGCATAGAGGAAGTTCTCTCTGCCTAAGTCTTGGGATTTTTTTCTAGGTTTTATGCCCACTGAAAGCCCCTTTCCAACAAAGTGTGAATTATGAATTCCCAAATAAAAGTGAAGAAACAAGAAGGGAGGGAAAGGTTGGTCAATGGGCATTAAGTTACAGTAGGTTAGGAGCAGGACGTTCTGGTGACTATAGAAAAGGACGATCTAGTACATATATTTCAAAAAGAGAACTATTGCCTGTGACTTTATCAGATGTGACTTGCATACCTCCAGGATTCAACTGGATGATAAGCACATGCTCATGACACTTTACTGCTGATAGCCAGAAGGGAAACTGTAAGGCTGCAGAAATCTCCTTAAAGGTTATTTGTTTTCCTTCATATTGTAAGTGGTAAGACACCATTATTAAAAAAAAAAAAAAAAAAAAGCTTTTAAAAGGAAAGTAGAAAAACAATTAAAAGTCCCTAAGGACTCACTCTGCAGAGGCAGTTCTCTGAGAATGAGAGACATTTTCTTCCAGTCTCATGTCCACATTTTGTATTTAATTTTTATACTTTGATGACCCACTGTATTTTTCTTTGCATAAATGTTCTTCCAATTAATGGGAGGATTCAGTGAGATAATTCATCTAAATCAAATGTTCAACATGGGTTAGCTATTATTATCATAATGATATCACAGTCTCTAAAAGCTTTTA
The DNA here is from genome assembly GCF_964194105.1 of Spermophilus citellus. Lineage (NCBI taxonomy): Eukaryota > Metazoa > Chordata > Mammalia > Rodentia > Sciuridae > Spermophilus > Spermophilus citellus. The sequence continues at coordinate 23,118,588 of NC_138186.1, forward strand.
GCTTTTAGTTCCCAACTGTGGTAAAAGACACATATAAAATTTGCCATCTTAACACATTTACAGCCTATAATTCAGTGGCATTTTGTTCTATATTTGACAGATTTTCTTCTTAATAATCTATAAACTTGATGAAATGAATTTAGTTGCTTTTTATCTTTTTCCATGTTATAGGACACTGTGTATGGCATGAGAAATATAGCTGTTGAATATTTTTAGAAAAAAAAAATTCGCTCCAAAGATCATCTACAGCTTTCAAGAATCTTATCTTTTATTGTTTCTTCTTTGTATATCTATATATTTAGATTCCTTGGGGGGGGCACTTTTTAAATTAAAATAACTGTTTAACTGATACCCAGAAACATAAAGATTATACATATTTACAGGGTAACTACTATGTGATGTTTTAATTCATATGTACATTGTGTAATGTTCAAATCAGGTAAACACATCTATCACTTCAATCATTTATCATTTCTTTGTGGTGAAAGCATACAATATTTTTTTCTTGCAATTTTTTGAAATGTACCCTATATTTTCATTCTCTGAGTCAAACCTATTGTGCAGCAGCCACCAAAATCTCTTGCTCCTATCTGTAACTCAGTGCCCATTGAGCAACTTTTACCCATGTCCACATCTCTGTATATTCACTTGGTAATTCATAATTTACACTTTGATGAAAATAATTTAGCTTTCATTTATTAACAATTCATCTGTATGCATTTCTGGATAATCTCTTTTTCACTTATAACTTGCATTCTGGGTACTTTTAGTTTTTTTTTCTTCCAGTTGCTGATGTCTGTCTACTTTGTGTGAATATGTGTGCTTTCTTTCATAGAACCAGTTCTTAGGCTCGTTGACCATTTTATGTTTTTCCCTAAAATTCTTAGTAATTTTTCTGTACCTTTTCTAACATTGAGTTGGAAATTTTGCTATTTCATTATTTCCTTGGCAATATGAAAAAAATTAATGCTGTTTTTAATATTTATTTTATAGTTTTGGATGGACACAACATCTTTATTTTATTTTTAAGTGGTGCTAAGGATTGAACCCATCTCCCTATCCTGTGTGGACAGTCAACATGGAATGTTCATGGAAATGTCTGTGTGGTCTGTAGATACGCACTGAAGTCTGAATGTGGACCTGTGATTCTGGTCTTTCAGGTGGAAAATAACCTGACTTTTGACAAATTCATAGCCTGGACCAAGGCAGCCTCTATGAAGAATATTGAAGTGGAAGTTTTCCTTCCGAGATTTAAACTGCAGGAGGATTATGACATGGAGTCTGTGCTTCAGCGTCTGGGAATGGTCGATGCCTTCCAACAGGGCAAGGCTGACTTGTCTGCCATGTCAACTGAGACAGACCTGTGTCTGTCCAAGGTTGTGCACAAGAGTGTCATGGAGGTGAATGAAGAAGGTACTGAGGCTGCAGCGGTTACGGGCGAAGAGATGGAATATTGTTCAGCCTATTTACGGAGGTTCCGTGCTGACCACCCCTTCCTATTCTTTAACAAAACTGACACCCTTCTGTTCTGTGGCAGGTTCTCATCTCCCTAAGGGTTGTACTTCCTCTGTATGGAGAGTTTCTGTCTTTCACTGTCCCCAGATTCTCTCTATAGTTCCATAAGAATGGGCCTATACGTTAATCAATTACGAAATTGAGGGCAGCGTCCTAAACCTTCTGAACAACTTGCCGGCATGATCTCATAATGCACCACACTCAGCTGTCCCCATACTGCCCACTCATTTGTACCAGGGAACCAGGATCCTAGCAAATAATAGTCTGTCTTGATTTCCTGTTGTATTTAGGATGAAGGCAGTACAGATGCCATAGGATAGTTTGCAAAGTTTTCCTAGCTGTCCCCAAATGTATTTCCTACTCATTTCACACGCGGTGTTATGCTGTGCTTTCCTGGCACCTCACATCTTGCCACACACTTGCCTTAACCTGACTAGCTCAACAATAATAATTAATGCAGCTGAATACTGAAACCAGAATCTTGAAATGAAATTTGATTCACTAGTTCTATTGGCAGGTGGTGTCTGCACAAGCTGTGGGGTTCTATAGCTGAGAAGTGTTGTGGCTCTTAATGGTGGGCATGGCCACAGTATTGCAATAGACCTTAGCAGCTCACCTTCAATTTCTTCCTCTTTCTGGTTTCTTGTCTTGTGAAGTCAATGAATGAAATTCACACACCTGGATGAGGGAGTGTAAACGTAGAACTTATTGAAGAACAGGAACATTCTTTCACTGCAAGCAAGAACATGATAGCAGGTTTTCTCTGACAAGAGTGTCCGGGTCTAGGGTTTTATATAGCACTTGGTTCACTGCTTTTGGTCCAAGCGTATGCTAATTAGGGTTGGGAAACCTAAGAATGCTATTGATCAATTTCTGAGTTCCAACTTTCATTCAAGCCTGCCCCACTTCCATTTTCTTGTGGCAGGTCAAGAAACGGGAGGTTGAAGTTATAGATGGGGTTGCAGTGCTGTGGGGAGCAGGCTTTTTCAGCTGGCATCTATACAGTGCCCATCTCTGGCAGGTAAAGAATGACAGGTCAGCGGGCCTGGGCACTGACTTGGCTGGAGCTAGCTCACCTGGAGTTGGCCTGCCTGGGTGCTAGCTTGCCGCATCTGTGTGGTGGGCTCCACAAAGCCACAGGCCAAGCTTGCTGAACCACTCAGACTGAAACTCCTCTGCTCCACCAGTCCATGACTGCTGCAGCTTCTCAGCATAGAGCAGTAGGTTGGCTGCTCCACTTGGTAGCCTGGGAGCCATGTCAATACTATTGCTACTATTCCAGTTTTCCTGGCACCAGGACTTTAAAAAAAATTAACACATATTAATTTTATCTTCCTTTGGCATTCACCGTTCACCAGGTATATGACAAGCACTGCAATAGGCACTGGTGACACAAGGGGACAGAGTCACGGACACCTGATCTTTAATGTGTGTTCCCAACTTACATAGTGTTTATGACAACCAGATTGGATGGTTTAATAGCTTTGAACTCACCATGTGACCCCCTTGCAGCCAGGATACCTTGCCTCCTAGTATTGTATTTACCTCCAACCCAACAGTTAAATGCCATTCAGCCCTTAAAGTTCATTTCATGTGTCATCTTCTTCAAAACATGTATCTTCTTCTCCATAATCAGATGTACGTCTTTGAAGTTTAATAATAACTGCCTATGGTAGTTGCACTATTTATTAATAATTATTCTCAGTCCTCTAGGCCTTAAAGTCTGCAAGGATTGTGATTATATCTCACACATGCTTATGCCACTTACAGTGCAATATAAATAATTTGGTTATATAAGAGCTCTATAACTTTTTTAATGCTTGAATATCATCAACTTTATTGTTCTTCTTAGAATTTTTTATCACAGTGACATTCACATTTCATCACTCCAGTATCATCTAAAGATGGGTAAAGATGTACCCACCACCTTTATCGAGTTCCCAAAAGTTTTCATTGCCCCCAAAGAAATCCCCATATCTACTAAGCAGCAAATCCTTATCCCTTCCTCCTTCCAGTCTCTGGCAACCCTGAATCTGCTTTCTGTCTCCATGGATTTACCTATTCTGCATTTTTCATGTAAATTGAATCATATAATATGTGACCTTTTGTGTCTGGCTTCTTCACTTAGTGTGATGTTTTCTAGGTTAATTAATGTTATAGTATATACGTGTCTTTTATCCCTTTTTATTACTGAATAATATTCTATTACACGAGTATAATACAGTTGTTTTATTCACTCATCCAGTGATGTGAATTTGGATTTTTAACCCATTTGACTCTTTTTAAAGAGTGCTGCTATGAAAATGCATTCATGTAAATTTGCTTGAATACCAGTTTCCCATCATTCCCATATATCTGCATATATACATATCTAGGAATGGAATTGTTAGTCATAGGGTAGTTTTAGCTTTTTTAAGAAGCATGCATTGGTTCCTCAAACACAATTGCATTGGCTGAACCATGTACCATTCTTACCAGCAATGTATGAGAGTTCAATTTCTCTGCATATCCTCACCAACACCTTATTTCCTGTTTTTTTCTTTATTTAAAAATTATGATCATGCTAATAGGTATGAAGTGGTCTCTCATGGTGGGTTGTTTGTTTTTGTTTTGTTTGTTTGTTTTGTAGTTCTTTGATTGGCAATTCCTGAATGACTAATGATATAGAACACCTTTTCTTGTGGTTTTTGGCCATTGAAATGGTGTGTCCCCAAAAGCTCATAAGTTAGAAAATGCAGGAATGATCAAAGGTGAAAGGATTAGATTATAATCCTCATTGGTGGATTGATTCATTTGATGGATCAATAATTTGAAAGTTATACTATACTGTAATCAGGTGAGGGGGAGTGTCCTCATAGCATATGTTGCCCCTGGCTCCTAGATCTCTCTGTTACTTTCTGCTAACATGACCTGAGCACCTTTGCTCTGCCATATCCTTCCACCATGAGGCTCTGCTTCATCTCAGGTGGGGAGCACTGGAGTTGGCCAACCATAAACTGAGACTGTGAAACTGGGAGCCAAAAGAAAATTGCCTCTCTGTCATTCTGGTCAGATATTTTTGCCATAGCAATGAAAAGCTAACACGAATGTCCACAGCTGATTGCACTGATCTTAAAATATATGGTCCAGCCTAGTTAGAAGACCTGTCTCTGATGATCAGCTTTGATAGTTTTCCATTGCTTTTAGGATACAGATTTAGGTTCCTTTACAAGAGCTAACAAGGTAGTTCCTGATTTAACCTATTCTCCACTCTCCCATTTGCAGTTTCTCAATGGCACCCTTCACTCTAGCCTTACAGAATTATTTGTAGTTTCCTGACTATTCCAAAAGAGGAAGGAGCTGGAGTCCTAAATTCCCTTCAAAGACATACCACCAATGGCTTAACTTCTTCCCACTAGGCCTTACCTCTTAGGAGCTCCATAGGCTGGTAACTATACCTTCAACACATGGGCCTTTGGGCAACATCCCAGATTCAAACTACAGCACCATCTCCTCCCTAGAAACCCCTTCCCTTCTACTCTTCCCCTTCCTACCAACATTCTTACTCTCCCACCCTATCCCCAGCTAACCTTCATTATTCGTTGCCAAGGTTGAAGACTCCACCTGTGTGTTTAAATACTTTGCAGCAGAAGCATTTAGTGCACTGGATTAATATGAGCTGCTCCCCATCTGCCTGCACTAGTTTGGAAACTTCCTGAAGGTGGGATTTCTTATAGCTAGGAAATATACAGGATTTCCTATACCTAGCTCCAGATCAGGCTGTGTCATCCATGAGGCCCAGTGCAAAATGTGAAAGACCCCAGCCCCATAACCTGAGGCCTTGTTGTGAAAGTAAAAGTATGCAATAAACAGGCACAAGTACTGGATGAGCTTACCATATAACCGGTTGAGAAAGAGCACTGCACCCATATCTCAGGACATGCTTGAGCTAACAGGACAGATAAGCAGGAACAGAAAGAATGGAATGTAACCCTGTAGGTTTTCCGAGAACGTATAGTGAAAAGCAAGTTTACCCTAATGCTGGATTCAAAAGAACCAATGAGATACCTGTTAGTGTGCTAGGCGGGAAACAGCTCTCCTCACCCTATAAAAGAACTGTACCCCAAAGCCCAGTGTGCCAGTTCACCAAAGCTTCAGCTGAGGTTTTGCTGTGCACCCGCAGGCGCCTGTGTATTAATAAACTTGCCTCTTGCTTTTGCAGCCAGTGTGACCCGTAGTTCTCTTTTGGACGGGGGATTTGAGGGTCTGAGGGTCTTTCAAATGCAAATAAAAGGCTCTTGTTCAGATTTCAGAATGTGGACAGCAGAGTGTCAAATCAAGGGGACCACAAATGTTGGAAGCAGGCTGAACCTAGAAATGTTAATCATGCAAAGATTAACATTTTACTGGATTTTATCACAGTAAATAAAGACCTACTGATATTTGAGATAACATTGTAATTTTCTAATCCTTGGTTGAAAAGCGAAAGAGAAACCACATTTTTTTTTCTGATTAGTTTTTCAACAGGATGTTAAAATGCTAAACTTTCTGTCTCAGTTTTGCCTATACACAGAGGTTAAGAGTAAACCAACCACAAAACTGAGGCTATTCACTTGTTGTGCAAGGGCATCATCAGCAATTCTCTGAGTGGTTTGCTGAGAGGGAAAAGTCTGGAATGTTTTAAAGGCTCTACAGGGAGACGCATGACTGTGTTAATACAATAGTGTAATCCTGCGCTCTGGTCAGGACAGAGTGAGTCCAATGTCTGCGTAAGATCTCTGTTAGAAATGTTTGAGGTCAGATCTCATAGGGGCCTGACATCTAAAAGTAAATCAAAGCTCATGGTTTTCTATAGTCTTGGCTGACCATGCCACCGTGACAACTGATGGTTCTGGCAAGTCCTGCAGGAAGGGGACTGTGTGGCTGATCTTCCTCCCCTCCTATGTATTTGGAAAGAGACTCAGACCTCTGGAGCCTTCACAGATAACAAAGCTTTTCACAGAATACTGGCAAAGAGCCTTTCCCTGAGAGAGCTATTGTACTGCTAATGTCCACTGGTTCCCGCCCCCACCAGTGTACATGGGCTAAAGACAGCACAGCTTTTCCACAAAGCCCAGCTGAGCCCTCCTCACCAGCTGGTCTCAGCGCTGCTCTAACCAAGCACCTGCCCAAGGCCCATGCACTTAGCCCCAGTGACAAGAAACTGTCCTGATAATGGAAATGTGCTGAGGTTTTTCCCCTTTAAATGTTTTCTCTTGAACGACCCCCTATAGCCTGAGGTTTCAAGAGCGAGGGTAAGCAATGATCTCTGAAGCAGCATATTTCAGGAGGGAATGGATTGTGGTGCCAGCTGGACCAGCTGTGCAGCTGGACCAACACAGTTGAGGCTGTAGTGGGTTAGGGAAATAACCCAGAGAGGAGCCGAGTTTGGCTGACTGATTTATTTCCAGACCTCACGAGATGAGATAAAGAAGGCAGAGCTGCTCTGCCTAAGGTCAAACTCTCCAATGAGTCCAGCACCCCTTTGGGGATAGCAGCGGCCAGGCCAGAGCTGGCAGCAGCCTCCACACTAGAAAAGGAAGCTGTTGGGGGAGGGGACCAGGGAGGAAGGAAAGATTCACTCCTCTGGACAATTCCCAGCCTCCAGCCTGAGGCCCTGCGGGAGTCCGCCAGGATCCAGCTGCAGAGCCCTACAGTGCATTCCCTGGTGGAAGCCAACCTACTGGAGCCTGTGCCTGCTCAGATGCCTTCGGGGCTGGGAATTGGAGAGAGGTGGAACTTTAGGAGGCAGTAAAACTTTGGGCTTCGCTGGCCTTCTTTTACTTGTCACCTCTCCCTGGTCATCTTTAGGGTCTTAAAGAGAGTTTTAAAACCATCCTAAATCTTAGGGTGTAGGATTAAGAGAGAGCTGGTTGTACAGACAGAAACCACATCTTGGTGTGTGTTATGGTTTGGATATGAGGTGTTCCTCGAAAAGTTCATGAGTTAATGAGTGAATGATTAGATTAGGAGGACTGTAATCTAATCCGTGTATTAATCCATTTGATGGGCTAGTGATTTGAAAGGACCACTGTACTGAATGGTAACTGTAAGTGAAGCGGCACCCCCTTTCTCCACAGAAAAGCCCTCTTCACCATGGCTGATTTTAGGACTGTCAGCAAAAGAGTCCACTGTAGATAAACTTCCTATTTTTGTGTCACCCTGTTTACTTGGCCACTGGCCAAGAAGATACCAGCACTCCAGGTGCTGGACACCCCCTTACTAGTTTTTCACAAACGTATCCAGCATAGTACTTTGAAGAAATGTGCAAACAAGGCCTCTGGCCTTGAGCTGGGCTTCACAGAGATGTCTACATTTTTAAGATAAGTTACAAATGGGCCCATGGTAACAGCTGGCAGGGGGAGGAAAGAAAGGGGAGAAGAAGCTCTCCTCTTCTCAGGTGTTGTCCTTGAAGGGTTAACTTGTCCAGAACAGTGAAAGAAAAACCTGCTTTTATGTGAACTTCTGCAGACTGTGAACTTCTGAGCCCCTCCCCTTACACACTGGGTATAAAACTCTGAAACTCCCTGAACTCAGGGTTCATGGGATTGATTGATCACAGCAAAGGCTGTACCCTCTGAACCTGGCTGCAGCCAAATAAAACTGTTTCCTGCTATTTTCAGTGCCTTGCCTCGTTTGTCTCTACAACATAAGCAGATAGGGCATGGCTGGAGAAAGTAGGTGTGTGTGTGGGGGGGGGGGGAGTGCCCTTGGGGATTATGTTTGTCCCTGGCTCTTCACTGTCTCTGCTACCCAGTGCCATGAACTGAGAGCTTTCCTGTCATGCCCTTCCACTATATTTTGCCTCATCTAAGGCCCGGAGCAATGGAGTCTGTGACCTTGGATGGAACCTCTGGAACCATGATCCAAAATCAGCTTTTCCTTTTCTAAGTTGTTCTTGTGCTTTGGTCACAGCATGGAAAAGCTAACTAACACAGTGTCCATTGCTTTAAGGGCATGGCTCCTTAATTCCTATTTTTTTAAACTTGGGATGCCAGAGAGAGCCACCATGAAGTAGAAGCTGGTAAGGGTCAGAAGGGAAAACAGTGAACTCTGCAATAATGGTGTCCCTGTAAGAGCACTTGTTTTAGGTATCAAATATATGGGCCCTGGAATTAGTCAACTATTTAGGGAAGAGTCCGATGGGCTAATGTTTCATAAGTGTGCACTGATATGGCCCCCTTGATTGTGTGATTGCTAGTTGAGTCCTAGGCCAGAGGTCTGACTCTAGGGGTCCCAACAAATGAGGTCTTTCTACTCATCTCAAACAGCAAATGAAAAAAGTAATGGTGAAAAAGCAGGAAAGAAACTTTAATCTGTACAACTATACCAGGAAGGCAAAGAGTTCAAGTATCTGCAATTCTGACTTTGGGGTTTGCTGACACAAGGCTTTAGGTTTAAAAAGAGGAAGAATCCGGTATGCCTAATGAAGCAGTCTTGGTCAACAGAAGTCTGATTCATCATTATTTCAAGTCTGGTTCTTCCAGGTCCTGGAGAAATGGTTGAAGGATCTGGAATATAGGCCCCACGGAACTTCCCTCATCTACAACTGTTCACCTATCCGCCCTCTTGCCATGTGTGTGGGGAGATGTCTGTGGTAAATTGGAGCCTTTCATCATTGCAGCAGGATAAAATAGAAGCCCAGGCCTCAGCTGGAGGAAAGATAGGAAGGGAAAATGGGGAGTGCACAGAAGGAACTCACACCTGGCCCCCACCTAGAGCTGAACTGGCCCCAGTACTGAGCCCCCATAATGTCTATCCACACCCTTTGAAGGACATGGAAAATAACAACCCCCAAAGATAAAGGGAAAGTAATGGGCTCTGAACTTGTTGCAGTTTTCCTCATTTACAGTCATTCCCCTGACTGCCCAAGGTCTCCCTCCAGCTGTAACCAACACATGTCCTGCCAGAACTCAGCCCCTCTAAAGCCTATAAAACTCAGACCTTTATTGTAGCCAGTTGCCATTTTCCCTCTTGAAAATCTGCCCCTCTGCTGCTTAATAAAGCACTGCTGGTCCATTGAGGTCGACCCCCATTTCCTTTTTCTTTTTGTGATCTTTTTCATGTGTTTTCAATGGTTATTGTCATTCCTTGAGGGGACAATCTGGTTCCCATGAGATGTTACTCCTGCTTAGGGGAGCAACTTCAGTTCTGTCTTGGGGCAACTGCTCCTGATTAGGGTGGTGATCTCATCATGGGGTGTCTGAGATTTCTGGAATTCAAGGTGACTGCAGGTTTAGGGCAATGACTTGGAGACTTCTAGGTGCCATCTCAGGGGTTTGAAACAGAAAATTGTAAAAGCTGGAAGTTGAATAACACTGAAAATCTTGGAAAATACCTTCATCATCTTACCCTGGTGCTTTCAGTCTTTGAAGGGGGAGTATTATCAGCTTTAGATGAGCAATCCTTAAATAATTAACATGCCTACATGAAGAGGTAAGCAGGAATCTGACCCAGGGTTTAAGGCAATAAAGAAGACAGATACAAAATGAAGATTGAGATGACAAGCATTATCTTGCTCTTTATCCATTGGATATCTACAGGCCCCAGTGAAGAGCCTCTAAGTCCCTGTTCTGATATCATCAATGTTTATTCCGATTGGTCAACACTCAGAATATTTTTATTATCACGGGGTGGGGGGGCTTGCCCTCTGACAGGTGGACTCTAAGACTTCTTTCTACCTCCTAAATGATATTGTTTCCTGAGTCGGTGGGGCTTCCCAGGATATGAGCTATATGAGATATGGTCCCCACTGAGCTAAAGACAAGCAGCCCAGGGTTGGATCCCCAAGGAAGACCCTGCAGCTCTCTCCACTAAAGACTGGGGGAAGCAGAGCCCCCAGCTGGGCATCCAGTTTGTCAATGCCCATCTGGGAGGACCAAGGTAGGGGCAAGGGCTTGGAGGAACACAAGTCCTAAAATGTCAAGAATTAGGAGAAAGTTTTGGGCTTACCTAGGGCAAAGAGAAGAACCGGGACTCGGCAGAAGTCCTCTAGGGTCTGCCAGAGATCCTAGTCTGAGTGCTCTGGCCATTGGCTGAGAAAAATCTCTGCTCTGGAATGTCTCCCCTGATAGGAGATATCAGTTATACATATCAGCATGGCTGAGAGGCAGTATAGCAGTTTGGGGGCATGAATTCTGTAGCCAGATGGCCTGATTTTGACCCTTGCTCTGCCATTTTTGAATCCTAAAGAAGTGACTGCAGTTTTCTGCTAGGAGCCACAAGCAAATAATATGATGCATGGCACTTTCGGTTGTAAGGTGACTGCCAGCTAGCCATTGAGATGATATGATTTGTTAAGATTTACATTCATATGGAAATTGGACTCCTGCTGTTCACCTTGGCCTGCTACGGACTCCTGGAGAGTTCCCATTGGTTGGGGAAGGATAGTAGGAGGGAATTCCGGGGGAGGTCCGCACCCCCCCCACTTCCGGTAGACGCGCGCATGGGTGGACCATTCATTTTTTAAAGAAGGTGTATGAGGAGAACCTTATATGCAACCTGCTTTTTATCTACCTTGAGTGTCTCCTCTACCTGTCTATACTCTTTTGGGAAGCAAAAGAAAACACCACTGCCCAAACAGCCCAAGCAATGAAGCCTCCACTGGAAAAGGTAGAGGAATTGTGAAGTCTTTAGAGCTGTTTGCCAATGGTTTGGGTTTTTTTCCCTTCTAGCACAATATAGGTGCTATCTCTTGGATGTAGTTTGTCCTCCAAGGGCTTGTGTGTTGGAAACTTGGTCCCCATTGTGGCAATATTAAGAGGTTAGGGGGATATTTAAGAGGTGGAGACTCATGGGAGGTCATTTGGTCATTGGGGGACATGCAGAAGGAATTGATATAGTTTTTATGGGATCCCAATTAGCTCTTGCAAGAAGGTTGTTTTATAAGAGCAAGGTGGTCCCCTCCCTGTTTTCTGGCTTCCTGTCTCACCATGTGATCTCTTCCTCTTGCACACACTCACACTATACCATCTGCCATGATTTGACATCACCAGGGTGCCCTCACCAGAACCACTGCCTTGCTTGCTGTTTGGACCTTCAGTCTCAAACTAGAACTAAAACAATTCTTTTCTATATACATTACCCAGCCTTAGGTATTTTATTATAGCAACCCAAAACAAACTAATATAAAGGTTATTCCTTTCGGCTGTCTTTTAGGGCTGTGTGATCAGTTCTGATCATTGAGTGATTCCAACAGGAATATTTGACCAATATATTTAACAGTGATTCCAACAGGAATATTTAACTGGCAGGTTTTTTTTAATTAATCCATTTGAAATTTTCCATACTAACATATGAGAAACCAAACATCTAAGCTAATAGGATTTTTTTCTGTGCTTATTAAAAATACTGAATATATTAGGGAATCTGGTTTTATTGAACAAAGACATGGTAGAATTCCCCTAAAATACCCTGTATATGTAACTGTGCCTTGAGGAACAAATCAACTTTCATGACTAGAGCAGAGAGGACACAATGAACTCCATATGTCTTTTATTAACTAACCACAACTGATTAACACAAACTTATTTTTTTCAATAATTTTTATTTATTTTTTTATGTGGTACTGAGCCTCACACATGCTGGACAAATACTCTGCCACTGAGCTATAACCCCAGCCCTGCAAATTTAAACAGAACATCTTTTTTTTTTTTTTTAATTTGTTCTCAGGATGTAGGCTCCCTATTCTTTTTTTTTTTTTTTTTTTAAGAGAGAGAGAGAGGAGAGAGAGAGAGAGAATTTTTTAATATTTATTTTTTAGTTCTCGGCGGACACAACATCTTTGTTGGTATGTGGTGCTGAGGATCGAACCCGGGCCGCCCGCATGCCAGGCGAGCGCGCTACCGCTTGAGCCACATCCCCAGCCCAACAGAACATCTTTAATGATAGCTTATTTTCAAGGCAGCATTCCAATCAGGTGTTATAATTGGCACTTTTTATTCATTGTCGACTTCTTGTGAACAGAGAAAGTTTGTGTCTACCAAAGGTTAACACTGCTACATGGCCTCTCTCTGATTTTATCTTGTGATCTTTTCCGGAATGTTGGAAGCTCACAGGCAAAGTCAACCTACCTCCCTGTTGACATAGGAAAGACCCAATAGGGCTGCAGAGAAAGATTTTACTTAGTGAATGCTTATTGTTATTTGGGAAACTGGAGGGAACATTTAAGAGGCTCTAGTTTTCTTTTTCTTTCTTTCTTTCTTTCTTTCTTTCTTTCTTTCTTTCTTTCTTTCTTTTTTAAGAGGGTGCTTTCTTTAAATTGTGTGAAGACGTTCATAGGGCTTTCAGTCACTTGTCACAGACGTTAGCAAACCAGGAGCTGAGTTCTTGTTTGGTATGGTCAGTAGGTTCCTTGGAGAGAAGAAACATGATTTTCCCCCAAGTCATGCCTAATGAGGTCATAACAAATAAGAACAAATGGTGTAGAGCAGGCCCAACATGGCTAGAGTTAGTCTATCTGGCCAAGATTTCCAGCCAGCTAAGTTTTAGTATGTAGTCAATGTCTATAGGTCCTGAGTCAGCATATGATTCAAGGTCATAAATACCTGCTTGTGAGCATGTGCTCACTTATGCAGTTTGTTGGCACTGGTCCTTCTTTGTTTGCCTGTACACAAAAAAGGCCTATGAAAAGACTCTGGGGCTGGGGCTGAGGGGCTGCTGCCACTTTTGAATAAAGCACTTGTGCCTCGCATCTTTCACCTGCCAGAATCTGAATTTTCTCAGGTCTCCAGGAGAGAAGAAGATGTCTACATGGATATTCCAGGTTCCTGACCATGTCATGGAAAAAAAATTAAGGATGTGTCAGGAATGAGTAGCAGAACAAGAGATTTATTATAAAGGGAAAGTACCTTCTCAAGACTGGGGGTGTAGGTGATTTCAGAGAACGAGAGTGAGTTGCCTCATCTTGATCTGGGTTTGTAGCTTTTGTAGAGGGACAATATTTAGGGGGCTGAACTTGAAGTGGAGTTAGGGTGGGGTTATGCAATTTTGCACCAGTTTTCCTTGAGCTTACACATTGCCCTCCTATGTTCTGAGCATGCTGCTTCTTACATTGCATCTTAAATTTCCACCCAGTGGTGTGCATCTTACTATCATAATGAGGCTAGGTGGTTTCTCAGTCACTGAAGCTTTTAATGCACATGCTCCCTAAAGGAGTTTTTCCTCCAAATGCCTTGTGGCATTATCTTGCAGTTTGCTTCATTTTTTCATCCCCCAGCTGTGGGCTAGGATATGACTTGGGTTGGTCACAGGTTATTTGTTCTGCATCCCAATGATTTATGGGCATTTCTCTTTTGAGACTCAGTGTTCTCCCTCCATCCTGAAATTCCTATCTCAGTATGAGTCATAGGACTCAAAACAAATCACTTTAACTTACTATTATCAACTTATTTTAAAGGCTACAACTCAGGAACAGACAATGGAAAAGATGCATAGGGCAAGATATTGGGTGGGAGCTTCCAATGCCTTTCTGGGCATAGCACCCTCCCCACACCTCCATCTCTTCACCAGCCAGAAGCTACTGTTCTCCATCTTAAGGGTTTTTATGGAAGTTCTATTATATAGCCACAATAAACTACTTGTGATTGAACTCAATTTCTAGCTCCTCTCTCCTCCCTGGGAATCACAATATTTCTCTGTCAACCAGTCCTCAGCCTGAAGCCAACTAAAGAAGACCCACCATGAGTCACCTCATTAGCATAAACTCTGTTATGGCCAAAGGGTCTTATCTATTACAAAAGATACTCTTATCACTCAGGAAATTCCAAGAGTTTTATGAACTTTGTGACAGGAACTGGGGACAAAGATCAAGCATATTTTTTTATTATTCCACAACCATGAATGAAAGTACCCTATTAGGAAACCTGAAAAGGGATGGAAATTACTGGTCAGAAGTCAATGATATCCAGGTGCCTTGGTGGAGAACGCCTGTAATCCCAGTGGCTCAGGAGTCTGAGACAGGAAGATCCTTAGTTCAAAACCAGCCTCAGAGAAAAGCAAGACACTAAGCAATTCAGCAAGACCCTGTCTCTAAATAAAAAATACAAAATAGGGCTGGGGAATGTGGCTTAGTGGTGGCGTGCTCCTGAGTTCAATCCCTGGTACCAAAAATAAAAAGAAGTCAATGATAAGTGGGCTCTGTGCTCGGTGTTGAGTGGGTGAGGGTTGGAGGGAAACAGGGAGAAGTCACAAAAAATTCACAAGACTTCTGTCTTTAAGAACCTTAAAATCTGAATCACGTAAAGTCAAACAATCCAAACTCAGAAACTGCAAGAGTGAAAGGGACTTCATTTGTGATCTTAGGATTTGCAATTCTGGAGACACAGGTTCAGATAGCTCTAAACCAGTGCTCCAAAAAAGACAGGGAAGGTGGAAGTTCATATATGATTTACTGCCGAGTAGTAAAAATTCTTTTGTGGGAAACCATCTGTGGATATTGAGAATAGATGCGGGCACTCCGTGACCAACAGAAGATAAAGATACTTAGCAAAAATGTCCATGAAATGAGTCTGGTGACTTCTTGATCTGCATCTAAAGTCCCTGGGCTCAGTGTCATGAACTGCTCTAGAGGCTTGTAGAGCCAGAAGGCAGCAAAGATCACATTCCTAAAAGCAGCTGGATCTTGTGTAAGTCCTCCCTAATGGCCTCCTGACTCCATTTAGAAAGCTCTTTTGGTGTTATGTTTATCAGAATTTTCATTTTATTTTCAGAGGAACAAGATGGGTTTGTTGATTGGGGATTGGTCCTCAACACCGTGGGCTGCCCATCTCCATTTGTTGATGGCCGGTCACCAGCCACCATTTCTCTCTGTTCTGCTTGGGCTGTAGTCATACAGGTTACAGCAATCTGCAATTGCTGGTAGGAAACTGACTATCTGGTCAGGACAACTTTTAGTGATTTCATGTCTTGAAAATATGTTGACTATGTAGGAATGAGAAGTATTGTTGTAACATGTTCTCTCCTCCAGAAGTTTAAAGAATTTTGCAGGAATTTTTACTCAGAATTGCTGTCTGGAGGGTATGGAGGTGTCCAGACAATACTCAAATTCCCATGTGGCAGAAAAAAAACATGTTTTTCGCTTTTATGTTGTTTTGTATTGCTACCAGGAACCCCATGAATATTTCTACCACATGTAAAAATTATTAGACAAGGAAAACTATTCTATTTTTAACTATTTTCTATTTTCTGAGAGAGAAAAAAAAAACAAAAGCTTTAGGCTGGAGGAATAGCTCTGATAGAGTACCTGCCTAGCATGCATAAGGCTCTGAGTTCGAGCCCTAGAAACACACAAAGCATTAGGGGATGGGGTATAGCTCAGTGCTTAGCATGTACTTAAGGTCTTAGCATGCACATGGCCCAAGGTTCAGTACCCAGCATCAAAAGAAAGCAAGAAAAAACAAACTTTATAGCAATAGTCATCAACAAAAGAATTTTCCTTTCATTTTCTCTATACTTTTCAAGAGAGCAGCACCATGACTCAGCTCAGGACATAGCAGCCAAAGAACCATCTGGTATTTGGGGTAGATTTGTCTGGTTCAGTTTTGTTTAATAGACACACATGTGAATGACTTTGACTTAAATGTCAGGGACACAAAGATGGGGAAAGAGAAAAAAAGAAAAAATTGTACTGCCCTGTAAGATCGTGGGTTTACCTTACAACTGGGAGTGATTCCAGAATTCAGAGCATCAAGCCCACCTTTCCTGAGGAAGCTTCAAGAAGCTCAAGCTACAGGGATCACTTTGTGGCTTCCTTCTGGGGAGTGTGTTTTGAGGATTAAATAAATGAAAGCTGATCCTTGGTCCATAATACATCCTTTTTGAACTGTGCAGATGTGTCTAAGTATTACTTAGATCTGTTATCTTTCTTTCTCTTAAAAGACAATATTTTAGATGTATTGACTGCCAACTGGATTGATCCATGGACAAAACTTGCACTTATCAATGCTTTGAAGGAAAGTGATCTAAACAATTTGATTTTTTTTAAAAATAAGTAGAGACAAAAAGATTTTTAAATTAGCAAGGAAAAGCTATGTCTATCTGTGCAAAAATCCATCTTAAAACACTGGGAGATGGATTGTTATGGGCTGTATTGGGTAAGTTCATCCCCATCCTCAACTCACAAGTTGAATCCCCAACTCCCAGTACCACCCAACATGACCATATTTGGAGACAGGACCTTACAAAAGTAAGTAGGGAAAAATGAGGATATCAGGATCCCTGATCCAGTCTGACCAGTGTCCTTATAGAAAGGAGAGGTTTAGGGGTATAGCTCAGTGGTATAGCTTGAGTAGCATGCAGGAGGTCCTGGGTTGGATAACCTGTGCCACCGTGGGGTCAGGGGAGTGGAGGGTGAGGAATTTGACATAAACACATACAGAAGGAGGACAATGTAAAGATATAGGGAGATGACCATTTGCAAGTTGACAAGAGAGGCCTAAAACAGATCTTCCCTCTTGGCCCTCAGAAGGAACCAACCCTGACAATACCTTGATCTTGGATCTCTGGCTCCCAGAATTGTGAGACGATAATTCCTATTGTGCTACTTTGTTACAGCAGCCCTGGACAACTGATACAGAGGTCAAGAATCACAATTATTCCTTTGGGGTTTTTAAATGCACATGGTGCCTAAACACCAGAGCTGATTTTCTCTTCAGCTGCATCATGTGAGTATTTTCAGTCAAGTTTATATTTTTTAATGAGTTCAACTTCAGGCCATCTCCTTAGCATCCTCTGGTTATAGTCATCTGGTTTCAGTGACATCTGCTTCCTTTTAGAAGGAGAACTCAATAGTACATATGATGTACCTGCAGGTTCTGATTCTCTTGTGCTAAACACAGAGACACTGCCTGGTTTGTACTGTCTGCTCACATCTAAAACACATCCTTCCTAGCACCTGTTCTTGGGGTTAGAGATAATTTTCATAAAAAAAAAACAAAACTTAACCACATTTAAATTTTAAAGAGCTTATGTAATTATTCATTGATTCATGAATTTGGGTTAGCACTTCCTAGGTAGGATCGGAAGGTAAACTTAGAAAGTATTTGCAGAAGCAAGTCAAAGAAAACAGTTTTGACTGGCTGGAGTGGAAAGTTCCTACTTAGAGGTTAGTTGGTAGTAAGTAAAATTATAGGAGGTCATTGTTTGAGATTAGGTTCCTGCCCTGGGCTCCAACAAACCAGATTAAAAAATCAAAATGGGCCAGACAGGATGGCACATGCCTGTAATCCCAGTGGCTCCAGAGGCTGATGAAGGAGGATCGCAAGTTCAAAGCCAGCCTCAGCAAAAGCAAGAAACTAAGCAGCTCAGTGATACCCTGTCTCTAAATAAAGCACAAAATTGGACTGGGGGATGTGGCTCAGTGGTCAAGTGCCCCTGAATTCAATTCCTGGTACAAAAAAAAAAAAAATCAAAATGGAATCACTAATGCTAAAGTTCCAAGTAACCAAATCAATCAAAGCTAAAATGGTATCTGATTTTCTGACAAACCAGGAGAGAAAACATCCAAATTTCTCAAATAGGTCAGTTTCAATCTGCAAAATAATGAAATTTCCTCTGCTTTGATTCTTACAAAAAGTAACCTGATTTTTTTTAGTCAGATTTCTGTCTCTGTGATAAAATACCTGAGAGAATCAACTTAATAGATGGAAAAGATCATTTTAGCTCATGCTTTCAGATGTTGCAGTCCACAGTTGCTTTGGGGCCTGTGCCAAAGCAGAAAATCATGGTAGGAGTGCATAATGGGCAAACCTGCCCACCTTGTGGCAGCCAGAAAGCAAAGAGAGAAAGGAAGGGACTGTGATCCCAATATTCCCTTCAAGGGCACTCCCCAATGACCCAATTTCCTTCTAGGGGACCCCACCTCCTCAGGGATACATCCCTCCCAATATCTCACAGGCTGACAACCAAACCTTTAACACATGGGCCTTTGGGAGATTTCAGGTCCAAACTATAGCACTGATGTTAACCAATCCGTTATTTTTCTATTGTTCTGTCTCCGGGTCCCCACCTGACAAGACAAGTAACTTTGAAATTGTTTCTGCATTTGTCAGCCCCTCCGCTCAGTTCATGAGAAAACACTTATTCTATTTTATGGAATGAAGAATTGTCAGGTTCTACAACAGAAAATAAAGTTGATTAAGATTTTTAAACTCAGTTGGGTGTAGTTTTGTTTTTTGACCGTGGTTTCTGATGAGTGTGGTTTCTACTCTCCATTCCTGTGACATTGGGCTTTGGTTTGTTCACATAGAAATTTAAAGAACCACAGCCAGCCCAGTCTAATGGTCTTCTAAATTGTGGCCAAACTAGTCACACTCATTTCCTGATCTGTCCTGGGGCCCACTTCATTTGTCTGGACCTGGACATTGTTAAAGGCTGTTTTAGTCAGCTTTGTGTGGCTGTGACCAAAAGACCTGACAATAACGATGTAGAGGAGGAAAATTTTATTTGATGCTCACAGTTTCAGAGGTCTCAGTCCATAGACAGCCAGTTCCACTGCTCTGGGCCTGAGGCAGAACATTATGGTGGAATGGAGTGGTGGAGGAAAGTAGCTCAGGGTGCAGCAATCAGGAAGCAGAGAGAGCTCTGCTCACCAGGGACAAAATATATACCCCAAAGACACAGCTCCTATGACCTGCCTCCTCCAGTCATACCCTATCTGCCTACAGTTAACCACATAATTAATCCATTCAAGTGAATTAGGTTAAAGCACTGATTAGGTTAAAGCTCTTATAACCCAATCATTTTACCTCTAAACTTTCTCGCACTGTCTTCTACATGAGCTTTTGGGGACACATCAGAACAAAACCATAATGCAGGCTTTAATTCAGAAGAACTCTACACAAATATCATGGGTATTCCCAGGTGCTGGGTACCATGGAAACCCTGAAAATAATTAGAACACTGTTGCCTTCCTCAAGGACTTCACACAATCTATTTTGAAAGAAAAGAAATCTATCTTTAATACAAGATAGAGCATGATAATAAAATAGTTGTGTAGAGAACATTTCCAATTTAGAAATCCATTTATTGATTTTTTTTCTAGCTTTATTGAGGTACAATTGACAAATAGAAGTGTGTGTGTGTGTGTGTGTGTGTGTGGTGAGAATACTAAAGATCTACTCTCTCAGCAAATCTCAAGTACAGTATTATTAACCATAGTCATCAAGCCATGTATTAGACCTCTAAAACTTATTTATCCTGCATCACTGAAACTTTGTATGCTTTGACCAACATTTTCCCATTTCTCTCCCAATTCTCAGTTCCTGGCAATCACCATTTTACTGTGGCTTCTTTGACTTTAACGACTTTAGAGTTCACGTGTAAGTGAGATCATGCACTCTTTGTCTTTCTGTGCCTGGCTCATTTGACTTAGCATAATGTCCTCCAAGTTCATCCACGTTGTTGTGAATGCAGATTTCCTTCTGTTTTTAAGGCTGAATAGTATTCTGTTGTGTATATACTCAGCAATTTCTTTATCCACTCATCAGTTGATGGACATGGGTTGATTCCATATGTTGGCTATTATGGAAATGGCTACAGTGAACATAGGCATGCAGATGTCGCTTTGACAAACTGATTTCATTTCCTCAGATATATACTAAGAAATTGGGTTGCTGGACCATATGATAGCTCTAGTTTTAACTTTTGGAGGAACCTCCATACTATTCCATAGTGTCTGTACCATTTAACATCCCCACCAACAGTGTAGGAGTGTGGTTTCTTTTCTCCACATTCTCTCCTCTAATGCCTGTTATCTTGATTATTTAATTTTTACTTAGTTATACTTTTTGTATACTTTTTTAAATAACTTGAAGTCACAGACAAGACAGGGCCCACCATAAAAGAGGAACTGAGTCAATAACTTGCCTAAGATCAACCAGACACTTGTCTAAAATCACACAGATTGTAAGCAACAGAGCTAGGACTTAAGTTCAGGTGTTTGATAACAAACACAAAAATACAAGCCCAAGCATCTATGGCTGTAGAGAGATAACCCATAAAATGTTCAGAAGGGACCAGCTGCCTACAGAGAGAAGGTTGAGGCTGCGTTTGTACTTAATTCCAGGGCCATTATCTATGATCAGAGGAGTCACATAACCTCCTTGAAGGCTGGGACAGTGTTTCGATCTTTCTACCGGAGATTGAACTCAGGGGCACTTGACCACTGAGCCACATCCCGAGCCCTGTTTTGTATTTTATTTAGAGACAGGGTCTTACTGAGTTGCTTAGATTCTTGCTTTTGCTGAGGCTGGTTTTGAATTCACAGTCCTCCTGCCTCAGCCTCCCAAGCCACTGGGATTATAGGCATGCACCCCCGCACCCAGCTGGATCTCTCTTGATTTCCCAGAATCTATCCCGATTCCTGGCATTTTAATTGAAAGTACACTCTGAATGTTTATAGAGCAAACAAATGAAGCTTTAATTCAGGGAAAGAACAGGAAGCAGCAAAGAGGCTGGTGGGGCCTGGACAGATCTGAAACAGAACTGAGGCCACAGGAAAGGGAAACTCAGGTCAGAACATATACTGTTCTGTCAGGAACAGATTCTGGATTTTGACAAGAAAGTCATTTGCAGTAAACTGGAGAAAACAAAAGGAAACACAATTATTATTATTATTATTATTATTATTATTATTATTATTATTATTATTATCTTTTGCAGACCTTGAGAGAGAATTGTTTCTTTTTCTGGTTGCATGATAAAAGAAAGAGGGGGCGGGGAGGCAGGAAGGAAAGTGTAAGGATGGCCTTAGGCCTTAGCCTAAGCAACTCCATTTTAAAACTCTATTTGAACCCTGCAGTCTCACCAGGCACGCCTACGGAGCCCTCTGATATGATCATCAGGCATAGCCCTGACCTAAACAAGTCGCTTGTCCCCACCCTGACAAACTCAGAGTGAAGTCTCTGTCATGTTGCCCTCACCCCCATAAGGCAAGAAAATCAGGGTGGGGACCACCAGACCAGATGCTTTAACCTCAGGGTAAATGATGTCACTGAGAAATCTGGTAGCAGCTGATAGGGATTGAAAGGGTGGTCAGAAGCCCCCAAAATTAGTATAAACGATGGAGCAAATGAACAGACATTCAGCCAGCCAACACTGATGCCCGCATGCCGGAGAGCCTGATGAGGACCTGGACTGACATCCCAACTCTTCCCATTGTTTTGCCTGATCCTCTGCATTTTCCTCACCACTCTCAAACTCTACAGCCACATCTTGACCCTGGTGAGAACTGCAACTTCTCCCTGCCACCATCTCCTCAATCGGCTGTCAGCTCCACCCCAGGAGAAGCCTGCCTCAGTCCCTGACCTGATCGCTGCAGTCTGAGTGAGCGTGCATCTGCTGGACTTAGAACCCAAGCCTTGAGACTTTAGATCTGGCACTTGAGCTTAGCAAGAGGGAATGTCTGTCATGAGCCTGTCATGATTAAGTGTGTTTGCAGTGCTTAGAATTAATCTAGAATTGTTTGCTGTGAGTTGATTATGTCTATTGCAGTGCCTAGCATTAAGGATTGTCATTTTCTTGATTAAGAACCTATACAGTGAAATTGTATTGAGTGATTTGAGTGAATAAAGCATTGTAAAGGGCAGAAGTGCATGAACATTCTTTCTCTCTCCCCCTTGACTCCATAAGTTGCACCTCTGCCCACTGCAACAGAAAGGAAGGACAGATAGAAACTCTTAAGGCCTGTCACCTATTACTTTTGTCTTGTGGACCATAAACACACCTGAACCCTATGAAAAGGGAACTTTCCCCCCATTCCCTTCTCCTGCTCAGTAGAAACCTCTCCTCCCACCTGTGAAGTTTAACTCTGTGCTCTTTTCAATCTCTCTCCCTCTCCATTGTGAAAACAGGAAAACCGTTTCTGGCCACTTGTTTGTTTATATGTGTTATTCATGTTTTAAAGACCCTTTCCTCAGGAAGGCCCACCTACAATCTGCCCACATTGGGCCTTGACCACGTATCCTGGTAACCCTGCACCTTCCATTCACATAAATTGTGCTGTTTTATTTCCATGTTGACATGAATTCCTACCTACTCGAGTAACACATTCTTCAAGAGCAGGAACATTCCATTCTCTTGCCTAACAGTTTTTAAACTGTAGCCACTTACTTTTATTTCTATATGGAAAGGTGCTTTCCCACCCAAAAGTACTGTTTCAGTAAGCAGGCCACAAACTTGAATGTGGTAAAGTGGGGGGAAGGGAGCCATCATCCTTCATCCAAGGAGGAAGAGGGGGTGAGGGTGGGGTGCACATACGTATAGTCACTCTGGCTTCTCACTCCTTCCCTGTGCCCTTTGCAGAGGACTCAAGTGGGTAAAGATCAGAAGCAATGACACACAGCCCACCTTGACTTTACCCACATATTTAGGTACAAGAAGCAGGGTTGCTTTGGCAGACACTGACTGAGGTCAACTTTGGGAACGCTATATGAAAAAGTATTTGTGCCCTTTCCTTGCTAATTTTTTTCACAATGGGGTGGGTAGTCTCCCAGTCTGGTTCTGACTATCTTCAGCTGATCCTCCTCCCACATTCCTGCCCGCCCTTGTCTAGGTTCCAACTCCTCTCTTCTGCTCCCACAGCCAGAGCCTGGAACCTGCGATCCTCTCCCCGTGGCTGAAACACTCAGACACCCAGAATTTTTCAGTTCTGTTTTCTTTATATAATATCCTGGGACTGCCTACTGCCTTTCCATTGTCTTCTGCCCCAGCCTCTGTCAGAATTGGTAGCAGGGCCTCTATGCTCCAAGGAATTTCTTGTTTTGTGCCCCGGGTTAGCAGAAGGCAAAGATAACCCCATTGCGTGTTTTATCCACACCAACCTGCTCTCCCCAAGAGAGGCATCTGTGTAAGTAAGTTGAAAGTAGAGCTCTTGCCCCTACCTTCCATGGAAATGCCTTATGGATTTCATTCTCCATAAAGATTAGCAGCTATTTGTCTGAAAATCTCATAAGACACAATTAGTCCCTTCTTTCCAAAGAATTGTTTGGGCCATTTGGTCAGAGCTCAAACTTTTGGGGCCAAGTTTTATCCCCATTTTTGAGGTAGAAGAAAATGTACCAAAAACAAAGCCTTCTAGCACTTTGAAATTACTCAAAGATTAGGTGCAAAATGACTGTTGTGACCTCTGCTGCCATGATACCTAAATGTACAAACCACATGGAAAAGTTTAATGCAGATCACCCTCCCTTCCTATTGTGTATCCAGCACAATAAGTCAGAGACCTTTCCTCTTCATGAGCTGATTCTCTCTAACTGCTTTGCTTGTGCCTTTGCTGTTTTCCTTCACATTAATCAGGGAGCAGCCCTAACCCCACAGCAAGGAGAAACATCAAATAAAGGAGTTGCATTTGAAATTCTGAGCTCAGAAGTTAATGATGTGTGTATATTTACTTCATGTTTGCTGTGACTTCTCAAACAACCTTAGGAAACTTTAGGATGCTCTGGGGTACATTGGAAATTAGAGCAGGGTTGGAGTGTTCATTTGGGTTTAGAAAAATAATGCCTATTCTATATTTGGAAGTTCCGGTGGCTGTTCTAATCTTCCTCTCCCATGAGCACATCTTCCACTCCTGGATGTCCCACTTTATCAGCCACAGCTTGACCTTTATGAAGTCCTCCAGTGGATCAAACCCCATACACTTCCATCTCTGTAATGCAACTTCGGTCCTCAGCAAGGCAGGCCTGTCCTGCCCACTGTGCAGTAGGCCAGTCACTAAAATCATGAGCTTTTCAAAAGAGTCTATGAGGAGGCCAGGCTTGAAGCCAGACAGCAAGTCTGAATTCTGCCTTCCCCAGGACAGGGCTTAGGAGCATTTGTGGGATAAAGAATCGGGGTGATTTAAGGCATAGTGAAGGGTGATCAGAGGTCGGGTAATCAGTGGTCTGAGCATGCACAGCCAATCTTCATGGCTTCTCGTGGGGTGCATGTAGTGGCACTAGCATGATCTGAGGGTGGAGCTTTCAGTCCTCCATGTCAGAAAGTCACTCATCAGAAACCTGTGCAGGCCCAAGTGAAGAGTCAGTGGTTTCAACGGAAGTGGTCTTCAAGTCCCTGACAAGTAACCAAGTCAACTGTTATCATCATGACCCATACATCAGAGGTGTTATCTATGACGAAGCTCGTGGGAGACCGAGAATATACAGCTCCTGAGGGACCTTTAAAACTTGTGATTTTTAAAGTCAACTAAAAGCAAGTGTGGCAAGTCCAGACTTGAAGCATTTTGACAACAGAAAGAAAGGAAGTAGAGAAGATGTGGGACAATAAAGGGGTTCAGAAGCTCCTGAAAAGCTGACCTCAGTGAGGACAGGGCAGACAGAACTCCCTGAGCTCTGGGTTCTCGCGGCTGGGTGGTGTGTCTCCTCTCAGATCTCCTTTAGCTTGGGTGCATGTCCTTATTTGGACACATGTGGCTGATGTGGTTTGGATCTTGAAGATTTCCCAGACGCATATGTGTTGAAGTCTCAGTCCCCAGGTGAGGGTATTACCAGTGATAGGGCCTCGTAGGAGGAAGTAGGTCATGGAGCTGTGTCCTTAAAGGGGACTGTGGGACTTCTTTCCCCTCTCTCTCTCTGATTCCTGGCCACCGTGAAGTGAGCAGTCTCCTCGGCCCGGCCCTCCCCTATCGGGATATTCTGCCTTGCCACAGAAACAATGGAGTCAAATGTCCGTCAACTGAAATCTCCAACATCCTGAGCCAAAATAAACCTTTTCTCCTGTTAAGTTGTTTATCTCAGGTTTTTTTTTGTTACAGGGATGTAAAGCTGACTACAACAGAAACTGGCCCACAGTGTGCTCATGCCATGATACATTTCTGGGAAAGAAGAGTCGGTCAAGACTTCTGCTTGGTTTTGGTAGAGTTCTGGTTTCTTTTAAGGTACAGGATCTTCAGACAGAGCTTAATATAAAATAAAGAGCAAGGGGATTTTAGGCCTCTTGAACACACACACAAAACACAATAGATCATGGGTTATAAGAAGAAATTACAAAGTTTATTTTACTCAGGGAAGGTAACAGTTTAATTTCTGTACAGTTGATATCTTCTTGTGGTTTTTATTTGGATTCCCCTGGTGGTGAATGATGTTGAGCATTTTCTTGGTAAATTTCTTGGTCATTTGAATTTCTTTTCTTGATTTGTGTCTATTCACATCCTTTGCTCATTTTTAATTTTGTGTGTGTGTGTTTGTTGTTGTTGAAATCTTTAAGCTTCCATAAGCTTCATAAATAAAGCTTAATATTCTGGATATTAATGTTCTGGATATTAATCCTATATCATCTCATCCTAGTTAAAAATTTCATTTATCAAAAAGAGCATACCAAATGCTGGTGAGGATGTGGAGAAAAAGAAAACTACATATTGTTGGTAGGAATGTAAGTTGGTTTTGTCATTATGGAGAATGGTGTGGAGGAACCTCACAAAACTAAAAATAGACCTACTATGTGATCTAGCTATCCTACTTCTGGGTATATATATCCAAAGGAAATGATATCAACCCACTGAAAATCTATCTGAATGTCATGGCGCTACTCACAACAGCTGAGATGTAGAATCAACATAGATGTTCATCGGCGGGTGAACAGATAAGGAAAATGGGGTAAATATATGTACACATGATGAAATATTATTTGAAATATTATTCAGTCATAAAAAGGACGATGTCCCATCATTGGCAGCAAAATGGATGGACCTATGTTAAGTGAAATAAGTCAGACACAGAATGACAGCAAATACTGTATGCCATCTTTCATATGTGGATGTTAAAAAATCAGTCTGAATGTTGACTAGTGATTACTAGAGGCTGGTGAGGGTGAATGGAGGTGAGGGGTCAGAAGGAGCATGGCTCATGGGTGCCAAAACACAGAGGTAATAAGTTCTAGTATCTCATAGCTCAGTTAGATGACTACATTTTACAATAGTATATTCTACCTTATGAATAACTAGACAAGAGGAGCATGAAGTCTCCAAACACAAAGTTATAACGTAGATATGAAAACATTAATTACTGATTTGATCAGTATGTATATACATGTTTTAAAAAAAAATCATACCATACCCCATAAATATTTACAGTTATGTATTAATACATTTTTTAATATTAAAGGGGATGGAAATATGAACTACCATAATTTTATCATTACATACTGCATGCATGTATCAAATCATCACCCCATACCCCTAAATTTGTACAATTAAAATAATCATTAATTTGGAAGTTTTCTGTAGAGTAAGGTTCAGATTCACTTCTAAAACGGAACAGGAAATTTTCTGAATGACTTGGAAATGCCGAGATAATTTAATGTTGACGTTTCACGAAAACCTCCCAATTCCTTAGCATTAGAAAGCAGGTTTACGCCCACGGTCACTCATCAGCTAGACTGAAAGGAGGAAATGAAACTGTGGAGTGTTTGTGGGGCTTTCACTGGAGAAATTGTAGCTAAATGACATTTCTTATCTGGTGTCAGGGTCAAGCTGTTCTCAGGACCCTCTTGTATGCCTGGAGCCTTGACTAAAAGTGATATTAGTCATCAAAATTAAGCTGGGGAGCCAAGGGGAAGGAGCCACCCGGTGAGTTACAAGGAGAAACCTTGAAAGCACTTTACTCAGACAAGGGAAAGATCAATGCCAACAGCGATTAGGCATGTTGCCTGCGTGTGCTTTGACGTGGCGTGAAGAGATGGCATTTCACTTGTGTGGTCCTCTCCCAGTGGCCCCAAACTCCTATCTGTCCATGAGAAAAATGCCAGGCAGTAGCCGAGCGCAGTGATACATACCTGTAATCCCAGAGACTCAGGAGGCTGAGGCAGGAGGATCACAAGTTCAAGGCCAGCCTCGGCAACTTAGTGAGGCCCTTTCTCAAAATAAAAAATTGTTTAAAAGGACTGGGGATATGGCTCAGTGGTTAAGTGCTCCTGGGTTCAAACCCTCATACCAAAAAGAAATCCAGGCAGCAAGGAGAGAGCTGCAGGAGAGAGTCTCAGAAAATAGGATGGGGCTACAGAAGAGAGTCAGAGGACACCCCCACAGGCAACAACTGGAACCCCAGCTCAGTCAACCCTAATCTTTAAAACCCTCTTGGCCACACCAGCAGTTGTGCTTTGGGATTTATTTATTTATTTAGGTTATGGCCTCTCTGATTTCTTTTTCTCCTCTGTATTCTCTGCCCGCCCTTCAGCTTCAAATTCCCTACTGTCTCACCGTGCTGGACATCTCAGCCCTTCTCACATTCTCAACACCTCCCAATACTGTTGGGTTGGGGATGAAATTTCAGACACATGCTTTCGGTGGGGTGGCATTCAAATCATGGCAACTTTACCACAAAGGATCGACACCGAACTGTGTACTGTGAAACTGAGATCCACTGCAGAGGGAGTTGATATGCTCTGTGAATAACCAATGGGAAAATCTGGGCAAGAGTCTCTGAACTTCTCCGTTCACTTAAGTATCTGGAAAATGAAATGGGCTAAATAGGACCTCAAATGTTCTGATTTCAAATCTGCATGTCAGGATTTCTCCACTGCTCCAGATAGGCCTGACAGTCTGACCCATGAAGGTGCCGGTAAGAACTGAGCTAGCCTTCAGTGTAGGCATGGCAGAATAAAAAATAGCGCTGGTCTTTTCCCCTGGTTCCTGGGACACAGCTTTAAAAACTTCTGGGGTTTCCTAAGTGATGGGAAAGTATTGTTAATGAGGTGACTCATGGTGGGTCCTGACATACTTTCAGGGGAAAAACTGGCTATTTCAGAAAGATTAAGATCAAATTTACAGAGTTAGAACTTTGAGCCTCACTCTTGGGCTCAGGGGAGGAAAAAGAAGCTGGTGATCAGGTATAATCATACGGTCAATGATTTGATCAATTTTGCCTACAGGCTGATAGTCTTGAGAAACGAGGCTAGGGAGTGTCAAAACAAGAAGGTGCTGGGTGCAGTGGCGCAGGCCTGTTATCCCAGCACTAAGGAGGGTAAAGCAGGAGGAACGCAAGTTCAAAGCCAGCCTCAGCAATTTAGCAAGAACCTTAGCAACTGAGCCAGAGCCTATCTCTAAATAAAATATATCAAGGGAAGGGGGTTGTGACTCAATCCCTGGTACAAAAAAAAAAAAAAAAAAAAACACCAAGAAGTTTAGAGAGTGTCAAAGGACAACGTGATAACAAATTTAGCATAAAGATCTTAATTGGCTTTATCTATGATTCTAGAATCTGACAACACTTCATTCCACTAAATAGAGCAAGTGTTCTGATGAGCTAAGCAGAGTTGGATTTTATAGACAGAAAAGGGCTGAAGAAAGCAGGAAAAAAAAACATAAAGTGTGGATCAGTCATTTCGAAGTTAGTTTTCTGGTAAGATGGGACGAGGAGACAGATCAATTAAAGAAAACTGGTTACTTTTTATAAAACATATGACTCCTAATAACCTTAAAACAGAGGAAAGTTTAGCCTCACGCCAACTAAAACTGGACTGGTTGGGAAATTTGGTTGTTAATTCTCTCCTGATTTCTCAGAAAGCCAGATAATAGTTTCGATTTGGTGATGTGGAATTTTAGCATAAGTGACTTGATTTTGATTTTTCAGTCTGGTCTGTTGGGACCCTGTGTAGAAGCTCAGTTCAAAACTGTGGGATCTGGTATAATTTTTCTTTAACAGGAACTTTTGGATTGGTGACTACATCAAGGTACTGGGAGAGCAGCATGCCCAGAGAGGGTAAACCTCAGGTCTCTCCGCTGAGCTCCCCAAACTTTCCTATGCAACTCTTACACCTGACTGTTCCTGAGCTGTACGCTTTATAATAAAAGGGTACTATTAGGCAGAGCATTACTGAGTTCTTGAGTTATTCTAGCAAACTCTTAAGCCTGAAGGGAGGTCATGTGAACTCCAAATGGGGTAGCTTGAGTTCATGGGGCTTGCTGCTGGTGTCTGACATGGAGGCTGTCTGGTGGAAAACCCGTCCTTCACCTGTGGGTTTGTACTAATTCTGGGTAGTTAGAGTCAGAATCGAACTGAGTTTAGGAAGTGGCAGATGACAAGATGTCCTTTGCAATGGAGGAAGTTACTTCGACACAGATGACTTGTGGGATGCAAAAATATAAAAAAAAAAGATATTTTTCTGAGCATGATTAGAAAATATAGAAATATGCTGAAGATGATGCTTAAGGAAATGAAAAGAGGTACACACCCTGTTCAGCTTTTCCTGTGAAGGAAATGTCAGCAGGGGGTGGGGCACGGGTCTAAAGGGTGGTCTCCCTGGCGTGTTTCAGGGTGAGAAATGGTGTTGGGCTCAGATCTCCACTATCCCTTCCAAGCTCTTACTCTGAGGCCTATATTGAGGTCACTGAGTGTTTGCCCTGGTCATTAAAAAGGAGGAGTTTGGGGGCAGAGAATGTAGTTCAATGGTAAAGAACTTAAGACTTAAGAACAACAATCAGAACTCTGATCTTAACTCATTCATATCTTGATCCAAGGTGGAAGTTTCCTCTTTACTATCTCTGAATACATTATCAAGTTGGTTTAAACTTGATACTTTTCTGTAAAGGACTCTCTGCTTACGGCTGAGAAAGATCCTATGTTGCACTGATTCTGTCTCATCTGTGCGTCAGTCCCCCGAGCTATGAAGAAAGAGCCTGCTCTCCAGGAGACAACATTCTAAGCATCAGCATTCATCTTTAAGGAGGGTTGAATCAGTGTCCCCACCCCTCCCACCTAGGTGGTGGTGGAATAAACACTTCCTCTCTGCCTCTCATCCAGAGGGCAGAGGCTTGCTGGTTCCACTGGTGAGTGTCTGTCATTAGTGGTTCAGTGTCACTTGAGGGTGGGATTAGAAGTCATGGCTCCAGGGACTTATGCTCTCATTCACGTCAAGCTTCTTGCTGCCCTACTTGAAACACACCTAGGCCGTCTGAGGTCCCCTAACTGCCACTGATGATATGTATGTGTATGTGTATGTGCATATGTATATGCATATGCTAGGCAGAGCTCTAGCCACAGCTCCCCGCTTTATCTGGATTGATACAGCTTTGAGGCTATGAGAAGTCTGCCTCCAGGATCAACCAGTCAGAAGCAGTACTGGGAATTCAGACCAGGTCCTCTTGCTAAAGAGGCATCTGGGAAAGTCATCAGTAACAACATGGAGTCACTGGTGCCAACCCTAAAAAATAAATAAATAAATGTGTGAAGTTATGATGAAAGGGTTCCCACACATGACAACCTATAGTAACTATATTCACTAAAGACTACCAGACCAAAAAGTTCACTGTAACCTTATACAAAAAGTACTTTTGCCCAGAAACTGTTCAAACTCAGATGGATGTTACCTTGGTTATTAATCATTGTGGCCAAGGATTATTGTTTCATAATATCTCATATAATCCCCCTCATTTTTGTCTTTCAAAACTTCCCCTTGCCTCAAACTCATGGTAACATGTACATAGTTACTAAGTCATCGTGTATTCCCATTGCAATCCTCTACAAGACCCAAATAAATATTCTTAGGGTTGGGTCAGGTAGCTCAGTGGTAGAGTGCTTGCCTAGCATGCATTGGGTTCTAGGTTCAATCCATAGTATTGGAAACAAACAAACTAAAACCTCTTTGGAGATTGTCTCTGATCGTTATTCAGGTTGGTGTTGGTTTTGAATTCCTGTATTTAATCATGTAGGTCCCCCTACTGATGTGAGCATCTTATCCTGTTTGAATTAAACCAATCCAATTCCTTCTAAAATTCCTCACAGAATATCATCCTTCTCTTTCTCTGACTGTGGGGTGCACGTCTGAAAGCCATCCTCTAAACTGACCGTGTCAGAGCACGGGGCAGTGAGATTCAACTCCACCCTTAGGGTATGTGGGGGTATGTGTACGCTATGCTTCTGTCGATACTAAGATCTTCAGAATTATATTGGTGAAA
The DNA here is from genome assembly GCF_964194105.1 of Spermophilus citellus. Taxonomy (NCBI): domain Eukaryota; kingdom Metazoa; phylum Chordata; class Mammalia; order Rodentia; family Sciuridae; genus Spermophilus; species Spermophilus citellus. Next base: position 23,150,008 of record NC_138186.1, read on the forward strand.
TTAATAAATGGGCAAATGAATTAAACAGACACTTCTCAAAAGAAGAAATACAAATGGCCAACAAATACGTGAAAAAATATTCAACATCATTAGCAATTTGGAAAATGCAAATCAAATCTACTCTTAAGATTGTATATCATACCTGTCAGAATGGCAGCCATCAAGAATACAAACAATAATAAAGGCTGGAGAGAATGTGGAGAAAAAGGGACACTTTTTACACCGCTGGTGGGATTGTACATTAGTACAACCACTATGAAAATTAGTATGGAGTTTCCTCAAAAGACTAGACATGGAACCACCATATGACCCAGCCATATCACTTAGCATTCATCCAAAAAATTGAAGTCATCATGCTAGAGGAATACATGAATATTCATGTTTACAGCAGCACAATTCACAATAACCAAACTATGGAACTAGCCTAGGTGTCCATCATTAGATGAATGGGTAAAGAAAATGTGCTGTATTTATCACAGTGGAGTTTTATTCACCCATAAAGAAAAATGAAATTATAACATTCACAGGAAAATAGATGGAACTAGAGACCATTAGGTTAAGTGAAATAAGCCAAATCCAGAAAGTCAAGGGTCATGTTTTCTCTCATATGTGGAAGCTGGAGAGGAAAAAAGTTAAAGAAAGGATGTGCCACAGTCCGGCTGCAGCAAAATAACCGGGGGGTGACGAGCAACTTGTGGACATTGATACAGCAGGAGTGGGAGCCGTTTATTGTAGGACAGGAGGAGTATATATACATTACACACAGCTTATCTTAATTAACATAAACTAGATACAGCAGTCAACCAATAAGGAATCTCCACACTTAATGGCTCGCTGGCGTTACTTCACAAACCACTCCCTCTGGCAAAATGCCAGGCGCCATTTTGACTTGTTTACAGACCCTAACAAAGGTGTGTGTAGGGGCATGCGGAAATCTCATGAAAATCAAAGTAAGATCATCAGAGGAAAGGACAGGGAGGGAAGTGGGGAGAGAGCAAGGAAGCATTGAAGAGTGATATTGAACAACATCATATTGTCATATTGTGTGCATGTCTGAATGCATCACAGCAAATCTCATCATTATGCATAACTATCCTATACCAATTTAAAAAGGATTGTGTTGGTGAATATTAAGTTTGTGGTCAGTTAAAATCTTAGATATTTCTTCAGTTAAAATCTTAGATATTTCTTTTTCACATGAACCCCTACTAAAATAAACCTTCCAGTTCTGGCATTTGCAAAACTGATTTTAAACCTAAGTTTAAAATATCCACATTCTCTTTATTGTATCTCTTCACACATCAGCTAAAGGAGTTTTTTTAAATCTTGATTCTAGCATAGGCTTGTGCCATTTGCAGATGTATTCTTTGTGCCTTTCTATTCCTCTATTGAACTTGTTTGTTCCAAGGTAAGACAGGACCACGCCTAAGACCCGCCAAATGGATCATACTTGGGTCATTTCTATCACAGGCTGACATTCTTTACTATGAATTAATCTTACATTTATTTATTTTGTCCTAAAAGGCTTTTATAAGTGCCCCTTTCTCAGTTATGAATTCCAAAGACAGATTTTTACACCGTGGTTAAGCCATGAATATCATTTTTATAGTGCATTATAGTTCATTGTACTGAGATCTGAACTCCTTCCTCCTTGAACTTCAGTTTCATTTTTAAATATTTTCTCTCATACATGGAAGCTAGAGAGAAATAGGAATTTTAAAAAGAGGATCTTATGAAAATAGAAAGGAGAACAGGAGAGTAGGTCAGGGAGAGGAAAAAGAGAAGGCAAAGAGAAATACTGGGAAATAAAATGGAACAAATTATGTTATGTACATATGTGAATGACACAATGAACCCTATTATTATATGTGATTTATATATAATGCACCAATTAAAAAAAAATAGAGTTACTCTATTTATTCAGTTTGAGAAACTTTCTCTCCCTCTTATGCTTTGTCAAGAAACTTTTCTGAACAACATCACATTATCTGTCCATATAACTCAGTTTGTCCTGGGGTAAAATCTTCACTTAATTTGTTCAACAAAATTTATTAAACATCTTCTAGGTTCCAAGTGGTGTTCTAGATACTGGGATATGGCAGTGACGATTGGGTCAGAGCCCTATTCTCTTGATGTCATGTCCTGTGGTGTCCCATCGGGCAGGACACATCAACGTGGGCAGCGAACCTAGATGGGGAGGAATGAAGGGACAAGAGACACGAAAGGTGACAGCAAGACAACAGGTCTGATCAAGCTGCAAACTTTTATTGTTCACACAGGAGTATTTATCTGCTGGGGATGGGGAAGCTCTCTAATCAGCAAATGTTGGATGTGGGTGGTAAAACTGCCAGCTGCAAGATGTCTGATGATCCTGATAACCGCAGGGTGTTCCAGGGAGATAGGTAGCTGCAGGATGCCTCCCAGGCAGGATGTCTCCCAGGGGGCTGTCAGGCTAATCTTTGAAGGAGAATTTCCTTCTAGTCCCCGACACTGTGGAAGGAGATTGAAAGTTTCTGATGGTGACCACTTTACAGAGCTAACAGGAAATAACTTGGGCTAAGGGAAGCCCAGGGGCCAGGGAAGGACTCAAAGAAGAGGCACAAAATTAGAAGAAGGAGTTAGTTTCCAGGAAGAAAAAAGAGCAGGAACAGAGACTCCAAGGAAAGTAAGCATTCTGATTTGAGTTACTGAAAGGAAGCCTACAAGGTGAGAGGGGAAGGAAAAATGAGGTCAGAGCAAGGCCCTGGCGATTTACCTGCATATTTGTAAGAGAAAATTAAATTATAGAATCTCAGCTACCCTAGTAGGAAATGGAGCTGAGCTGGATCAAAGATGACAAAAATCTTCTGAAAGTCCTCACATTCAGACATCTCACCAGAAGTGGGTGGTTTCTATTGAACAGTGAAATTTATATGGTTGCAATTATATGGTGAAATTCTGCCCCCTAAAGGACAAAACTATGTTGCACACCTGAAATATGAATGCTGGATTTGTTGCACTGTTTGGCAGAAAGTAAAAGTTGTAAAATCAACCCTGAGACAGTATTTTACCTATTTCTGTTACTAGCTAACTCAAAATGGCTTTGAAGAGTAAAGAGAAACACTTCAAAATGTTTGTAAGATTTCTGGGGGTAGGAAAAATAATTCAGAAAGACCATAGTTTCCCCCCTTTATCTGGTTCGTTACCTATGGTTAGTTGTGGTCTGAAAACAGGAAATCCCAGAACTAAACCAGTCATAAGTGGTAAATTGTGTGCCATGCTGAGTGTTGTGTGGACACACCATTCCACTCTGCCCAGCCCAGGACATGAATCACCCCCTGGTTCAGTGTACCCATGATGTATACACTACTCACTTCTTAGTTACTTTACAGCCATCTCCGTCATCAGATCCACTATCATGGTATCACAGTGCTTATATATGGTTTGGTGTTGTCTGCAGTTTCAGACATACTCCCCTGGGGGGTCTTGGATTTTTTTTTGTTTGTTTGTTTTGCATGGATAAGGGAGACCACTGCAATTCCAGGCAGAAGATAATAAAGAAAACCCCTTAGAGATGGATACTTATTCAAATTACTATAAACCAAGATGGGCCAGGGAGACTCTGAGGTGTGGTGGGGTAGGGGGAGTAGCTTGGCAGTGCTCACACATTTCTCCCGGATAAAAGGGATATGGAGAAAATTGTCTTCTTAAGAAGAGCCTTAGAAGATTCAGTATTTGGTGAGGGTGTTTTCTCATGGCAACATAAGAAAAGTCAGAAGTAATGAATGCTGTATCCTTATGTGGCAAAAGAGATGCTCCATGATTTAAATATGTCCCTTCGAAATTCATGTGCTGAAATTTATCACCAGTGTGATGGCAGAGGTGGGACCTTTAACGAGGTCATTTAGCATGGGTGGGATTATGGCTCTTATAAAGGGTCCTGAGGGAGTGTGATGGGTCTCTTTGTCTCTTCTACCACATGAGGACCCCATGTTCCTCCCTCCAGAGGATGCAGCAACAAGGTGCCATCTTGGAAACAGAGAACAACCCTGCTTTCCACCAGGTACCAATCCTGCTGGCACCTTAATTTTGGGACTTTCAGCCTCCAGGGCTTTGAGAACTAAATATTCTAAATTTACAAATTACTCATTTGCCTTGTATTTGCTTATAGCAGCACAAATAATCTAAGAAACTTGGAATCAAATGTGGATCCTTGATATAAAACACATATCTGAAAATGTGGAAGCAGCTTTGAAACTGAGTAATGGGCAGAGGCCGAAAGAGTTTGGCGGTACATGCTAGAAGAAGTCAGGCTACCGTGAATGGAGCATTAAGGATGATTCTGGGAAGGGCTCAGAAGAGAAAGCTGAAACAAGAGCCTAAGTCTCCTGAGTGGTTACTTAAGTGGTCATGATCAGAGCATTGGTAGAAATATGGACTATAAAGGCAATTCCAATCCTATCTTGGATGGAAATGAAGAAAAAAGTATTGCAAACTGGAGGAAAGGCCATCCTTGCTATAAAGTGACAAAGAACTTGGCAGAATGATGTCCATACCCTAGTGCTTTGTGGATGGCAGAACTTAAAAGCAATGAACTGGGATATTCTCTAGAAGAAATTGCTGAGCAAAATGTTGAAAGCCCTTGATTTCTTGTAGTAAAATGTAAGATGAGGGCAAAAAAAAAATTAAAGATAGAATTTATAATCAAAAGCAAAGCAAAACTTAAAAATTTGGAAAATTCTCAGCCTGGCCATGTAAAGAATAAAAAGACGTGGTTGGGAGAGAACACTAAGGGTTTGGCCAAAACTAACATTTGATACAGATTAGTGTAACTGGAAGAAAGCCAGATGCCACTCATCAAGATAGTACTAGACTCACCCACCCCAAAGTGGGTTGTGGGTGCATCTCAGGTTGTGGGTGCGGCCACTCCCGTCACAGGCCCAGACTGCCAGGGCATGGAGGGCATAATGGTTTCTAGGGAGGTACTCAGGGCAGCCTCGTCTCTGCTCCCTGAATTCCTGTGCAGCACTGGTTGGCTCAGGCAGCCCTTCCTGTAACCTTGGGGGCATCCATGTGGTTCAACCTCTGCAGGAAAGCAGAGGGCATGAGCTATAGAGGCCTGGCTAATTCCACCTGCTTTTCAAAGGACACTTGGAGAGCCTTGAGTCCTACACGACAAACTGCCATAGAGGTGGGGCTACCACAGAGTCTTCGATGAAGCCTACTGGAGCCATGGAATTGGGACCACTGCAAAGAATCCCCACTGGGGTAATGTTTAGTGAAGCTGAGAGACAGGGCCACCCCCAAGACCCCAGAACTGCAGAGCAACCAACATACAATGGCATCCTGGGAAAGCCACAGACACCAGATTCCACCCCGTATGGGCTGCTGTATGGACTGCACCAAGCTAAGCTATGGGGGTGGAAACCCCTGGAGCCTCGGGCACCCAATCACTATGCTAATATGTCCAGGCAGTAGAATGTGGGCTCATAGGAGATAATTCTCAAGCCTCAAGGTTTAATTTGTGTCTGTGTGTGTGATGTTGGGCTTTGGATTTAATGTGTAACCTGCTGCTCCTTTCTTCTTGCCTGTTGCTCCCATTTTGAATGGGAATGTCTATCCTAAGTCTGCATTTTGAAAGCACATAGTTTGTTTGGTTTCAAAGTTCACAGTGGTAGGGGAATTTGCCTCTGTATGAATTATACTTTTGAGTCTCATCCATATACGATTTAGATGATACTAGAACAAATTCAGGCTTTGAGGGCTGTTGGGGTAGAAAAAATGATTTTATATGTGAAGGACATTGTATTGGTCTGTTTTGTGGTACTATAACAAAATACCTGGAGCTGGGTAACTTTATGAAGAAATGAGGTTTATTTAGCTCACAGTTCTTGAGATTCAAAGTTCTGCATCTAATGATGGCCTCATGCTGGCAGAGTCCCTACACAGATAAGTGATCACGTAGCGAGAGACAGGGACTGATGTGTCTCTTCTAGTTGCTCTCCCTTGTCCTATAAAGTCACCAGTATTCAATCCTGGTGGCTCCCAGATGACTTTTTCTAATCCTAATCACATCCCAAAGGCCCCACCTCTAAACACCATAATTAAACGAAGTTTCTACCATCTTCATACCTCACAATGGGGATTATATTTGAACACTGGATTTTTGGAGGACATATAAATCCATATTAAATCAGACATCAATGGGGGAGGGTGTCAGGGTGGGATGCTATTGTTTGAATGTGTTCCCTCCAAAACCCATGTTAAAACTTAATCCCCAATGTAACAGTACTAAGAGTTGGGCTTTTTAGGGAGTGATTGTATCCTGAGCTCCTCCCTTGTAAATGGGATTAAAACCCTTACAAAAGAGGCATCAACTGATGAAGAGGTAAAGAAAATGTGAAATATAATCAAAAAATGGAGTTTTATTCAGTCAATAAGAAAAATGAAATTATGTCACTTGCAGGAAAATGGACAATAAATCAAACTCAAAAGGTCAAGGGTCATATGTTTCACACATATACGGACACTAGAGAGGAAAAGGAAAAGACAGATAGATGGGGGAGGATCTAATGAAAATCAAAGGGAGATAGTAGAAGAAAGAGGTCAAAGGTTAGGAGGTAAAGAGGGAGGGAGAACGTGCTGGGGAGTGATATTGACCAAATTACATTGTCCTATTGTGTATTATGTACATGTATGAATATGTAACAACAAATCCCATAGGTATATACAATTATAATGCACCAATAAAAAATTGTGGGTGAAAAAGGAGGCATCAAATAGCACTGGCCCCTTTTGGCCTACCACTGAGGACACAGAAACAAGGTGCCATCTTGGAAGCAAAGAGCAGCCCTCACCAGACACTAAACCTGCTCATGCTTTGATCTTGCAGTCTCCAGAACTATGAGAAATAAATTTCTGTTGTTTATAAACTTCCTAGTCTGAGGCATTTTGTTATAGTAGCACAAATGGCTTGTTCATGAAGTTCAACTATTAAAGGGAAATAGTACATTCAAGACCAGGCCCAGCAAAAAAAACCCAAAGGACCAGCAAGCTCCATAAAAAAAAATGGCTAGCTGATCAGAAATACCCAAGGGACCCACAGGAGGTACTATGGCTCCCCATGCATCTCCCTGGGGTCCAGGATTTAAAGGTGTGCCTACTGATGGTGTGGCATGGTTTAGTGTCACTCTGTGAAACTATGAGCAGATGGGACCATTTGGCTGTGGATGCTGTCTGGCCACTAGATGGCCATCTTTCGACTGGGACTAGACATAAACATTCTATTCAAAGGGCCGAACTGCATGCAGTGCTGACGGCCACACAGGCCACCACCATATCTAACTCCATTCTCAGCACCTCAGGAGCCATTGCCAGCAGCTGAGCCATCTTGATGGGAAAAGGGCCACTGAGTGACTCGATTATCAAAGGACCCGCCCATTGTGGCAACAAGGACAATAGCAACAGTTTGCTGCCTGAAAGTGACATGTATGTCACTCATGTGGATGCTGGAACTACTATGGCCACCCTTGAGAAGAGCTGATGTCACGTGTTTGGATATCTCAAGGGACCTCACTGGAACCAAGAACCATCCTTGGCTGCCCCAGCAACCCAGCAACCTGCATGGAATACAACGGGCTCTCTATGCACCTGTCACCTGCAGGTGATGGAAGGATGGGAGAGCTGACTCAGACAGCCCCTGAAGACAGGACATGAAGACGGCTTGCTAGAGGGTGGTACTGTCTGACTGGGACAGTGTGGACACTGAACCCAGCACTCCACGACAAGGAAAACCCAGCCCTGAAGAACCTGTGGAGGTGGGCGGGGCAGCCTCCGGATGAGGCTGTGACTATGAGACCTCAGTGTTCCCAGCCACTCTCTCTTTTCTTCTTTAGAGAGCACATCCTGAGCCAGGAAGCAGAGAAAGAAGAAGGGACCCAGGACAAAAAGACAAGATATATCTCCAAGAGCACGCCCCAGAGCACTTATACCCCTAATTAGGTTGCACCTCCTACAGTTTGCACCACTTCCCACTAATGTCATCAAATTATTAATCTGTCAAGGGTTTTATCCACTGATGAGGTCAGAGCCCTCATGATCCAACCACTTCCTGCAAGCCCCTCCCCTGGACATTGCTGCTCTGGGCACAAAGGCTTCAACACAGGAGCCTTTGGGGACATTCCAGATCCAAACGATAACAGTACATGTATTAATTGATGTATGAAGATCAATTTTAACTCCAACATACAATGCCTGTATTGATTTAGGAAATGGTTTCCTTTTTATTTGATATAGACGGCACAAATACAACGTCAAAAGAAAAAAAATAAAAATTTGAAGCAATGTTTTCCTTAGTTAAAAAAAAAAACTCCTTTCATTCCTGACTTTCTGACATTGAGGTGGTTCTGCAGTTCTATGGGAAATGATGGCAAGGCTACCAGCCAAGCGAGCATAATTATGACCAGTTACAACAAGCACCATTTTTACTCTAATAAATTGTAAAACAATATACGACATACAATCTTGATTATTAGATTCTTGCTGTTTTTTTTTTTTTCTTTCAAACCACAGTACTTTTAAAATCACCTTTTTCAGGAATCCTCTTTGTCCCTTCATTAGAAATAACTCTCAGAGGTGAAAAAGTCCACTAGCCCATTCACATGGTATAATCCATGCGAACAAAGCAAATAGGATTTTTCTTCATGATGTGATTTTTAAGAAAACAGAGGTTTCCTGACCACAGAATCATTTCATACCCCAAAACAGACTCCCCCACAAAAAGTTAAAAACAATCCAACCTCAGTCATTGTAATTTGAAGGGGAAAGGGTATTCAAAAATTTATGTTACCTTACTCAAACAGCCATGAGAAGGCAGTGTAGTCATCCTTGCCAGGGGTGATTCAGAGGCTGAACCTACTTTGGGCACCTGAACAAACAGTGACGTGGAAGACATTGTTTGGAACTAATCTTTTAATCTTATCATGGAGGCCTCTCTTTCTCCCAAACCATTCCATTTCTCCTCTTCTTTCACCCTCCAAACAATCTCTGGCATTTGGAGTCCACAGATGGGATTCAAAAGGGAATCGTTTGCCCTGTAAGACACATTATATCATCCCAGTCATTCACACTTTAGTAAAAATTTATATAATAATTTATGAGGCTGCCAGAGGTTTGGGACAGGCCTCCATCTGAGAAAAGTGCTGAGTCCCCGCAGAGGCCATGTGTCATCCCAGGCAGATTTCTGCTTTTATCAAATCCTGGAAGCCTGGACTCCAGGCAGACACCAGCGGAAAGGGCCGCTGCTCCGCCCGCCCGCCCGCGTCGCCGGCCCGGGGACACACTGACACTCCCCTTCCGCATTCTATAAGGGCTGCAGCGGGCTTGGCACTCCCCTCCCACACCGCTCACCCAGCCGGGAGCCGCGGGCGCGGCGCAGCTGGTAAGGCCGGGCGGGTGGCGCTGCAGGTAGGTAGGTGGGTGGGTGGGCGCTGCTGCCAGCTTCCCACTCAGTCCCACCCAGGCCCACCTGTGCCCTCCCTGCCCATCGGCTCCGACACTTCCCAGCGTCGCCCACCACGGCGTCCGTTGCCCGCTGGGCTTCCCACCGTGGGGACCACACTGGGTCCCCAGCGCCACGCGGCCATCGCCCTGGGATGCCCTGCCCGAATGGCCTGAAAAGAAGGGAGGGAGGACACCCGTTTTCCCAGCCAAAATGCGCCACGGAAAGCTGAGATGGCGCTGTGTGTGAGGGTTTCCAGGCAATTCCAGGACCTGGTAGCTAGTCGCAGGCAGGGAAAGGCAGGGATCCCTTGTGATCCCAGGGAGAATTCAACTTGGCACTCAGGCTGAGCAGCCAGCAGGGTTCTTTTTGGTCTGTACTTGGGGGAAACTAAAGCTCTGAGAGTTCAGATCCAGATGGATAGATGGGCAGCCAAGCTGGAATCGCCCATCAGGACCTCCCCATGGCAGATAGCATCTCTTCTGTGAAAAGAATGGAGGACACTTGTCCCCACGCCCCTGCCCTGCCCACCTGACCCTGGACTGTGTTGGGCTTTCAAATCCTCATATCCTACACCAGCTCTGAGACTTTGGGCCCTTGACCTCTTAAACATTTGCTACTGAATCTCCAAAATGAGAATAATTATTTTAGTGATGACATCTTTGCCAGAATTTTTTTTTAATGCAGGGTAGGTTGCTATGATTTTTTTTTTCTATTAGAAATATTCTTCCGGAAAATGTAGGCAATGATTTATTGCCCAAATGAACAAGGTATTTGAAACAAAGAGACAGAAATGTATGTGTTCTCAAATGTATGTGTTCTTAGTAGGTGGGATGGACCCAGGGCTGGGGGTCAGGCCAAGACCACTGAGTGGAGCTGGGCCCCTTGTCGGGCTCACCAGTCTGCAAGGTGAGAGCAGGTTAGGACACCCCAGGTCCTGATCCTGGGATTCTCCTGAAGTCAGACTCCACTTTCATGTGCATGGGAGAGGGTTTGAGCCTCCTGGGGAAAGGAAAGATCAAAAAAAAGGGGGCGGGGGGGGGGGTGGACAAACTCCAGGTTCCAGAGTATTGAGGGGTGGTGGACACAAATTGAAGAAGATGCTAGGGAAGGAGGGTGGCCTTATTTGCTGGTGTGTGGGCTGGGAACAATGTGGGGCCTTTGTTTTGTCTTAAAGCCTTCACCATGGAGAAGCTGAGCACAGCAAACACTCTTTTTGCCTTGGACCTGTTCCTCACCCTGAGTGAAAATAATCCTACGGGAAACATCTTCATCTCTCCCTTCAGCATTTCATCTGCGATGGGCATGGTGTTTCTGGGAACCAGAGGCAATACTGCAGCACAGCTTTCCAAGGTCAGCAGAAACAAAAATGGCTTGCTCTTCCTGCCCTCTCCCAGCTAAAGTCTGTGCTGAATAGTTGCACCTTTGAGCTCTTGCAGTGTGTTTTTAAAACAACTGTGTTCAACCAGCTGTCCATGATGAAATTTAGACTCTGAGAAAAGCCCTCAAAACAGTCCATCTGCCTGCAAGCTTTTATTCATTATCTTTACTGAGCACCTATTATGTGCCAGACACTATGTTTTTGTTTTGCTAAGGCTACAGCAATGAACAAAGCCAACAACAGTCCCTGCTGGGTGGTACTTTTATACCAGGGAGTACATCTTTGACACATTTTCTGTAAGTCCTTTTACTTCACCAGAGCTAGCAGTTTCCAGTTTTTGCTTTGCTAGTACTTGTTATATAGCATCATCTTTGAGCATGAGAGTAATGAAACATGGGGAATGCACTACAGTGAAGAAGTTGCCTTTTTGTAGGGACAGGGAAAAAAACAACTGTGTGATCTTGGTATTCCCATGGCTCACCCCTGTGCCTTTCTCTGTGGGCTGGTGGCATAGTAGAAGGGCCCTGAAGCAGATGGGGAACTGGGAAGCCCAGGAGCTTGGAAGCAGGACCAAACCTCTGGTGATATGGCAGATCACTTTTTTCAGCAAGAAAAGAGGCAGGGGTACCTCTATTCCTTGCTTTTCTTATTGGACGCGGAGGGGACATTCGTGCTTGATGTCCTCTCAAGACCTAGAGAGGAGTGTAAACATGGAGGGTTTTCTAAGACACCTGCCACACATCACACTGTACCTGTTTTCACAAAGGTGTAGCCCTGGGTTGAAGTTCAATGCTTCAACTGCAGTGCTTTGATATGCATCCATGCAGATCTGAAAGCTCCACCCTTTTACAAAGCCTCTAATGCCATTACTTGCTTTTTTTTTTTTTTTTTTGCAAAGTTCTAAGGGCTCCTATTTTGAGAACTTCCAGGGACTTTATAACTTCAGCAGAGAATAGTCTTAAGGTTTTCTCTCCCCAGTTTTATTGAAACAGGTGGATCTTAGTAACAACACAAACACTGCAGATCTCAGAGAGTAATGTGGACTTTGGATGCTGAGTGGTTTTGTTCTTTGTGTCTTCAAATCGAGGAACCAGCCCAGGACTCATAAAACTATAAAGGCTTCTTGATTTCTAACTGACACATGAGAAATTAAACTTCTGCCATGATGTTAACTTTTAAAAAGTACTTTTTAAATAAGTGAATTGTGGATGCGAATAGGTTGATCAAAGGAAAAGGCCTCAATTTATAATATTTTTGTAGTACGATATAAAGGATGATTCTTATTTTCACTGTTTATTCCTGAGAACTTTCAGTAAAATACAATATAGAAACAGTAGAAACATGCCTTTTAGGACTTTCTTTGGGGGGGGGGTGAGCAGACATGTAAATATTTAATGTATCAACCACTCACATTTGTGGCACCATAATTTTAACAAAAAAAAAAGGTGTAAAAGCAGTTTTTAAATGCAATTGTTATGCCTCACCAAGTCATAAGTTTTGGATTCCCTATTTTTTTTGTTCTCCTATGACAAATTAATAAAGTATCGGGTTGGGTATCATCAATAATTGGGGATAATAAAGATAGTAATTCGATTTGATGGAAGCAAACACCAAAGAATCACTTTATAATTTCAAAACAAATGGTGGCAAAAAGAATGTTTTCTCTATTTTAGACTTTTCATTTCGATATGGTTGAGGACATTCATTCAAGATTTCAGAGCCTGAACGCGGAAATGAACAAACATGGAGCCTTCTATATTCTGAAACTTGCAAATAGGTTATATGGAGAGAAAACCTATAACTTCCTCCCTGTAAGTATTTTGTACTTTATATTCTAAAACTCCACCAGAAGGTGCAGATTTTTTTTCCAGCACAATCAAGTTGGTTTTAATATTTACTCACATTTATAAAAACAATACAGAATGAAAACACCATAAACAGCACTCCCATTAACTAACGTGGTGGTTTTTGTACTATAGCCTTTGCAATGAAGAGATCACTCTGGATGTTTGAGTAAAGCAGGAGCAAATCCCATGATTCACTTCTTAGAACAATCAGTATTCGCTTATTTATGACATTAGTCTAGCGTTTGAAAAGAATAGTTATGCTTTATGTAACACCAAAAGTGTGAGGGTCAGTGGCTCATGCCTGTAATCTCAGCTCTCTGGGAGGCTGAGGCAGCAGGATTGTTAAGTGTGAGGCCAACCTGGGCAACTTAGTGAGACACTGACTCAAAATTAAAATTTCACAAAATGATTGAGGGTGTAACTCAGTGGGAGAGCGTTTGTCTAGCACTTGTGAGACCCTGGGTGGAATCCCTAGTACTGAAAAAATATTACAAGAGTCAAACTTACTACTACCAAACTGTTCTACCCTTACAAATGGTTAAGATGGGGTTGTGTTTTTGACTACAAAAAAAAAAAAAAAAATCATAAGGGTTAGAACTTTCATGTTGCAATGAATTATAGTCTTTTAGGACAATTTCTGTTGCTTTTCAAGATTTTAGAAAACCACTTTCGGTGTGTAGTAGAAGTTATTCATGTTTTTGTTTTTTTTTCAAATAGGAGTTTTTGGCTTCAACTCAGGAAAAGTATGGTGCTGATTTGGCCAGTGTGGATTTTCAGAATGCTTATGAGGACTCCAGAAAGGCCATAAACCAGTGGGTCAAAGGTCAGACAGAAGGTGAGAGATCTGCAGCATGGAATCTGTGTTAGCTTTATTTGTTACAATAACAAATGCTGGAGAGAAAAACAGCTTGTAGAAAGAAAGCTCGTATTTTGGCTCATATTTTTGGAGGTTTCAATCCCTGGCTGATTGGCCCTGTAGCTTTGGGCCTGTGGCAGTACAGTACATCATGGTGGGGACTGTGGCAGAGGAGGTCACATGGGCAGATATTAAAAGAAAGAGGAAGAGGAAATGCGGTTGCCCCTCAGTCCCAGAGCACTTGCCTAGATTGTGCAAGACCCCAGTTTGACAAAAAAAAAAAAAAAAAAGAAGGATGGATTGAGATCCTGGCATTCCACAGGCATTCCACAATCCTTAGAGTTTTTTTTTTTTTAATAGATGTATATTTTATTTTATTTATTTATTTTTTATGTGGTGCTGAGGAGCCAGCCCAGTGCCTCATACACGCTAGGCAAGCACTCTACCACTGAGCTATAACCCCAGCCCCTACTTTGAGTTTTGAGGGGACACTCCTAATGACTTAAAGACCTTCCACTAGGCCCCACCTCTTAAGTGTTCCACCACTTCCCAACAGCAGCACAGGATTGGGACCACGCCTTCCACACATAGGCCTTTGGGGGATACTTATCCAAACTGTAGCAGAATCGTTATGTATAGGTTCTTTCCCTCCATCCACCTTCCTCATCTGCATCTTATTTCCTCTTCTTTCCACTACCTCCTAAATCCTGAACTATATACCCCATGTGTGAATTTTTCAGTGCCCATTAGCTGGGCAGCTCTCAGATGTCAGAAATCCATCAAAGACATAATTTAACAGATGCAGAACTAATGAAGAAATAGTTTCTTCCCATAAGGTTGCCCAAATTACATTTTAAAATTAAAACCAACATTAATGCAGAATAAAAGGGATAAAATGCCTGCCCAAAGTTATTTAATGCCCATAGAATACATGGAATCTGGAATCAGTATTCACAAACTACTGCCGTCATAAATATTCTTTGCCAACATCTAATCCAGTAAATCAGGTATGATGGGTGGGGACTGTGGTGGGGGTTCGGGCTCAATTTATATATCTTACTATGCCTCTCTTCTAACATACTGTGTGCCCAGGAACCCTGAGAACAGCTGTCTTATATTACAGTTGTTCTGGGCAGTGCCTGGCTCCTCCGGGTGGAGCCTTTGTTTGAGTGGACTGATTCATCTACTGTTTGGATATTTGTTAAAATCTTTTTTTTGCCAGAGTAGGCTTTTATTTGGCAGATTTGAAGAAGGAACGAGTAACCAAAAACACTTCTGTGAAGGATTTTTTTTTTTTTTACTGTAAAAATATAGCCATTCATAAAACAACACTGATTGCTTACACACAATCCAGGAAAGGAGTTTTCTTGTTTTTAGGTTTTGAGCATATTTGACTTGCTTTAACGACTTCTAAAAACAAATTATTTTTTGAGGTCCCGGAGATAGAACCCAGAGCTCATGCATGCTGATCATGTGTTAAACCACTGAGCTACACCCCCCCAGCCCCCACATTTGAATTGTTTAAAAGTGTTGGCTCCTTTGAAATGTTTTGTATGCCATCCTGGTCTGCCTTACAAGTTGGTTTATTAAAAGTAGGAACACTCCAGTCAGGCTTTCTTAACCAACACTATGTTAAAAGGAAATTAAGTACAAAGCACACGTTTGAATTGCATTTAAATTGTCAGTTCAAATTTGCAATTCCAATATAGAGCTTTCAAAAAGCTCACTTTATTTTTTCAGGGAAAATTCCAGAACTGTTGGCTCCAGGTGTGGTTGATAATATGACTAAACTCGTGCTGGTGAATGCCATCTACTTCAAGGGAAACTGGCAGGAGAAATTCATGAAAAAGTCCACAACCGATGCACCATTCAGACTGAATAAGGTCAGGTGATGAAACGGTCCCCAAATTATTCTTTTTTTGAGAGAGTGGTGAATTCATGGCCTTCCTAAGCACACATTCTCCCCCCAGCCCACAGCTACACACCCAGACCCCAAGTTACTCTACTCTAAAATAACATAGAGAACAATTTAAGTGATTTTTTTTCTTAACTATTTAGAAAGACACAAAAACAGTGAAGATGATGTATCAGAAGAAAAAATTTCCATATGGCTACATCCAGGACCTTAAGTGTCGGGTGCTGGAACTGCCTTACCAAGGCAGGGAGCTCAGCATGATTATTCTGCTGCCAGATGATATTGAGGACGATTCCACAGGTCTGAAGAAGGTAACTGGCTCCTTATAATTTGTGTTTCCTTTTGCTATAAGGATTCTTCCTGTGTTGATGTTGCATAGTAGGTACTTGTTATGTGTTCACTGGCTTTACCTGAACATTCCTGTCCACTGCTTTGCTATTTCTTTGCAAATATAACCCATCAGCTTTAAAGCCCTGGATTTATCATCATCATCATCACTGTTTTTGTTATTAATTTGCAGTGCTAGGGATCAAACTCAGGGCCCTATGCATGCTAAGCAAGCATTCTACTGTGTGCTACCTTCCTAGCCCAGAAACCCTAAGTTTAAATTTCAAGATGCCCAACTTTCAGCAAATAGTTGTGATGGGGAACATCTAGAAATTTATACTAAATATCACTTTGATTAGTGGCAACTCATGGGAAGTCTCTTGACTTAACCTTAAAGGAAATTATAGTAAGATGAGGAAAAAGATTTTAAAACCCAAACATTTTACTTTATAACTTTATCCTATTAGTATACCATCTACTTTCATCACAGTTCACATAACTCATTGATTAAAATCCTACATGATAGAGAAAATTCATGAGCCATGTTGATTTCATTATGAACTTGGCATAATGTTTTCGTTGTGTATAATTTAAAGGACAAGGCATCTCTTTCCAGAGTTAGAAATAAGCAAAATTGTGAAGATTACAGTTTTTCTTCAGTGTTCTTAGCCTACTGTGTGGTTTGCCTCTACCCAACTAAAACTTGTTATCAGGAAGGGATAATCATTTGCAAAATCAATATGTTCCTTCTTTTAGTTGTTTCCAAATCAGTCTTTTCTGATTTCAAAGTGTAAGTCTCCAGTTTCATGAAAGGAATTATCACATCACTAACACAAGGGGAATGATGATTCTATTCTAGTCTAGTAGTAGTAGCAGTAGTAGTAGTAGTAGTAGTAGTAGTAGTAGTAGTAGTAATAGTAGTAGTAGTAGTAGTAGTAGTAGTAGTAGTAGTAATGTTAATACTTAACATTATATAGCACTATCATGTGACAAGCACTTTGTAGATATCACCTCAGTGTTCAAAACAATGCTATAAAATGGGTGCAATTATTACTCCCATTTTCAATTAGGAACTAGGTCTAACACATCATCTTTTTAATTTTTACCTAGAAGCTAAAGTTATTAGAAACTACCTCAACACCTGAATTACAGATTGCCACAGGCCCAGTAGCTTTCAGAGTAAATAGTAGGAACCTTTAGATATTTTCCTTGTGCCACTTAACTAATTAGGGTAATAAAAACTGTCATGGCCTATCACAGTGATCCAGTGTGGTAGGGATTTAGTATGCCCTGAGGAGGGAAGGATGGGAGGATGGAGGAATGAATGGGATGGATGGATGGATAGATGGAGGGAGGGAGAAAGGGAGGGATAGGAAGATGGAGGAGAGTGGATGAGTGGGTTTGTAGAGGGGGTATGTGATGGATAGATGATGGCCCCAATATCCAAAGTCCTTTACTTGGACCCTTGATGACTTAGAGCATAGCTCTGTTCTGTTTCACCAATGCCAGAAAAAAACTAAATTCTCTAAATGGAATCTTTTTTTGGCACAAAATGTGAAGAAAACCTATTAGCAATCATTATTATGAACCCATTCATTTAAATAATAATTTATTACTTTACTTCCATGAAATCAATTTTACCTCTTCTTACTCTAATTCCAGATTGAGAAACAATTGACTTTGGAAAAACTGCAGGAGTGGACCAAACCTGAGAATCTGGATATCATTGAGGTCAATGTCAAATTGCCCAGGTTCAAACTGGAAGAGAGCTACATTCTCAACTCTGACCTCACCCGCCTGGGTGTGCAGGATCTCTTTAATAGTAGCAAAGCTGATCTCTCTGGCATGTCAGGAGCCAGAGATCTTTTTATATCAAAAATTGTCCACAAGTCCTTTGTGGAAGTGAATGAGGAGGGTACGGAGGCTGCGGCGGCCACAGCAGGAGTCGCCACCTTCTGCATGTTGATGCCGGAGGAAGATTTCACAGCTGACCACCCATTCCTTTTCTTTATTCGGCACAACCCCACACTTAGCATTATGTTCCTTGGCAGATTTTCTTCCCCTTAGAAGAAAGACACTTTGGAAATATAAGTTTAACTTTAGAGCTTTATTCCCTGAGATTTTGATGGTGACAAATTTCATTTAACCTTACCAATAAAGCTATTCAGAAACAAATCTTTAGTTTGTTAACTTCAGCCCTGTTGACTTTTTATATCCATGACATGTTGGCCTGGGTATCTGTTTTTTTTGTTTTGTTTTGTTTTGTTTTTTACATTGAGAAAAATCCATTAATTACTTTAAAATGCAGCAAGTTTAAGAAAAAAAAAAAGGAAATACATCAGATGGGTAGATAGATTCTTGACAAAGTAGTAATCTATGTAATTGTCATACTCTCCATGGGAAAACATGACTTTTTCAAAATCAGTCATTTCTCTATCTGCCATTAGAATAAGGCGAAAAAAAATGAAATCATTTTTATTATAAGTGAAGTAATACAGCATTATTTATAAACGTGGACCCACAATAACGGATTAGGTGTTTTTTTATGTGTCGTGACATGAAAACATGTCATTTATTTTTAGAATTTTAGAATCTATGCCAGATAGCTCCCCTGACTGCAGAAAGGAGGAATAGAAACATAGGTTTCTATTCCCATTAGACACCTCAATTAAGGACACAGGTTATGAAGACTAACTGGCCTTCCCTCATGTTCCTGTCCTTTTATTCCATAGGATGAGTGTTCTGTTATAGCCGTCTAGTGTTTAAGCTCTTCAATTAAAGGGCCACTTGGTCATAACATGCACCCCGTTTTTGTTCTCCCTATGGATGCTTTTAGTTCATGTGGGTTCACATCTAGTCAAGAAGTGGGTGTCTTATGTTCAAAGATGATGAGAGACTACAAAAAGAAAACCTAGGGAGAGAAACTACAAGCAAACTAGATGTGCAAAGTTCTTTTTGTTAATCAGCCTCTAGGGTGTTTGACAAGGTCCCTTGACTTCTGTCACATCCATTGTTATGGTGATAGACAGCTGTGTGCAGTGGGGTGGAGGGAGATGTGATGTGAACTCTGGGGTTAACACGACCCTTTATCAAGTGTGCTGCTTTGAATGAGGCCTGAACTGCTACATTTTCTTGCTGAACAAGGCTTGTGGACATGGTGAGTTAATAGTTTCCTCAGGTCCTGCAAGCCCACCAGATCCCATTCCTCTTCTTGTTTCTCCTGACATCAGACAAGTAAGGCTACACAGGGAGTTCTTGGCCTGACAACATTGATGCTGGGGGATGGGGGGCTTCACAGATTTTTTTTTAAAATGTTAGCAAATCACTTGCCAGTAAATTTTCTTTCCTTTCCTCTTCTCTTTTTTCTTCCCCCTAAAATACTTATTAATACTACCATATTCCATGTTTTCTTAGCGCTAGGGGGAAAATAGCAGTGGTTACTGTCTATTATGACTCTTCTCTCTTTGCATCCTTGCTATAATTTAGATCTGGAATATCCCAAAGGTTCATGTCTGGGCTTGGTGCCCAGGATAGTGTTCTTGGGAGGTGATTGAAACTTCAAGAGATGGGACCTAGAGGGATTATTGGAGAAATGCCCTCAAAGGGGAGAGTGGGAGCCTGTCTCTTGTTTTTTTTTTTTTTTTTCTCTCTCTCTCTTTTGCTCCCAGCTATAGGTGAATGGCTCTGTTCTGCCACACCTTGCCACTGCTGTCCAGCATCTGCTCCTTTATTGGCAGAAAAGAAATGGCTCCATCTGATCATGAACCAGAACTTCTAAAATTGAGCCAAAATAGCCTTTTCTCTTTATAAGTTGTGATCTTCAATATCTATTACAGTGACAAAAGCTGACTAACACATTCCCCATGCTAAAATCCACTCTGCAATTTTCCCCTAAATAGTGTTAATCATGTAGAAACTGAATTCCAGGGGCCCATGTAACCCTGCTCAAATCCCTCTGTTGATATATGAGGGAACAGATCCATAGACCATAAGTAAATTGTTCAAGGTTGAAATAATTTTTACATTCCAGAGCAGAGACTAGAATCCAATTCATATTTTATGTAACAAAAATCTAATTCTTAATGTGGTGAACTAGTTAATGCAGGCCCCTGGAGACAACTAAAAAGCCACCAAACAAGATAAGCATCAGCCCAAGGCCAAGGGAGAGCCAACAGGATGGTGAAGAGTTACTGGACCATGATCCAAGTGAAATTGGAAATCTAGGGGAGGGGGGGCAAAACTGGAAAGCAAGTCCACTTGCACCCTAGTGGCATTTGCAGTCTGAAAGAAATCAGTGGGAATTGAATCATGGATATTCATGTTCAAGGCTAGGTGGACAAACAGCACTGGGCTGTCAGGAATGGGAGCCCCATCTACCTTCTCTGCTTTGCAGCAGCCTCAAAGCTGTGCTCGAAGAGTATGAGTAAAATAGCTCTAATGCAGCCCAGAGGATTCCAGTACTAGAACTGCATTATATCCTTCTTGGTCTGCTCATACCCTGGGCAATGGCAGAAGCAAACAAGTCATCCTGGGCGGGGGCGAGGGTGGAATTACCCTTAAACCTGAAATTATTTTTGATTCACTTTAAATGTAATTGCACATAATCAAAGATACCCAGGTGGAGGACTCAGGGCAACCTAAACTAAAACCAGCACACACAAAAAATAGATAGTAGAAGCAACAGCAGAAAGGCTCCAAATCTCCCACACAAATTATAAAACAACTGTTTTCTAGAATCAAAATGATAAAATGATAAGGTTAAACCTTTCAGCAGATGACTGCAATGTTAAAAGAGACAATGCATATTTGAATAAATTTTAGAGTAGAACAATATAACATTTAAAAAACTTAGTAGATCAGATTTAATAGGAACTTAGATAGCTAGAGAGAAAAATGGTGAATTTTCAGGTCCAAAATTGTTCCGTTAAAATAATTAAATAACCACTTATCTTAGTGTCTTCTAGAGAGACAGATATAATGCATATAACCCCCAAAGTCAAGAGTTTGGAAAAATACAAAAGAAAGGATAAGAGACAAAAAGAGGCAGTATGGAGAAGAGTAATATGTAAAGATCTAACACTCAGAATTTTTTTCCCTAAATCTGGCAAAAGACAGCCATCCACAGAGTCTAGAAACCCTACTCAAACCCCAAGCAGAAAAACTAAAATGAGAGAAAAAGAAAATCTCCAGACACTTCCTAGTGAATCTGCAAAGATAAAAAGATCATGAAAAAAAATCAGTTGAAAGCCAGAAGAACATAAAATGATTCCTTGGAACTGCTGGAAAAAAAAAAAAAAACACCCTGCCAACCTAGAATTATTCCCTATCTGGGGAAAATATCTTTTGAGATATTTTCAGAGAGAGAAAGAGAGAAAGAAACAGTATCACCAGACTTCTCCTAAAAAAATATTCTAAAAAATATTCTTTACCTACAAGGAATGTCAGAGTTATAAGAAGAAAGTAGAGATCAAGAAACCTTTGTAAGCGTGGTAATTTTGGTGGATATTGACCAGATAAAGTTAGTAACACTGTATAAATAGTTTCAAATATACAGAATTCAAATAGGGGAAGTAAATGAAGTTAAACATTCTGAGGGCCTTGGGCTGGGAGTATAGCTCTGTCATAAACTGTGTGCTTAGCATGGACAGGGCTCTGGGTTCCATCCCCAGAACACTCACACCTGCAAAGGTTCTAGAGTCCTCACACTGTCTGAGAAGAAAATAAAGTACAACTAGATTTTGATAAGTCAAAGATGCACTCTGTGATGTCTCAGGTGGAAAGAATGGAAAAGTAATGAAAGGGCTTATGACCTCTAAACTAAATCAAAGAGAAAACAAAGAATAATAAATAATATACAATCAATTCAAAAGAAGAGGAGGAAAGCATACAGGATAGGCTTGGCAAATAGCAAGATGTTATAGGAAATTAAATATTTAAGTAATAACTTACATTAGGTAAATGTTTTCAGTAAGGACTTAAGTGTTTCTGTTAAGTGACAAAGATGGTTAGGCTAGATTTAAAAAGTATTGTACTCTGTTTACAGGAAATATATCTAAAACATAAGATTAGAGAAAGTTTGAAAGGAAAAGAATAGAAGATCTACTTAATCATAGAAACACTAACCATAAAAGTGTAGCTATGTTAATATTAAGCAAAGTAGCTTTTTCTTTCCTAGAGATATAAAAGACCTTTTGTAACAGTAAAAGGATCCTATTCACTACGCAAAAGTAGCAAATCTAAATTTGCATGCACCAAATGACACGTCTTCAAAGTGAAACAATAATAGAAAGAAATTAAAGGATAAATTAGTCTGCAATGTGAGAACAAGACAAGAGTGAATATTGAATATTGTCACTACTTTATGATGTAGTAAGATCCTAGCTAACTCAAGAATAATAAATAAAATATGTGATGATTTGAAGGGATGAACAAACCTTGATATTTTGGAATATTTTTATAGGAAATCTAAATTATTAGAATTTAAGAGTTAAGAAAGGTAGCTGGTCACAAGGTCACTTTATAGAGCTAATTTGCATTTCTACGTAACATCAAAAATTAAAAACATTTAAATACCATTTATAATAACATCAAAAATGCCTAGGAATAAATATAACAGAAAGATGTTCAGGACTCTATACAGAAAATTATAAGCACTTCTGAGGGAATATAAAGAAGATCTGAATAAATGGAGAGCTAAACCATGGTGGTGATTCAATATTTTAAATATTTCAATTTATCTATAGACTTAATACAATCCCAATCAAAAACACAACAATTTTATTTTGTGGTTTCAAATTTATTTTGTGGTCTTCTTGTGGTTCCAATAGTTAAATAACTTTGTAAAAGGCCAGGGATGTCCAAGACAATCTGGAAGAAGAATCAGGTAAGAGAACGTAATTGCATCAAGATTTATTCTAACACTGCCAAAATAACAAAGAGGGGTTTCCATGCAGGGATAGTCAGAAATGGAGTAGAACAAGGAGCCTAGGAATAGTCCCAAACAATATGCACCCAGCTTTCTGAAGAGGACCATCACTCCAGTTTGCCAAAAACTACCTACATATGCCCCTTACTCTAATGCAATTGAGTTGCCTCTCTGGATCCTTGGGTTCTGCAACTGCAGATTCAACCAACCCACAGATGGAAAATATTTTTAAATGGTGTCTGTAGTGAACATGTACAGTCCTTGTCACCATTCCCTAAACAATACAGTATAACAACTACTTATATTTGCATTTGCATTGTATCGGGTATAGGTAATTTATAGATGATGTAAAGTACACAGGAGGATAGTGTTATGTTATGCAAACTCTACACCATTTCATGTCAGGGACATGAGCAACCTCAGCTTTTGGTATCCACAAGGCATGAGAGGATGGAGAATGGTGGTAAGGGGTAGCTTTGGAACCAAGCCCCTGCAGATACCAAGGGACAACTATATTAGCAAAGGTCTCTTTTACTCTCAAAATTTAATCAGTTTGAATAATAAGTCATGTGGGCATCATATTTACAACAGATGCAGCACTCCAGAGTTGGGGTGAGTGAAGGAAGTTTTTCAGAAGTTGTTCTGGGACATTTGAGAACATGTATGCAAAAAAAAAAAAAGTTTCCCTTACAACCTCTACAAAAATTAACAACAGATGGACTGTAGACTTAATTGTGAAAGCAAAATCATAAAGTTTTAGAAAGTAATATAAGAATGAACTTGTGGAGAGAAGGGCTTCTTAACAGGACACACACATACAACATATCCAACACACATGCACAACACACATGTATTTTTTGTTAAATTTAGTCCTATGTGTTTGGACAGTTTTAATACTAAATTGGTTTAACTTACAGTTAAGAACTTCAGTTTTGCAAAATACAATTAAAAACGAAGCCACAAGCCTGGGGACAGTTGCGCAGGCCACTGCCCCAAGGAGAGGTAATGTCTAACAAGGTCTAAGAGAACCTTCCTGAGCAGGTTACAATTCCAGAGCCTTTCCCACTTTACCCTGTTATTCCTAAGCTAACACTAGAACATAAAGAAAATTAATTAATTAAAAATCAAAATGTAGTGAAAGCAATCATGCAGCTTTGTGAAGTCATAGCTGCCAAGAACTGGTTCCCGAATACCTTCAGAGTTTTTATATACCAGGAACACTACCTGATATGTCCCAAAGAAAGTTGCAGCTAATCCCAAAAAGAGGAAAGAACAGAAATTTGGTTAAACATCACAAAGTTGCTGTTTTTATTTATTCATTCATTTTTATTTATCTATTTATTTTTCAAGGTGCTTCTAAAATCATCAAAATTAAGACAAATGTTTAATTCAATTTCTGCATTGGTCTATTTCTTTTGTCAGATTACTATCCTGTCTTTAGGGCAGGGAAAGTTCCTCATATTTAATGAGGAATAACTTGGGGCCAGCCCTGGTGTGTGGTACCTGACATTTACCTTTTCACTGAATATTAACACCAATCTTATGATGTGAATTCGGCAGTCATTATTCTAAAGATGATCTCATAGCTATAAGAATAGGGACTTGTATCTCAAAGTTCTCAAGTGCAAAAATAAACAGACTTGGATCTCATCTGATCCTAGAAGCTAAACAGGGTCAGACCTGGTTAGTACTTGGATGGAAATAGGAACCTCACATCATGAGTCAGAGCCCCTGCATTTCACCATAGAATCTTGTTTGGAAGGAGGAAAAACATAATCTAAGCTATTGTAGGAGCTTTTGACTTGTCAATATTCATATTGTCCTTTCAGGGTTGTGCATCTCGGTCAATTAAAATGAAAAACCATATTTTTACAAATTCCAATAAACTTTCTCTCACCAAGGCAGATCTGGACTTGATTAAAAATAGCAGGTAAAGAGCATTTTAGTAGAACCTGCTAAATTATAAAAATGTATGGTGCTAATTCAGAAGCCCCCATTTCCAATGTCACTGCCAAGAACTGAGATCAGATGTACAAAAAATTGTACATCCGGGCCTGGGGTTTAGTCCTCAACTCTATACTCAATATAATAATAATAAAAAAAAGCAATCAAGTCAAAGAAAATAAAATATAAAAATTCAGACTAAAGAAGGAGCTGTTATGTTTCAACTTTGGAGAGACTGATGCCTCAATAACATCTACAGATTATAAAGTATAGAAACATTTCTACAACTAAACTCTCAGGGATCTAATTACATACTTTTAATACTACAGAACTGGATACCAGGAAAACTTTCTGATCTGAAATCCTAGTCAGCTGTGACAGCAGCTAAATCAATGGAGAAAGTAGTGTGGAGTGAATGAATCAGCCCAAGATGACTCAGCTCAAGGGCAACTTAAGAATATAACATCTAGGGCACAGGACAAACCATTAAAAATATATTTGTAAATAAAAATAAAAAGCTATGCTGTCGCAAGAGCAAGCGGATATTACCAAAAGTGGTTTTCAAAGACATCCTGCACCAACCCTTCCTTCATTTTGTATAGAGTGATACAACAAATTCTGTTGAGATATCACTCCAGCAGATAAATGTTTCCCTGGATATTGAAACTGTAAATATTTTATCATTGCACAGTATTTTTAAAAGGTGGTTTTTAAAGAATGAAGATGCACAGCAAGGTTTAGTTTTCTGAGCAAGATATAATACATTAGTTGAAATATTTAGGCAATCACTAAGATGTTTGTCCCCATTTTCAAGGAAATGCAGATATTTTCTTTAAAAAAAAAAATTCTAGGCTGGGCCCGGTGGTGCACACCTGTAATCCCAGCTATAGGGAGGGACGGCCAGCATCTCACTGGGGGGTTCTTCTTCCTGCTGAGGAGGATGTAAGCCACCTGAGAAATTAAAGTCTAGAATAATTAGTGAAGAACAAAAGACAAAGATTCAAAAATATATTATTAAAAGCAGAGCCCTGGAGAGGTTTAGTTCACATGGGTGCTGGAACTTGACATAGGAAAGATACCGCCAGTGGTTTATTTAAGGGGGTACATTAAAGGCAGGGATAAGGTTTCAATAGCAGAGTCTGTCTTTGGTGAGATCTTGGCAGGTCACTCCCATCTCAGGTGCTGTGTGGGACATGGAAGAACAGGGTTGGAATTCACAATGTGTCAGGGCAATTAACCAGAGGAAATGTCTATTGGTCATTCTCAGACACCAGATATTCCTATTCATCAGGCTTGATGTCTGCAATCCATGGATGGCTCTGAAACCCAGCGGCTCAGGAGGTTGAGGCAAGAAGATTGCAAGTTCAAAACCAGCCTCATTAATGGCAAGGTGTTAAGTAACACAGTGAGACTCTATCTGTAAATAAAATACAAAATAGGGCTGGGTAGACTCAGTGGTTGAGTATCCCTGATTTCAATCTCCAGTACCAAAAAAATAAAATTAAAAAATTCTATTTGTTTTTTTTAAATATACATGACAGTACAATATATTTTGACATATTTTTATACCAACATGGAGTATAACATTCTAATTGGGATCCCAGTCTTGTGGTTTAGAACATAACATTTAAGTACATATTATAATTTAATTATCCTTTCATTTTAATGGACATAATTAAATTTCATCAATGCTATGAAACCAAGAACAATTCACATTAGAAAATGTTGCCATTATGATAATGACAGCAATAGTCTAGTAATAAGAAAAACAATATAATAAGAACTAATATGAATTAAGAAGAAACATAGAAGGAAAAAAGTGAAAGTAATTCCAGGAAGAAAAATGTATAATCATTTTGATAAATAATGAAAAGACATTTGGAAACCATTTGCACCCGAATTTGCCAGGGAGTTTCTGCTAGACTCATCCTACTTAGTGGTGAAGTATTGTCAGAATCTCCCTCAAAATTAAGACCAAAACAAACTTTCCTGCTTTCACTAATGCTATAATACATTTTTTTAGATATCACAAGAAGTGAGTCAAGAAAGATAACTCAAGTATGAATATTATAAATAATAAACAAGGCTGGGTGCAATTGTAATGCACGTCTGTAATCCCAGAGGCTCAGGAGGCTGAGGCAGGAGGATCACAAGTTCAAAGCCAGCCTCAGCAAAAGGAAGGTGCTAAGCAACTCAGTGAGACCCTATCTCTAAATAAAATACAAAACAGTGCTGGGGATATGGCTACGTGGTCCAGTGCCCCTGAGTTCAATCCCTGGTACCTCCCTCAAAAAATTTGCATAACTAGTGAAAAAACTAACCAACCATCATAACCAATAAAGTAGAATAATCAGCAAGATCAAGGTAAATATTAAAAATCAATAGGTTTCTTGTTGACAATAATAGTTAATTAAAATTATATTAATCCCCTTTAACATAATAACAAAAATTTAAGATACCTAGAAATTAGTAGAGGCACAAAAGTAGGAAGAAAATTACCAAAATTTTGTGAAAAACCATAAAAGACTATCACGATCATGGACCATTATTAGAAGACAGATTCAGTGTGTAGACACCAATTCCCTCAATTAATCCATAATTCTAATGTTATCCTAATCAAAATCCCACTTTGACAGGGGATTCTATGGGCTTTTGTCAATTGGAGTTTTGATTCTAAGGCTTTTCTGGAAATGTAAATGAGTAGAACTGGGAAAAAATATTTTTGAAAATAGGAAAAAAATGAAATGAGAGAATTAGTCCTAGATTATTTAAAAACAGCCATGACTTTGTCTCAGAAACAAATTAATAAAGTAAAATGGAGAGTCAGGTAATAAATCTGCAAAAACATGGGAGTTCATTGTGTGATTAATGTGGCACCTCAAATCCAGGGAAGGATGAAGTAAGGAAATACTGGGTCAGTTGGCTGACTTCTGGGAAGAAATAGGTCTCTACTTCATACCCTGAACAAATCTTAGGTTGATTAAAAGCCTAATTTTAAAAGCCAAATTAATACTTTTAAAAGACCAAGTTATAAAAGTACTGGAATAAAATGCTGAAGGAAATACTTAAAATCCTTGAGTGATAAAGAACTCCTTAAACATGACAAAAGACGCAGGAAGTAGAAATGTAGACATAAGGTAGAAATTTACCGATTTGATTCCATTCAATTTTTTTTTCACTTACCAGTAGAAAACACTTGCACAATATATAACAAAAGCCTAGTGTCCCTGAGACATGCACCAGGAGAGATGATCACGGTGCCCAGCCATCAGTGGTAGGTTGATTGGATGACCTCTCAGCCACCTTTGTCCCTGTGGTCCTGTGATTCTATGAGGTCCAGGAAGCTCCCTGACCAGGATCCAAATGGAGAGTCCTCTATCCTCACATCCATTCAGCAGATGAAAAATGAAAACCTAATATGTGCCTCTCCTCACCCTAGATGCTAAAGATTGAAATAAGACCAAGCAATTCCTCAGGAAGGTGGCTATTTTGAAAAAGCAAATATCATAAGCAATGATAATGATAAGGTAAAAGAAGCCCAAAGTAGCAGCAGGGACATACATGTCATTCTGCAGCACAATGGAGAAGGGACTCATTTTGCCTGGGAGGTCAGCTAACCCTGGGACTCTGTTCTAAGCATTACTGTACCTTCAACAATTTTTATTCATCATTGCAATCATTCTTTTCCTAGCTAGGGATTGCCTTTATTTGACTTGATGAAAGTCATTTGGAAACACTTGGAAAGTGGTGGAAAGTCTTTAAAAACACCATCTATATTTTGATAAATGATATTTACTATAAATTAGCTCATGTTTTATATGTTACCTTCAAAACCTTTATCCACTATGGTTCACAAAATTAATAAACTCATGAATTCTGCACCCAGACCCAGAAGTGGAATTCTTCCAGCACCCTAAAGGCCAAAACATCTCTTCTAGAGACCACAAAGGAGTTTTGTCTAAGTACTATCTGAATTTTCTTAATGTTATATTTTGTGTGTACATACATGCAGGGTTTCCACAATAAGTCCATTTTGAATGACCAACTCTCCTTGTGTGGAAAGCAATGTCCTTTGAGATTGAAGTGATGGGTTTGTCTTTCATGTGTATATAAGGTCACAGAGAATTCTCACATGTTTTCTTTTTCTTGCTCTTTTTCTCTTGGATGTTAAGAAATATTTGCTGTAGATATGAGCAATCCTGCCTCTCATTCAGCAGGAAACCATTGTCTTCCTGAACAGTTCAACCACAGTTTGTTACAGTGATGAATCAAACTCTTGGGAGGGCATCTCTACTATTTTTCGGAAGAAATGAAGTAAACAAAAATCAACACTGAAATGGAAAAATACCGGTGAAGAAATGCTAAATGGCTACTTAATTTATATTGCGAAAAATCACCAGCCCAGCAATCAAGTGGGTTGATTTATAAGAAAAACAAACACCTCCTCCCCAATAGGAAGGGTGCTTATCTTCCCACCACCCTTCCTCCATCCTGGCCCCTTCCCGTTCACTTTGTCTTCAGTTCTGAGCACAATTCTTTCAAGTTCTAATCTGTAACCCTGGAGAGTTTCTGCTCTGCGGTGATCAAGGATGGTATTGATATAGATCAAACTCTAAAAGGAGGATGATATCTCATACAGTATAGTGCTTAGGTGCCAGGGAGTCTTCTAAGCTCTCTGGGAGTTTGTTTCATGCTCTCGGTCATCTGATGATTGTATAGGAGCAGTGTCTTCATTTTACAGATGATGAAACTCAGATGTTAAGCAAGTTATCAACGGTCACAAAGAGTTAGGGCTCAAACTGGAGAGCCTGGCCCCAGAGTGTTTTCTTACCCCTCGTATTGCACCCAGCATCCTGCAGAAATAGGGAGGGCGAGGAGCACTTCCTAATGTGTTCAGGATATTCTCTGGCTCACTAAGAAGTACTATATGAATATCATTGTTCAGATCCATGCATTAATATTTCTGAATATTGGAAACTGTGCTAGCTGCTAGGAAACAAGGATGTGGATAGCAGAGACTTTGCAGGAAAGGAGTCTTTTTTTTTTAATAGTTGTAAATGGACACAATACCTTTATCTTATTTATTATTTTTTAATTGTGGTGCTGAGGATCAAACCCAGGGCCTCACATGTTCTAGTCAAGCACACTACTACTGAGCTGCAACCCCAGCCCTCAAGAAGTCTTTTAACAGAGGAAAAAGACAGATTGAGTTCAGCTGCAGAAGATTCCATACATGAAAGCTGGGCTGTATTTGGAATGTATGTGGAATGTATTTGTATATGTAAACTCAAAGAGCAAGGGAAGAAGATTGTGAATGTATCAATCATAGAAGCCACATTCCCTATCTGTGAAAATAAAATGGATTTAACATTTTGTAAAGTCCCTCAAACTCTGTAGTTTTCACAAGGGTTCATGGTTCCTTTTAATGAATGAGACTCACTGGTTTATCAGAGCTTTGGTGGACTGATAAAATAAGATCATCTGGCACATTTTGGGTTCATCATCTGACCACAGTTCATTATGCTAAGTAAAAATATTACATACACCTATAAAAAAAACAGAAGCCACACAATTTTCCAGCTAGCAAAGAGACTACATTCTTCAAATGTGCAGAACTCAGGAACCTTCTGTTTGCAGGAAGCATGGTTCATACTTATGGAATGGACTGGGAGAGCTGGATTCTTCGGTTCACTGGAGAAGTATTGGCCCTAATCCAGTTGTGACATAGACATTTTCTATCTCAGGGATTTATGGCCTATTGTCAAAGATTGCTCATGGGTTATTAGTGAAGACTGCTCTATCTCTTTGACAACCAAGCACGTTGCCTAGCAACAATTTCCTTGTTGATTTCATATCTCCTCTTATCATTGTTTCTGTAATTTCAGTAAATCTATCCCTATTCTGTTCCCTCCCACACAAAATGAAGTCCCTTTACATGCCTGAATTACCAGGCAGCAGAGGAAAAGTGATAGATTTATCAGACTTAATTGTAAGATAAGAGGCTGGATGTTTCATTATTGCAGTCTCAAATTTGGTTTGAGTTTAAAACACTGAGACAAAATTCATATTGATTTTTTTAAAATGCCACCCGTGAGGCCTATGGTACAGAATGCAGTTACCCTGGGAAAAAGTAGAATGTGAAATTTCAGGATTCCAGTTCATGTGCTGTGAGTGATTTGGTCAGAACTGGATTTGCCTGGACAGCAGAGCGGTGGGGTGAGGGGTTGTCTGGTATGCTTTGAGTTTTCAACACAAAGCAACAAAGCATGGTTCTTTTTTCTAGTGGTAAAAATGCTGCAAGATACTTAACTAGCTGAAATTCAAACTTGAGGGACGCAGCACTCATTGTACCTGAAACCAGGCTCATCGAATCTAAAAAGAAACCCTGACAGCTGTTCCTGAGGATTCCAGGTCCTCCACACCCAGAGATTTTGCTTATCCTCTAATGCCTGAAATTCCATGGCTAATCTATACCCCATCATCTTAAAAACTTAATTACTCTTTAAAATAGAAATGCTTACTACAGGAATAATAATCTTTAGCTATCGTTTATATCTTAATGAACATCAATCATTTATATTTTTGTAAGAATGAAGGTTCTGAGTACAAAATTCAAGTGAGAGAAGCATCCTGAGGTCCCTGAGTTCAGGAGAAAAAGCAAAAATAATGAATTGCCAAGATCATTGTAATGTCATGTGAAGCTAATAAAAAAATAGAATAATAAAAAAAATAAAATAAAATAATGATCCCTAAGCACTAACTGTGAGAACAAAACAAAACATTGTCGTAAGGCTGGTCTTGACTTGGGAGATCCTTGTTGTACCATGACTTACACAAATACCTGAATTCGCAGATACCAGACAAGTATATTCTTCAGATGTGATTTATTTTGATGCATCCTCTTTCCTCACCAGCACTCCCACCATCATCAGTCAAAGATCTGTAAAGAATTATAGATCCTCCCCCCAAAACTTCTATTCTGGTTTATGCACATAACAGAGATCAAAGTGCACTGAACATCAACCAGCAGAACTAAAAGAATAAATACACAAACCCACAATTATAGTTAGAGAGTTTTAGTACATCGATCCTGATAAGTGATAGAACAAGCAGAGAGAAAATGAGTAAAGATATAGAAGACTTACACAATATTATCAACCAAATTGATCTAATTGATAGTTACAAAACATTGCATCCAACCATAGCAGAATGCACATTCTTCTCAAGCCACTTGGAACATTGAGCATGATAGACCAAATTTGGAGCCATAAAGCAAGCCTCAGTACATTTAAATGATAATCAATCATACAAAGTTGTTTCTCTTTCCACAATAGTAAAATTGGAAATCAATAGTAGGAATATATCTGAAAAAATCTCCATATAATTAGGAACTAAAAGAATGTACTCTAAAGTAATCCTTGAATCGGAGAGGAAATAAAAACAGAACTTAAAAAGCACTTTGAAACCAAGTTTCATTTTGAAAATGAAAAAAAATGACATTAAAATGTGTGATCTGCAGCTAGAGATTGGAGGGAAATCAATAACATCTATAAGAGAAAATAAGAGTGACATCAAATCAATGACCTAAGCTTCTATCCTAAGGAATTAGAAAAGTAGAATAAAATCAAAGTGAGCAGAAGAAAGCTGGAATGAATAAAATAGAAAACAGAGCAAAAAAGAGAAAATCAGTACAACCAAAAGCTGGTTTTCTAAGAATATAAAAAAAGTGGCAAACTCCTAGCCAGACTGATCAAGAAAAAGAGAAAGGAGATGTAAATTATAAATATCAGAAATGAGACAAAGGACACACAACAGATTCCACAGACAATGAGAATATACAATGAAAAGGTTTCCACTAATATTCAATAACTTTAATGAAATGAGTATATTTGTTGGAATATAAACACTACCAAGTCTCACCAAGATTGAGTTGCCTATCAATTAAAATAATTCAATCTATAATTAAACACCTCCCACTAAGGAAACTCTAGGTACAGATGTTTTTAAAAGTTCTATAAAAATTTAAAAATTAAATAATACTAAATCTCTACAAACTGTCTCAGAAACTTGAAAGGAACAAAACACTTCTCATAATCACATGAGGTCAGTATTGTCCTGATACCAGGACCAGACAAAGACAGTAAAAGAAAACTAGACACCAAGATAACTCATGACATTGATGCAAAAATTATTTATTAAATTTTAGCAAATCAAATTCTGCAATATACAAAAGATAATACCTCATGATCAAAAGGGGTTTATATCAAGAATGTAAGGTTAATTCAACATTCAAAAATCCATGAAAGCACAATTTATTTATTTACTTTTTGTGACATTGAGGATGGAAACTACGACCTCAGGAATGTTAGGAAAGCACTTACCACTGAGCAGTTTTTATTTTATGTTAAGATAAGTTCTTGTTAAGTTGCCCAGGCTGGCCTCCAACTTTTGATCCTCCTGCTTAAACCTCCTGGAGAGCTGGGGTCATAGGCATGTGCCATCATGCTGGGCACAATTTTTAAAATGATCAATTTAATTCTAACATGAAAATACTATGTTTATGGTCGTCTCAATATGATGATCTCAATAGATACAGAAAAACATTAAAATATTAAACATCGATTTGTAATAATACACAACCCTCAGCAAATTAGAAAAAGAAGAGGCTTTTCTCAACCTAATAAAGGACATCTATAAAAAACAAAGCAAAAGAAAATAAAAATCCCACAGCTAACATACTTAATGTTGAAAGGTTGAATAGTTTCACTCTATAACCAAGACCAAAGCAAGAATTTCTGTTCTCATGACTTTTATTCAGTATTGTATTGGAAGTTTTAACCAATGCAATGAAGCAAGAAAAAGAATTAAAGACATCCAATTTGTGCAGCAATAAATAAAATTTCCTTTATTCACAGACAACATGACCATCCATGTAGGAAATTCTAAGAAATATGCAAGAAGCTATTGAAACTAATATTTAGCAAAACTTCAATAAAGACTATAGTATGCAAAAACACCAGTTATATATCTATATATGCACAATGAACAATCAGAAACTGAAAAAAAAATTAAATCACTTGCACTAGAATTTATATGAAATACTTAGAGATCAAATTTGTTGAAATATGTGCAAGACCTGTACACTGAAAACTACAATCAGAGCTCAGAGAAAGGAAACAAACCAAAATAAAAGGTG
Organism: Spermophilus citellus; assembly: GCF_964194105.1. Taxonomy (NCBI): domain Eukaryota; kingdom Metazoa; phylum Chordata; class Mammalia; order Rodentia; family Sciuridae; genus Spermophilus; species Spermophilus citellus. The sequence continues at coordinate 23,183,877 of NC_138186.1, forward strand.
AGAAAGTAAAGTACCCATGGATCAGAAGATTCAATATTGTTAAAATGTTAATTATGCATCTATTGATGAATGCAATTCCAACCAAAATCTCAGCAGTCTTCTTTATAGAAATCTAGAAGCTCATTCTAAAATTTACATGGAAATGCAAAGGACCTAGGATAATTCTATTTAAGTAACTTAGAAAATAAGTTAAAAATTGAAAGCTTTAAACTACCTTATTTTAAGACATTTTAAAGCTCCAGTAATCAAGAACATGTGTTACTGAAATTAAGGAGATACATAGATATCTAGGAATGTGTCTATATCATACAGACATGTGGAACAGAATAGAGACTCCAGATATAGACCCACACATGTACAATGAATTACTTTAAAACAAATGTGCCAAGGCAAGTCTATGGGAAAAGTGCAATCTCTTCAACAGGTAGCCATGAGCCAATTGGACCCAAATATGCAAAAATGTGAATCTCAATGTTTATTCCTTTTATGAAATTTTAGTATTAAAAATTGACTACAAAAGAAAGCAAAGATCCAAATATTAGAGCTAAAAATATTGCTTGGTTTTTAAAAGAAAATACAAGAAAAAAACTAAGGAACATTAATTTGTCAAAGATATTTTTAATATGGCATAAAAAACAAAAGGATCAAATTTCAAATAAAAGCAGAATACATTGGGTTTTATTAAAACAAATCAAAACAAAACAAATCTCTTTGCTTTTCAAAAGCAAGCCACAGGTCAGGGCAAAATACTTGTAAGACATATATTTGACAATGGACATTTTTTTCTCATGTATAAAACATATTTCATAGTAAGAAGACAAACAACCAAAATTTGTAAGTCAAAAAGATGTAAACAGGCCCTACAACAAGGAAATGACGAACACACTAAAAAAATATTTGACATCATTAGTCATTAAAATCAATGATTAAAATGAAAAAAGGTTGACCACACAGCTGATGGAAATGTAAATTAGTGCACTACTTTGGAAAACAATTTCCTAAAATGTTAAAAATATACCTGACTGCTGGGCACAGTGGCTCATGCCTATAATCAGAAGCTTGAGAGACTGAGATAGGAGAATCATGAGTTCAAAGTCAGCCTCAGCAACTTAGTGAGGCACTTAGCAACTCAGCAGGACCCTGTCTCTAACTAAAATATAAAAAAAGGGCTAGAGATGTGACTCAGTGGTTAAGCACCTTCAGTTGGGAAATAAATAAATATTACACCTGACATATGACCCAGTCGTTTAACTTTTAGCTATTTTCCAGGAAAATAAAACATATTCCTCTACAAAGATTTGTGGATAATAGTTCATAACAGTTTTACTTGTAAGAGTAAAAAATTAAACAGAACCGGTCAGTGGGTGAAGTAAAGGAATAAACAAACTATTATATCCATACAGCGGAATAGTACTCAACAAAAAAGTTGATTATTGATACACTCAGTAACAAGGATGAGTCTCAAACTAGAATATCTTAGTCCATTTTCTGTTGTTATATCATGGCAACACACATTGGGTAATTAGTAAACAATACAAGTCTACTTGGCTCACAGTTCTGGGAGTGGGAGGTACAAGAGCATGGTGCTGGCTTCTGGTGAGGGCCTTCCTGCTGCATCCTAATATGACTAAGCTCAAGTGAGCACAGTAGACAGGAAGGATCCTGAATTTACCCTTTTATCAGGAGCCTGCTCCCACATTGACATCAATCCATTCATGAGAGCACAGCCATGGCCTCTTAAAGGCCCCACCTCTTAACACAGTTACAATGGCAGTTAAATTTCAATATGACAGCAGGGTTGTTGGTGCAGGCCTGGAATCCCAGTGTCTCTGAAGGCTGAGGCAGGAGGATCGTAAATTCAAAGCATCCTTAGCCAGTTAGTGAGGCCCTAAGCAACTTAGTGAGATCTTGTCTCAAAATGAAAAATAAAAAGGGATGGGATGTGACTCAGTGATAAAATACCCCTGGGTTCATTTCTGATGCAAAAAAAAAAAAATCATTATGAATTTTGGAAGAGACATTCAAATGATAGCACATGCTGAGTTAAAGAACACTGCCCTCCCCAAAAAGTAACATTGTATGATTTAATTACATAAAATTCAAAAAATTGCAAACCAATCTACAAAAACAGAAATGTCAGTAACTGCTTAAAGATCCGGCTGGAGAGAAGGATGGAGGGATTATAAAGGGAAATGAAGAAATTTGGGGGCTTGTAGGTAAATTCACTATCATGACTGTAACATTGATTTCTCAGGTGTATAAATAATCAAAACTCAGCAAATAGTATACATTAAACATGTGTAATTTCTTCTATGCTAATACACCTCAACAAAGCTGCTCTTACAATCTCTCTGGCTCCCTCCTTCTTTGCCATTCCACTGACACCATCCAGGTTGAGGCCTCCTCCCTATACCTCACCTCTGCTCTACATTTTTGCATTTTATGTGCGTATACATGCATATGTGTTATAGGGATCTAGCTTCACTTGACTGTAGTCACCTGGTTATAACCACAATTTTGCTTGTCAGGTGACCTTTGCATGCATCCCAGACCCTACAGGACAAACCACATCATTAAGATGGTCAGCTGAGCATGTTGTACTGGCTTCTGATGCCTGGGTTGTTTCTTATATGATGTTGGGTATTTTAATAGTTTTTGAGAAAAGTCAGGTGCATTCCAGTGGTCATGACCCGTCTTTGTCTAGCTTAGCATTCCCCCTTCCTCCTGCCTTGGGGTGCAGGGATTCCCCTGCACTGCTGCTGCCCCAAATGCGCTTCTGTCCATGAATCCTTAGTAAAGTGCTTTTAGTGCAACCCTGGATCTGTCTGCCTCTTTGTTCTCATGACATCTTCCACCTTTGGTAGCCTGTTGTCATACACCAGGACTGGGTTTTCCTGAGACACACATATATGCATGCATGTGTATATGGGTGTATCCTTGTATGTATGTGTCTATGTGCTTGCATATATTCTGTATCAGTAGTTCTTGTCCAAGGTGATTTTGCCTCCACATCCTAGGGGACTCTTGGCAGTTTCTGGACACATTCTTGGTTGTCATAATTGGGGGCAGGTGTGCCACTGACATCTAGTGGGTGGAGTTCAGGATTTTGCCACACATCCACAACACATTAGACTCTGCCTACAACAAAAAGTGATCTGACCCAAAATGTCAATAGTGCTGCAACTGAGAAACTCTTTTCTAGTGAAGCAGAACTGTTGACACCTCTTCCCTAGAATACTTGTTTCTACCATGTGTACCTCCTGACCCCCTGCTGACCCGCTAAGTCCCCTCTCAAAGGCCTGCTCCATTTGCATCTTGACCTTATTGAGAGCTATCCTCATCACATTCTTGACCCTTGGTTGCTTTATCTGGCACCTCCTTTAACACTTATAACATACTTGTTTGAGTTACCTTTGGTGTTCTTGTCTGAAAGTTGCAGAGACTGACCATAAGATCCCTGAGGACAGACCCACTTCTTATTCATCTTTGTATCTTTTTCAGATTCTGCCAATTTGACTAAAATATGAAGCATACCATGAAAAGTGCTATAATAACCCTTGTTGGTTCATTCTGATCAGGAGGGTTCTCCCAGGAGATAGTATTGATCATGCCTGTTATTACTGAATTTTCTCTCTGACATAACGTATCAACCTTTTCAATTACAATACATAAGTATTTAAAAAAATGTTTTTGAGATAGGGCATAACCTGGCCTCCAATACTTATGCTCGAGTGATCTTCCTGCCTCAGTTTCCCTGAATATCTGGGGCTACAGGGTTTTATGACATCCAACTTGAAAGGGTTTTAATTTAAGCTCCCAACCTGTGTGGGTATTTAGAGATCTTTAAGTCATCTATATTTATTGTCATGATGGCTTTTCTGAGACTCTTGATTTTAAAAGATTAAGGACCACACCTAAATTACAGAGCATAGCAATGTGCCCTAAAGATTGCTTGAGCCTTCATCTTAAGCCTGCATCTGTTCGAAATAAATAGCATTGCCCAGCCGGGGACTGTGGAGGCCCATGGCATCAACTACATTATGATGACTGTGAAATAGTCTCTATGTATCTGAGAGGGTCACTCTCTCATTGACTAAGAAAAGTCACGCCTAGAACAGTTGTCAACCTGTATTTATCTAATTGTGGTCTCTATAAGTTTTTTTCAGTTCACAGAATTATACTCATCACACTGCCTGGGAATTTTCTTCTTTCAAAAAATTCCAAACTCTTTTATGAAAGTCTTAGCAGAGACTAAGGGGAGAGAGTGACAGGTCAAGTCCCTGGTCAGAAACCTCCCAACCACACCTTGTCTCTTCCCAATTACTGTCTCACAAACGACACTTCACCCCCAAGCTAGACACCTGTGTCACCCTTTGACTCCCATGTCTGCAGATTCCCAGGTGTCTCAACGCCCACCCATCCTCACCCCATCATGAGAGATCCCATTTACTGGGCATATTCAACCCTACACTTTGGTCACAGTTCACAGTATAGAATTTTAATCTGATCAGGTTGGTATTTTTTATTTGTTCTAATTAGTTATACATGACAGAAGAATGCATTTTGACACATCATACATAAAGGGAGTATAACTTCTCATTCTTCTGGTTGTACATAATGTAAGATCACACAGGTCCTGTAGTCATATGTGTACATAGGGTATTAGTTGTCCAATTTAGTCTACTATTCTTCCTATTCCCTCTCTTCTTCTTCCCCTCTCTTCACTCCCCTCTGACTAATCCAAAGTACCTCTATTCTTCCCCAGCCCCCCATCATTGTAAATTAGAATCTGCATATCAAAGAAAACATTCAGCCTTTGGTTTTTGGGGATTGGATATTTTGCTTAACATGATATTCTCCAGCTCCATCCATTTACTAGCAAATGCCATAACTTCATTCTTCTTTAAGTAATATTCCATTGTACATATATTCTATATTTTCTTTATCCATTCATCTGTTGAAGGGCACCTAGATTGGTTCCATAGTTTAGCTATTGCCAGTTGAGCTGCTATCAGCATTGATGTGACTGTATCACTGTAGTATGCTGATTTTAAGTCCTTTAGGTATAAATGGAGGAGTGGGTCAATGGTAGTTCCATTCCAAGTTTTCTAGGGAATCTCCATACTGCTTTCCAGAGTGCTTGCACCAATTTGCAGTCCCACCAGCAATGTTTGAATGTGCCTTTCCCCCCACATCTTCGCCAAAATCTATTGTTGCTTGTATTCTTGATAATTGCCATTCTTACTGGAATGATATGAAATCTTAAGAGTAGTTCTTATTTGCATTTCTCTAATTGCTAGAGATGTTGAACTTAGATAGATGATAGATAGATAGATAGATAGATAGATAGATAGATAGATAGATTGTATTTATTCTTCCAGGAAGTGTCTGTTCAGTTCCTTTGCCCATTTGTTGATTAGGTTATTTGTCAAATACATTCACAATAGTCTCAAAAAAATAAAATACTCGGGAATCAATCTAACAAAAGAGGCAAAAGATTTCTACAATGAAAACCATAGAATACTAAAGAAAGAAATAGAAGAAGACCTTAGAAAATGGAAAGATCTCCCATGCTCTTGGATAGGCAGAATTAACATTGTCAAAATGGCCATAGTACTAAAGTGTTATACAGATTTAATGCAATTTTTTTAAAAATCCAATGACATTCTTCATAGAAATATAAAAAGCAATCATGAAATTTATTTGGAAAAATAAGAGATCCAGAAGAGCCAGAGCAATCTTAGCAAGGAGAGTGAAGCAGGAGGCATCACAAGACCAGACCCTAAACTATACTACAAAGCCCTAGTAACAAAAACAGCATAGTATTGGCACCAAAGTAGACCCGTAGAAATAGTACCCAATAGAGGACAGAGAGAAAAACCCACATAAATACAGTTATGTCATACTAGACAAAGGTGTCAAAAACATTCATTGGAGAAAAGATAGCCTCTTTAACAATGGTGCTACGAAAGCTGGAAATGTACAAATGTAGCAAAATGAAATTAAATCCCTATCACTCACCCTGCACAAAACTCAACTCAAAGTGGATCAAAGACTTTGGCACTAGAACAGAGACCCTGCATTTTATAGAAGAAAAAGAAGGCCCAAATCTTCACCAGGTTGGCTTAGGAATGGACTTCCTTAACAAGACTCCTAACGCGTAAGAAGTAAAATCAAGAATCAATAAATGGCATGGATTCAAACTAAAAAGTTTCTTCTGAGCAAATTAAACAATCAATAACGTGAAGAGAGAGCCTATAGAATGGGAGAAAACCTTTACCACATGCACCTCAGATAAAGCATTAATCTCCACGATATATAAAGAGCTCAAAAAACTTTACAGGTTGCACTTTTGACTGAAAATCTTCCAGGACTCTCTCTTACCTATGAGCCATTCTGGCATGTTTATAACCCCACATACTCATCTGCTGGGCATTTCTCTGTCTTCCCTCTCACATTACCCAGGAGCAACCCCAATCTACAGGGAAACAAAAAGATTTTTTGAATTGCTGACTTTCTTGTAGTTGTCTTTAATCGAAGTGATGAGATGGAAAGCTCTGGACACACTGTTAAGGAACTGGTTTTTCCACTCTTGATAAGACTGGGGCTGGAGTGAAAGATGAGAAACCGTGAGTGGTAGAGGAGAAATAGGCAACACTAAGATGAGAGAGGAGAGAGGTCCTCTGGGTAGTAATAATGGGTGGAGGAACCAGAGAGCAGAGTGAAGATAACTTGTGCCAAGCTGTGTTCAAACTAACTGCCTTGGACCTCCTGCTCTCCAATAGTCCTGGGCGTAGACAGAGCCTTGGATAGGTGAGGGGACTTGTATAAGGGGTCGGGCTTAATGGGGAAATCATGCTCATCAATAGAAGTTGAATTAAATGAAATTGGTGGCTAGTCTATTTTCACCTATGGTGGACAAAGATTTAGCTGTTTCCACCATCCTTTTTGATTCTAATCACCATCTTATTTAGTTATAGTATACTTTAATCGGTATTTGGAATTACCCCTTTGTATGATCATGCTAGGATTATTTATAACTGAGCAGTAAGGTCAACTTTATTTACCTTCTTGCTTTTTAGATTTTCCCTAAGTTAATAATTAACTTTGTATTTGTGCTTAATTTTCTTTGTACCTACAGTTTGCCCTATGCTTTCCAATAGTCTCTCAGTGCTGCCACGAGACTGATAACATCAGTCTTGATTAATCATCACATTAATCATCTGAGTCCACTTTTTTCAAGGAGACATCTCCTCGGAAAACCTTCATGCTCCTCTGTCCAGAATAACTGCTAAGTGTCATCCTGAGACTTCCCTTTATTATTTTTTATCCCCAGATCTACTGAAATATGGTTTTCAAATAAAATTGAACTTGTATGTATTTAAGGTATACAACATGTTTCAATATATAATACTTGAGCTAATAATTCCTGCAATAAAGCTAATCAATTGCCTCACATAGATAGTTTCACTTCTGTGTGTGGAAAAGACTTAATATCTACCCTCTTAGCAAATTTCAAGTGTACAATAGATTATTATTAACAATAGTCACATGCTCTACCTTAGATTCTTAGAACTTAATCATCTTACAGTTATAAGTTTGCACCCTTTGACTCATCTCTCCCCATCTCCCCACCCCTTAGCTCCTGAAAATTACCATTCTGCTCTGTTTCTATGAGGTTGACTTTTTTAGATTCCCTATATAAGTGAGATCATGCAGCACATTGTAGTACTTGTCTTTTGTGGCAGGATTATCTATCTCACAGAGCATAATGTCCTTCTGGTTGATCAATATTGTTGCATATGCAGTATTTCATTCTTTTTTAGGGTTGAATGATACTCCATTGTGTATATGAATACCACATTTTCTTTACCCATTCATCCATCAGTGGACTCATAGGTTGTTTCCCTGTCTTCTCTATTATAAATAATGTTTCAATTAACATGAGGGTGCAGATATCTCTTTGTGATTTCAATTTAATTTCCTTGGGATATATACCCAGAAGAGGGATTGCTGGATCATATAGTAGTCCCAGAAGAAGTTTTTTAGTATCCTCCATTCTGTTCTCCATAATGGCTACACAAAGTTACATTCCCACCAACAATGTACAAACATTCCCTTTTCTCCACTTCCTTGCCAACAATCTTTGGTTTGTTTCTCTTCCAGCTTGATTGAAGTAGGACTGATAAATAAATCCCTTTATTTTCATTCTTCAGATTCCCTCTGCTTTTCTCCTACTTGGATGTCTCCCTGAAAGAAAGTGGACCCAGATGATTAACTGATGCTCTCCATCTTGTGGAAAACAGCACTGAGTGACTATTTAAAAATCCAAAAACATTTTCTTCCTCTCAGTTGTTCTTGTCAGGTATTTAAACAAAATCTGAGTTTACAGCAACACTCTCCATGTCACTAGGTATTTAGTATTTCCTCCTACACTGATTAGAATCTCAGAGACTCCCAATTTCCTGCCTAGATATTAAAAGTCTGGTAGCCAATGTTCTGGGAAATAAGAAGAATGAAGTGGGTCAGCATTGGTATTCAGGACACATAATCATTTAATCTCTCTTGCCAAAGTTCTTCCAGATGGGGAGAGGCAACCACAGAGAAACATGGAATAGAGCGACTCTGGATTTAAGGGCTTCTCCATCAATCTTCTCACAAATGTCCTTACTTGAGCCTCCCCCTTGCATCTGCATTTCCAGAGGTACCTGGTATTGCCTGACTCTGGGATGTTAGGGGATCCCATGGGATCCAGTAGGTTGGTTCTCACTGCAGGGAAGGCAGCTTTCATGAATCAGCTGGGAACCACTCCTCTGCTCTCTGCATTTCTATTGTTCTTGTCTCCTTTCCTGTTTGTCTCACTCTTTGGTACACCTCATTCATGGAGGTTGATGTGCCTTTTTAAAAATTATATTTTGGGGCTGGGGTTGTGGCTCAGTGGTAGAGCACTTGCCTAGCATGTGCAAGGTCCTGGGTTCGATCCTCAGCACCACATAAAAACAAATAAATAAAATAAAGATATTAAAGAAAAATTATTTTTGTTTTTGTTTCCTCTCCTGTCTTATCATACTTGTGGATTCATGTGCTTTTGAATACTTTTATTTATTTATTTTCTACAGTTTTTGTGAGATTTTTGAGAACTTATTAATGCAATGCACTTATTCTGCCATTTTAACTTGAAAGTTCTATCATGGACATTTTTTTGCATCTCCAACACTCACCCATTAAAACAAAGGAGGGAAAAATGAATGCATGAATGAACATAATGAGATAATCATGGCATGGGATGAAATGGGGATTTCAGTTGACATGTTGTACTGGGAGGTGGTCGCGCTGAAATGATACTCTGACATCTCACTTCTTCTGCAATCCATTCAAAGCAAATCTGCAGGACAGTTCTCCAAGTGGCCTTGGGATGACTCAGTTTCCCCAATTTATCACATACAGTTCTCAAGAATACTTCTAGAACTTGCTGGCAATGAAATGTTCTGAGACCCAGGCTCGGTTCCATTCTCCTGCTGCAAACAGGTTCTCTGTCGGTGCTTCAGCCCGGGAGTCTAACTCAGTGTGGGCTGCTTTCCAGGCCCCCTCAGCTGTGGGACAAACTCCATCTATCTCAATGGACCCTAGGCTTCTATTGTCCCTACTGCCCATTTGTAAGTAATAAATCCACATCATGTAACTTTATGTCACCACTGGTCGCAGATGAGTAGGTAACCAGTTCACAGTGAACCAGCCTTATAAAATTGGCACAGTGAATAGGGTCAGGTCCAGTAGAACCCTGGCTTCCTGACAAAGTGGGAATAGCAGTACCCCTAGTGCCTAGCCCAGGGCAGAGACATCAGCCCAGGGGTGCTGAGGCTGAATATGAAGTTTGCAGGTTTCTTTAGGGGGACGGAGGAGTGATAATTGGGACATAGGTCACCCCTTCTCCACATAGAAATGTGAACAATCTGGTTCCGTGGACTGATGTAGAGAAAAAGGGATTCAGAAACAACAGGAGTGTAGTGCCTGACCCCTGGTGTTGGGAATGTATAGGATCACTCATTCATGAGGCCAGAGAGCTCCCCGGAAATGTGTAGCTAGTGAACCCTGAGGCATCTTGGAACAGGAAATAGGTCCTCAGTCTCTGAGTCATCTGAGAGGGAACCAACACTTGCAGTGCAAGCCTTCAAAGAAAGGGAGACAGGATCTTAGGGAAAGTTATGAGCGAAATCCAGGAGGAGACATGTTGCCTTACTATCTGGGATAGTTGATGATTGTTGATGAAACATTTGCTGTCCCAAAAGGAATGACATAATTCCAGGTGGAACCAAGGTCTCTAGGCCCCCACTGTAGTCCCTTGGCCCTATACTCCTGTCGACATATAAGGAGAGAAAGGGGGGTAATTAAACTGAGCCCAGGAAGTTTTAGGCCATATGTGGTGACCCACAGTGTTTATCTTATTATTTGTGATGGTGCCCTTCAAACCCACTGGGTGCTGGTGACCATGATGCCCTCCACTGAGTACATTTTGTAAGGGTCAGGCGAAACGTCGGAGAAAGAGACCACGAGACTAGCTTCATGCAATGGCAAGGGGGATTTATTGGATCCATTCCAGCGCGCTGGGACTCTGTGCTCACTCAAGAAGGGAGAGCAGCCCAGAGCCCAGAGCAGAGGTCAAGCAGAGCTTAAGTACACTTTTTGGAGAGGGTGGGGGGCTTTGCATACATCAGAACAAATCATCATGAGGCGTGGGAAAATTGAACAACAACTCTGATACATGATTAGTCCATTCATTGGCGGGAACAGGCTGGGCAGGGGTGATTGGTCACTTCTAAACTGGGTACACATTCAAACTGATTGGTTCGGGCCCTGTGACGAACTGCACAGGGCCCTAGGCTGAATGGCCAGTAGGGCGTTGTCTTAACTATCTCAGGAATCTGGGTGTAACAGAGGAACTTAATAGTACCTAATCTTTTACATTTCAATTCAAGGTTTCCAGCTTAGAAACTTTACCCTTTCAATTTCAGGCACTGACATTTTGGCTGGTTGTGGCACAGAATATCAACTCCATCTTTCAAAAATTGGATTCATAAACATGGGGCATATCTACTCCTGCCTGCCACCTAAGCTACCCCAACCCCAATGGGTTACTCAGCAAAATCAGTGGTCCTGATAAGTAGAGAATAGAACATTTTTGCTAACTCAGACAAAAATCTTACAAACCACCCTGTTGCAATGTGACAGCCAACTTTGGCTGGCCGAAAAAGCCTTCAGGGCATGGAGATGAACAATGGACAGTTGAAGACCTTCTGCCAAGGTCATGTGGGTGAGAAGCCAAAGAAACATCCCAGATACTGTCAAGCAAAAATTGTTGGTCCTTGGCAGCACCCACTGATAAAAAAGAGGCTGTCCTCATTTGGTACCAGAGTTAGGATGTATACCCACCCTGGTGTTCTTTTGGCTCCCTTAGTCAAGGTGGCCCACAAAGTCTCCAACTTTGAATAGGGCCCTTTAGAGGGTACCAGATACTCTCTCTCTGTGTGTGTGTGTGTGTGTGTGTGTATGTGGTGTGTGTGTGTGTGTGTGTGTGTGTGTGTGTGTGTGTGTCTGTTGCTAAGGATCAAACCCAGGCTCCAGGCATGCTAGTCAAGAATACCACCACTGAGCTCCATCCCCAGCCTGAATGGGGCCATTTACAACAGCAGATCTTAGAAGTCATTTAACAAGTGGTGGCCCAAGCACTGCCTTTAAAACACTTGGTGCCTGCTAACCTGATGGAATCACAGATATCCTAACGCAGTCTCTGGCAATGGGAAACTGCCCCTGGGATGTACTAGCTTCTCAGATTTTGGATAGGTAAGTTGGTTGAAGCAGCCATTAGATGCATCTTGCTTGCTATTAGGCACCAGTGGGGACCGAGCATCTTTTGGCTGGAACATCATGTGTTATGCTGCCGTCTGACTGCTTGGACTCACTTGGGAGCTTATAAACCCCACCTATAAAATTAGACAGGCTCCACAGAGCTCAACTGTTAAAGGGAAATAGTACTTTCAAGATCAGGCCCAGCAAGGACTACAAGGGACCAGCTGGTTCAACGAACAAATGGCTGGTTTGCCAGAAGGGACCAAGAACCCACAGGTTTCAGAGATACACCTACTTATGGTGTAACATGGCTTACTGACAGCTCCGTAAAAGCAGATGGGGTCCACCAGGCTGGAGCTGCCATTTGCTGCCATTTTGACCGAGACTGGACAAGGACATTTAACTCCATGAGCCAAACTGCATGTGGTGCTGACAGCCACACGGGCCACCTCCACCACCACATCTAGTCCATTCTCACCAAGCCATCTAGTCAGGAAAATAGCTACTGAGTGACTGGACTATCAAAAGACTCTCAGTGTTGGGTCAGACTCTGGCAACAGCTTCCTCCCTAAAAGGTACACATACAGGTGACTCATGTGATGGCAGGACTGTTATGACCACTAGCAAAATGAACTTACAGCATGTGTTTGAATATCTCAAGGGAACTTACTGGAACCCAGATCCCCCTTCAATGCACAAGCAAACCAGCAATGTGTGTACTCTCCTGGAATATGATGGCCTCTCCCTGCACCCTGCCGTCTGCAGAGGGATGGAGTTATTGAAGGATGAAACAGGAAACCTGCACAGCAACTGAAGAACTAAAATCCCAACCTCAACATTCCCCTTCACTCTTTCTTTTTTTCCCTTTAGTATGTACATCCTGGGAGTGGTTTATGGTTCAGGCCACCACAGTGACTCAGACAGGGTTCCCTGCTTCTAATCCTGGATGCCTTCCCTCTATGGGATCACTCCAAGTGTGAGATAGGACCATGGAATGCTGGGTGCTACAATCCCTCTAGTGTCACCAGGGACCTGATCCTTCCAGCTGGGTGAGCCATCTTATCAGCCGTGTCAGATATGTATGGAATGTGATGTCCCTTCCTGGACTGGATGATTGGGTCTGAAAAGTCTCAGTCAAGCATCAAAGACAACGGGTACCACAGAGGTAGTAGACTTGGGACAGCAACAGAGAGACTTAGTGGCTACACCAGCTTCAACTGAGCCCAACACTTTCCTACCTGGGACCCTGGAAGGGGTAGGGGTGGAGCACTAACCCATCTCTTCTTTTTCCACAAGCACTACGTAGGAGCAGAGGTCTGCACTTACAACATCTATGCTATGTCCTCCCAAGCTGTGGCCACTGCAGCTAGCCTGACAAAGCACTGGCTCTGTCATTCTGGACCTTGCTTTGTCACTAACCAGAACAACTTTCTTGTCCTATCAGTGGCTAGCTGCACCCACATTCCTGATGCCCAGAACCTGAGCCCTGGCATAGTTGATGCCAGAAGGGAGCCAAAGGGGCCCCTGTACTAATGGATTCTGTGGCCAAACGTCAAGAACACAACTAATAAAAACCTTGGTGGGCTGGTACTTTGGCACACAGGGTTCCTTTGATTACATGGATGAGAGGTGTCCTGGTGGCAATGAAGGAAACAAGGACTGGACTATTGCTAGCCCTGTGTATTGAGACTTCGGGAGCAAAGTTGTATGGGATAAAATGAGCCCATGCAATCGGGCCATGTGAGAACCTCTGCAGGTCAACACCAACACCTCCATATCCAGAACTATAAAATGGGGGAGGGAGGTGCCATGTATTCAAGGGCTTCATGTTTCCTTGTGGATGGTCTAGAGGTAACTAAGGGCTCCATCATTCTCTTTGGGTGGCCTAGGGCCCCCCACGTATGGGATACACAATGTCATGTCTGGATCATTGGTGGCTGGCACCCTGCATGTTTGGCATCCTGGGGGTACTCCCTAGATATCACCCTTGGAAAGTGAAGCACATTGGGGCATCAGCTTATCATCAACAGGCCTTCCTTGTGGGAGGTGTAACTGACTCTGGGTTTATGTCCTTTATGAGACCTTTGGTACCAAACATTGGAGGTAGTGCCCATGAAAAGATAAAGAAAAAAGAAACCTACCTCTGACCATGGAAGATATTCCTCCTCCCCATTCACTGCCTGGCGGTCAAGCAGACATCCCTCAACTCCCTCAGGAAGATTGTTTTAGACAAAAGAATTGCTCTAGACTTCTTTTTTTTTCTTAGTATTTATGCTGTATTATCATATCTTGAGTATTTTTAATTAATTTTTTATTATATATAATAGCAGAATGCATTACAATTCTTATTACACATATAGAGCACAATTTTTCATATCTCTGGTTGTATACAGAGTATATTCACACCATTTCGTGACTTCATTCATGTACTTTGGTTAATAATGTCCATCACATTCCACCATCATTTCTTTTTTTTTTTTTTTACATTTTCTTTTTTTTTTATTGGTTGTTCAAAACATTACATAGTTCTTGATATATCATATTTCACACTTTGATTCAAGTGGGTTATGAACTCCCCTTTTTACCCTGTATACAGATTGCAGAGTCACATCAGTTACACTTCCACTGATTTACATCTAGACTTCTTTTGTCCAATTGGAATAGTGCATGCTGTTGTTAACATCTTCTGCTACACCTGGATTAATACCACAGGTGTCATAGAAATATAAGATAGAGCAGACAAGTTAATCAGCTTTCCACTGCTATGACAAACATACCTAAGAAAATAAACTTAACAAGTAAAGAGATTTATTTGGGCTCAAAATTTCAGAGGTTTCAGTACATGGTCACTTGGCTCTGTGGTGGCATAGTATATCATGGTGGGAGTGCATGGCAGAGGAGGCAAGAGAAACAGAGAGAGGAGAGACTGTGGTCTCAATATTCCCTTCAAGAGCACCACTCCCAAAGACCTAACTTTCTCCCGCTAAGCCCCACATCCTAAAGGTTCTACCATCTTTAAATAGTGCCAAAAGCTGATGAGCAAACCTTCAAAATATGGGCATTTGGGGAACATTTTGGATTTAAACTATAACAGTGGGGCAACCTGAAGTATCCTTCTTGATCTTTAACAACTTCTTACCTAGATTTTTGGGATCCTGGGTGGGGTCACCACCTGCTTGTGGTAGCGGTCTCCCTGGGACAAGTAAAAGGTACTCTGGCTTTGTTTCAATGAGGGCGCACTGAGATTGTGTCACTCAAGGGGTATATTGGTCTGAGAAGACAAGCTTCTACCTTCAGATTTGGAAGTAAAATGGCATACAACATGGATTCCCTTTGCTAAATAGGGTAATAAAACTGGGGGTGGACTGCAGGACTGTTTCTCGGGTAGCCTTGAACAGTTCTCTCTTTCTTGCTTATTCTAAAAAACAAACATAGGACACTTGGAGTGAAACATCCCAAGGTGGGAGGGATTATCTTCTCTTCAGAAACACAAAGTCCGGCGGTGCTTTAGCTCAGTGTGCCATTGTGCCTTGGTGTGTAAAACCCAGGTCATCTGCTTTCTGGGATCTCTCAGCTGTGGTACAGTTGAAACTTGCACAGTTGCAGCTCCTTCCACTCTGGGCAGCTTTCCTGAGCCCTGGAGGACTAACTTCCAATGGATCCTAGGCTTCTGTTGTCACTCGCTGCCTATCTGTAAGCAATAAATCCACTTAATGTTACTTGTTCCATTTGAGTGTGTTTTATCTCACTGGATTCAGACCCATGGGTAACCAGCGCACAGTAAAACTACGTTGCAAAACCTTTCTGGATTTTTCTCTAGTGGACATGTATAGAAACCTTGAGAGGACTGAACTGAAGATCATGGGAGTTTAAAGTGCATAGAGTCGTTAGAGGAACCAATGATTTCCTAATACCTGCTTAGGAAAGAAGCCGTTCCTCACACTGACGTCTCTCTATCCACAACTTGCTATTTCAGGTGCTTTATTTGTGTTTGCAGGCAAAGTATTAGCAGTTGATTAGATTATGGCTTGGTTTTTATTTTTTAAATGAGTTATACCAATATAGGTAAAAGTAATGATCCAATATACTTTTTGTGTAAATATCTATAATCTTTTTATCTTTGTTTTTCTACCATGGTCAAGTTACTGTCACATGGTAGAAATTGGATTAAATGACTCAGAAGTTCCTTTCTTATCCTGTGATACTATGGGGGACAGCACTTGATTATCTACAAGTGATCTGATCTTAGCGATGATTCAGAGTGTTGTTTGAACAACACAAGTGGAAAGACCCTCAGAAGTAAAATATAGAATGAGTGTTTGGGCCACCTGACGTGGCAAGTTGTCAGAACCATTACATCTGAATGGATGCCTGCACAGCAAAATAATGCTGGCCACTTCTAAAAATATCCATGACCCAGAGAGAAATATGTTCGCTTTGACCAGAAAGAGCTATTACATACAGCGCTTTCAAGATCTGTACTGAAGCACTTTCTATGTGCCAGGTACTTTTTTTTAATCATTATTTTTGGCTCTTCTCTAGCCTTAGGTATCATTAGCTTAATTTTACAAAAGAAGAAACAGAGGTTCAGAATGTAGATGAAATGAGCTGAAATTGACTGGTTTGACTGCAAGGCCCATATGCTCACCTGCTTTCTTCTGTACATCTTTGTGACCAATTGTGGTATCAGGGAATGGAATAAGGATGGATAGACAGGTTCTGAGGGAGGAGGACAGGTGTAAGTGAGGAGCAGCAGCCAACCCTGGCTGCCTTTGATGGTGATCTCAAAAAAAAAAAAAAAATGGGAATAGAAAGATGTTCCCGTTGGACTTAAGTCACAGGCCAGCCATGGGCTTTGTTTGTGAGCTGTGAACATTTTGAGCACATGAGTGGAGTGGACTGACGTTGCTGCTCTGCCTGGACTGTGCATGTATGTGTCCTTTTCGCTCGCTCTGCCTTTTGATCTCACACAGAACCTGAGATGGGTGTGACTTGCCAAGATGTCAATCAATCTACTGAGCATATGACATCACAGAGCTAGTCTCAACCCCCTGGAACTGGACCCTTCAACTGATTTGGAAAGAACATTCCATCAAACCTCTCTTTGTGTACCCTCTCTATTTAAGAATAAAGAATTCAGGTGGCTCTCTTTCCAACGAACCCCTAAAGTTGAGAGCAGACCCAGATTTTGGACAGTTATTTTTATGTGCTTGCGTGCTTTCTTCGCCGTTTTCTCGGTCATGGATGTAGTCAGATTTTGTGAACCCAGCATACGTTGCCAGCTCAGTTAGATGGCAATAGTGTTCGTCATTTTTTTTCTGTTGCTTCAACAAAATACCTGAGATTGGGTAACATGAAGAAAAGAGATTTACTTAGCTCACAGCTCTGGAGATTCAAGAGCATGGTGTCAGCATCAAGTCCACTCTAGTGAGGACCTTTTGGCTCCATCCCATCATGGTGGATGCTCCCATGGTGGTAGAATATGTGAGAGGGAGAGATCAATATGGCAAAACAGGGAGCCTGAGAGATTCAGGGGTCAGATTCACTCATTTTATAATGACTGACTCTCACAGGAACCAATGAGAGGCCCTCAAGGACTACACTGATCTCTTCTGAGGTCCATACACCTGATGCCTAATCACTTCCCACGAGGCTCCATCTCTTCCAGGTTCCATTACCTCACCACCACTCCCACGCTGGGGACCAAGCTCCCAGCACTTGAATCTTTTAGTTGCATAAACTAGATCTCCAATAAACAAAGATGCACCAAAGCATGTGAATGCTCAAGTACTGCCCTCTGCTCTGCCCTCCACTCGTTCTGATGGAGCCAAGGACTTAACCACAGACTCCTCTCTTAGCTAGAACCCACCTATCCCAGCTCTGACCCCCACCGTGGCCCTAGCCAACAGTCAATGAGAACTACTGATGCCAGTAATTGAAACCCAATTTAAAGTGGATTAAGAGGAAATAAGGAGGAATTATTGGAAACTTCAATCCACAACAGAAATGGTGGGGGTGCAGCCAGCCAGTCGGTCTCAGAAATTTCTGACACTATGGTCCAGTGCCCCAGGGCTGCTTTCTCCTCTTGGCTGTTTCTTTCCCCTGTATCAGGCTGGTTTCCTCATCTGGATTTCTTCATCCAGCGGAAAACACGTTTTCAAAATTTCTGAGCATCCTGACCAAAGAAGCTTCAGACATCTAGGGTTTGCCACCTCTCCTGATTGCATCAAGAGGCCAGATGGAGCGAATATCTAGGGCACCTAGGTTTGTGCATGTCCCAGAATGGTCACACTGTGAGTAAATCACCCAACAATGCATCTCTGAAAACCTATCCCTCTAGCTAAGCAGCACAGGACTGTGATAAGGTGGGCTTTGGACATACGGACAGCAGAGTTAAGTAAGAGTCTTCTCAGCAGAGGGAAACGGAGCCTTAACATGTCTTTGACATTTCCTTCTAGGACAAGACTTGGGAGGAGGAAAAAAAGAGGGAGATCTGAGGGGACTGGATTTGGTCTCTTGAGGTGAGATTTTTGGCTGGTGGTAGAGGTGGCATAAGGGAAATAAAGGTGAGTTCTGTTCTTTCCTCCTCCTCACCCTTTAAAATGCCTAGGGCTGCCCTGAAAATGTTCTGGAACTTTAAAAAGTTGAGCTAGACCTTGTGGAATCTGTGGCTTCCTTCTATACAAAAAGAACAAAAATCCCTATGAAGCATCTGAGAAGGAGAGGGAATGGTAGGGGGAGGTGTCTGCTATTTTGGTGTTATCTGTCTGTTACTGAACCCTGATCAATTTCCTTGACATTGTGACACCAAAGAGTGTTACAATAATATGGAAGATTGTTTCTTAACATTTTGCAGGCAGAAAAATCTCTGGAGACCTTGTTGAAACACAGGTTCCTGGGCTCCATGCCTTAGAAATTCTGATTGTGTGGGTCCGGGTTGGGGCCTCACGTTGTGCATTTTTCATGGGCTCCTGCATACTGCTGATGCTCTTAGTCTGGGACCCCCACCTTGTCCAGCAATGGCTGAGAAGACAGAGCTGATTGTCCTGCCTAGTCTTAGAAGATTTGTTGAGGTCAGACAATATCCCCAGTTCAACCACAGATTGGGAAAACTTCTGCAATGATTTCATAAGCTTGATGTTTGAAGCCTTCTCTAATCTCTCTTCAGTCTTCATTAAGTGACAATCCACAGGATAGAAAAAAAAAACTAGGAGGGAGGTTCCTGAGATAACCTTGCCTGATATTTCATGATTTCAAGTTTGGCTGTTTTCTCTGAATATCCTATATTCCTTAAATCCAGCTTCTCAATTGAGCCTGTTTTTTATTTATAAGAATGGGCAGGCAGGGTGAGAAAACAAGCAATAAAATATCATTCTAGGTCCCCCAACAAGGGTAACACAGCCCCAGCAACAGATGGCAGTGACTCCATCCACATAAGTGGCCATCCAGGGCTGCTTTCCCCCAAAGGAAGAAGGAGCCAAGATTGGAGGGAGAAAAGAGAGACATGGAGAGAGGGAGGTGAGGACACATCACTTTTCCACTGCTGCTCACTCCATTCCTGTTGGAAGGAAAAAATTCCAAGTCCCGCGGCATCTGGCTTCTGACGGTTGCCGATATTTCAGAATGCCTTCATGCGTAGTCGAAAAAATAATAATGCCTTACCTTTTCATAGCATTTGACAGGTGTTAAAGTATGTTTCCCTGTTTTAATCTTACTTGATTTACCTAAGAAACTTCCAATATAAAAGTAGTCTTAGCAAAAATGAATGAATTAATTAATAAAATGGGGACCTAACAGCTATTATCTCTGTTTAAAGTTGAGAAAATTGAGGCACCAATGAGAGATTTATTGGACACAGAACAAGGACCTGGTCTGAAAATCTAGTTGTCCCAACATGAAATATTGTTGAATGGGTGCTGGGGTTGTGGCTCAGTGGTAGAGCGTTTCCTATCATGTGTGAGGCATTGGGTTTGATTCTCAGCACAGCATACAAATAAGTACAATAAAGGCCCACTGACAACTAAAAAATATTCTAAAAAAAATGTTGGATGGATATAAAAAAATGTACATTTTAGTTTGATGACTCATCAACAAAATGGGAAGTTTCTTTTAAGTAGCTATTATCATGTAGATAAACTGCATGAGTTTTTAGAGATTATTGTAATCTGTGCTTCCATAAGAGATAAGCAAACTGAAGGCTAAATTAGAGACTAATGTGTTGGTTCCAGAAGTGGTCTGCAATCTGTTTCATGACTTATGGCATTAAGCATGTTCTGTTTTCAAACTGTTTCGTTGAAGAAACAGTAACATTAAATTTGTAATCAGGTTGTTGCTTAAGTGCAAAAAATATTGCATGAGAAATGTGGATCCTCTTTTTAGTGCAGAAGTAGAAAATTCGTATCGTATCCTAAACTATACCAGTTATTCCAGTCTGCAATCCAGACCATGGAAAAGGATCTCAACACATGACCAATGTGTTGTCTGAGCCAGGGAAGTTCATGCACTATCTGAGATAGGGTACATCTATTTGTGAAGATTACCATCCTTTCCAGCAAGGAGAGGCAACTGAACAAATGTTCATGAAAACCTAACTAGAAGCCAGACATTGTGGTGTTCACATGACTACAGATCCAATTGCCCTCAGGAAGCTTAGTCCAGAGTTCAAAAGTCAGAATCCATGCAATTTTAGCTGTCAGGTATGATGTAAGTGGAGAAAGCAGCTATTTTTTTCTAACTGGACGAGTTAGTGAACACTTCATATTTTTTATAATTATTGGGGCAGAATTTCAAAAATGGAGAATGGGAAAAAAAGTATGGTTCCAACTCAAACATATTGTGCTTCAGAACAAAGTTGAGGGCTTGTAAGGATGGCACTTGTGTGACTTCCATGCAAAGTGAAGCAATAGCAGATTCAGAACTTTGCAGGTCGTTCAACCAGATGGCCATGCCCTCCTCAGAGCCAGCTTTAATTAGAGCACCACCAATGAGTGATCAGAGCCTCCCACCCTGTGTGTGCCTTTGTGACTCTAGTTTCCCATATTCATGCAGCGGGATGAGATCTCCATGGTAGCGGCAAAGAATAGACCTTCCGTCCTCACTGCACTTGTCCAACCACCTGTGACAGTGAGGAGGTGATGAGGCAGGTAGAGGATGTGAAAGCTGCAGAATGAAATCCACATATTTTATTACTCGGTAAGGAATCAAGTAAGAAAGACGGTTACTTTTTTCAGTAGGCTGAAAGTTAATCAAAATAGGTAAGAGGCACAGAGCAACTTGCCCAAATATCTTTCTCTGCCCTAGAATGCAGCCAGCCCACTTGGTGACTTTATGTCTTAGAAAAAGATGCCCCTCCCTCTGGATGTCACCCTGCATGTCATTGGCCCTCAGCCAGACACACCTTGCATGGCCTCAGCAAGACACTCAGCAGCAAGTTCCTCACTTAGGTAGCCATTTCAGGTGTGGACCACTTAATACCAGCAGCTGCCCTCAGAAGGGGCCAAGAAATGAAAGGGGTTGGGAGAAGGGAGGTGGTGCAGGGCTCTGGATAAGACTCAAGGCTTATAAGACATCAGATTTTTGGATCAAAGAAAGAAAAGATAAATAACTAATATGAGTATTTTGCAATTTTAGCCTGGACCTGAGAACAGCCTGTTTGTCATTGAAAACTTCTTAAGGTATTGATGGCAGGTCACATCGTATAGTGTGGTCTCTTGAGAATCAGCATTAACCAGGGACTTATTAGAAGAGAGGCTGAAATAGAAATCCTGGGATGTTTACAAGCCCTCCAGGTGATCCTGAAACATATGAGTCTGAGAACCACTTGGCAATGTGGCTGAGCAGATAAGTTTTGTGGGTTTCAGACCTAGTTCCGTCATCTCTATATGTGACTTGACTGTCCTAAGTCCTAAGGTCCTCTTCAAATATATAAAATAGGCACAGTGGCAGTACTGGTTTGTATGGTCATTTTAAAAATTATCATATATGGAAAACATTTGAATGGTGCCCAGCATACAACAGGCATTGTGAGTGTTTGCAGTTATCAATGCCCGTTAAGATCAAGTGTGCTTGAAGACGGCATTCTTCTCTGTTCCCAGGCAAGCCTCCCCTGTTCAACCTGGCCCCTCAGAGAAGGAAATTAGAGAGGATGCAGACTGACTTCTAAAGAAAGCACAGAGGGAGAGGGCAATGTCCAACCTCAGCTACCTAGGCCCTGGAATATTGCTCATAGTCATAGAGCAACAATCCTGGGTCGGTAGAGTGTTTACTGGGCCAAGGGCACGTGGAATGGGAGCTTGTCTCAGCCTGAGTGGACAGAGAAGGCTTCCCTAGAAAAGTGGTATTTGAGCTGACATTGGAAGAATGAGTAACTCTTTCAACTCTATGTGCCAGGCATTATCCTAAACAACAATGTAATCATGTAATTCCCATTGTAATTGAGTAATATTTGGGTACCCTTTTTACAGATGAGGAAGGTGAGAAACAAAGATGGTAAGCTGGTCCTATCTCACATAGCGGAGAAGTGGCCCAGAGAGGATTTGAAGCCAAGCCAACTTGCTCATGGGCCCACACTCCTCATCAGGCCATAGAACTGACAAAACCATGTGGGTGGGAAACTGAGGACAGGGAGGGCAGGGGAGAGGTGCCAGGTTCCCCACTCCTCTTAGTAAATATGGTTCTTATGATTTTCATTGTGTGATACCTAATATGGATGACGAGGCTGGAGCTGTGCAGAACACGAGCTCTGTGGCCCCCTAGTGGCTTTGTACACAGCCATTAAGTCATAGGTGAGGAGACTAATTCAGAATATGGAAAATCATGTGATATGGCAAGAAAGAGCAAGCTATGACACAGATGATATAGGATGGATGTAAGAATGTACATTTTAATTCAATGCCTCATCAACAAAATAGAAATTTTTGTAAACACACACATTGAAAAAATACCCACAGGATGTAACTAAGTGTTTACAGTGGTATACTGAGAAGAAATGTTCAAGTTGTTTTTTTTGTGTGAGGGGGGATTTTTTTCCTTTTTCTCATCCCTCTCATGCCTTTTTGCAATGATCATATATTGCTTTAGTAATCAGACAGATAAGCTCTATTTTAAAACTGCTACTAATCTGTCAGGTTACCTAATTGCAAATATTGAAGCTCAGTCTTGGCCATGTGGGACCTTGCCAAGATAGGATTTCACTATGGGTTCAGTCAAGTCTGACTCCTAGTGGACAGAATGTCAAGGACTAAATTCTTTGTTAAAGTGTATCTCAATGAAAGTTTATCCATTCATTCTGTCACTCAACAAACATGTGCTTGTCATATCCTACATGCCAAGCATCATAAAAATATAAATTTAAGATGGAGCCTGTTTGGGAAGAGGGCTTCTCTCTACTTTTGCTGTTTTCTTGTTTCAGTAAGAAAACATTCACTGTGCTTCTCAGTTACTGTTGTTTCTAGGCTGCCATTGAAGGTGGGGTATGTTCTCTGATTGCAATTAGTAGTCCAGAAGCCACTGATTTGCATGTCCTGCTTACATCTGGTCACTTTACTGGACTAGGTTATTAGTTGTTTGGATTATTCTCTCTGGTTCTCAAGCTATGCAATCTTGCAGAATTCTTTTTTTTTTTCTAAAAGATAGTTTTATTTCTTAGCTCAGAGACCTGATAACACTGGGCATTCTCCACTTCTCCCTTCAGATCCACTTTCCACCCTTGTTGTGTCCTGATTTTTAATCAGGGAAACTTCTGTTGTTCTATCAATGAAAGACACCAGGAAAAGACAAGAGGCGGGAGCAGGAGGTCAGACTCCTCACTTCCTTCTCTGGTCCCCACACCCACACCCACAGCTCTTTTTAGATGTGCATGGCTGCTAAATCCTGCCCCTTCCACACCAGGCCACAGTGCTGGCTCCTGACTCCTAATCTCCAGAGGCTCCCCTGCTGCCTCCTCTGGCCTGGAGGGGAAACTTCATCCCACCTGGTATTGGGTTTCGGAGCCCTTGCCACACCTTTGTAACCGGTAATCCTTGATTAAATGATTCTCAGTAATCCCTTTGATTAAGCCATCTGGCTGGTGGTGGCCAACACCTGTAATTCCAGCAAGTAAAGAGGTCGAGACAGAGTATGGAATTTGAGGCCAACTCAGCAATTTAATGAGATCCTAAGCAACCTAGCAAGACCCTGTCTCAAAATAAAAAGGACTAGAGATGTAGCCCAGTGGTAGAGTGTCCCTGGGTTCAATTTCCAGTACCAAAAAAAAAAAAAAAAAAAAAAAAAGAAGTTGGTGTTGGATACCATTTACACAATGGAACATCAGGTGTCCATTTCTTCTTCTGAGTTTTAATAGGAATGTCTTTAAGTGCTGAAAAATATTGGTTTTAAAATGACTGCTTTCATGAGTATTTGTTGTGAACCCAGCTATCAAAAATATTTCTGCTTAAGATTTAATGCTCCTGAGGGCTTGAACTGTTTGGAATTCCATTTATTCACATATTACAGAGTGCTTCTAAACTTATTGCACAAATGTTAACTCATAAAAATGTAAGATATCCAGGGCATTTATATAAAAGTATAGGAAAAAATTCATGTTTTAAACAGCATTACTATCAAAAGGTGCTTCTCATTTGGATGGATAATACAGTGTCCAGGTTTGAAGATTTGTTATCTGCAAAAGATGAGTGATAACTGTTTGTTGAAACAAACAAAAAACCACTTCCTTTCAAACTTGATTTTGTGCTTTCATGAACAAAACTCTGTAAAGTTGGTTACTAGGCCCACCCTGTCGAGGACATTTCCGGAATCACACTTTCATTTCTCCCCAATATCATCCCGTGTGAGGAAAGGCACCATCTGTTTCAGACATGATGACATTTGGGGTCAATGTCTAATAAAATGATCTCAAATAGCTCTAATTGCTCATTGGCTTGAGGACCAATGCTCAGCATCCCACAGCACACTCAACACCTATTCCCATGCCAGTGCCCAACTCAGCCCGGGGAAACAGGCCAGAGCAAAAAAGCCAGGACTGAGTTACTGTCACCTACAGTTTGTATCAAAAGCATGCTTCCTATGTGGCAGTGACTCCATTACTTAATAATGTTTAAAGAGCAAAATCAAGGAAAAATTGGTTGCCAGGTTTGGTGACCCATACCTGTGACTTGGGAGACTGAGGCAGGAGGATCCCATGTCCAAGGCCAGCAGGGACAACTTAGCAAGACCCTGTTTCAAAAAATAAAGGAGCTGGGGATGTAGCTCAGTGGTAAAGCATCCCCTGGGTTCAATTCTTAGTACAGGAAAAAAAAAAAATCAAGGAAAAATTGAGTTTGTAAATTTCTTAATGAAGTAAAGCTGATAGAATGATCCCACATCTGACTTCATGTGCTCCTAAGTCTCACCAAAACTACAGTGAGGGGATCTTTAAAAGCCCTAAAAGAAAAAGTCATCAACACTTTAACAAGGGAAGAACAAATGAGATAATAGCAACAGTGTGGGAGGGTGGAACGATGAGAGGGAAATCAGTGAGGAAACTGACCTACAAGGAAGGTGTCTCAAAGGCTCAGGAGGTGGCTATGGGTAGGGAAGTTTAAAAGGAGACAGAACCTCCAGGACATCCTGTCCTCCTCCTGGCCACTGGAGGATCTATGAACTGCATGAACCCAGGCCTGGGCTCCATTTCATAGTCAGAAGTCAAGGTCATGCACACACTGATTGATTGAAGGATGTAGGACAACTGCTCTTTTCCTGCTTGGCACCCCAGTGCAGAAAGCCATGCCGCCGTGAACTACTGGGTAAAACAGAAGTGTTTCTATGGGACTCTAAGCAGTCCAAGAGGAAAGTCCTAAAGACTGACTTTGAGGATTCCCAGCAAATGGCTCAGCAAGGACCACAGTCAACATTACACCCTGGTCACATGCTCAGAGATTCCAACCTGGTCCTCAGTTTTTCATGCCTAAATTTAAGGAACAGTAAAATGAGAAATGAAAACAAACAGGAAAAGAAACACACACACACACACACACCAGGAAAAAAGAGGCAGCAGGAAACAAAATTTTCAAAAACAAATATCTTCAAGGAGGTAAGATAAGCACTCCTGAAAAAAAAAAAAAAAAAGATTAAACACCAGCTACTGAAAAAAGAAAGAAGGGAGGGGAGAGGAAAGGGAAGGAACATTAAAGAGAACAAAAACAAGCTCTTAGAAATTTAAAACAGGATGGTAGCAATGAAGGAGTGAAAATAAAGTTGAGGAAATCTCTCAGAAACTAGAGCAAAAGATAAAAAGATGGAAAATAAAAGGGAAAGCAACAGGATATCCAAGGACTAGTTCAAGAGGGCTGGCATCCCCACCAGGAGTACCAAGAAGAGGGACCAAAAAAAAACGGAATCTCCAGGTGTTTCTACAGGTGAACCCATGGGCTGGGTCCTACTGCCTAGGTCCAAACCTGCGCCCCACCTTATTAGCTGGGTGGTCCTAGGGGAGTTACCTCCAAGTCTTCTTATCTTGAGGATGTAAATAATGGTACTTAGCTTGCTGACTCATTGAGGATTCAAATAACTAGTTCACATGAAATGCTTAGAACCAAGTTGGTGCATATTACATTCTTAATGACAGCCATCGACTCCCCTTTCACATATATGACCTATATACAATCTGTCAACCACTTCAAATCACCTCTCACTAGCACCACTAATATTATCCTGGTCTCATCTATCACCTCCCCATGCACTACTGAAAATCCTGATTCACCATCTTCAACCCGTACCCTCCCTCCTTCTAGTTTCAACATTGCAGCAGAAGTGTTCCTTAAGCAATGTAAGTCTGATCTTCGCACTCTTTCACTGGCAATTCTGAGTAAAAGTGCAAGATCCAAAAGGTCCCACATGATTTGAACTCCTTCCATCTTGCCATCTACTCCTCTCCAGTTACACTGGCCTCTTTACTGGATATTAAGCCTGCCAAACACCTTCCTCCCTCAGAAACTTTGCACATGCAGTTTTCTGGAATGATCTTTTCCCATGTACATGAATAGCACATTCACTTCCCTGAAAGCTCAAATACAACCTCCATAGTGGTCTACCTCTAGCTACCCCAACTGATCACACCTCCCCATCCTCTCTCCGTTCCTTGACTCATTACTTTTTTTTCAGCATAGCACTAATCGTTATTAATAGACTAACATGAATTTTTGTTTTGTTTCATCAACAAAAATTGTTTCCAACACCAGGAGTGCTCAGCATGAAGCTGACACTTAATACTTACTGAATGAACAAATTCCCCAGAATCTGAAGGCAGGAGTTCCCAGATTGAAAGGGTTTACCAGGAAAAAAAAAACCACTGTGAACTTCCAAAATTTCCAGGGTCAAAGCCAGTCAATTCTATAAGCTTGCAGAAGTTACAAACAAAAGATCATGAAGAGAATGTCTTCGAGCCATCTTATAGCATCATTGGAAGACAAGTAATTTCTGACTTAGAATTTATTCCCAGCCAAACTGTCGAACAAGCCTGAGGGTGATAAAAAACCATTTTCCATCTCTCAAGGTCTGAAAACACTTCCCTCCCAGGCATCCTTGCTCCATAAAGTCACTAAAGAATGTGTGCACCCAAGCAAGGAAGAAAAAAAGCACAGGATCCTGTACATGACGCAGGTAGGAGCAAAGGAAACCTCTAAAGTGACAATGAAAGGATAGTCTTGGGATGACTAAAGCTTGGCCAGTCAAGACTGCACGGCGGAGGCCCACAGGTTGCAAAGCCTCTGCAATGTGCTTTTTAGGCTGATGTGTTGCACCAAAGTAGTGGAATAAACCAATAAACAGGATATCACACCCAGAAAACAGGGGGAAGGCAAAAAAAGCCCCAGGGTGAAGGCTGGCAGCTATTCCAGTGCAGGGGCATTCCTCAAGAAAGACCACACCAAGGGGGAAAAGAGAAGTAAGTAACCCACTAATTGAAAGGACCATCCCCATTAAAATCTACACAAAATGGTGACTGAGACAAAATTATCAATAGATACAATGAACATAAAGCTGAGGGCAATGACATATTTAACTTCAAGAAACACAAAGTAAAATAGGAATTATTATTTAGAAATACAGGGCTGCAAGGAGGTGGGTAGGAATGGGTCAGGGACTACTGGATCTTATGAATCATTTAAAACTATGAGTATGCAGTTCTTTAAAAAATTAAAATTTATTTTCAGAAAGACAGATTGACTTCTCCCAAGCTTTCCAATCTTATCTATGATGATTTACAGTATCTATCTATTGAAATGCAATGGTGACAAATATTGGTACCCACCATCCTAGGTGGGAAAAACATTTAAGAACTGAAGAGTACTTTGAAATAGTTTTATTGGCTCATAAGACCTTTGCATATAAAAAAAATACCCAAAACACTATGCAGTATTAAATCACAATTACATTTTTTTTAACAATTGGAACTACCCAGAATATACATTTTTAAAGGAAAAAAAATCCTACTGAACTGAATTCTGAAATGACATTATG
Source organism: Spermophilus citellus (assembly GCF_964194105.1). Classification (NCBI taxonomy): domain Eukaryota; kingdom Metazoa; phylum Chordata; class Mammalia; order Rodentia; family Sciuridae; genus Spermophilus; species Spermophilus citellus. Next base: position 23,212,218 of record NC_138186.1, read on the forward strand.
ACTTAAATACTATGACAAAATAGATAATTCCTTATAACATTAATTCATTGCACAAAGCTGCCAGATATTTTCATAAGCATAACCATTGCACAGAGTGCAAATGAACACAATTTCAACGTTACACATTTAGTTGAAGTAATCTCCTCCACCTATGGAACTCTTAAATTTCTGGCACAAAATGTTGGTCTGTTTTAACTTCCACCAGGCAACCAACTTCACAATCCAGTTACTCTTTCCCTTCAATAAAGAGCATCCTTCTGCTGTCACTGCCTAAGAGTCAGCACCGCCTCTGCTTGAAGAAATCGACTCCTCTCAATTCCTCGGGCAGGTATTCCTGATCCACAGGCTCACTGTACATGGGGTTGTACTTGTAGCCTTTGCCGTAGCCCAGATCCTTCATCAGCCTGGTTGGTGCGTTCCTCAGGTGCAGGGGCACCGGGGGCAGAGGGCCCTGGTGGTTCCTCAAGCAGGCTTTGACATTATTATAAGCGCTGTACACCTCAATGGACTTTGGGGCTCTCGCAAAATAGACCACACACTGGGCCAGAAGCACCTAGGATACAGAAGGACACATTACCAAGGAGGTGCCAGAAAGGTTCTGTTTGGCAGAGTGCTTTAAGATACCTCCAGTTAACTTTTTAAAAAATTCCCATCATGCTTTTTTATCTCCATTTTTTGCCTAGTCTGGATAACTAGAGAAGAAATCCCTATGAATGAGAGACAAGCCAGGCCAGTGCTTCTCCTTAAAAAAAAAAAAAAAAACAACTGAAGAACATTTTGCAAAATGAAATTTTTTTAAACCCTCAAGATATAAAACAGATGAACAGGAAGCTGCTGTTTGGGAGGCAAACCCACAGGGGCTTCCTCCTTAGCTCCTTCACAACCTTTCTGTCGCCCAGGAAGACTTTAGCACCTTCTCTGAACCCTGAGATTCCTAAGGACAGTTTGAAATAATAACTTCATCCACACCGAAGGTCTGATCTCTCTCTAGAGCCTAGAATTCTAAACAATGGGACTTCAAAAGTTGAGCCCAATCTAGCGGGCCCAATACATCAATAGTGAAGGTACCACATATATTCAAATCCACCAAAGGTTGGAACACAGGAGAAAGGAATGGATTTGTAAAGATGGGAGCTGTTTACTTTACCTCACATTCAGGCATGCCTATAAAATGACAGCCTTGGTAGGCAGCAACTGCTTGTGTTAATGCAGACGGGTCTGCCAGACCTGTCACACACACAGAGAGACAAAGGAGTTAAGTCACAACACACACTATCATCCCCACTTGTCCGCGTGTTGCCGCAACCAGAGACCATAACTGCTTATAGACTTGGTGACAAAAATAGTCCCATTTAGCAAAAGAAATGGAACTTATCGCTGATCATTGATCACATTAACTTATTCAAGAAATATTTACTGAGTGATAACTGTGGTGTCCAGAACTGGCTCCTTGTGGGTAAAAATTTTATATCTAGTAGTAGGAAAAACAAGAGACTATAACAAATACTGAGAGGACCAAAGGCCATGAAGACATTCACAAGTATGGGTACATTAAAAACAAAACATTTACAAAGGAAAAAAAAAAAAAAAAAAAGCTGTTCTTTGTCTTTAAATGGTGTCCAGAGTCTTCCATTTCTACCTCAGGAACTGTCCAACGAAAACCTCAACACCTGGCTGCAAAAGCAAATTGAAAAGTATCTCTTTTATTTCAACATTCTGAATAAACTACTCATATTCTAAAGAACATTCCCGAAGAGGAAATAGAAAATGGTGACTTTTTAATACATTCAAAAGCACACACACACACACACACACACCAAGAAAAAGACAACTAAGCTCCTGCAGAAAGTCTTCTCTTGCTTTTTACACATAATTCCATGACATCCTTAGGCCAAAAGAAGTCACATTCCCTCCCTCATGCCACCTGCCCCACACCCAATATGAATTGGGGCTCTGGGACCCTCAGACACACTCACCAATGTCCTCACTGGCAAATCTCACCAGCCTCCTTGCCACATAGAGTGGGTCCTCTCCTCCCTCAAGCATGCGTGCCAGCCAGTAGAGGGAAGCATTCTGGTCCGAGCCTCGCATGGCCTTGTGCAAGGCGGAGATGCAGTTGTAGTGCTCCTCTCCTGTATACCACAGAAAGGCACCCACTCAGAGGGGTCCCCCAGCCAGCTTTGTGACAGGCTAATTTAAGGAAGGCTGCACTAACAGAGGTCCCAGGGAAGCTGAGGAGAGTGGGGTTGACGGCTATCCTCAAACTATACTAGGTGGGAGGATGCAAACCTGTAGCATGCCCCAGTGCAGTCCTCCTTGGAGGTAGGGCGCTTGTTTGGTGGCTAAGTCCTGTTCAGAGGAAGAGGATGCTACTTGAAAAACATGAAGAGGGTGTTTCCATTGAATGTGTACACACAAAGGTGAACAGGGTGGGGACATTCACTCTGAAAAGTAATCTCTACCACAGTGGATTTGCCAGAGACAAGAGGGGAGGTAGGGACAGTCTCACATTCTGACTCCATCTTATCCCCCTGAAGTCTATTTAAGGAAAACAGACCATGGGGCTGCTTGTAGCCATCAGGATGGAGAGTCAAGTGTCAAGGGCAGCTGTCATGGCCCATTTGTTCCTCAGTGTTGTTTCCAGCTGTCTTCCTGATATCTGAAGCCTGTGGTCATTTAAACCACAGCCCTGGTGTACAGACACCTGTGTGGCATGATCCCAGAGAACTGGCACTAATAGATCTCACTCTGAACGGGTAAGACTCACCCTCACCATTTGGTCTTATTCCATTTTTTGGCCTGGATTCACAAGAAAAACAAATCAGTGAAATGTGCTTTAGAAAAAACACATAGAAAGGCAGGAAATCATAGCTCAATGATTTTTTAAATAAATAAAAGGCAGTGGTACCTGTACACATTTCACAATTTCCTGTCCATCCTTTTTTTCTTAAGCTCAGGGATAGAACATTCCCCTTATGAGAAAGAGGGGTGTTTGGGGGTGTTCTTGAGTTCTTCTAGAGAAGCACCTAGTGCTTCTCTTCATCATGAGCCCATATGAACAATAAGACTGTGTTCTTCCAGACAGTTTTCGGGCCCCGGGAACAAATCCCAGTAGCTGATCAGTCTGCTAAGACAACACTTGGTCTTCAGATGGAGATGAAAGAAAGCAACAAGAAACTCCTCTGGCCTACCAAAGGGGAAAGTCCCAAAAGGTTGATGGCAGAATCTGAGCAAATCCAGTTTTCAAGGAGGTTTGGGCAGATCAACATGTCAACATTATTGGATTTCTATAGACAAACTGAGTGTCCACTGTACCAGGGTTTCCCTAGTGAAGTCAGCTACAGACACTGGCTGGGAAAGTGTCCTAAGTGATCCTCATGGTTCTGGCTCCCTCTCACACCTGTGCTTTGCTCCTCTGTGGGCCAAAACTTAGAGGTGGGGAAGACTAGGGTAGATCTAGTCAAACACATGGGTATGGAAGGATGAAAGAAACCACCTCTAGTTCACATTCTGTCTAGTTTACACTTCCCCCAATGCAGGTTACTCATCTCCTCCAAGTTTTACTGGGTCAATGTGAGAGGTAATAGTACGTGGGCCAGAACATGGGCTCTTGGGCCAGGCAGCTTGGGCTTGAAACCTAAACTTACCACTCAGCCAAGGGTATATTCCTGATCCTCTCTGTCTCAAGGTTTTCATCTTAAAAATGGGGATGCCAAGACCACTTCATAGCTTGTATTAAATACATGCCTGGCACATAGCAAGCATGCACTATTGAAACACTGTATTTTAGATTCTATTATTATTCTATGCTTCTGCTTTTATTATACACTGCTTTAAAAAGTTGACACAAGCCCATATGAACAATAAGATTGTGTTCTACCAGAACACAACTGTTTATAATACCTTGATGTCAAGACATGAAAGAAAATTTATTCTCATCTGGATACTTATTTAATTTGATGCACACCATCTGAACTATTTACTGGATCCTACTATGGGTACTATATACTAGTGAGCAACACTAAAATAATAAAAATTATGGGATAGATTCTTTTCTTATCAGTTATAAAAGTCTAAGGTAACAGGTTTTCAGGGCAATACTTCTATAATCCCTATTTATGGAACAGCCTATATGAGAACATTTCTCAAGTTCATGAATTCTATTTACACCTGTTGTGGATCCTCTGTGTAGCAGACACTCTATAGAGTTGCATGTGGGTAGAGGGGGCTCATTGATATTAGAAAGACATAGACTGTAGAGTTCTCAAGGCTTTTGGACGTGGCATCAGGAGGCCTCCACTGCCCCCAGCTCTTCCTAAGGAAGCAAAGAACTAGCGACAAGGTAATCCCCATGGTTCATGGTTCCCTGGGACTAGACACTTCCAAGTGTGATTCCTTACAGGGAATGTGCTCTAGGGCAAGCTCAATGACTGCACACAGCAGGCCTGAAATGGAAGCATGAGCAGTGGTAAAGGAAATGATATTGGGAACCAGTCGGACCTTAATTTGAGGATCAGTTTTACCACAAGCTTTATGAGGCAAGCCAAGTTTTGTTATCTGAAAAATGAGGATATTAATAAAGTACCTTCTAAGGTTATTTGGAAAATTTCATATTACTTGGATATTAACTGATAGTCTGATTAAATATGAAAGACTGATCTAGTCAAAATGAAGCCCCCCTTGGGACACTTACAAAAAGGGAGAAAGATCACAGCTGTTGGACCCCCAGAAGCAAGGGAGAATCCACCATGTAGTAATTCCTTCACTTTTGAAAAACTTTTATTTTGTTCTTCTCATTTTTGTTTTTGACTAAAAGCAAAGCAAAGCTCTATATCTAGATATTCAACTTTTCAGATTTGTTAAGCACTGACATGACACTCACATAAGGGAGAGATAGCCATGTGAGAAGGCTCCTGCTGGGAGGCAGGTAAACGTCAAAATGCAGATGGGATGGGACTGTGTGTTTCACATGTCCAATGTGACCTTAGCACTGACACCCACATTACCATCAGCTAAGGGGCACTAAGGCCAAAAAGCTTCAGTCACTCTACCAAGGTTGTGTAGTGAGCACCTTTACTAAGAGACTCTGCCTGCAACCAAAGTCATTCTTAAGCCCCTCCACCCCTTCCCCAGCCAATAAGAAGGACTCTCGTCATCAGGAAATATCAGAGATGTGGCACAGCCAACATGAGAAGTGGAATGTTCAATTATCAGCTTCTTTTTCTGGGAGAACTTTTAAAGGTGTAGAAATTCTATTCCATAGTTACTGTAATATGACTATGTTCAGAGTCATACAAATTTTCCATCACAGGAGTTCAGCTTAATCTGCAGTAAGCTATCTTCATCTCTGACCTTTTTTTATAAAAAGATACAAATGTGCTATGCTTATATTTAATACTAGCCGTTCACAGATTTAATAAAAGCTGACATTATCTGTTATCTCTAAATGTGGTTCTCTGTAAACAGTTAAGTACACACTGAAAAATTAGATTTGAATTTTTCTAAGAACCCACTACAAAATAAAAGCATCAAGAGCCATATAAACTCAATGTTTAGGTTAAACTCCAAAAAGTAAGGATTTTTTAAAAATATTCTTTTAATTGTAAATGGACACAATATATTTATTTATTTTGAATAGTGCTGAGGATTGAACCCAGTACCTCACATGTGCAAGGCAAGCAGTCTACCACTGAGCCACAACCCCAGCCCCCAGAAATTAAGGATTTTTAACACTCAAGTAAAGTACTAAATAAGTCATTTATTGCAAAAGTCCTCTTGCTACTTACTGCCTTTGCAAATTACAGGAATTACTGTCAACTAAATACATAGGCTTTCAAAAGTGCTTATACACCATAAGTTGCTACCAGAAAGTAATGAGAAAATATCTAATGATTTTATAAGATGAAGGAGGAGCCTGTAAATTTCAAACCCCTGAACTCCTTTTGATGCCTGGCAATGAGCAGTTGTGCACACTTATTTCTCTATAGTGTTACTTTTTCTACATTCCAGTTACTCAGTTACTTACCTGCCCGGTCATATAAAATGTGGGATCGCTGGAGACCTTCCTTCACATCATTCTCAGTGATCAGAACTCTACTGGGAGAATAGGTTTGCCCACTCTTCTTACAGAACATCTTCCTAGAGCTTAACCTGGCCAGCACTGCCAGCTGCAGTCCGTTCAAGCCAGCTCGGGCATCCCCATCACTGAGATAAGCAAGAGTATCTACTGCTTTATCTTCTATAAACACGGAGGGTCTGGAACACAACCAGCATTAGTTATTGTCACTCAGGTAACACATTTCTCATTCTGCAGCATACCTTAGTGAACTTGTACTTCTGGTAAAGTCAATGAAAAAAACCACCTTAGTTCAAGGCTTTTGACCCTTGTTTTGAACTCACACAGTTAATCTGGTTAAGCACTGCTGAGATTTAAAAAGTCACAAGCATTACTGAGATCTTAAAAGTTACAAGGGCATCTCACTGGGTCCCAAGAGTTGGAAGAATACTACATTGTATCTTATGAGCCACCAGGGTATCTTACTGTAAGTTCACTCATTGAAGCTTGTGTGAAACAGAAATTGAATGTCCTGGAAAGTTATAGTTGACAAGTGGGCTCTCTGGTTCTGCCCTAAAGAACAGTGAACACTTTATCAGAAACATTAGCACCTCATTATAGCATATGGCAACCCACATCTGGATGACACAAAAAATGCTCAGACTACCTTCCACACAGGCAAGAGACCACATCACATTATTAGCTCTAAAAGGGTCCAGATCAGGCAGTTCAATTCCCTCATTTTACAAACAATAAACAAGATCCTCAGTTCCCTGGACACAGCAGGAACTAGAAGTTCTCTCTAATTTTGGCCTACGACAATTTCAGAGAGCAGTACGTCATTTCAGAGTGGGTATTACTCATACAAAATCTACCTGGGGTAGCAAAGAGGTCACTACCCTGGAAAATTATCAAAAGACTGCCAGAATTTAGTTGTGGGACTTTGAGTTAATCACCTAACCTCTCTCCAAATGTGAGAACCAAAATTTGCAAACACATTCCAAAGTCTGTATCTTCATAAACAAGATCTAACTATAATTAGTTTTCAGGTCTAATTTCCATCTTGACTATCTAACACATTTCATTACTTACAAGAGTCTTATTTCCTGATTGAGCTGCAAAAAATATAATTTTTTGAATATATAGTTCACCCATGTCATTATTATCCTTCAACGGAAAATATCTACACAGTAATTAATAAGTTTATCAGGATTGTCCTTCCAAATCAGCTACTTGGAAAACAACACACAGTGCTTGTACACCATAAGTTATACAACAGGTGCCAACTGGGATGGGCTAAGGGAGAGTTCTGGAGCAGAATCCAGCTTGTATGCTGGGGTCAACATAAAATTTCTAATACAGAATTTTTTCTCCTACACCCACCTACAACTTTGCCTGGAAAACAACCTGAGTAACCTCAATCTGCATTTCACTCAAAGATGTGTCTCTAATGTCATGAAGACTGTCCCATCTCATTCCCTTACCTACTAACAGTGGCCAGGATTTAGTTACTCACTGTGGGCCTCATCACATATAAGATACCTGGTTTGACTTAACTTTCTAAAAGAACACTGTCTCCTCAGACTCAAGAAAACTGTCTGGCCTCAGACCCTTAGGTATAGCCCAGAGACTCATCTCCCTTCCTTCTGAGAGTATCATCTTCTCAGCAGTTAACTCTTCTCAGCAGTGAACTCAACAGATCATCCAAAAAATATTACCAGGATCATATTATTGGCACTTTGGAAAGTCGATGGATCATCTCTCAACCAGAAGCTGGATTTTCTGAAAGATGATTTAGAAGAAAACAATAGAGCATATACTAAAGAGGTAGAAAGGAGGAACCAGCATCAAAGAGGCCCAGCAGCCTATGATGTCTCTAAGATCAAGGGCATAGTACCTGGGGCGAGTGTGGGGGTAAAACTGACGGAACACCTCTTTTCCACTTCCTTGGGAAGCTTCCTAGCAACAAAAAGTTTTCAGGACAACTGAGGGAAGAAAAGGAGTAAAAGTAGGAGCCCTAATCAGTCCCAACATACTGAACTATTCTATATCCCACACCATGAGTTGGGTTGCTCATTCCCGTGTCATCTCTCCACCCTCACTAAATGTTGAGCACATGGACAGGAATAAGGTTCCACTAGTTCTTTGTATTTCTAGTGCCTAGTAGATAACAGATATTCAATTACTGCACAGTGAATAGGCTAACTTCAATTTTCTCATTATTTCAGAGTAATATTTTTTAATTTAAAAGAAATCATATAAAAATATAGAAAACAAAACAGAATCCTACCTTTATCACCTAAGACAATAACCGGTATGATGATGACATTTATTTAATTTTCTTTATGATTCAACCAGCCATGCAACCACTAACCTTACATGTAATTTTTAAAGCAAAACTTAGACCACACTATGAACAGTTTCACATTGCTAAAAATTTAATAATGGTTTGAAAAACAAGCTACTCAAACTTCTGAATTTTTCTATTTTAAAAATAGTCAAAGAGAGAAAAATCACTACTGCTAGACTATCCTAAAATTAGTATTTTGGTATATATCTCTTTTCTATGAATTAGTCCATTTTTGCTCCATAGATTTATAAATAGCATGCTGTGAATAAGGCTTTGAAAATGGACATGTATTTGTCTAATTGGGAAATATGGTCCTTTGATTTGTACTCCTAACCAAAGTATAAATCATTCTGTTGTTTTGGTTTGCATTCATGGGAATGAAGTTGCTGCCACAACAAAAGCCACCCAAGCTCCCACCACTCTCCTTCTTCCCCTTGGGTATCATCCACAGTTCAAAGTTCATCCCATCCAAAAGGAGAGTGTACTTTTAAACCCAAAATGAATTTCTCATCAACTGTTCAAGCAATAAAAGGGGGAACTCACTGCACTCACAATAGTCATGTAAGGAAATTACAAAATGGAAATTCACTGTTATGAACACCATGCATGAAGGGGTGTGATTTAACTACCATCTAATATGTCCTAAATCCCTCTTTATTTTAAATTCTGAAAAGTAGTAATAAAATACAATAAAATACTCTGAGATCTTAGAATGGGACAGAGATGACAGAACTAAAGTTAATCATTGATATTTGCAAAACCACTCAGCAAACAGTAACTACGAAATTATCTTGAGACAAACAGTAACTACTAAATTATCTTGAGAGAGTTTCTCTAGGTTAGAGAATTTAACATTATTTTTAAATTTAAGTATAAACTTACAAAATATTCTGCATTTGGAAATAACCTTCAAAGGTAGCATAGAATTAAATGAGATGAAATCTACTTTGGGGATAGTGTCCAAACTTTCATAGCATCCTACAAAGAAATAAGCAATAGACAGTAAATTATGTTGTTATAAGGTAGTAAAAACCCTTTTCATAATGAGAGGAAAAGATTATATTCTGGTTAATACAATTTAGAGATGAAACACAGAGCTAAGTAAAGAGAAACACTCTGATCTTAACAGAATATGGAAAGCTTCTTCTTCCTTCCCCTTTCTTTTCCAGTGGCCTGGATCCTGCACAGTGTTCTACTGGTAAAGGATATTGGGATTTGGAGAATACTATTTATATGGCTGGATGTTTAAGTAGGAGGAGTAAAGAAAGTGAAAATGTCCCTGTTATTTCACCGCAGAACAAAAGAATAAGATGGGTTTATTAAGCTCTCCCTCCCTAAATTATAAAACAAACTCCCTGAATCTCTTCACTAAGGAAACTGAACATTATATGGTCAGTGTAACAACTACTAAAAAGTGGTTCTCAACCAGGGATACGCATCAGATTAGAGAACTTTCCTCAAATACAGATGTGGATACCATACTATTGATTTACTGATTCCCAAAACTCCAGGGTCAGACCCCAGGCACAAAATACATCCCAAACAAGTGTGATATGCATATCTGGTTAAAAGGCATACCTGCTACATTTTAGGTGGGATCTTTTGTACTGACTCCTTTACAAATTAATACAGAGTTGCCCTTAAATAAAAAACACACAGAGAAAGGTTAGGATGGTAATGTTCACTGCCAGCATTCATCCCCTTTCACCTTGGTACCTAGGATCCTTCCAGCAACTGAGGTTGCTTAATAATTGGCAACATTCCTTTAAAATTGGTTCCATGTCATTCAAGCTGAATGATCGTGAGCATATTTCTTAACCTTGTTCTGCCTCAGTTTCCTCTTCTAATAAAAAAAAAAGCTGATACCTAATTTGCAAAGCTATACTGAGGATTAAACAAGACATGCAGAATGCTCAAGAGTACTATCTACCATATCAGGAGTACTCCATAAATGTTAGCTATTGTTATTATCATTTGAATTAGATATTCAATAGCATGCTCTCTAGAATTGTAAATCTTCAAAACAGAGCCCCAAACTCTGATGTTTCCATGATAACCTGAGTTAAACTGAAACAAAACTTACTTTCTTCATAAAGACAGACATACATTTCACAAATAATGTCATCTTTTTCTATAATCCTATGTCTTTCCAAATTATATACCACATACCTGGCAGGGTTCTACAGAGGGTTGAATAGTAACCCTCAAAAGATGTTAAGTCCTAATCCTTGGAACCCATGGATGTGACCTTATTTGAAAATAGGGTCTTTGCAGATATGAGAATCTCAAGATGAAACCACCCTGGATTTAGGGTGTATCTTAAATCCAATGACAAATATTCGTATAAGAGGAAAAGAAGACACAAGGACATAGAGGTCATATGAAGATGGAAGCAGAGATGGCAACCAGAAGTTAAGGGATGCTAGGAGATACCAGATGCTTGAAGGAAGCCTCTGGAGAGTTATGGCCCTGCTGACACCTTGATTTTGGTCCTAACTTCCGGAACCAGGAGAATTAAGTTCTGTTGTTCTAAGCCAGTCAGTTTGTGGTACAGCAACCACAGTGAACTAATATAAGGTTGCTATTTTTTTTTGTATCAGGTAGTGAACCCAGGGGCAATTAACCACTGAATCACATCCCCAGTCCTTTTTATTTATTTACTTTTTAAATTTTGAGACAGTGTCTCATTAAGTTGCTTAGGCCTCACTAAATTCCCGAGGCTGGCTTTAAATTCATGATCCTCCTGCCTCAACCTCCCAAATTGCTGGGATTACAGGCATGTGCCACCGCACCTAGCTCGTTGCTGATGTTTTTAAAAGTACCATTTTAACTTATATTTTTCTTTATATTAACATTTTTTTGAAAAAAAACTTGCCTCCTATATTTATTTATTCAGTATAATTCAAAGGTTCTGTATTTGCTAGGCATGGCTGGGTGTTGAAAAGTACATTAATGTGCCTGTAGAGAACATGATAAAGGCCAGGTGAGCAAATCGGCTTATAGTGCCATGGCGGGGGTGGTATAGAGAAGAGATGTCTAAAATATTCGAAAGCAAACATTCTACCTCCTGGATGAGGAGATGCTGAGTTGAGTTTTGAAGGGCAAGCAGAATTTAACCAGATGAAATAACGCTCCTTATCTGTGCCACAGTTCTCTGGTTTGTTTGGCTAGTCAACAGTTTCCATGTATTTTGCTCTCAAAGAATTTGGTCACATGATGAAGTGAAGTGTGCTATCTGAGCTGGGTTAATTTTGGAGGCAGGAAAAAAACAAAACAAAAAAAAACCTATGGTCTCTGGTATGAGGAGCTTGTGATGCTGAAGATGAAAAAGTAAAGAGGCATTTAATCATTCTGCACTACTTGCCACAGTAAGAATTGTAGGTTCCCAGATTGTAGGACACAAACATATTCAGAACTTCCCTTCTGAAGAAGTAATTTGTTTGTGGTCCAGAGAAACACATCTCTGTGGACATGAAGAGGGTGAAGTGAGAAGCCATAATTGCCCTTTGGCTCTATAGATACACAGGTCCAAATTGAAGTAGCATCTATCCCTTCATAGGGTGCTGGGGTTTGTCTCTTAGTTGGGGCTTTTCTTTAATCACCTGGAGAGAGGAGCCCTCAAACAAGATGACTATAGAGTTTTTTACATTGTTTGTATTTTCAACAAAGGTTTAAATTGTTTTGCCTACCTCTAAAGTAATCTTTTCTGCTGCAGAATAGAAAAAAAAGATGATAGAACACTGGCATAGAAGATACTGTCCAGAGTGGATTGTGGGTATAGAATAGATTTTAATAATTTTTTATAAAAATATTTTACTATAAGGTAAATAAGTATGCCAGTATAATTGTGTTAATCTAAAGAAAAATATTAATAAAAAGAAAAATTTGGGGGGCTGGGGCTGCAGCTCAGTGGCAGAGCGCTTGTGTAGCATGTGTGAGGCAATGGGTTCAATCCTTAGCACCACATAAAAATAAACAAATAAAATAAAAGTATTCTGTTAATCTATAACTTCAAAAGAACACATGGGCTAGAGATGTATCTTAGTCGTAAAGTGCACACTTAGCATGTGTGAGGTCTTTGTTCAATCCCCAGCAACCCTGACAAAAAAGAATATTTTTATCTCACTATAATGGGAATGAACATGTGTATAACTGTCTTAAGAACTCACAATCTTATAATTCCTCAAGTACAATCAAGAATAGTCAAGTAGCAGCTTTATTAGTTTTGGAATCAGTACCCTGCTCACCTCTTCTCACACAAAGTCTTCAAAAGCCTAGGATTTCTCTGTATATGTTTTAGTTGCTATCTAGGGCACCAAAACATGACATAAGAATACAAATGCACACTCATAGCTTCTCAGAAAGAGAAAGTAATTATGAGGGGGAGGGGTTAAGAGTCTTTTCTTGCAGCTCGATTAGTGTAACCAAATCTGATTTATCTGCACAAAGATGAATATGCAGCTGATGCCAATCCATAGGGATTTGAAAGTAAAATTTTACCTATAATAACTGAAAGACAACACAATCCACTGTTAATTGTCAATGACAATCAGGGAGGCAGATACTTCTTTCAGAAAAATCACTTATAATGTATTTTTTCTTTGGTCTATGACATCTCCCAACTTGTTATCAGAATTGCTAACAAACAGATCAATTAACGGATCTAAGCTTAATTTGCTTTCATTAAACTATGCTTGCTGATACTAAAAAGTTATAAGCATAAAAAAAAGTTCTTGATACATGGGCAACTATTCCTTATTTTGGACTATTACTCCCCCCTCCCAATGCAACTACTTTTCTCATACTGAAAGCTAGGGTTTATTTATTCATCAAACATTTACCAAGAGCATAATATATGCTAGACATAGTGCTACAAATATAAACAAGGACAAATTTCTATCTTCCCATCTCTCCAAAGAAGGCAGGGGACATGGAAAGCAATTAAGAGTGAAAGGAAGTCATAACTAGGATCACTTCTACACGTATGACAGGGGAAAAGGTTTTCTGACTGCTATACAATTTTAGCAGATTCAGAATAACTGATTCATTGTTATATTTAGCAACTCAAAGAAATTTTAATTCTTTCACTGGATCCTCTTAAACTTTAAAATGCTTGGAAGTCACTTGGAAATTTTTTAAAATATAGAAATCCTTTTCATGAGGATGAGCTCTATATCTCTACTGACCTTCTCAATTTACTTAAATTATGGCACAGCAGTTACTGAAGAGAGGGGAAAACTTGAAGTTCTCTGAATAACTCAATCCCATGAAATGATGAAATAAAATAAAAACTACCCTATGTAAATGAAAATTGTAGATACATCATGATAACCAGTATGCAAAAAAAAAAAAAAAAAAAAACACAAAAAAATGTTAAAAGAGTTGGCCCTTCATATCCATGGGTTCTGAATCCTCAAATCCAACAAATCTTGGAGATATTTTTTTAAAATGTACCTGTATTAAACATGTTCAGACTTTTCCCTTCTCATTATTCCCCAAACAATATAGAATAACATCTATCTGCACAACATTTATATTGTATTAGGTATTATAAATAACCTAGGGGGTTGAGAGTGTAATTCAGTGATTCACACACTGGGTTCAATCTCCAGCATTACAAAATAATTTTAAAACATTTTTTTAAAGTAATCTAAAGAAGAGTTAAAGTATATAGTAGGATGTGTGTATGTTTTATGAAAATACTAAACATTTTTACATAAAAGATTTGAGCATCTGTAAATTTTGGTATCTGCAGGGGGATCCTGTAACCTCCCTGCAGATGCTGAGACAACTGTACTAGATACAATAAAGTGGCAAAATACCACTGAAACTCTTATAAGTGTCCAGCCCACAAAGGGCTCCTGAGTATGAGCACATCTGATGGATACCAGCAGGTCCATATTTTGTAGCCACAGTTGTATCCGCCATTCCATCACAACTACACTACAAAATGAAGTGACTTCATTCTGCCCAGGAGTCCACGGCCAAATGTTTCAAGGCTTTCATATGACACAGCCACATCTGAGGCAGGAGCAAATGGGAGAGACACATAGGGAGAGACTGTTGAAACCTAAACCATGAATCTACAACTATGCCTTGTACTTTAATCCTCACAGAAAGGTGGCTCCAGAACTTGGCCTCAGGGCAACAGGAGCAGCTGCGTAGTCCAAGCATGAGGAGGTGGGTAATAGCCTCTCCTCTGACCGCATTACGCTTCATTGCATTAGTTTAACCAACACATACACAAATACTTCTGAAGAATATGTTCTACTGCAAATAAATAAAATCTCTTACCCAAGAAATAAAACTGATTATCCATAATTCATATGCCCTGTGTATTAATAAACTAACATGGTGTTCATGATGCAGAAACTGATTGCCAACAGGAACAAAACAGCTTCTGATATGTCGATTTCAGTTAAAATTCCTTTACTTTCATGGAATGAAATGAGTTTGGCTTTTCGAGTGTGAAAAATTAAATAATTATATGGCTACAGTTACATTTTTACTTTTAAAAAATAATAACAAATTGCAAGGAAAAAAGGAAATTTGAATCTAGCAGAATCTCCAAAGTTTTGAAAGTAGGTGCAAGATGTATATATCTATTTGTTCCATTAAATGAAGGACAAAAATCTTTTTAATCAACAAGGTTTTCTATAATCTTCCAAGCTCTTAAAACAGTGAGCTAGGAAAAGAACCCTTACTACAAAACAAACACCCAAGAACTAAAATAACAAAGCAATATTAAAGCCTAAACAATTATGGATATACCCTGTGAGGCTAGGAAATACATCTTAAAAGAAAGGGTATGTTTATAGAGATACTCTTAGTATGATATGAACACTTCTCTCCTTTTTTTTTTTTTTGCCCCCCTTACTGGCAGATCAACATTCTTCTTGGTCCCCACCTCTCTCCTGGCTGAGACCCAGCCCTTTCTGGCCCCCTGCCAAGAGACTCTCTGGGAAGTATGAGTCCCCAGGACACTTCACACTGTCAACTTACTCAGAGCTGCTGTTGCTGCTGTGGCTCAGAGGGTCAGTGGGACGGCTAGAGTCTAGGACATGAATTCCCAGTGAGTTGATTGCTCTCATTAAAATAGTCACCATTGCCTCTACTGGAAGTTTCTCAAGAACAATCACTCGACAACGGCTCAGAAGAGCTGCATTGACCTGGAAGGAAGGGTTTTCAGTGGTGGCCCCAATCAGGGTGATCGTCCCACATTCCACGTGAGGAAGGAAAGTATCCTAATCATGGGAGGAAAACAGAAGACAGTGATTCCAGTCAATAGCCAGTTGAGGAATCCTACGTAAGTTAACTATCCATTTTCTCACTTTTCTAATTTTACTTTTACAGCATGTACACTAAGTATGGATAAAATACTTGTGGAAAGTACAACTCTCAGTTTTTAAGTCCAAAACTTAAAAATCAGTGGGATGCCAGAGTCTAAAGCTGGTCTCTACTTGGTAGAATTCTAATACAGATTTAACATAAAAAAATTCTCTACTTATAAAAGTATGGCTGAATTGACATATGCTTTATTATATCAGCTATTTATTTACAGCAAAGTAAGAAAATACGAAAACATTAATATTTCCAAAATCCTCTTCCACTGTGGGACTCAGATTTTCTTCCTAATAAGCTTGGTGAATATATAACCACCAGACACTGTCTTACACAGAAACACTGAGATGTGTCAATGTCCCATATGAAACTTGAAAAGCTAGTATCTAGACAGAACTCTAAAAGGTCTACTACTCAAAAGACTGGGGGAGGGGGGCAGAAAACATTTTTGGATTTTGCGAAATATTTCTAATTATAAGTAAAAAGCTATAACAACATAAGTCAGGAAAAAGTATGCCTGGAAAATATTTTCATGTCTATTCAGAAAAAATGTGGCTTTGTTATAAAAATAAATTGTAACCTTTTACTTCTAAAATCCATTGAAATAAATAGTAATCTTACACGTGGAAAAATAAGATTATGCACCCCATTTGAATCAAATGTATGATATATCAAGATCATTGTAATGTTTTGAGCAACTAATAAAAAAATTAAAAAAAAATAGTAATCTTGATCAAGGGGACTCGGTGACAGCCTAAAGGCACAGAAAACTACTCTTTCATTTTGAAAATAAAAATATAAAGACAAAAAAAGGGACAATGATCTTAAAATCAAATTTGTCTATAATGATTCCTAATACTTTAGATTAAATTTTCTTAAATTAAAAACTGGATCCAAAATGGCTTTTCTGATATGGATAGCTTAGGGATACACTAATCATATATCAGATATCATTTTCTTGTTTTCAAAACATAGTAAGAAAAAGCATGGGGATACAGGGTGGAAGGAGATGGGGTTGACAAGCCTATGCTTCTTCATAGACAGTTAATAATGGTAACATTCCCTAGCATTTGTATAGTATTTCATACTATTTCATATTTCAAAAGTGATCTGATACTTTTTATTTTACTTGATGTACACAGTGACCAAAAGAGAAAAGAAGTTAATATACCTGCTGAGATTTATTGAACCGATGAATCTCATCAATAAAAAGGATGGTTTTCCTTTTGAAAAAGCTCTTTTCATTTTGAGCTTGTTTAATGACATCTCGAACATCATTTGTCTTGGCATTTGTTGCAGACAATGTTACAAACCTTATGCTATGTTTCTTGCTGTTGTTGGCTATGATATGAGCCAGGGTGGTCTAGAAAAGACAATACACACAGTTTGAAAAGCTAATCAGAGAGGACAGCACTCATGGGTACTACAAGCAGCATGAGCATTACCAAGCAAGTTGAACTCTTAAGAATGCTCAAAGACACAGACACCATTTGAAAAAACAGAGCCAAGTCTTAAATTAAAAATAAATAAATAAATAAACCAACATTCAAATAAAACAGGAAAGTAGCTAAAACTTAGGCTAATCCTGACCTTTTTTTCTTTGTTCCTTACCCCTTTTGATCCCTGTTTTGGGAACTCTTAAGATCTTTGGAATCCGAGTAAAGAGCAGCTGTCTAGATTTAGAAGAGCCTGGGTGACAGCTGTGACCCCTTACCAAAGGAAAGAGAAAATTCTCCCTCCTCCAGTCAAAAGTATTACAGCTGAAGAACTAGGTGTAGAACTGATCTCAGAACTACAACTAGTGGTAGCTCAATGAAGTGGTTGAGAAAAGCAAAGTGAAAGAGTCTTTGAGTTGAGAGACCACTGACAAAACACTTAGTATCTGAGGTGAATGCATAACACTTCTGAATGTCTACTCTGGACATTAACAACAGCATTGATACTGTTAGCACTTACCAGAAAGCAAAGGAAAGCTCCAAGGAAAGTGTTGTTCATTTAGTATCTGGCACTTACTGGGTGCTCAATAAATATGTATATGCTATTATAAGTATTGTTGTTGTTAGCACTTTAGTACTAAGAATGGGAATAAAGAAAAAGAGAAGATTGTTTAATTAAAGGGACAAATTTGCTCCTGACTGGAAAAGTGGCACTTATTTTCTGAAAGTTGTACTGCACACTAGACACTGTGGGCTTCTTTACCAAATTCCAGCCAACCTGCATCTTGGAATCAAGCTCTTACGTCACATAGGCTTGGAGTTGATCACCAATTACCTTACTGAGCAGCCTGGCTCAGTAAATCTCTTGCACTAAAATTTTCTATGACTCACTCATCTCCTTGAAGACCTTTTTCTTGCTGTCTGGGACCTTTAATAACTGATAATCCCTTCTCATGATCTGATGTAAAAATTTAACAATTACTAAAAATGTTACTGCTGTATCCTCTAAGTGGTCTAACAACTAAATCCATGGGGAGATTTATCAACGATTCTACCATCATCATAAAATGTATCTGGAGGCTGGTACTGTAGGTCAGTGATAGAACATATGCTTACATGCCAAGGCCCAAAAAACAATGCTATTTGAAATACATTTGCCTGGCCAAAGGGAAAGCATGATACAAATAAGACACAAAAAGAGCAAGTTGCATTCCAGGAACTGGAGTAATGACAGGTGTGGTTGTGTGAGATGAAGCTTGAAAGAAAAATCAGGAATATCCTGCATAAGAAGGAGTCTGAACCTCAAAACTAGGAGACCTCTTCTGATTCCCAAATTCTACCTGTCATTCACTGGTACTCATTATCCTTAAGCACCTCTTAGCTTCTCTTTTACCAGGGTTACCGCATTCATAACTTTTTTCTCAAATGTTCTTCCAATGACGTGTTCTCTAGACCCACAATATCCTAAGCGCCCTCCTCTGCACTTCTGCTTATCCCTAATGAAGGTACATGGAATCGAACACCAAAGGCACTGATGCTTTTTCTCTTAAACAGTATATGCAAAGCAATATAAGCAAAGCATTATAAACATAGTTATGGAAATTCTTGGTGAAAATAATATGCAGAGAGAAGAAAGTTTTTCATATTTGCTCTGAAAATCACTGTCAAACCAACAACTAGTGGAAGGGAACGGAAGCACAACAGAAATTTAAAAATTTAATTACTTTTTCAGAGCCGAACCCATACACATACAAGTGTAATATAGAAATGTCCCTTCACAATTTTTGTTGCATGCTGTTTCCTAAAGAATTGGGTCACTAAAAATCAGAAGGCAGGGGAGCTGATGCAACGTGAAGCGAACTCCAATCCGAGTCCCACTCTTGCTGTGAACCTAGAAATTCGTAGACATCTTCCATCTGAAAACGTCCAGCAAATGTGTCTTTAAGAATCTGGTGCGTGTTACTTTTTCACGCCCATCATAGACGCCACTTGTGGACCCAGCAGTGCCCTAACTCAGACCGCACCTGGGGCCCCTAGGCCACACCATCCCCGAGCCGGGCGAGTTCCTGGAGGACATAACCCACAGCCCGCTGACCGTTAGCGCCATCCACGCGCCGGGCGCGGGGCCAGGACGGCACTCACCTTGCCGCAGCCCGGCGGTCCCCACAGGATGAGCGAGGGGATTTCGTTGGTCTCCAGGAGCGAGCGCAGCAGGGTCTCCTGCCCCACCGCCCGGCTCTGCCCGATGTAGTCCTGCAGCGCATCAGGTCGCATCTTGTCCGCCAGCGGCTTACCCTCCAGCATCTGCCGGATTTCCTCCGCCGCCAGCGCCCGCGAATGCGGGCGGCCCCCGCCGCTGGCCCCGAAGGCGGCGTCTGCGGCGTCAGCGTCCCAGTGCCCCGGGTCGTCCTCGCCGTCCGCGTCCGCGTCGCCATCGCCGTCGCCCCCCGCCTCTTCCTCCTCCTGCGCCTCCGCTTCGTCCCAGCTGCGCGGAGACGCGCTCCCCGCCGCTGCGGCCGCGGCAGCCGGCCTCTTGCCCGCCCCCTTCCTCGCGGGGCTGCTGGAACGGGCCACCGGGAAGTCGGGGATCAGGCGGGCGCCACTGGGCGTGGGCGGCGCGTCGTAGCTCTCCCGGCTCTCGGTCTCCCCACCGTCGTCGCCCTCCTCGCCCTCGCCCTCGCTGCTCTCGGCCGCCGTCGGGGTGGCCGGCTGCTTCAGCGCCGAGCTCTCCGACAGCCGCCGCCGCTTGGCGCCAGGTGGCGAGGGCCCTTTGGCCCGATCCCCGGCGCGGTGCGGCCCGGCCGCAGGCTCCGCGTGCCCCGCGGGGTGGAGCAGCAGGCAGCGGTCCAGGTGTGAGTTGATGTGCGCGGCGGGCATCATCTGCTGGCACACGGGGCACTGCACCTGGTGCAGCTGCGATAGGAAGGGGTCGTCTTCCGGCCCGCTCACCTCCATGGCGGCCGTCGCCCTCCCCGGCGCGGCCGCACCTGCCCCTGAGAACGCCGAGGCCTCAGATGCCCGCCGCTAGGCCCCGTGCCGCGCGACCCTCGATCGGAGAGGCGGCAGAACGCGCACGGGCCGAGGGAGGGCGCCGCTCATGCCTCACGTCCGGAGCTACCGCATCGGCCCGCCCTCGGCCGGCCGCTGGTAACGCCTCTCGCGGCGCGTCGGGATGTGTAGTCCACGACCGTTTGTCCCGCCAGGGGCATCGCCTCGCGTGGCCCTTCGGGAAATGTAGTCCAGGGCTGCTTACCCAGATGCGGGCTATACCTCGCGCGGCACGTTGGGAAATGTAGTCCTCTACCGTTAGCCCCAGCCGCTGCTCGTTTACTTCCGGCTTCGCGAACCGCCTTTGTGAGGGGTGTCTCTAGGGCTGGTGTGGTGCGCCTGCGCAAAACTGCGCTGTGGCGGAAGCGGCGTTCCTTCGGCCCTTTGAGGCGGGGGAAGCCCGGGGGCATTCTGAAGTAGATTAGTGTCTGGGGCCATAGGGGTGGCGCATTGCAGGCTTTTTATGCTTCGGAAGCGGAGCCTGTCCGTGGGAGGTCACGGAAGTTGTTTGTAAAGAACCGGAAATGGGGCGGGGGAGGGACCCAAATATTACCGATAGAAAACTGGAAAAAGAAACTGAACAGCAGAAAAAAACTTATATGCACGGGTGATTTTAAAAAGTTCACACCAGTAGGAGTCAAAGAAATGCAAATAAAGGTGCTTCCTTACCCTATTAGATTTGTTAGTTTTTTAGCAACAAATTTGCAATTTAATTGCAAGTTGGAAACTAACTCGAGCATTCTAACTCCCACTACAACCAAGTAATGACTGGTGTGACTGCTTGGATGTGGAATGTGCAGTATCTGAAATGTGTGATCCCCAAAGCAGCAAGACACAGGAGGTGGGCTTTTAGGCGATGATTAGGGCTGTTCCTCCCTGGCTGGTTCCGTGACCCCCCCTCCGCCAGGCTGCCCTGAGCTGGGCAGCTTTCCACTGCCAAGCCCTTGTATCATGATGTTCTGCCTCACCACTGGCCCAAAGCAATGGAGTCAGCTGACCAGGCATTGTAAGTCCCAAATAAACCTTCTAAATTGTTCTTGTCAAGTATTTTGGTCACAGCGACTGCAAAGGTAACAGAACAGCTTTTTAAAATTACAGTGTATGCACACATAAAAAAATAAAAAGCTGATTAAAATGTAAGTTGCAGTATTCTACATCTTTCAAAGTACTACAATTTCCTGTGATTTTGAATTCTGTTTTTCTGTAAACCTACCCTTCTGAAAAAAATATCTTTCTTGGGTGGGGTGTCAGGCTATGTTGCTTAGATTTGCCTTAAACTTGCAGTCCTCTTTCCTTAGTCTCCTTGACTAAAGAAAAAAAAATGTATCTTAATATGCATTTAAAAAATATATCTTAAACATGTATCTTGAACATGCATTTTGGTGGGGGAAATACTAGGGGTTGAAACCAGAGGTACTTTATTGAGTCACATCCCCAGGTTTGTTTGTTTATATTTCTAGTCAGGTTCTTGCTAAGTTACTGAGAGTCTTGCTGAATTGCTGATGCTGACCTTGAACTTCCTATCCTCCTGCCTCCATCTCTTGAGTTGCTGAGATTTCAGACATGCCACCATGCACGGCTTAAACATGCATTTTTGGTAATCAGAAAAAAGTAAATGAGGGGCTGTGGCTCAGTGGTAGAGCACTCACCTAGCAGGTGTGAGGCACTGGGTTCAATCCTCAGCACCATGTGAATAAATAAACAAAATAAAAGTGTTGTGTCCATCTACAACTAGGAAAAAAAAGAAGAAAAAAAAGTAAATGAAGTGAGGGAAAATGAAAACTTTTCTGAAATTTGACAAAAGTCATTTACCACATAAGAACCTCTCCTTGAAAGTTATCATAGGGAGGTTTTAAATCTACTGTTTTCTCTCTGAAAATTATAAATTTACTCTATGATATAAACTGACAATAGCTAACAGAAAGAGAAGCATACAGATTCTATTACATGCCTAAAATATGGGACTCCGAGATGGTCCAGTCTTACATAGAGCTTGAAGGGATAGATAGGGGCTTGGGCTTTGCAGGTACAGTTTCTGGAAGGTTGGGAAGACGTGCCCAGTAAGCCAGGGTTGTCTTGTTTAAGCAGATGAAAACTTACAGGTAACAGGTGCCTGTGCTCATCTCTGTCTGGACCAGGTGTGTCTCGAGGGGGCAAAATTGTGACGTATGCAGTCGAGGGGAGAAATAAAGAATATCCACATGTTTCTGCCCTTTTCAATGCTTTATTCACTCAACTTACTCAATGCAATTTCACTCTATGGGTTCTTAATCAAGAAAACGACAATCCTTAATGCTAGGCACTGCAATAGACATAATTCACAGCAAACAGTTCTAAATTAATTCTAAGCACTGCAAAACACAATCATGACAGGCTAGCGACAGACATTCCCTTGGCATGCGAAGTACAAAAGTCTCAAGCTTTAGGCTTTACGTCCTGCAGATGCACACTCACTCAGAAAGAAGTGATCATGTCTGGAACCAAAAAGGCTTTTTCTGGCATGGAGTGGACCATCAGTTGAGGAGGGGGTCATAGGGAGGGGTTGCCGCTCTCACCAAAGTCCACGCGAGTCGAGGCAGTAGAGTTTGAGAGCAGAGGCTCAAGAATGATGACAAGTGATGGGATGTCAGGTCCTCATCAGGCTTTCCAGCTCGAGTGCATCCTTGTTTCTGCTGGCTGAATTTCTGTTCATCAGCTCTATTATTTATACTAAATTTTGGGGGGTTTGACCCCCCTTTGAATCCTTATCATCTACCACTGGAATTCTCCAGGACATCATTTACCCTGGGGTCAGAAACATCTGGTCTGGTGGTCTCCACTCTGATCTTCTTGCCTTTCCCTCTTATCAGGTGAGGACAGTCTGCCAGGGGCTTCACTCTCTTTATCAGAGTGAGTGGAAGTATTTTGTTTGAGGCCATACTGGAGGGCTCTGTGGGTGTGCCTGCTGAGACTGCAGGTTTCAAACTGTAGTTTTTAAAATGGAGTTGCTTAGCCTCAGGCCTAAAGCCATTCTAGATCTTTCCTAGGCACAAAGGGTAGGGTTATCAAGTCAAAATGCATGTGCCTGCATCGATTATTAATGTGGATACATGTAGACTTCTTTTTACAAAAGGACAGATTGTCACAGCCATCTTGTGTCTGCAGAGTTTTCTCTGAAATATTCAACTCAAAATATACCAAAGAAATGTATTTGGGACATGATATTTATCTCTTCCTCATTGTCATTGAATTAGTACTGTATGATATGAAAAGGCACAGGATATCTTTTTTTCCTCCCAGTTGATATTAACTGAAGTATGTATTCCAACCTCCTGTACAAAATCTGAGTGAAATCCGATTTTTTGTTGGTTAAGAGATTTTCTGACTAGAAATGTTAGGCTCAAAAATAAAATTAATAGAAAAGATAAAGAAATGTGGGTTAAGAAAAGAATCATTATTTCTATGACCATAATATAATTTGAAACTGTGCAAAAAAAAGAGGATCATGAACTTTTATTTGTCCTCCAAAGTGACTATCACAGGAACAGCAAAGAAGCAAGTACTACTTTAAAAATAGTTTCTAGGGCTGTCTTCAAACAAGTTTTTTTTTTAAGTGCTATTAAATGTGCACTGATTTTAAACATTTTAAGAAGTATATGGACAAGTAGTCACCTTTAATTTATTCAACATATTTTTAAATAATGACAAAAAATTAAACAACTGTGAAGTTTCTTAAACATCTTTTCTTTTACTTGATATAAGGCCTGACACTTTTTGTTCAAAAATAACACATACTTAAGGAAAATTTGCTCATGGAAAATCCTAGTTAGTATTTTAGCACCTTTCCCCAGTCTCTAAATGTATGTAAAGTTTATGCTGTGAACTTACATATAGGTATAATTCTATATCTTATTGTTCCATAGTATGTCTTCAAAAGTATTTATTGTCATTGAAAAATATTCATTATACAATTTGGATTAAAAATTAAAGTATTAAAAAATTTGTGTATTACAATTCTATTTCTCTTCCTCCTTCCCTGCCTCTCTTTCTTTTCTTTTCGTCCTGTGGTGCTGGGTTGATATTAACTGTGAAGTACATATCTCAACATACTCATTATATACTCTGTCTGCAGCCTCATTCTATTCTTTTTAGACATGTGCTTTGCTCATATATAAAAATAAAAAGACAATTCTCCATATATGTGTGTATAATTTGCTCCCAAAGCCTCATACATGAGTAGAATCAATCTATTTGGATATACTCTGAGGTAAAACTGGTACTAGACTTGACTTCAAGGATCTGGATTTAAGGTGGCCACAATCTAACCTTGGGAAAGATACTTAACTTCTCAGGCTCAGTTTCCAAATCTGAAAGAGGAGTAATAATGCCTGTCTCACAGTATGTTGTGAGAATTAGATGGACTGAAAATGTGTAAGTATTTTGTTTAGTGCCTGCTATTTAATAGGCCCTCCATTGTTTTTTTCTTTTCATTCCTGAACCCCAGTCTTCAGTCTGAAGTTCAAGGTTTTCTCCACTAGATGGTGATGGTAGAAAAATAAATAAGTAAACCACACCAGTGAGGACCTTTAATCACGCCTCCTCTTATTTATTGCTTTTCCTAACCAAATTTAAACTTTCTTTTTGAATCATCATAAATACAAGTAAATGTAAACTAGATTATAAGGTCACAGGAAATGAAATCAATGCAAAGCAAAAATCCTAGGTTTAATTTTTTCTCCTTTAATAGCTTAGTGCTTAATTGTTTTCAGCTGAACTTGAAAGTCTACTTTGAGCCTTGTAACAATATTCCCTGTTTTTCTTCCCAGAATCAGAATGGGGATGATGGAGTCAATGTTGTCTCAGATAGCCCTCTGTTTAGTGACCACAGTTGGAGTCCTAGCCTGACTTTAGTGCCTAAGCACAAGTATATTAAAAGCCTCTTATTCTTATCAAACCTCTGGGCATTGTCTTCCACCCTGAATTCATCCCAAGGTATGTTGAGCATTTGAGTCCAGTTAATCCCACATGACAAACAACCCTGCCATCTTTAGTCACCATCTAAAAGTTAGCCCTGTGGTCACTTGTTCTTGCTCTATTATTCCTTTCCCCTAAACTAGGGAAGTTCCTTCCTTTTCCTGACTTTTCCCTGTTATTATCAATACTGTGTCATATTTCTTATTAATTGTATTATCCTCTGTACATTGTTTTGTAAATTAGAGCTTTTATTTATTCTAGTTTATCACTGGTCTTCTTTGGTATAAAAGAAATGCATTCATTTTTTTTTTTTTTTTTTTGTACCGGGGATTGAACCCATGGATGTTTAACCATGGAGCCACATCCCCAGACTTTTTTTTTTTTTTATATATATACTTTATTTTGAGACAGGGTCTCGCTAAGTTGCTTAGGTCCTCACTAAGTTGCTGAGGCTGGACTTGAACTTGTGATCCTCCTGCCTCAGCCTCCTGAGCCACTTGAATTACAGGCATGCACCCTCCCCCCCATGTTCTGCTTGATTTGTAGTTTGATTAGATATTTGGCTTTTTAAAATGAACCCTTTTGTTAGTTTTAAGTGATTTTTTTCAATTGATACTTATGAAACTGAGCAACGGATGGCTGCCACTATACCATGGCACCAGGTTTTTGCAAAAAAGAAAGAGCTGACTGACAATTAGGGCTCAAGCTCAAATTCATTTCTGCATTTGGTTGGTGGTGAGGCAGTCTTGGAGAAGAGAGAGGGGAGAAGATGCTTTTGCTTGGATGGTGAAAAGGGGGTAGTTTTAGGCTTTAGATGGTCACCATGCCTCTTCCCAGGTTGAATGTTTTTTCTGAGGATGAGTTACCATGTTCTAAATGGGGGATATTGACCTTGTGACCTCGGAATGTCATTGGCTGGGTGACTTGGCTTTGTCTGCCCCTGCTTAACCAGGAAGAGTCAGTTTTTAGCTGGTCTCTGGAAGGTTCTAGAGAATTTTCTGCAAACAATGTAGAATAGCCTTGTTACTTGACTCATTTATACCTGGTTTCTGGCCACTTTCACTGGTAGTATAATAAAGAATACACCTGGTCTTTGTCCCAGTTGTTGGCACAGATCTTCAGAAACCCTGACTGATAAGAGAGCCTCTGTTATGCTAATGAGGCAACTCCCATTGGGCCCCTAGGATTGGAATTTGGGGTCAGTCCAGTCTCTGGGGAGCAAGAGGGTACTAGAGATTGAATCTGATTACATGGCCAATGAATTAACCAATTATGCTTATGTGATGAACCTCTAATTAAAATTCCAGATACTAAAGCTAAGTGGAGCTTCCTGGTGGTGAACACACTAGTGTGCAGGGAGGGTGGCATGCTTAGATTCTAAGAGGAAAGGGCATGGAACTCTGTGTCTGGGACCATTATGGACCTCACTACTATGGTTTGAATCTTGAATGTCCCCCAAAGGCCCTTGTGTTAAAGGCTTGATCACTAGCCTGTGGCACTATTGGAACCTTCAGGAGGTGGGGCCTAGTGGGAGGTTTTACATATTCCAGAAGAAGTACTCTTGAAAGGAATTGTGGGATGCCAGTCTCCCCCCTCCCCTCTCTCTCTTTAGCTGCCACCATGATGTGTTCTCTCACCACAGGCCCAAAGACAATGCAGTCAACTGATCATGAACTAGAACCCAAAGCTAAAGTAAATCTTTCCTCTTTTTAGGCTGATTATCTCAAGTATTTTGTTATAGTAACAGAAAGCTGACCCTGTATAATTCCTTTATGATAATGCTTTAATAATTTAAGTACGGTACTTTCAGTGAGTTCTGTAAGTTATTCTACTAAATTATCAAACCTGAGGGGCTCTTGGACTCCTAAATTTTTGCAGAAGTGCAGCTGGCCAGGTGTGGTGGCACATGCTTATAATCCCAGTGACTCAGGAGGCTGAGACAGAAGGATCATAAGTTCAAAGCCAGCCTCAGCAGCAAGGCACTAAGAAACTCATGAAGACCCCATCTCTAAATAAAAAATATTAAAAAGAGCTGTGGATGTGGATCAGTAGTTAAGTGCTCCTGAGTTCAATCCCCAATACAAAAGAAAAAAAGGACAGCTGGTCTCTGAGACTTTTGTCTGGATCTGAAGTATCAACTGTCATGTGGAGGACATTGCTGTTAACCTGTAGGATACGTACTAACTCGTAGTTTAGTGTCAGGATTGAATTGCAGGGACAGTCAGTTTTAGAACAATACTTTTGTCTCTTCCATTCTAATATTGTGAATTGTCAAATTATTGGAAAAAGGTCTCATCTTACAAAGTAGAATGTGAAGTGACATTTTTAAAATTCTACTTCAATTAGACTTTAAAAAAAACAAAAATATTAAGGGGGTTTTTATATTCTTTCACCTCCCCACCTTTGCATATCATGCTCCCTCACCCCAGAATATCTTTCCAGCCCTCCGCCATGACTGGGATACCATTTACTTTTCAGTGTAGAGATGTCCTTCTTATCCTCCTCCCTAACCCTCCAGCTGGTTTGGTGCCTGGGCCATGTGCTTATTTGATAATCTATCTATTACAGTTACCTGCAGTATCCCAATTCCCAGTTTCCATGTCTATTTCCACTCCTCCTGCCAACCTTCATTAGAGGACAGAGTTTTTCACCTGATCTGTCAGGGGCAGGTGCTGTGCCTGACATGTCATGGGCACGTGCTTAAATGGAGTCAGTGAGTGAAAACAAGTAGGCAGGCCTGAAGTACAGGCTTAACTCACTCCTCCTAAGCCTCATGTTGGGACATTCTTTTTCTTCTGGGAAAACCACCTGAATGGGTCTTTTTGTCCTGGGAAAGTTAGATGAAGACTTTCTACTGATTTGGAGCTATTTGGAGAACCATTCCAGAAAGAGGAGAAAAGAAACCTAAATCACCCCCAAAATGAGAATAAAGTAGAGTCACCTAAGAAAAATGGAGAGTTGCCTCTAGGAAGAGGACTAGGTTGCTTTTGGGAAAGATGGATTTGGGGTTGTGGAAAGAGGAGAAGGTGGAGGGGATGCTGTGGCATCTGTTTCCTTCTCTTTCATTAAAATGGACTTGAAGCCTAATGATGAAAGGACTTAAGACCAGAAGACAGACAGCCCATTCATGGGAATCTGGGTGATCTGGCTGTAACTGGTGCTGCTTCTGTATCTGGAGATCCAGCAGAATGGACAGCTGAGGGATACCCACAGGAAACGCCCGTGACACAGATCTTATTATTGCACATGGGCATCCACAGTGGTGCTTGTGGCCGGCCTTCTTCATGGAGAATATTCAACATGGAGATCTTCAACAATAGCTTTCACAGAATACAGGCAACAGAAACTTGCAGACAGAAACCTGGGCTACCGCCTACAGAACAGAGTGTAGCATATTCAAATAATTCTTTGAGGAATTCCCAGACATATGTAGGGGATACATTGTAGCTGTCCAGTGACTACTTGGTAGAATGGGGAGAGTATAAACAATGTTATAAAGGTATTTGAAACTGTGTGCATGCCTGAAATCCCAGTAGAGGAGGATTGCAAGTTCAAAGCCAGCCTCAGCATTTTAGGGAAGCTCTAAGCAACTTAGCAAAAGCTTGTCTCAAAATTTAAATAAATAAATAAATAATACAAAGGGCTGGGGATGTGGCTCTGTGGTTAAGCACCTCTGGGTTTAAAACCCGACACACACACAAAAAAAGCATTTAAAGTTCATATAGAAATATCAAAATCTGAATATCCAAAAGAGAAAAAGTAAACTTCAGCCTCTACTGTATCCCACATTCAGAAAATGAATTAAAATGGACCACAGGCCTCAGTGAACAGCTAATACTATGAAACTTCCACAAGCCAACATAGAAGAATATCTTTAAGGGCTTGGGATAGATGGTTTCTTAAGACACAAATAGCAGAAATCATGAGAGAGAGAGGTCAATTTGATTTCATCAAAGCTTAGATACATCTGCTCTTCAAAAGACATCTTTAGGAAAATGAAAAGACTACACACAGACTGAGAGAAAATATTTGTAGGAAGCTTGTATATAGAATATGTAAAGAATCTTTAAGACTCAATAATAGAACAAAACACCTCGGTTTGTAAACAGGCAAAAGAATATCTCACAAAAGAAGATATCTGAAGAGCCAAAAAAACAACACATGAGACATGCACAGAGAAATGCAAATTAAAACCACATGAGATGTTATTAGACTCCAACTAGAAAAGTCTGAAAGGAAAAAGACAATATTAAATTTAAATTAATTAATAAAATCAAACATTCAACCATTTCTCTTTAACATGATACTAGAAGCCCTATAACATAAGAACAATAAATAAAATGTATGAGCGTTAGAAAGGAAGTAAAAACTATATTTGTAGGTTATATAATTGTGTATAAGGAAAATTAAGACTATGTACAGATAAACTTTTTGAACTGATAACAGGTTAACAAGTTATCTGCTAAAAATATTCAGCATAATACATAGGAGCAGACAGAAAAGGAATTTTAAAATGAAATATTAAATGGCATCAAAAATAAGAAGTACTAAGAATAAATCTGATAAAAGATGTGAGAGATCTCTTCAGAGAAAGATAATTGCATAGTTTTAAAGTAAAGAAGACCTAAATAAGTGGAATGATATGCCATGTTTGCAGATCTAACCACTCAGTAATATAACAAAGGAAACTCTTTCCACACTTATTTACGGACTCAGTGCAATACCAATCTATATTCCAGTGTGTGTGTGTGTGTGTGTGTGTGTGTGTGTGTGTGTGTAACTTGACAAACTGATTCTGGAAATATTCTCAATGTG
Organism: Spermophilus citellus; assembly: GCF_964194105.1. Lineage (NCBI taxonomy): Eukaryota > Metazoa > Chordata > Mammalia > Rodentia > Sciuridae > Spermophilus > Spermophilus citellus. Next base: position 23,242,216 of record NC_138186.1, read on the forward strand.
TCAAGAATAGCCATGTGGGGCTGGAGTTGTGGCTAAGTGGTAGAGTGCTCGCCTAGCATGTGTGAGGCCCTGGGTTCGATCCTCAGCACCACATAAAAATAAATAAACAAAATAAAGGTATTGTGTACAACTAAGAAATAAATATAGATAAAAAAAGACTAGCCAATGTACTTTTGAACAGGGGAGACATCTTAATACAAAGACAATAGAAATTCTTTAGGATACATAAAGAACTAAAAAAATTAACACCAAAAAAACCCAAATAACCCAATCAATAAATGGAATATTTATTGATAAATGTATATCATCTTAGAAGATGATATACAATCAATAAATAAAATGTGAAAAAAATGTTCAACATATCTATCAACTAGAGAAATGCAAATCAAAACTACTCTAAGATTTCATCTCACTCCAGTCAGAATGGCAGCTATTAAGAATACAAAGAACAATAAATGTTGGTGAGGATGTGGGGGAAAAGGCACACTCATACATTGCTGGTGGGACTGCAAATTTATGCAACCAATCTGGAAAGCAGTATAGAAATTCCTTGGAAGACTTGAAATGGAACCACCATTTGACCCAGCTATCCCATTCCTCAGTTTATACACAAAGGACTTAAAAAGAGCACACGATGGTGATGCAGCCGTATCAATGTTTTTAGCAGCACAATTCACAACAGCTAAATTGTGGAACCAACATACATGCCCTTCAATAGATGAATGTATAAAGAAATTGTGATACACACACACACACACATACACACTAGAATATTACTCAGCATTAAAAGAAAATAAAAGCATGGCATTTGCAGGTACATGGATGGAGTTGGAGAGCATCATGCTTAGTGAAGTAAACCCATCCCAGAAAACCAAAGGTTGAATGTTTTCTGTGATTTGTGAATGCTGACTAATAATGGGGGTTGGAGGGTTTTGGGAAGAATGGAGGAAATTTAGATAGGACAAAGAGGAGGGTGGGGAAGAGAGAGAGGAGGCATGGAGATAGGAAAGATGGTGGAATGAGATGGACATCATTACCCTAAGTACATGTATGAAGACACAAATGGTGTGACTCTACTTTGTGAACAACAGAGACATGAAACATTGTGCTCTGTATGTGTACTATGAATTGAAATGCATTCTGCTATCGTGTATAACAAGTTAGAATAAGTAAATAAATTTAAAAAATAAAGACACCACAAATACTAACACCAGGACTGGCACATGGACATTGAAACAGAAAATATAATAAACATGGATATCTGAAAGAGATAGTCTTGAAAATTAGTGAGGAAAAGATAGACTTTTCAGTAAGTGTTGCTGGGAGACTATGTAGAAAAATAAAATTAGTAAAATTATTTTATACCATAATAAATAAAATTACCTTCTAAATATGAAAGCCAAAGTCTAAAGTATTTAGAAAATAAATACAATTTCATTATGATCTCAGGGTGGAGAAGAGGAGAAAGGCTTCTTCAAAAAGACACCCCCTAAAAAGCACCAATCATAAAGGAAAAAATTACTATATCTTACTATATAAAAATGAACAGCTTCTGCTTTTCTATCAGAAAATATCATAAAAAGAGTGAAAATATAAGACACAGTGAAAGAAGCCATCCACAGTACAAATTACTGTCAAGCATAACATTTAGAGTGTATTAAAACTCCTAAATAGTGATAAGGAAAATGATAGAGTATTTACCAAAAAAAAGAAGAAGAAGAAGAACTTAACTATGTACTTCATAAAAATCAAAGACCAACAGACCAATGTGATGTGTGCTGTGCGCATATGTGTGTGTGTCCACACATATCTAAGAAAATGTTTAACCATTTAGCAGAGTACTGTAATTTAAATTTAAATATGATATATTATTGCACATCCACTAGATTCTGAAAGATTAAAGTGTTGTTAAAGATACAGAGCAACAAGACCTTTCCTGTAGTGCTGATGGGAGTGTACATTGTTATGTACATTTAAATGTACATCTTGCATGCACAATAATATTTGTAGCAGCCCCACACTGAAGACAACCAAAATGGCCATCAGTAATAGAATATATATATATATATATATATTATATATATATATATATATTATATATATATATATATATATTTAGAAATATTTGTAAAGTGGAATGTTAGTAATAAACACGGATAGTTAGACACAACAATATGGTGAATCAAAGAGAATTAAGACAGAAAAAGATATAAAATAGTACCAACAGTATGAATACATTCACACACAAATTCCAAACTGGCAAAATGAAGCTATAGATTTAGAGTACACATGTAACAGTTAAAACTGCAAAGAAAATCAAGGAAATTATTATAAAAATTCAGATTTGTAGTTAACTCAAGGAAAATGACCAACGGATGGGATTTGGGGTGCTCTCGGTGTTCCAATTTTTAATCTGGTGTTGACTTTATGGGTGTTTTTAATTATTTCTCCAACTATGCTTATAGTTCATGCATTTTCCATATGTATATATCTCAATGATAAAGACAATATTTTTTTAAACATTTATTTTTTAGTTTTTTAGGTGGACACAATATCTTTATTTTACATTTATGTTGTTCTGGGGATCGAACCCAGTGCCTCATGCATGCTAGGCGAGCACTCTACCACTGAGCCACAACCCCAGCCCCCAGAAACAATATTTTAACAGTAAGTCATCTTGCACTGTGGATGAAAAAAATTGAGATACTCAGGAATATTTTTCTTCTTTAGAATCTAGATGAAAGTTTGCTGTTTATAATCTTTCATATTTGGTGCTATTTGTTAACATTAGTAACAATAATAGTATCAATAATAACCATAAAGATGGCCATATATCCAATCACTCTGATGCATCAATAATTTTTATCTCATTTCTTAGTCCTAATCTATTCCATAAGGTAAATGTTATCATCCTTATTTAACAGATAAGAAAAACTGAGGCTTAGAATACTGAGCAATTGTTTTGAATTTACACAGCTAGTGAATCTCAAATTAAAACCTAAGCTATCTGTCTAATTCTCATGAGTTTTCCACTAGGCTATTCTCTCTCTCTTTTTAAAATCTGTTCTAATTAGTTATACATGACAGTAGAATGCACTTTGACACATAATACATAAATGGAATATAATTTCTCATTCTTCTGGTTGTACATGATGTAGAATCCCACTGGTCATGTAGTCATATATGTACACAGAATAATAATGTCTGATTTATTCTACTATCCTTCCTGCTCCCCTAGCCCCCATCCCTTTACTCCATTCTACCTAACCCAAAACTCTATTCTTCACTAGGTACCCCCTCCCCTTATTGTGAATTAGCCATCTGCATATCAGAGGAAACATTTGGTCTTTGGTTTGGGGGGATTGGCTTATTTCACTTAGCCTGATATTCTCCAGCTACATCCATTTATCAGCAAATGCCATATTTTAGGCTAGTCTCTTATTATGCATCTATAAATTTGTTTTAATGGCATTTTTCAGATCAAAAAATAAATATATGTTTATTTTAGAACATTGATAGCTCTAGAAAAGCACAAAACATATTTGGTGTAACAATCTACTGTGACATTTTTCTAAGTATGTGTTATCCATCCAATATAGTGGCAGGATTTTTTTTTGAAATTCAAAATGAGTACAAATACTATTTTATAATTTGCACTTTTACCCCTAACAATAACATTGATTTTTTTCTCATGTTGTTCATATAACTAATGGACACAGAGCATTCTTTAGTATGAGAATGCCATGTCTGTTTAACCAACTGTCATATTTTGGTTCTATTTCAGTGTTTTAAATATAACAAATAGTGTTATGATGATATCTTCAAAATTAAATGTTTTGGTACAACTTGATTTCTTTGAGGTAAAACTCTTAGAAATGCAATTGGGGGCGGTCAAAGGTCATGATTAAATTGCCTTCTATAAAGATTAGTACAGTGTGCATTCTTAACAAGTGTGTGAGAATACCGTCCTTCCTATCCCCTGCCCCCAAGTTCCATTCACACTGAAAATATTCTCTGTATAAGAACTGGGATTTATAATGCCTTTAAACATTGTACCAGCTGCAACAGTCCTTTTGCATCTTAAATTCTTTGATATTTTTGAACATATGAAATAAAAGGTAACAACAAACTATGAACCGTTATGTAATAGCCTGATTTATTTTCTGCCTGAAAATACAATTTTACCTTTCAGAGTGAAGCACACATACTAGAAAGTATAGGAGGTTTTCACCCAGGTTCTCATCAACCATTATTGTGCTCTCTACTGCAGTGTTTTTCCCTGTGGAAAATTTCTCCCCTGAACCTTACCCTTTTTGGGAGAAGCAGGCCAGCATTTGGTCAGAAGAGCATGACTTGAGCTTTGCACTTCTGTAATTTCATTCCTTGTTACTATCATAAGCTTCTTCTAGCTCCTGAAATCCACTTCCAATTTAGAAGGTAGAAAAGCATTCTCAAGAATGTAAATATAAACATACTCTTCTTCCAGTTCCTAAAACTAGAAAATGATGATTCATGCTGTGGAATGGGATTTTTTAAAATTGGGTATGAACCCTCTAGGACTTCTCCAATTGTTTAGAATGGATGGCCACAACTGTAGCATGAATATTACCTTGTAGCAACCATTTTATTTTGTTCTCTCATTTTAAGGCTTAAAGAATCAAAGGGAGGGGATTGGGGCATGGCTTAGTGTAGAACACTTGCCTAGCAAGTGTGAGGCACTGGGTTCGATCCTCAGCACCACATAACAAATAAAATAAAGGCATTCTGTTCATCTACAACTACAAAAACAAAAACAAAAAAAGAATCAAAGAGAGGGAAGTACATATGGATAATAAAAGAAAGAGCAGAAAGAATCTTATGGCATTGGAATAGAATTATAAATGTGAGTATGAACATATATTTAAATTGTGTGTATATACATATACACACATACATATATACATATATATACATACATACATATATATGTATGTGTGTGTGTGTGTATACACACATATCCTAGCTCTGTTCACTGAAGGTGCTAGAAACAATGGCACTCTGGTAGTAAAGGGAATACCATTTTTCTCTAAAAGGAACCAAAGTTCCTTGAAGAAATGGCAGATTCCAGAAATAAGGTGAAAAAGTAGAGAAAGTAGGGAAATATTAAAATAATAATAAGAGCAGCATGCCAAAAGTACATATAAGCTAGCTCAAAGGTACTCCCAATGGCCAAATCTGGAACAATTTGAGCATCAAATGAATATAGGGAGTGTGCATTCATTTTTTAAAATTCATAGCTTTATATTGATACTACAAAGTGAAGGTCTCAGGACGAGAAAGGAAAACTCTTCTTTTGAGAAGAATATAAATTAATAAGTGTTGAAGAAATTTTAGAATTAGAAAATCACCATTTTACAATCATTGTGGTAATAATTCAGGCAGGAGCCAGGTGCAGTGGTGCACACCTATTATCCCAGTGACTCTAAGGACAAAGGCAAGAGGATCAAGGGTCCAAAGCCAGACTGAGCAACTTAGTGAGGTTCTAGGTAATTTAGCAATACCCTGTCTCAAAATAAAAGGTCTGGGATGTGGCTCAGTGGTTAAGTGTCCCTGGGTACAATTCCCAGTACCAAAAAAAAAAAAAAAAAAGAAAGAAAGAAAGAAAAAAAAATTCAGGCAGGATACCTGCAAATCGCCAAAAGATATCTGTCAATTGTAAAGAGCAAATAGTAATTTTATATTGGATAAATCTGGAAGACAACACCAGAATCAGATTACCAAATTTAGCCTCACTAATAATAACACAAGCTGACAACCTGTGTCACCTTTTGTGATGTTCTGAGAAAGATATAACATCACTTATGTGGTTTTCTGGTTACAGGTATAACCTGCTTCCAGACATGAAGACACAATCAGGCAGGTCCAATTAAGAAATACTATGTGAGGCAGTTTGTCTGGAATCTGCAAAAATACCAATATCAGGAAGAATAAAAGAAAGAAGACTGGGGTGACTATTCCCTAAATATATAGAAGGAGATTAAAAACAAAAGGCAGGATGATTAAATGTACTATCAGATTTTTGATTGGATCTTGATATGTGAGGAAGTGTCTTCGTTCTCAGGAAACATACACTTATGCATTTAGAGGAAAAGTTTAATGAAATCTGAAACTTTCAGAAAAAAAAAGAGAGATGTCAAATGAGGAAAACACTAACATTTGGTGAATCTAGATAAAGAGTATATGGATATTCATTGTACTATTCTTGCAGATTTTATGCTTGAGGGTTTTTTAAATTTTTTAAAACTTTATTTATTTACTGTGGTGCTGGGAATCAAACCTAAAGCTAGATAAGCACTCTACCACTGGGTGACTCCCTCAGTCCTGAAGGATTTTTGTTTTGTTTTTTGTTTTGGTATTTCAGTTTTTGTTTGGCCAATGCTTAGGCTAGAACCCAGAGTTTTATGCATGCCAGGCAAGCTCTCTACACTCTCCACAGCCCTAAAGTTCTGCTTTTTTAAAAAAGGTGGAGGAAGAGAAAATTTTCAACCAAAATAATATAAAACCCATGTAAGCACATTGGAAATTTATTTATGCATTTATGTGTGAGTAGTATTTTCATAATGTACTTTGTTCCTTTTGAAATATCATATGCTCTTTTCTAAATATTATATTAACTCAGTGGCCAGTATTTATATTCTATATTAAAGTAAACAATGAATGCAATCACTTATGGAAATAATGAACTAAAACATTATTTCATATTTTTGAAGGATTAATTTTAAAATGATAATATCTGTACTTTTATTATTTTTATGTTGTTAAAAAAAACCCTTCTTTTTTATTTTCTTTTTTTAAACAGGAAAAATAACAGACCCCAAATTTACTACCTGCCTAAAGCATGGGAATTCATTTAATGGTTTGTTCATTTCCATGCTGGGGAGGGAGCCCAGGGCCTTGAGCTTGCTGGGCAAGCACTCTACTACTGAGCTACATCCTCAACCCTCGTGAGAGTTTTGGACTCCTCATTTTTTTATAATCCAGCATTTAGCTACTTACTTGCTGTCACTTGGAAATGTTGAAGGTCTAATATCAAATGTGACTGTCTGGATATTCTATGACATCATGTCCTCCTTGCTCAGAGTATCTCATCTGCAAGCAGATAATAAGATTATAGCAGTTAAAAATAAAAATAAGTTGCCATTAATTTTTCTATTAATTATAAAATTTTACACTACATGGTACTTATATCAGAAGAAAGATGTGAGAATCTTAACTCTGCCACTCACTATTTCCTATTCCTTCTCTTCAGCCTCAGGTGACCTGGTAAGTATGGGGTATAATTTATGTCTCTCTGGATCTCAGCCTCAGTCACCTGGAAAAGTTGGCTGCAAACTGCTCAGTAGCACTATTTTTTTCTTTTAACAAGTTTACTTACTTTTATTAGTCGTATTATTGAGGGTTTTTTTTTCTTCTTAGTGCCGTTATTGAAGAGTAACTTATAAGCCATAAAATCCAGCCATCTTAAGTGTACATTTTAGCAATTTAGCAAGCTTTAAGGCACTTCATGAGTTGTATAATTGTTACCGTAGTACATCACCCAATAAGATTCTGTTTACAGTTAATCCCTGTTCCTACTCCCAGCCCCAGACAGCTGTCAATCTACTTTGTCTGTCTTTAGACTTGCCTTTTCTGGACATTCTCAAACAAATGGAATCATACAGCATGTGGTCTTTGTACCTTGCCTTTTCTACTTAAAACCATGTTTCTGTTCATGCTGTAGCAAGCATCAGTATCTCATTCATTCTTCTTGCTGAGTAGTATTCTATTTGTACTGATATAGCATGTTGTTTGCCCATTTACCAAACTGCTAGAATTTTGAATGGTTTCTAGTTTGGGGCTGTTGTGAATAATGCTTCTATGAATATTCAAGTTCAAGGTTTTGTGTGTTCACATTTTTTTCACATTTCTCAGGTAGATGCCCAGGAAAAGGATTGTTGGATCATATAGGGAATAGCTTTGTAAGAAAATGCCAAACCAGTTTTCAAAACAGCTGTACAAATTTACATTCCTGTCAACCTGTCTGATTTCTTCACATCCCTCTCAACATTTGCTTTTTCTCTTTGCTTTTTTATTCTAAGTCTTCTAGGGTGTATGAAATGCTATTTCACTGTCATTTTAACTTGCATCTCACTGATGACTGCTTTTGAGCATTTATTTCATGAGCTTATTATCCATGTGTCTATCTTCTTTGGTGAGATGTCTGTTCAAATCTTTTGTCCACTTTTAAAATTGGGATGTTCGTCATCCTGTTACTGATTTGGAAGAATTCATGGTATATTCTGGATACAGGTTCTTCACCAAATATGCAGTTTCCAAGTATTTTCTCCAAATCGGTAGCTGGTCTTTACATTTTCCCAATAATGTCCTTAGAAGAGCAAACATTTTGAATATTGCTAAAGTGCTGTTTATCAATTTTTGTTTTTCTGGGTCATACTCAGTGGTACTTCATGGAAAGAAGAAAAGTCAATTGGAATGTGGATGACAGGGATGCATTAGCCTTTCGTTTGCATTTTGGTATTTGTGACAATTGCTCTACTTTTATGAGTAAATGCTCAGAGGCCTTTGTTGTTCTGGAAACTTTCAGCAAGCAGTGCATAAACAGAAACTATTAGCATTATCCAGCTGGTTTGAATGCCAAGCAGTAGATGAGTTGTTAGCCACTCCTATTTGTGCGGCTCCTTTGACAGTGTGGTGTCTTAATCAGCTAATGGAAATGTCCTTTGAAAAGAATCAAGGGATTCTTTCCATGGCTCTCTAAATGCTATTTGTTAGTATTTACAAAACATGTATAACTTCAAAATATCATGGAAATAGTGGAAAAGTCTCACTGGGCCCATTTATAGACTTACTATAATTTTTTTTTTCTAGGCATAAGAACTTTTTGATGCGTTCAGAGTCTTTTATGGATAGGTGTTTGGAGTCCTGAGATTAGGCAGATAGACCATAATAAGCATGCATGCAATGCCTGGGTGGTTTCATGGTAAAATATTGTATCAGGCAGCTTATCCTCCAGGCCATCAGAATCTGGGAATAGTGTGATATAGCAGTACGAGACTATTGCCACTGAATTCAAGTAACATGAATTTTTTCAATTGTGGCTTTTTTTTGTTAGGACAAATAGACACATTCAAATATCATCCTATCTAGCAATTAATCAACAAATGTTTATTGAGTACATATTGTGTGTGGAAATATCAATATATGGATGACATTCCAAATTTATCTCTAATTGACATTCTCCCCTGAGCTCCGGATTTCTATTTCCACACCTATTTATCTTGAAGTTTTAGTGGGCTTGTCAAAACGGAGTTTCTGACCTTCCTCCAAAATTTGTTCTTCCCATGGCCTTCTCCATCTCAGTTAATGTCAACTTTATCCTTCAAGTGCTCCAGGAGAAATTCGTAAACATCCTTGTCCACTGTCCTCCTTTCACACCCCACATCCAATCCATCACAAATCCTAGTGATTCTAAATGTGATGTGAAGGACTGCGTGGGATTCTGAAACAGAAAAGGGACATTAGGAGGAAAAAAAAGAAAAAGAAAATGAAGTATTGAGTTTACTTAATAATAATGTATCAACATTGGTTCATTAAGGGGACAATTATACTAGTCCAATATAAGATGCTGAAAATACGGAAAACACACACAAGTCATAGGGAAACTCTCTGGGCCACTCTGAACTCTCCGAATTACCTTTTCTGTAGCTGTATAACTACTTTAAAATAAAAAGTTTGTTTTTAAAAGCAAGCAAAGGAACAGATTCTACTGTGCTCTGGCTAATTAGAGCCTGTGGCTAGTTTGCTAGAGCCAGGAGGATGGGAAGTCTGATTTTTGTTGTTTTGATGGTCTGGGCAGAGGCTGTGGCCACATATATCTTTCTTCTGGTAGGGAAATTTGTCACATTACATAATTTAATAACACATATAAACATTGGTAACCTCAAATCTGTTTCATCTTTTCACAATAATTTTGTGGAAATAACTTATTATTTACAAATATATGCTTCTACTTAGTAACAAACTATTAGCATTATCCAGCTGGTTTGAATGCCAAGCAGTAGATGGGAGCATGTTTTTATTTTTTTTAATTCCTACAAAATATTAACAGTTTTTTAAAAAAATGATTCTGCTATAATTCTTTAAAACTTCTTAAAATGAAAAAACATCTATTTTTATTTTACATTGATTTATTTTATTTTACAATTGATCTGAATTAGAAAGGGAAACTTTTTTTTTTAAAAAAAAAAGGAAGAGTGCCAGAGGCTGGTGGTCAGCAAAGGCTACAAATAAAAGGTGACAATTGCCTTGTGCCCCAAAGAACTGGATGAATACCTATAACACTAATTCCAGTTACTAGGGAATCAAAGTTTTATGCCACTTAAATAAATCTAGAAGTACATTACAACCTGGCAGGTAGTTCTCACACTAACTCCCTCTTCTTAGTGGGCAGCAGAAAACGGGAGAGTTATAGTGTCACTTGTCAGGAGAGTTTATGAAAAAGCTTATCCCTGTTCTTCATACCTAGATGCCTGTGTCTTTGGCCTTCCCCTAGAGCATGAACAGTTATGGATATCACAAACACCTTTAAGGACTGAGAACACTAAATGAAACTTGCCATATGTTTTTAGAAGAGCCTATGTTGAAGTTGGGCATGTTCACAGTTACCATAATGAATATGCATGTGGCTGCGTGTTCCCACACCTAGAGTCCTGCCAGCTAGGAACAAGCACTTAATCATGAGTCTGAAAGGGGCATATGATCGCCAAGGACAAATCCAGCTTTGTAATTCTGAGAGTATTGCCACACCGAGGAGAGGGAAAGGTGAAGGTGTTATTTCATCCAGTTCCATCCTCTCCTTACCTGACCTCTGAAATGGAGCCATTGGCTTTGAAAAGCCTGGTGTCTAAAATTAATATTCTTCCCCATCTGACTAAGAAGCCAACAGCTGAGCAACATGAGATCAAGGACCATATTAGTTTAAACAGGGGCTCAAAGTGGCATTTGAGAGACAGGATACTTCCTCTCGTAGTGGACACTTGTCTTTTCAGAAGACTTCCACTGACTGAGAGGAAAGGCTTTTACCAGAGGCTTCTGTGGTCAATCTGAAGTCTAAAAAGCTTCCCTTTGTCTGGTGGAACTTGCATTCTGGGCTTGGAGTGGTTCAGACTCTATGATGTCTTCCTATAAATGGTAATTGTTTTTGTTTATTGTTATCTCTTGAATCTCTTCTATGTTGCTTTAAACAACAAGAGGTACTAAACTGCATATAAAGCTAAATGTGTAATATTTCTTTGCAAAATGACAATATCCGGAACCTAAGCTTTTCCTTTAATGTGTTAATTTTTATATGGCTTTCTACTCCAGCTTTAGTACCTTCTGCAATTAAAATTATCTTTTAGTAATAGTTTTGTCTTAGAACAGTCATGCATCAAGTTTTGTAGAGTACTGAATTGAAAATACTTTGGAACTCCAGTTTATTATTTTACTGTATGAGTTGCAAAAATGAAAGACAAAGTTTCACAGGGGAAATTACAGATGCTTTTTAAGTTGACCAAAAAGCTGGAAGAAGCAATTTTCAAATTTCCAGTAGGGGGCCTCCAGAGTTAGCCATGGGAAACCACTACAAATTCAAATCTCTTTATTTCTCTCTCTATATATAATCAGGGGGTGTGTAGATATATACATACAATTATGTGTCTAGAGTGACAGCAATATTGTAATGTGTGCATTACTTAATTTGTATGGAAAATATTTTTTTAAAAAAATCACAAGAACTCTGAACTACTCAGAGAATAACCATTAATGAAGATGCAAAGAAAGGTTTCTGGGTACCTTCTCTACTGGAGTGCTTTATGGAAATTAACTTATTTTTAAAAGTAAACACCAAACATTTAAAGGTGCAGACAGAGGCAAAAGGGGTGTAACGGGTGTAACTCAGAGGTAGAGCTTTTGTTTAGCATGTGTGGGGCCCTGTGTTGGATCCCCGGCATTGTTAAAAAAAAAAAAAAGACACAGGCACAGAAAAGCTCTGAAAAAGGATTTATTTGGTGGAAATATCTCCTGAGAAGGAGAAAAAATTCCAGAGGAAGCAGGAGAAACCCCTTATTTAGTAAGTCCTTCTTCAGGAACATGAGGAGCAAAACCTCTCTCCCAATTAAGTCCAAGATCTTTTATATTCTATATTTAAACTGGCCATTCAATATTATAGGGAAGTTATACATTTACTCTGTTTCCTATGAAAAGAATACTTTTGATAACATAAATTTGATAATTTTAGTTTATGAAATAAACTGATAAAAGCAGAAAAAAGAACATACAAAATTTATTACATGCCTAGAGCATGCAAAATTGGGACTCAAAGGATGTGACTCAATACTTGGAGTTTAAAGGGATAGGGACTTGGGCTTCTGGGGTGAAGGGAAGTGGGTCAGTCTGCTGAAGATTGGAGGGAGACCTGCACAGCAAGCCAGGGTTGTCTTGTGATACAGGTGGAGTCTCTCAGGTAACATTCACCTGTGGTCATCTCCACATGCGCCAGGTGTCAGAGTCTCCATCTCTTCTTTGCTGGGCAGAAAGGGGAAGGTATCAGAATTTATTGTCTGGATTTGCTCTTTACTGATACAGATAGCAGTACATTCCTTTTTATAAGAGGAGAGCTTTTCACAGCATTTTTCCATGTTTACAGACATGTGCACTTTTTCCTGAATAACCAACTCAAAATATGCCAAGGAAACATCTGGGTGAGGTATTTTACTGTCCTTAATATGCACCTTATTTCACACAGTGAGAGCGGTAACATAAACATCCAATCGAACTTGAGATGGCTTCTTACTCTTTGTAGGAAAAAGTAAAAACAAAACAAAACAAAAAATATTTTCCTTTAAAAGTTCCAGTGGTGGAAATTCAATATGAATATTAACATTCTTCTTCCCAATTTTGGATCTTCTCTCTTTAAATAGAAGAGACTTCCAAATTCTCATTGATTAGTTGTTGAGAAAGTCAATATGTGATTAAGTGATGAGAATTTTCTTGGTTTCCTTTTTTTTTTTTTTTTTTTTTTTTTAACAGTCAAGAGAAGGGAGCACTGAAAAGTCACGATTGTGTCCTGATTTACAAATCGGAGACAGAGGGAGGCGAGAGCCACATGCCAGGCAGTAGCTTAATTGGACTCACCACCAAGATGCTAAAAGTGAAGAGACTGGAAGAAATCAACACATGTTACAGCAGCAACGGGCTGGAGAAAATGGCCTTTTTAAAGTGCATGGAAGAGGTTGAGAAAGTGAAATGCTTTCTGGAAGAAAAAGCCAACGAAGAGCATACAAGATCTGGGAAGAATGAGGTAATTATGTGCTGATGTAGTCTTCTAAATATTACCAGTTCTATCTTTTTTCTTTTAATATATCAGGTGGAGCCATTTATTTGACCCTCTTCAAATTCTATTTTGTCACTTATATATAGAATTAAGGAAAGGTTTCATAGGCAATTTCCTGTTTTGTTTCATTGAGAATGCTGTGAAACAATGAAGTTGAGTTTGGTTGACAATCAGGAAGTCTTTGAAGATATATTTTTACCTTGTGGTAATCGGCTTAGCAGCTTTGGGGGCTGGACCGTAACTTGGTGGTAGAGAGAGCACTAAGCATGCCCAGGTCCCTGTGTTCCATCCCCAGCAACCCCCTGCCAAGTATATACATTGATGGAGCCTGTGGAAACATACTTTGAAGAAGAATCCTTTAAAATGATGGATTTGGGCTTGAGATTCAGAGAAGTGCTGTGAGGACCACAATTGTTCTACAGATGAAGGTTTTAATTTCCTGAAGACCTTGAGCTCCCCAAGGGGTAGAGCTATTGATAGTGAAGACCAGAGAAGGGACAAGCAGGACTTGCTGATGGCATGATTGTGGAACCCTGTGTCCTCTGCTGTGCAGAACAAGGGTGCAGAGTGTTCTTTGGTTAGTTACTAAATTCAAACAAGGAGCTGTCCCATCTGAAAAATGAGATCATAGCTTTTGTGAAAATTAAGTGGAATAACTCCTCAGCAAAATACCTGACACTATCACAAGCACTTCTTTGTTTTCCTTTTTGTTTTGTTTTGTTTTGTTTTGGTGGTGCTGGGAAGCAAACCCAGGGCCTTGAGCATTCTAAGCACACACTCTACCCCTGAGCTACACAGTAAACATTTAATAAATGTTAGCCAGCAACAGCAGTAGCAGCAGCAGAAGCAATTTCCTCCCTTCCCTTATCTTAGTCACTTCCATTCATCATCCCTTGAAGTGCAGCTCTGGTCCAGCGTGGGCTTCATTGCATTTTGCCTGTGCTTCTCTTAGCACCCGCAAGGCTTTTGAATGTATTTATCATCTTTCCCAGACAGGGATCCTGAAGGTTGGGACCACATTTTGCATCCTCAGCCACTTATTTACCCAGTTGCAGAGACATAATAGGCACCAAAAATGTTAGAGGAACAAACAGGTCTATTCAAGTGAATTCTGCATTCTGGATGAGGGCCCGGAATCATTGTTGCTAATAATCAGAGCAAGTGATTCTTGTTAGACAGGTTTGGACAACATCCTTCTTTGCTCAGCTATTATTCCAAAAAACACTATTCAGGTGGGAAGGGCATTTTGAACAACAAAACAGTGGATGAAATAGAGATATTGTATATAACAGCCCTAGGAGTTATTTTACTGTGAGTTAAGAACAATAAAATGTGCAGGAAGGAAGAAATGAGTTATAGTAAAACAGATTTCTTTGAGAACTCTATTTTCCCCGTGAGATAATATCTTTTTTTTTTTTTAATTTTGAAATGGGGTCTTACTATGTTACACAGGCTGGCCCCAATCTCTGGGGTTCAAATGATCCTCCTACCTTAGCATCCGAGTGTCTGGGACTTCAGGTGTGTGTCACTGTGCCAGTCTAGTTAATATCTTACTCAATATAGAGCAAGAAGAAATTTCTACAAGCAAAATTTAAGTAATAAATGAAAGTCTTTCTGATCAGGGCTGTTAATTGTACAAATAAATAAGCATGGATTTTTTTTCTGTTCATTAATTTCTACAGGACATGAAAGATAAAGTGTATTCGTATAACTTTGCATAACTGAAACCATCAAATAGCTGCAATAGTTTATATGAGTCTGATTATTTTTCATGTTCAGCTTTTCTCCAAGTTCTGTTATATAAATTTTACAAATAAGTAACTGTCTTTAAAAAGTAAGAGATACTGGTAAGTTGGACCATAAACATTTTTAGGAAGATTTACTTTTATGATTAACAATGGTTCTAGAATGTTAGAAATCAATGATGGGGCATTTTTTTTAAAGAAGTATTTTTTTTAGAGAGAGAGAATTTTAATTTTATTTATTTTTTAGTTTTTGGCAGACACAACATCTTTGTATGTGGTGCTGAGGATCGAACCCGGGCCGCACGCATGCCAGGCGAGCGCGCTACCGCTTGAGCCACATCCCCAGCCTAGTTGTATATTTTTTGAGAGATATTTTTGAGAGAAAGATTGAAAACATTGAATCTGCAGAAACCCTAAAAGAAGTCTTCTCTCCCTTTTGTGGCTCAGGCCTGTTGGCTTCTGTCCTGCAGTTGATACTGTGTGGAAGGTGGGAAGAAGTGACAAGGAATTCTCTATGTCCCATTCAGTTTCTTATTTGTAAATGGAGACAAGCCCAGAGATGTCAGCAGTAAATTTCCCAGTCTCTCTCTCTTGCCATGTGGAAAATGGATGGGTACATGTGTCGGAGGCTCAGAGCTCTTCTCCTTCCTGTGGTAGCCAAGGCCCTGTCCGGGTGGTGCAGGGTGGCAGGCCTGGCAGTGGGTGGGAGGAGAAGGCCATTCCAGCATCTCAGATGTCTTCAGGTATGTAGACAGAGCTGGATTTACACGTCTCCATCTTCTGCTCCGCTGCAGTAAATCTTTACCATACCACTCTTTTCTCTCCAGGGACTATTAAAAAAAATGCTTGTCAACTTTCTTCCTCTTTCTCTTTTATCCCTTCATTCTCTGAAAGGATTAACACTACTAATCATAGTAGAAACATTCAGTGGTTTTTCTGAAAAGAATTTGCTGTGAATTTCAGACACTCTGGTGACATGAAAGCTTTTGTTCTGGAAGCTTAGAGTACATTTACTTTCTAGAATAGACTTTATCTGCAGAACCAACAGTGGAAAAATTATGTATAAATTTAGCAACCTATGTTAAAATAGTTGGATAAAACTTGGATTCATTTCTTTTTCTTCTCTTAACCAGATTTTTCTATTTCATTTATTTTTCCTCCACTGACTTTATTTTTAACTCTCTTCTTTCTCTTCTTCTACTTTTTTGGTTGAATTTTTTAAATACTAATATATTCTACTTCTTTCTACTTAAAAATTCTTTTTGCAATTTTAATTTTGTTCTTTTAATTTTTCTGCTTTCTTTTCATTCTGTTTTCTAATGACTGTTTTTATTCTGTTACTTTTCAAAGGATGTTCAAAGTCACCTAATTTATACATCTAGTGTAGAATTTTAAAAGCATTTACTACTCAAAGAGGGGCATCTAGCTCTCTGCCCTAAAGACTTTGTTTCTGTTTTTCTCCTTCCTTTCTGACTTCCATGATGACTCAAAATTAAAAACTTTGGAGGATGGTAAAGGCCCCTCCCCAAGAGAAGATGCAGGGATAGATAGAGAGTGATGGTCATCCTCCTGGATCACCTGCCCCGAGAATGAAGCCACAGCAGAGCTTCCCTCCCTCACATACTGGTGATTTCCCCCTCTCCCTCCACCCCACGGCATGAGCTCTGCCGTCCTCCAAACCTACGTGCACTCAACATTAAATATCACCACCAGCACCCACAGTCATCACTACTGCATCACCTCCAGGCTGACTCTTAGTCCTGCCTTCCCTCCTTGGAGGGCCTCCACAATACTCCTTCAAAAGAAGGTCTTGCACGTGAGGAAGTTGAATAAGTGGCTGGATTTTTCAAAAAAAATTCAGCCTAACTAACGAAGACTTTTAGCACAAATCAATTCATAACTAAGGAAGACTTTTAGCACTAATAATAAACCAGGTTAAAGCATTCGTTGTGTATGTCAACATACAAGTAAAAAAATCAAGTAAAACTAAAAAAGCAAGATACCTGACATATGTGAAAGATGAGAACAGCCACTGTGTACATACCATTACCTTAAAAATGATATATGGTTCTCATAACTATAATTAGTATTGCTTTTATTCAATCAGATCCAGGGATTTTTAAAAAATTATTCACTTATTTACTTTTGTGCTGGGCATCGAACTCAGGGCTTTAGCATGCTAAGTATACACTTTAAGCATGCTAAGTACCACTGAGCTATACCCTAGCCACAAGATTTAATTTTGTCAGTTCTCTAGAGCCTGTATAAATAGCTCTCAGATTTAATGTAACATTGCTCCCTCCTCACATACACAGCACACACATATCCCTATTGGCATCCCTACTTGCTCACTAAAAAACAAAAGTGTCAAATAATGTTCTCAGACAATCATTCAGCTCTGCCTACTTTTCACTACCCTCCCAGGTATACTATATGCATCCTGCTTTCTTTTGTTTTTGTTTGTTTGTTTGTTTTCACAGTGCTGGGGATGGAATCCAGGGCCTTGTGCTTGCCAAACAAGCATTTTACTACTGAGCTTCATCCTCAGTCCATCCTCAGTCCAAAATTACCTGCTTTTTATACCCAAGATGGTCTATGTGGTCTGTGCCCACCTCCTTGTCCTTTGGTTTTCTCGACCTTCCTGGATATCCCTAGTTTCTTGTCTTCCATCCAAAATGCATGGTCCCAAGTACAAAAACTGTGGGATGCCAGAGTGAGGATGGCCCTTCTACAAAAATACATCACCATGGACCATGGCTCCACAACTGTGCTTATAGGACTCTTATTTTTTTATTTGTTCTTTTTAGATCTGCATGACAGTAGAGTGTATTTTGACATATTATACACACACAGAGTATGACCTATTCTAATTAGGATCCTATTATGGTGGTTGTACATGATGTGTTTCACTGGTCGTGTATTCACATGTGAACATAGGAAAGTTATGTCAGATTCATTTCACTGTCTTTTCGATTCCCATTCCCTTCCTTTCATTCCCCTTTGTCTAATCTACTCTCCTAAGTCAACTTTTAAAAACTTACCTTAAGATTGATTGATTTATGCTAAAAGTCTTCCTTAGTTAGGAATAATTCTTCTTTTAAATTCTTCCATATCCCAGCTGGGGGTGGGAACAGGGTGAGGGTAGAAAATAAGGACAACCCTAACACAAGTAGACTTTGTAATCCCTGGAATGTTTAAAAGGCCTGGTACCAATGCTCCAAAGACCAAACAGAATAAAATATTTATCAACAGGATGTGCAAAAGGATAGAGTGGGTTGAAGCAAAGCATGAATCTCCCTATTTTGATTGCAGATGGTGGGTTTAATACCAGGTGGCATTTCCTGACCAACTGCTATGAAATTGAACCACCAACAGCATCCAGAGTGGCTGTAACTTAGACCTCAAAATAGCACAACTGAGGGTGGAGGTTTTGTGATTTTCGAAAGTTGCATCTCTCCACCCCTATTCTTTGCTCCTCACCCCACAAGGGCAAGAGAAAGCCGCCTGGCTGGCGGTGGCCCAGCCTAGGCAGCCAACAGGAGTTACAGTGCAGCTAGTAGTCCTTGAGCTGGGGACAAACGCATGCGCGTCGGCATTCCTTATAGCCAGCAGGTCTCCCTCAGCCCCTGCACCTGTTTTAGATCTGTCACTCAAAGTCATCATATTTTCCTTTTAAAGAGGCAGAATATTTGTAGATGATGTAATTGGAGACGCTCATGGCAGACTCTGCAGGAATCCTCAGCAATTCGGGATACCCACTCCTCAGAGCAGAGCAGGGAGCCACAGTGCTTGAAAAGTGGGTGAGCTAGATCAGGGGAGGGAAGGCGCCTGTGAGCCAAGGGACTTCACAGCTGCTCCCAGAGAATGGACTCAACACTTAGAAGAAAAAGCGTCTGGATCGTAGGTAGCGTGTGTCTTCTGTCGTCTTCAGTCCTCTGGCGCCTATTCCGGGCGGTGATGACACGGGGAGGCCACAGACAGGCTCCTGCTCTTGGGGACACACAGGTAGTAAACTCCCTTTTAACCACACAGATTCATTTTGTCTTCTGTGCGAATATTTCCAGCCCAGGAGTGTTGCTTAACAGAGGCAATGGAATGCATGCCCTGTTGAATCCTTGCCCAGGGCTACCTTCTTAGAAATGGAGGGTTAATAATAGTGGCAAGTGGCACCTTCCAACATTTCCAACAATTGCACCACTTTGGGGGAACCTCGAGTCAGCTATGACTGGTATTTATTAGTCGGTGATCACTTTGGGGTGTGAGAGCCTAAAATGATGTAATTTTTCTCCTTTTTATGTGCCTTCATTGTAAAAATTAAAAAAAAAAAAGCAAAACTGCTTTTTCTCTTTTTAAGAAATTTATTGCAAATACAGCTCTGAAAGAGTATAAGCAAGCCCTTCTGAGCTCTTCCTTCTATGCATTCTCCTTTGAACCCATACCATTTTTCTTGTGATAGTCCAGCTATTCCAAGAATGGAATTCAGTCAGGAAAATAGTAGAATTCTGCAAGAAGGAGGAGGAGGATTTATTATTTTAAGCATCTTGGCACTTTCCAAGAGGTGGTATTCCTGTCTGGGGTACAGAGCTTACCATGGCTCTTAATTATTTTATCAATTAGCATGTGATGAATTATTTTTTTAGATGATACTAGGCACTTTAGAAAATTTGACAGCAAAGAGTTTTCCTACTTGAAGGTATATTCAGGGTAGTTTCTCCATCTTTTTTTTCATTATCATTTAATCTTATCCTCAAACTTTGTTTTCCCTCTGATTAAACCCTCCCATGAAATTTGTCTATTTACTTTAAAAAAAAA
Organism: Spermophilus citellus; assembly: GCF_964194105.1. Classification (NCBI taxonomy): domain Eukaryota; kingdom Metazoa; phylum Chordata; class Mammalia; order Rodentia; family Sciuridae; genus Spermophilus; species Spermophilus citellus. Next base: position 23,262,184 of record NC_138186.1, read on the forward strand.
AGGCATTTTATTTTTTGTGGTGCTGGGATTTCACTTGCTGGCAAGTAAGTGCTCTGCTGATGAGCTATACCTGCATCTCTCCCCATGAAATTTTCATAGCATAGATAAACCGCTCAGCTGTATTGCATATGTATGTGTGCTTCATCCCCTCTCCACAAAGAACCAATTTTAAGCCCCTGTAGACTTTCGCCCCATTGACAATGCATGACTTACAATTTAAAAAAAGATTTCAGGTGTGAGGGTGGGTATCCCCATTCCTGTGTATACAGGCCTCATTCACATCCTATGAGAAACCATCAACTCTGCCTCTTGATGACAGAGGAGGACCGAGCTCTAGGAATCGGCTTCCCTGAGGCCCTGAGCCAAGTTCACTGCCAGAAGAATTGCCAAATCTTGGAATGGTTTATCTATCATCTGATCCATGTCAGTTGAGGACCAGATAAATGCATTGGGAGAAAGCAGTAGAATTTTTTTTTTTTAAGTAGGATATCATAAAACATCATACTTCTCTTTAGCTGCAACCTAACATCATGATTAAGTCTACATTTTCCATTGCAGTCTCTATTGTCCATGTGTCAATCATTTTCGATTGTTTCACATGTCTCCTACAGAGGTATCAGGGGGCTGTGTTTCTTCCATGGGGAATGCTATGGGGGCTTCCAATTCCCATGTGAAAAAGAATGTGCTATTCACTCCAGCTATGAGAATGTGGGCCTCTGGCTTTTCCCAATGAAGAGGTCAACAAGTATTTTGGAGCATTATGGGTATATAATTCTAAAGATTTTTTTTTTTTTGTAACTCTTCAACTGTAAAGAAAATCTCTCTTAAATGAGATTTTACAACATATCCTCTTAGTTTTTTTTTTTTTTCATTGCTAGTGATTATTTAGAAATGTGGGCAACTATTATCTTGGAGATTTCTACAAGCACAGAAGTTTTAGTCTTTTATAAAGGTATCAAAGAATTCTGTTTCTGATATTAATAGGCTTTGTTCCCACTGACGACTTATAGTAATGAAAAAGGTTTCCAATGCCCTGTATGTAGATCCCTACACTTTATAGCTCCCGGTGTCCTTGACTAAAAACAGGTGAGCCATATTTATGTTTATGTCGTTTTAGCTTTGTGTTGTTTTAGCCTCTCAGAATAATTAAAATTACGATAGTTTTATGCTATTTCTGTTTCTTGTTGCAATATGAGAAAAACATTTTCATTTTTTCTAAAAGTTAAAACAGGATAATCAAAATTATAAATGTTATAAATCAAATCTGTATTCCTAGGTAAGAGAAGTGGTAACCATACTTGATAATAAAATTCCTAAATACAGTCGGTCAAACTCTACTTCTATCCACTTTCCTAAACCACAATGGTTGTAAAATTTACATTTATTTATTAGTGTTTTCCAGACTTCAACTTTTCACAGACTACCTTAATGATTTTTATTGTACAGTTGGTTCTCTGTATCCATGGGTTCTTCATTTGCAGATTCAACCAAACACGAATCAAAAATATTAGAAAAGCCAGGCATGATGGCCCACACCTGTAATACCAGCAGGTTGGCAGTCTGAGGCAGGAGGATCAAGAGTTTCTGCAATCTGCATTTGGGGTAAAATTGGGGGTTCATAACCCACTTCAATCTAATGTATGAAATATGATATGTCAAGAGCTTTGTAATGTTGTGAACAACCAATAAAAAAAAAAAAAAGAGTTCAAAGCCAGCCTCAGCAATGGTGAGGCACCAAGCAACTCAGTGAGACCCTGTCTCTTAAATAAAATACAAAATGGGGTTGGGGATGTGGTTCATGGGTCGAGTGCCCCTGAATTCAATCCCCAGTAAAAAAATAAAACAAAACAAAAAAAAAGGAAGAAAGAAAGAAAAAGAAAAAAAGGAAAGAAAGAAAAAACTCATGTCTATAATGAACATCTACAGATTTTTTCCTTGTCATTATTTCCTACAAAGACAGAATATTTACTTAGCATTTACATTATGTTAGTGTTATTTAAAGTACACAGGATGATTTAAAACATACAGGAGGAAATGTGTATGTTATACATAACTACCACACCACTTTATATAAAGGACTTTGGAGGAAGTCCTGGAGCTAATCTCTTAAGGATATGAAGGATGACTCTATTTTCCTGCAATCCTTACTCCTATTAATATTTTTCAAATATCAAGTCATTTAAAACATTTTTTAAAAATATTCTTAGTTGTAGATGGACACAATACATTTATTTTATTTCTTTATTTTTATGTGGTGCTGAGGATAGAACCCAGTGCCTCCCACATGCTAGGCGAGCACTCTGCCACTGAGCCCCAGTCCCAGCCCCAGCCCCAGCCCTCATTTATAAAATTTTTAACAAAAGCAAAAACAGAGTGAGATCATAGCTTTATTGTGCTAACTACAGATTTTTCTAATGCACAACAATATGTACATACAACATAAAATTATAAATGGTCTGTTAGTCTCTGACCTTAAATCACCTAAAATCCCCCTGCCATAAGGTGGTCCCATATCAGTCAAATCAGGAGGACACCCAGATTCAGGAACTATTTTCAAAACTTTGCTCTGTGACATTTGACCATTTCACCTTTATTTCTCATTTTCTGTCTACCATGTGATGATAGTAACAAAGATCAGGGAAATGGTGGTAAGTAGGCAGCAGTGGAACCTTCTGTCTATAGAAAAGACAGAGAAAATTGATAATAGAAAGCATTTAGTACAGAATGTTGATATTAGGAAAAGTTCACTTAGAGTTCTTGTGTGCCTAGTCTGAGTCTCCATCATGTCACCATAAAGCAGAATCTGAGGCCAGAGCATTTGTGTAGGTCCTTCTTTTGGGAATTGGCTCCCAGGAGCAGTCATAGGACTGGGGTATGTAAATCAGGGAAGGAGGGAAGCCCCAACCAGGTCATGCCTAAGCTGACCACCATAGGAAGGATGACCCAGGACCGAAGGGGGTGCTGATCCCCCAGGACCCATTCCCACCATCAAGGATGACTACCTGCTGGCATTTTCAGTTGCCCATGCATATGTGTTGGTTCCCATGAGAATCTTGCTGCAATGGCAGAGAACCCAGGGAAGAAGAGGAGATGCATTGGCTCTGGGGTGAAGTGTCTTTCTACTCCTATATGGATCTGGCAACGGCCCAAGCAAAGACGGGCATGGAGGGCAAGTGTGTGTGTGTGTGTGTGTGTGTGTGTGTTCTGATGCATTCAAAGTCTGTCAGCCTTTGAGGTAGGTGTTATCTCTACAGACAACTGGAGGGTTAATTACCTTACCCAATGTCCAGGAGCAGTAAGAGGTGGACCTGAACTTTGAACTCAATGGTTGCTCTCTAAACCACCACTGGTTGCCCCATCATGCCCAACTTTGCACTTCACAATTACATATTCTGTTAAAGATAGACCACTGGGGTCTGTTGCAGCTCACAGGCCCAACTCTTCCTCCTCAGGGGAATTCTTTAAATTCTTTGCATAGCAGCCCCATTTGCTACACACAGTTGCTTTTTGGGCCAAATAAAGTACTGCAGTAGTATGAAAGTGCTTTGTAAAATATAAAGGCTGTACTTGTTATAATCATCAGTACCTTGTTCTCTTACTTGCTTAAATATCCACAGGTCCTTGTCTGCTTACCTACAGTGACAGCCTTGGAACCTGGGATGCCACCTTGCATTTTATATTCATTTTAGTGATCCTTTCATCCTCATTTTCAATTTTAATAGGGGAAAAAAAGCTTATCTGCTGGTCCATTGATGGTGTTAGAATGATATTTGCTAATTTGGATGTCCATATAAATGTCCACTTATACAACAAATCTATTGTATAAGTCATGGTTCATGGTTTTACCCACTTGGGAATTTGGATGCCTGAAGGTTACTGGCATTTCCATAGCTAAGGGAACACTACAGACCCGTGCTGTGGGTATAGAAACTGTGGCTCAAAGATTAGGAACTGTGGGGCTGGGAGCATGGCTTGGTGGTAGAACATTAGCATGTGCAAAGTCCCGGGTTCGGTGCTCAGCAACACACACACACACACACACACACACACACACACATACACACACACAGATGAGGGACCTAGGATTAGATCTTGAGTGTTTGAGATCAGCTTATCCAAATTCTTCTTTGAAGTGGAAATTTAAAGTCCTAGAGAGGAGAAATGGACTTGTCTGAAATTCATTACAAGCCACTACTCTTTCTGAAAGTTAGAATTTTCTTTTAACCAAGCCTTCTATGCTGCTTTTTATGTGTTTGGGCAAAGCGAGTCTTCTTTGTAGAACATGTAGAAAGTTCATTGTGTGGTTGCTGTCAAGGTTCTCCCACAGACTCTTTCCCACCCTGGGGCTTGGCAGAGTAATTGATGGGCCAGGCTTGGGATCCATCTACTCAGAGCCCTCCCTGCAGGCCTGCTCTTGGGATGCTTAGCTATCTGGGCTCACACCTTGGCTCCACCTCTCTCTAGCTTTGCACCTGTATCCCTGCTGCTTAGTTCCCATGGGTCCCCAGGCTTCTCTTCTAAGGAGCGCTGGTTGCAGGCAATTCCCCAATGCTTAAATTTGAGAGTTGGATTCTGAGCTGCAGGGAGCCCCATTAGAAGAGTCCGGCTGTGACAGGTGCAAATTTAATAAGTTTTCAGTGGCCCAGGTGTCAGGAAATTCTAAAAAAATGTAATTACCAAACCAGAAGCCAGGAGTGTGTGAGCCCAGGCTCTGACTTGTCCAGTCATCCTTTCACGTCTAGTATTTGTGTTCCACACGTGCACTGTGAACAAGGATACAAACTAGGCCTGTACTTACACGTCTTATAGGTTTAAGGTTCATGCTAACTAATGAAATTGGGATACAGAATAAGCCTAAAAATGAATTTTAAAAATAAAAATTTAATTCAAAAATATTTAATCAGCCCATATAAGAGTCTAAGTATTCATTTAAATCTTTATCCCTCGATTCTCTATCAATGTATTCAACAGATAATTACCAAGCCTTACTATTTGTGAGACAGTGTGTAGATTATGTTCAGATGCTGATAATAGCTGCCAAATAATGACTTTAATTTAAAGGGCAAATATATGAAACTCACAGACACAAGCAATTTCACTTAATGATCACTGATGGTTTTAAAAAGAGGTAGAATCTGATGAAATGAGATCATCTCTCTCTTTCTTTTCTTTTTCTTTTTTTCTTTTAACTAGGGATTGAACCCAGGGATGATTAACCACTGACCACATCCCTAGCCCTTTTAATTTTATTTTTTATTTTGAGACATGATCTCACTAAGTTGCTTAGGGCCTTGCTAAGTTGCTGAGGCTGGCTTGGAACTTGCAATCCTCCTAACTCAGCCTCCGGAGCTGCTGGAATTACAAGTGTGTGTCACAGTGCCCAGCAAGAGCATTTCTTTAAAAGGTCAACATAGAATGTGGATCCCATTTGTGAAGTACTCTTTTCCTTTAAGTAGAGATTTTTATGTTAGGGGGCACCGTTAGACAATTTGGCAAGCCCAAAGTATTCAGAAACTTAAAAAACTGATAATGACAAGTGTTAGGTTTCATTTCTTTCCAATCTTCTAGAATAGGCATGCTGAAATGATATAATATCCATCCCCTGGTGTTGGGGATAGAACTCAGGGCTTCAGCTATGCTAAACTGTGCCCTATACCACCAGCCCCAGCTTTTACATTTTTAAAACTGTGTTTAGGTCTTTAGGATAAGCTTTTAACCTAGTTATATTTATTTACTTATGTTATTTGAAAAATATGTAGATGGTCCTCACTATGTGACACACTTTGTTCAAAGTACTTTAAAAATGGGAATGTAGCTCCATGGGAGGCCCGGGTTCAAATCCCAGCACAGCAAAAAACAAGCAAACAATCCCCCCCCCAAAAAAAAACCCAACAGAACAAAACCCTTGTCACAGCCTCAGGAAGTAGGTGCTCCCATATTTGGCTCCATGGATAACAATGATGACCACTAGCACTTATGTTGTATTTATTGTGTTCCTGGCACTTTGTTAAGTACTTTTCATGCAATGTGTGTTAATCCCTGCAATGGCCTATGAAGTTGGTAGAATTATTACCTCTGTTCCACAGATAAGTCAGCTGAGGCTTAACGAGTTAGGAACTTGCCCAAAGTTATGCAATGATATTGATGACATTATTTGTTTCTGAACTTTTCTGGATTAGCTTGCTCAACAAATGAAACAGGTACTTAGGTTCATTTGTAGAAATTTTTAACAAGAGTTTTTTTTTTTTTAATATCATTTCTTAGTGCACTTTTAGGTTCACAGCAAAATTGAGAGTAAGGTACTGAGATATTCCAATGTACCCTCTGTCCCCACATATGCATAGACTCCACTAACAACACACCTCTTGGAAGTGGGATATTTATTACAATCGACAGTCCTACATTAAATTAGGGTTCACTATTGGTGTTATGTACATTCTACGGGTTTGAATAAACATCTAATGACTGTGTCCACCGTTTTAATAGTGATTTAAATTTGTATTTAATAAATTAAAAAGTGTATTTGAAAACAAGCTGTTATTACTAGTGAATTTTCCAAGGACAGTTGAGTTTTCACATCATTTGAAGTGTTTCAAATTCGTTGATTGTTTCGGTTGTCTGTTCAATTTCTTTATGCAAATACAGCCAGACATTAAAGTTCAGTCTCTGCCCAGCTGACTGAAGTTTTTCTCTGAAACTGCGAGTTAACAGCGCCCTCCAGTGGGTAGAAGTTGTAACTTCTAGTGCCGTCTCAGTGACGTTGCAGGTTGAGGCTAATCTTTTTTTTTTTTTTTTCTTCCTGTGCTCGGAGACCAAACGTATGGCATCAGAAGCTAGCTAAGCAAGCGCCTACCACTGAACTACCCGGTTCCCAGCCCCAGATTTTACAATTCAGGGCAACTAAACTTTTGCCCAGCTCTGGGCATCTTTTCTGTGGGGCCTGATCTCTTTCCTTCTCCGACTCTCACAGATTTAGTTTCTTGAGGGACATTTCTTCTGTCTTTTCAACTCCTTTCTTGTCTTTTCATGCCTTTCTTTCAATGGGTGGATTCTGCCAGTTTCCCAGGCAGCTAGGCTGGACTTCTTACATATCTTGATGCTGCGCCGACCTCCTGTCAGACACCAATTTTGCATGTGAATTCTTGAAATGTGTCTTGGATCTTTTTTTGTTATTACGACTAGAATGATGGCAAAATGTGTTATTTTCCTCCACCATCATCTAAGGGCGTGCACAGATAAGTGGTCATCAGAGACTGTGAAGAGCGAGAAAGGAACTCTATCCAGCCCAGTTTGGATAAGATCATAGATGTGAACATGCCTTAGAAACTCTAAAGCATTAAGTAAATGCTGTATGGAGGAATCAGCAAGGCAGATATTCATTATTTTATTGGACACACACTATTCCATATGCTTTGAGAGCCAGGTAACACACAGGTAATACACCACTAGTTCAAACCTGATACAGATAGTTTTAAAAATTTAAAACTTTACCATCATTACATAACGAAAGTGGCAGGACAGATTCCTTTGGTATCCTGTCTAGAACATTTGTCCTTTGATATTTCAAATAGTGAATGGCCAGTCCTGACTTGCTTACTTGGGGGACAGCACAGTAAAAGCTATCTTCTCCACCTTCTGTTCTCTTTGTTCCCTCAGACCTATCACTAGTCCCAAGCTCAGGAGGCCACTATAGTACTTACAGAGCTGTACATTCTAATGTAGGTGTAAAAGGAAAAATAGAAAGTCACCAGGCATAATGTCTAGAGCTTAAATTAGAATAGTCATTCAGTATCTGGCTCCTGTGCCATATTGAGTAGTGTGGGTTCAATAAAAGAATGAGATTTCTGTCTCATATTCTATGCAGCCTCTGTTTCTAGGTTCTTATGCACATCAAATAACAAGATCCCACCATGCAAAATTCATTTAATGCTTTTGATTCCTAAGGTATGTTCACATTTATGATTTTGATACTAGTTGGCCATCTTATTCATGTTCATAGCCATACGGGAGCCCATAAGATAAAGGCACATAATTGAAGCCCATTAGGGTCTATATCCAATTATTTTACTTTGATATTGTGTTTTTTCATGATCACTGTTATCCTATGTAGGATTATTAATATTATTTCCACAATACATAATATTAGACATTTTCAGTGCAGGTTAAATTACTGAAGACTTTAGGAGTTTTCCATCAAAAAAAAAAATAATAACTGCAACTAAAACAAAACCCTTTTAAACCAGGTACATGGGAAGCAGTTAATAAATGTTAACTCAGAAATGTTAACTCATATCTGTAACATTATTAGTGTTATTTATTCTAATAGCTTTCAAAAGTTATTTGGCCAAAATATTCTTTTATTAACTGGCTCATGATTCACATGTTACAGAGCTATGAGATGGATTGGGGCGAATGCAGGTTTAGTGTGGACTGATTATTGGCTTTGGTGTCACATAATCCAAATCCCTGTAGGTCCACTTACCAGCTGTGTGACCTTAGTCACTTAAGTTCTCTGAGTTTCAGTTCTGGGTTCATCAAGTTGGCTAATAATGCCAGCCTTGCAGGATTATTGGTGGGGGAGGGGTAAATCAGGGAATTAGCAAGTAGCTCTATGCCTGGCACGGAGATGTGACCTCCTAATTTTATTTCCTCTTTCTTTATTTTTCCACACATCTTTATTGTCAAAATTATCCAAGTTCAGATTTAGATCCCACCATGCTCAATTCTAATCTGAGCTCCATAGTTTCTTTGGTTTATGTCCTTCTTCAAATACCCTGTACCATGTGTAGCCTTTTATGGTAATCATTATTTCACAGGTAAACTCCTCCATTCTTAAATAGCTGGAGTTCCCTCCGCAGGGATCATTCCTGTATTTCTTTGTATCCTTCCCATGAGATATGCCCATTCTCATTTGTGTACTAGTTATGAATACATTTAGGTATAATTTCATATTTGAAACCTTAGAAGTGAGAGCCATGATCAATATACTTATTTCAAATATTCAAAGTGATGCACAGTTCCATAGAGCAGAATGTTTGGAATAACACTGGGTTTGCATAGTTTCCCCAAGACCTTCCAAGAGGATATATTTGAGTGGAATTTTAGTCATTTCTAGACTGGCAGAACAAATTATTGATCTGATGTGCCCCAGCTTACTTCACCTACCCTCAGATCACAGTGTCAGCAATAAGGAAAATACCTATAGTCCTGTGTGCTTTCTGTTTCTTTCTGAAGAATAAGATAATCTGATTCCCTTAAGTCAAAATGGGTCTGTTAACTTTTACTCAGAAATGGCTCTTATATGGGGAAATTTTTTTTATAATGATAGCCCAAAGTCCTAGCCTAGATTCTGAAGTCCCTTTTGAGATCATCCTATAAGGAATGGCTTTATTAAAATACAATTTGTTTGTTTTACACATCCTAATCTTTGACAGTTGCTATTGTATGTGTGATGCAAAGAAGGTTATTCACCATGAACTAGAATCTTATTATTCAAGCAGTATCCTGTGGCTGTCAGGGTTGCATTGGCACAGCCTGGGGACTTGTTACAAATGTAGAGTCTCAGACCCCATCCCACACCTGCTGAATAGGAAGCTGCATCTTAATAAGGTCCCTTATAACGATTTTGGTGCACAAGTTCGACCAGCCTTAGAACATTTGTCACCTATTGCAAGTGGAAAATGAAAATGAAGGGTTAAAGTTCACTAAAAAAAAAAAAAAACTGGTAAAAGAAAAATAAAGTTTAATATTCAGTATTGTAGTTGTGAATATAAGCTTACCTAAGTAACATACATATGTGTAGTCATATATATGCACATACATGTGTATCAAGAGCATACGTGTGTGTAGTGTCTCACTCTTTGTGTGTGTGTATGTGTGTGTGTGTGTGTGTGTGTGTGTGTGTGTGTTCTCCCAGGGGTCTCTCCAGCTTTTCCTTGGGAACCAGGCAATATCCTTTCTTGAACATTTTAAGAGCATATTTTCCTTGATAAAATAAATACGTCTATTAATAGTTCTTTCCATTAGATTTCCCAGGCAGACCAAACACAGCACTTGTCCCTTGGCCAGTCAGATATGCTGGGGTGAGGGGACATGAGCAGTGGCAGCACATTCTGCCTTCCCTGGAAGGGTCACTCACGTCTGTCCCCTGGGTGGTGGCTCTGGACACGGAGTTCCTCACCCATCTGAGAGGAGGTGGCCCTGTGAGGGGACACTGAGAGAATGTGCATCATGGAAATTCCTTGGCCTGCCCTTGCCAGCAGGGCAGCGGGTGGTTTAATTGAGAGCCTTGTATGTGCCGAATGGAGGAACAGTCTATGAGATTCTCTCTTGTCACCGAGTCACTCCTGCCAGGTGCTGCTGGCACGGGTTTGTAAACAAGAGTGCCTGTGGCCAGGAGCCTCTGAATTCCACTGCATTCCATTGTCACCACAGTATTAGAGTGGCTTTCTGTTCACAGTTTCCAGGTTCAAGTAGAAAGGTCACTACCGTCTGGAGCTTGGGGTTGATTCATCTGGGTTTTGCCACTCACATTAGATGAGTGACCTTGACTTTGAGCAAGTGATGGGATGCTGTGGTATTTGTTGTTTATTAGGGATGAAAACCACTGGAAATAAGCAAATATATAGATTCCCAGTCTCCACTCCAGATCCTGAAGTGGAAACTGTTCAGGTGGGTCTTGGGGATCTATGTTTTTAAAGACCCTCCAGGGGTTCACATGAGAAGCGAGGTTAGCACAGATCCAGGGAAAGCATCTGGATGAGCACACGGCTCACTGCTCCTCATCTTCCCTTTATATTTGCTCCTGTCAGGAGATGCCAACAGACCAGAGTCAAAAGAATTTATTAAGTACTTCCTGAGTGTCCAAATATGCACAATGACCCACAGAGAAGGCCAAACAAGATGGTATTGTGTCACCGTTGGAGGCTGGTTAGACTATAAAAAATACATTAAAATATTTGACCTCTTTCCAGGCTGACTGCTCATCTCTGAACCTCTTAGAGTTGAGTAAGTCTTGTGACAACTTAAGGTTTCTTTGACTTTAGAATGAGACTGAGGACAGCCCACACTTCTTAGATGGTTCTTTGTTCTGAGTAAATGCTACATGACTTGGAGGTCTGTTGGTGTCTAGGGTTTGTGGACTCATGGAAAATTATGGGATTTATAGTCTTGTGTACCTATTTCCATTTTCACCAAAACACTTGCCCTGTGTTTTTGTTTTGTGCTATGGATTGAATCTAGGACTTAGTACGTGGTAAGCATGTGCTCTACCTCTGAGCTACACTCCCAGCCCCTAAATCTGTGTTTGCATGAGCTTCATCAAGACTGGACTAAAAAAATGTGTCACAGGATTAAAGATATCTCTCTCTTATACCCTGTTGAGTAAGAAACCTTTCTCTGCTAGAAGGTTAGCTTCTTTCACAAGTTGTGATAAGAGACCTAATATGTAGCTGAGGTAGCAGAAGGGGATTTGTGCAGGATAAAACCAACAGATTAAAAATAATTCAAGAAGAAAAAAAGCATCTATTCAGACCGTGTAAAGAAGAATTGGAGTGAGAATCACTTTGCTCTAGGTGAAAACAGGTAAAAGGGCCTTTCTCTGAATAATTATAATAAAGCAAACCTTCCTGGAATCCACTTGAGAAGTTGAAAGGAATCCAACTCCACATTCGTAGCCGTAGACATGTCTGCAAATAGGAGGAGGGAGCAAATGGGGACAGAGATCAAGGAAGGCTGCAGGTGAAGGAACTCAGCCAAGACTTGGGGAAGAACAGCCAAGACTGGATGGAGGGAAGCCCAAACTTTATGCAACACGGGGTCACTTTCAGGAGAACCAAGGCACCCATCCAGCCCCTTTGGCCTTTCCTGCAAAACCTTCTAGATTTTCAGTATTATAGCCTTAGTGGAGGACTTGGCAACCTTCCAGAATGTTGATCCCACACTGTCTGGAGACCCCATCAGCTTCGCCATCCTCAGAGCTCACTCAGCGTGGTCTGGCAGAGGGTGGCATTCCTAGGGTCACTGCAGAGCTGGCTGACAGGCTCTGTCAAGACCGGGGTCCACTCAGGCTGACTCCGTGTCTTAATGTGTGGGCCCAGGTGGAAGCATCTGCAAGCAGAAATACAAGGACTTGTTCTACTCTGCTCAGGGCAGAGTCAAAAGGATTTATTAAGTACTTCCGGAGCGTCCAGATAGCCACTGTGTTCTACAGGGAAGGCCAAAGAAATGGATTTCTTGTGCCCATAATGATTAGCTGTTGAAGTTACATACTTTTCTCTGGCTTGCTTGGTAGGTATGTGAAACATGGTGTTAGTGCCACTGCTCTCAACTGGCTCTTGTGGAGGGTCAACAGGGTACAAAGTCAGCACTTAATAAATGGCAGCTAAAAGCCTTATTAATAGTATTTTTACTGTTAATCTAGAATTTTATTATTTTCTTGAGGTTGAAATGTCAGATTATGTGAAACAGGAAGAAAAAGAAGACTGGGCCAACTCTAGCATGGGTCTTGGGGACTAATCTGTACAGAGGAGGCTGTTCTTCACTGACCCTAGGTCTGTTTAGGGCTTTTTCTACTCTCACTTAAACTTCTGCAGAAGTGGTGTCCCCCACACACATCAGCATGCCTGCCTATTGACCTCACCACAGTGTAGAGGAACGGTGTTGTGGCCATCTATTTTAATGGTTATGCTCTTCTTTCTGCCACTTTATCTTCTTTAACAAACTCCTTAAAACTCCAACTTCAGAGACAAATCTCCAGGCCCTTTTCAAATAAAAGATAAACTGGGTATACGCTATTGTTTAGATCTGGAATGATCCCCCAATTAGATTGGTGCTCTTGGAGGTTGGTAGAATGAGAGGTGGGGCATAGAAGGAGATCTTCAGATCATTAGAGTGTGCCCTTGAAGGGGATTATAAGACCTAGCCTATTTTTCACTTCCTTCATCATGGGACAAGCAGTTTTGCTCTGCCACACAATCCCACCATGATGTACTGCCTTGCCACAGGCCCCAAAGCAATAGGACCAATCAATAATGGTCTTGAATCTCCAAGACTATAAGCCAAAATAAACCCTCCCTCTTTAGAAGTTGGACTATTTCAGGTGTTTATTATAGCAACAGAAAGCTGACCTATATAACATTTAAAACTGGAATCATAGAGAATGACATGCATCCGTTTCCCCAGTGTTGTTGATCACCCAGGGTTGAGTGGATGAGTGGAGGGAGGTTAGAGATGGTGGTGAAAAAAAGAATTAGCACCACCTTCAAACCTTATAGAGAAGTCAGGTGATTGAAAAGGCTGCTACAGGTTAAGATAAGAACAGGTGCTGGAGGACTCCAGAGCTGGAGGTTTTTACCTGACCTCCAGGCATTAAGAAAAGCCTTTTGGAGTAAGTGCAGTTTCAGTTGCATCAGAAGGATCGCCACATCTAAACCTAGGATGGCCGAGAGGAAATACTCTGTGAGGGTCCACAGGGAGTGAAGGAAAGTGGCCAGGCAGAGAGAGAAGAGCGTCGGGGGCTTTGGGTTAGTGGTCAGGGCCCTTTTCAGACCCCTCTAACTGGAATAGAGAGAGAGAGAGTGGAACCTTTGAGCCAGCCCAGGCCCAGGACAACAAAGTGCAACCGTCCTCTGGACAGGTCCCATTTCCTGCCAATATTCTTCCCAGTTTTGGTCACCTTTAAAAGTTAATTCTGGCAATTCTAAGGGCTCATTCCTGGGACTTCTTAGAAATAAATTTATGCCCGGTACCACTTCTCTTCCTCCTGAAATTCCTGTTACTATATTTTTAGTATGTTTTGAGGCAGTGAAAAGCATTACTTAACTCTAGTTTTCCATATAACCCTCTTCTGATGACTACCTTCTTTTAAAGACTTTTTTTAAAAAAGGCTATCCAGCCTGAATTAACTTTTCTGTGAGAAAAGGTCTTTCGTGGTTTATAAATTTTAATGCAGGATACTAACTGCCAGGATATTCTTGGACCACAACCAGGAGTTTAAGCAGCCTTCTGTAACAGCTGAAACAGGGCCAGCCTGACCCGCACCTGGACACAGGGTCCTTTCATCCTTCATGTTCAAAGTCATGACACCTTCTGGTTTCAACCTCAGGACATCAAGAATTTTCTTTTAAAATCCGTTTCCTGGAAATGAGTCTTTACTATGCTGATGGATAATTTTTCACTTCGTGTTTTCTTAAGGTGCATAAGTTCTATTTTTTTTCCTCTTGCACATAAGGGAAAATAAAACAGGGTATGCAGGTCCATGGTAAGGGTCTCCTCTGTATGAAATAATACAGGCCATTACTGTCTTAAATTTTAAAATACTTCATTAGCAACAAGGGATTCCTACACTGCCCTATTCATTCCCTGTTTTTCCTCAGACACTGGATTGATTATTTGGATTAAAAGTGCTGAGTAAGAGAATGTTGCTTGAAAATTAGGCTCTTAAGTGAACGCCCGAGCCTTTAACCACATAGAGCCCTCCTCTGCTCTCACGGCTCTTTGACTCTCTTATTCAATAGTGCAGTGAAGGAAAACTGGGTTTTTGAGACTTAACACCTGACCTGTGCTTTTTGAATCCTCTTTTCCCACTATGCTGGGTGATTCTTCTGGAACACAAGAGTTACTCTAAGTCAGCAAAGTGAATTTCTGCAAAATTAAAAAAGATGCTCCCTCTGGGGCAGTAGATTGACAGGGACATCCTTCTACGTGCACTGTGGACTCGTGTCTTGGCCAATTGACAATGATTATGGGAGAAGAAAAATGTTATTCCCTCACTGGGATTATCCAAGGGAACACAAGCTGACTTTCAGCAAACGTGCTTCCCCAAATGGCAGCTGCAGTCAGTGAGTGACCTACATGTCACAGGTGGATGTCTTGCTGGAACACATCCCCAGCACTTCAGTCTTAGCTAGCTGTCCATTCCTTCTTGCTGAACTGTGGACATTTTATTGGGAAGATCTCAGGTAATGCAGTTGTGAAGCGGGTGTAGTGGGTTTTTCAGTAAGCAATGCCTTAGGGAGAAAAGCCAGCATTTGAAGATTGACAACTGTCTTTCTGTATGGAGGCATGAAGTTATTTGGGGCCCAGTGATCCTGCTGAAAGAAACTGTTTGAGTGGCCCTTCTTGATTGTATAAGTGAAAAAAAAATCACAGATGATATTGCCTCTGAGATACATAGTGTTGTTTGTGTTTATCAGAAAGTTGCTTATATGAACTTGTTTGTGTTTATCAGAAAGTTGCTTATATGAACTTCAAACAGAACTGGGCATCCTGTATTTTATATGCATAGTGATGGGGCCTGGCCTGTAGGTAAGGCTAGTGCATGAAGTGTGCTTTTTGACTGGCTTTGCACAGAGTAAGCCAAAGAAATGGAGCCTCAGGAGTCTTGAGCATGAGCTCACTTGATGGATTGTAACACAGGAGGGAGAGGGAGCATCCTTTGAAGCATCGTATTGTACATGCAAATAGCAACCAGCAGAGACGTCATTCTGCTACTGGGTGCTGCGACGGTGAAATGGTAGGCAGCAAAAAAGGTGGAAGTGCCAAACGACAGAACCTGAGGGGCACTGCTGATGCTCTCCAGTTTCTTTCCCTTGGGGCTAGCTTTTTAGGATTGGTCATGAGTGGTTCAGACCAAGCAAGACTAAGATGCCAGAAAGTCTGCCAATTGGGAAGCAGGGGTCTGACAAGTGATTAGAAGATCAAGAAAAAGCAGATGTGGAATTACTTGATTTCCACATTGGGAAGGAGTCTGCCAGGTGTGGGGTAAATTGGGGCTACTAAGATGATCAGAACAGAAGAGAAATGCACTCCGTGGACCTCCAGGGGGTTCCTCCAGAGTGCAGGTGAATAGGGAGCCAGAGGAGTGAGGGAGATGAGGAGTCACAGACAGGAGGGCATGCAGGGGCCAACCTGCAGTGTCACCAGACAGGATGGTGGAAATTCTGATAGGCTCAAGACAACAGAGAACCTGATTAAAATAGCTTGATTCTCCCCAAGGCTGAGCATGATCCAACTTTTTAAAATATTTCTTTCTTCAGACAACAAATATATGATGTATTAAATAAACACATAGAAGTGGCTGCTGTAGAGGGGCAAGGACCCAAACACTTCTCATTCTGCCGAAGAAGAGAAAAGTTTCACTACACTGCACATCTTATGTATGAAAATATCTTAAAATAAACATGAAGAAACCAAATGTACTGCAAAAGGAAGAGCTACCCAGTGTCAGATGACAAATTGTAGTGCCTGTGTCCCAGACTACTTAGGTATAGAAAGGGAGGAAATTGAGCACACACCAAGTAGAGGTGAGCATTAAATTAGGACTGTGCCAGCCCCAGAGTAAACCCTTTGTGAATGATACTATTAAAATGGTAATAACACTGACATAGGAACCTACCATGGTTCTTTTTGAAGCCCCATTCCTGACATATGGAATCAAAATCTCTGATCCTCATATCTAAGTGCAACCCCACAAAGCCAGTGTGACTTTTATTTTCTCTGAAACAATGGTTGTCCTTGGGGGGCTTCCTACTCACCAACCCCAGGGTTAGTGGATGCACTTGAGACTCTAGGGGAAAAGGTGAGGATTTCTGGTGCTCCCTACCCCCAAGTTCACGGGCAGCCCCTTTTTCCTGGCATTCCTCCCACCCTCCTCAACTTCCATTTAATGCTAAAAGCTCTGTAGGGCTTTCCAGAGTCTTGCTCTCTCCTTGTGGCCAGAATCTTAGAGTAGTGGAAAATATTTTTATGTTTGAGGCTGAACAGTGGCTTAATTTTGTTTTAAAAGGTAACAGCCTTCGACTTTGACTTAGTTAATGGAGCCAGTTCTTGGGGAATCATGAAGATTGACAAAGAGACCAGAAAGAGCAAATTTCCTCATTTGGGTTCCACCGTTCTTCCTGTACCTCTCCTCTCTGAAACCACACGGTGGGCTTTACGAGGACCATCTTTTAGATCACAGAAACTGACACGTTTGCAATTTGAAAGTATTAGGTATCACGAAATTGGTCTTTCCTGCTGTGAGGTAGGAAAGATATTTACATAGAAATTTGTGTTAGCCTGGGTTATCATTTGGTTAATTATACAGTAGGCAAGCCGGGAGGTTCAAGGGGCTGCTTTAGTTTGGAGTTCCTTTGAACCGTTTCTAATTTTCACCATGCTCTCTCATCTTTGGTAATGACCTAGCAACTCTGGGCATGGCTTTTGTCTCCTCCGAGTTGGAGGGAGTAATTTTCTCAGTGACTGAAAGGACAGTGCATCAAGGACCAAATTGACTTAAGCAAACGCCTGACACAGATCTGGTTTCATGCCAATACTCGCCTAACCATCTAAAAACTCAGAAAACCATTTCCTGGTGAAATGGCTGTGGCTTTGTGTACCCAGAGCGCCTCCTTCCCTCTCACTTACCAAATCTTCTCTGCTTTTTATTACATCTGTCTGTAACCTGGAGCACTTTACTCTTTTACAATTCTGCCATTATAGAGTCTTGGTACTATTTTTGAACTTTCACAAGAAGTATATATTTCCTGGACATATTGGACATGTGGATTATTTCATAGCTTTTTAAAGAAGTGTTTTAATGTCCCTTAATCCCATGAGGTGTTTGGTAATATGCACAATTGATAATGAGAAAATGAGCCAAGACAAGGGGACGGCTCCATGCCACTGGCCATGGCTTATTCTTTGGGAAGTCCCTCAAAATTACTGTTTGGAAGATAGAAGACCAGGAGTGCTCATTTGGTATATGAAAATATACCGTCCAGGGCTGGGGATGTGGCTCAAGCGGTAGCACGCTCGCCTGGCATGCGTGCGGCCCGGGTTCGATCCTCAGCACCACATACCAACAAAGATGTTGTGTCCGCCGAGAACTAAAAAATAAATATTAAAAAGTTTAAAAAAAAAAAGAAAAAAAAAGAAAATATACCGTCCAAATTCTGAGATCATTCCACACTGGAACAGTCTCATGAAGTAGACAGCTCGTGGTTAGATGAGATATCACGAAGGAAGATAGAATGAGATGCATTCACGTGGCCCCTGTAAACTGCAAGATTCTTTAATTAAAAAAAAATGTTGAATTCCAATGTATTTTGAGTTTTGACATCTATACCTCCAGGACACATGAAGTTATTTTTTTTAAAAATGCTCTGCTTAGTAAGATTCAATTTAAAAGATAAGTTCTGTTTATTTTAGACCTGTGGGAGGAGTACAAGGGTAGGGATCACATCAAGGCCGGAAAGCATGGTAGAGGAACAAAATTGCTCTCATGGCCAGGAAGCCAGGAAGTGAAAGAGAGTGAGGAATGGACCAAGGTCCCATCAACCTTTCTGAGGGGGGTATGCCCCTAATGACCTAAAGACTTCCCACTAGGCCCCATCTCCTAAAAGCTCTGTCCTCCAATAGAGAGTTACACTGGGGACCAAGTCTTTAACACATTGACCTTCAGGGGACACTTGAGATCCAAACTATAGATAGCACTTGAAAAAGAAGAAGGAGGAGGAAGAGGAGGAGGAGGAGGAGGAGGAGGAGGAGGAGGAGGAGGAGGAGGAGGAGGAGGAGGAGGAAGAGGAGGAAGAAGGGGAGAAAAGAAAAGAAGGAAAAAAATTAGAAAGAAAAGTATTTTATTTATTTATTTATTTATTTGTTTGTTTGTTTGTTTGTTTATTCTTTGCCACTGTTTCACCCATGGCTTTCATTAACATTTCATGCTTTCTTTCTTCAGCACAGAGTACAAAAGATGGCTGAATGCCTTTCTGCATGAGTCAGGACTTGGTTTCTCATTAGCTGGATCAAAGTTGCACCTTTTCATAGCTTCTTTAGATTGGAACCCTCTGGAATTTCTCTTGCTCCTTAACCATGCCTCCACCCAATGCAAATCCTGCTGGAAATGTAGAGCAGGAGCATCAGGGGACTTGGGTTTTGGGTGTCATGACTAAGCAGTTACTGGAATGTCCTTTATGTGGCTACTTCATCTGTAGCAGGTGCTGGGTGTGGAGAGGAGATGCCATTCTTGGCTACAAGAGGACCAAAGGAGGACAAAGTCATCTTTAAAATGATCAATCAATAGAGCCACTGTGAAGAGTGTTCAAAACTGACAAAATAACTTGGTATAGAAGACAACTAAGCTGTCTGAGAGCCCAGAAATAGTGAGGCTTTTGTGCAGAGTTAATGACCTAATGAAGGCATCGGTCTTGCCAGAGATGACTGGAGTCAGAGCTACCCACAGCCTGACTGCTTCCACCTGAGATCTGATTGTGGGGTGTAAAAAGCCAAAACCATAAGTTTACGAGGTGCTCCGTCTGGGCCATGGGTGAAGAGGAAATATAGAAAATTGATGCTAAGTGAAAGAACAAATGTAGACCATGGGATGTCAGTGAGGTGGAAGAACCTCACGGGAATTCAGGGCAAGGGAGATCACCCAGTCATTTTGTGAGATCTTTGCTTATTCTGTATTTCCAAATATCTGAATGCTGAATTACTTGAACAAATCTGTTTCAAATTAGAGCTTTTAATTAAACTCTTCCTGATGTTCCACAGGGACAGGAAACAGAAAGGTTGTACTTCAAATCTTACTTAATTATCTTAATAATTATCAGCATCCCCATAGTTTTTTTCTCTTTTAATTAAAGGAGTATAAATATGAGAAGCTTCTTTATCATTAAGAAGATTCAGATTATTGAGGTGATACAATAGGGTTTCAAATTGTCATGCTGTAAATTGGGGCAACAATTCATAATTAAAATATTATATGTGTGTATACAATATTTTACATAATAATCTTTGTTAATAATCATTATGCATATATGATTTCAAGAGTCATAAAGTTCTACACAGTTTTTGGTGAGAACAGAGGTTCCCTAATCCTCCTTTCCCCATTTCCCTTTCACCAGAAGTCAACATTGTCATTTGTTTTATCAGACTCTTTTGATTAATTTAGCCATAACTTCATAGGGTTAAATAACATGCATATATTCTTTTTGCTTTTCACTTTTAGGTTTTCAAAACTCACTTCTGTAAAGAGGAGATGAGTTAGATCTCTTTCATCTTCCACCCCTAATACACATGCTTAAAATCTCACACAAATGCACCACTTTAGGGTTCTGCTTCCTGGTCCCATTCTCCCAAAATAATTATATTATAATGTTTGGTAAAAATTTAGTTGTTTCAATTATTGTGATCTTGAAAATGTGAGTCATTACTGCAAATAATATAACACACTATTGGAAAATTTTATTTCTTGCTTTGTGATCCTCCTTTTTCCAGGAGTTAGTATTGCCTCGATTTTAAAAATTAATTAAAAAAATATATATATCACAAGTTCAAAGCCAAACTATATTGTAGTTGTCTAAATCCTCTCTATATACCTTCAGATGTATTATTCTACCAATTTTTCTTCTTGAAGAAATTTATCCAAGATACTTCTTACCATTCTTGACTTTATTTCACTCTATAGTTGTTACCCTCTAGGCCCTGCTACCCTAGCAACTCCTCTTAAGCCTGGAGAGACCCTGTCTCCCATGTTGGACAGCCTTTGATGTTCTTTCTTGTTTTACTCCTTGTTTAAATGGAATATATCTTCCAGTAGTTTCCTGAAAAATGATGGAGGATAATAATATTTTTGAGATCTTACATTTCTGAAAATGTTTTTATTTTACATAGACACTTGGCTAATAGGTTATTTGGCTCTATTTATCTAGGTTGGAAATAATTTCTTTTCAGAATATAAAAAGACTTTCTCCATTATCTCCTAGCTCTCACATTGCTGTTGAAACATCCAAATTAATTCGGATTCTGATCCTTTGCCCGTGTTCTATATTTGTTTTCTCTAGCAGCTTGTGAAACCCTTTATCTGTCCCTGATTTTCTGAAAGTTCAAAATGAAAGGCCGTGTATGAATGTATCACCTGTTGTGCTGGAGGCTGCAGCTGTTGACTATCATGCATGAGACCCTGGGTTCGATTTCCAACATTATGAAAAAAAGTAAAATAAATATTAGTGTTGGCCTGGGGATATAGCTCAGTTGGTAGAGTGCTTGCCTCGCATGCACAAGGCCCTGGGTTCTATCCCCAGCACCACTCACACACACACACACACACACACACACACACACACACACACACAAAACACACACAAATTAGTGTTAACAAGATTGCAGATTGGTTATTAACCTGCATAAGAGAGAATATTTAGCCCTTTAGAATATTTAGAATAGTCATACTCAAGAATATGACTAGAATTTATAGGTTGAAAGACAAAGTAGTTCTTCCTATCATATTCTGTTTGTGGATGTGAGTCTGACATAATATATACTTGGGCTGCTCAGTAGCTAGCTGTTAATTTGCACTACTGAATCAACAGGCTTATTTTGAAATAAAATTTTTATATCATATATATTACAGATTTCTCTTCTGCCTGAAATTGAAATTGTTGAGGGTTTACTCTCACGAAAATAACAGAAAGACAGACTGTGAAATATAATGTGTTGTTTATAATTAACAAATCACTAAACACAGGCAAGAAATTCAAGGGCTAAAAAATGCCATGCATTTTCGCAGCCAATTAATACTAAATTATTCAGCACAGTCAATTCTGTAGCTGGGTGGGAAGTGACTGTACATGTAATTGCTTTCAAATTCACAATGTTTCCTGGGAAATGGTAGCTCTCTTTTGATTCTTTCACGAACTGTTATAAATCATGGGGGCAAATTGTGCCTCTGACTTCCAGTTCACAGAAGTGTTGGTTCATTTTTTTGTAATACTACCCACCCGTCTCCTCTTTCCTCCCTCTCTCTCTTTGCCTTTCCTTCTCTCTCGCCCTTCTTTCTCCTCCCTCCTTGATAGACATTCAGTGGGCCTCTCTTATCTGTGAAGCAGACTGGAGGGTTTTTTCCCATGTGTGGGTGGATGTAACTCAAGAGTGTAATACAAGAGTTGGCTGCACATCCTGTTCTTTGATGAGTCTTTTTCCTGTAGGATGCTGGCTTTCCCTAGGTCCTGGGACTTTTGTTCAAAATGAGCCTCCCCTTTTCTCTCACTCCTTGCTTATACAGTCTGTCTGTAAGAGCAGTCAGAAGGATGCTAGAAAGAGAACCACATCCAGAGTCCAGAGAACTGGCCTCAGAAAATCAATTAAAGTGTTAAATGAAATCAGTGAGTTTTCACCTTATCAACAGTAAAAATCACCACATCTTTGTTTTAATGTAAAAAAAATAACAAATTTATAGACCTCTTTATAATAGCAGCTGTACTTTTGTTATTTCCTGTTGAAAAACATACATGATGAACAGCTATATTTATTCAGTTATTCTTTCAAGTAAATTTGAGTCTCACCAAGCACTCTAGTATAAGGAAACATTGGAACAATCATCATATAAATGGTCATGCTAATACTTGGTGTATCAATTAGGAATTGTATACAGCTCCTAGAAATGGAGCATTAACTATTAAATACATGAAGATTTAGGTCCTCTCAATAAAAAAAAGTTTGGGAGTATTGGTTTATAACAGAGGCCTCTGAAATTTTCTGCATTTTTTTCATGGTTTCTAGGTAGCTGTTGGGGCTCTTGCCAATTATATCTGCTTTTCCTGCAGCTTGAACAAGGAAGGGTAATAGAAAAGCAGAAAGTTCTCCTTGATAGCTTTATTATTGTTTTATGCTTGTCTTATCTGTCAAAGGGGCTGAAGGGCAAAGGTTTTCAGCAGAGCACATTATCCAGGTATCTGTTTGAATGGAAGATGGGAGAAGAATATTGGATAGGCTCCTAGCAACCTGTGACTTGTTTAGTTGATAGATGATGCTGGTGTGTCTGTGATCACAGACATGGTGGAGATTCTCAGTGTATGGGTTGGAGATTGCAGGGCTAGGAGTTCAGGACTTCTTACATCTCCAGAGCTCTGAGTCTGTTGGATACCTGGTGTGCTAAGTTTCAGGCATTTCTCAGAGAAGACCCCAAGTGACAGTGAAAAGAGTACTGAATGTGGAGTCCAAAAGTGTGGATCCAGATCCTACTCAGGAATGCAGGCAAATTGTTTGATTTCTCAGAAACTGTTTTCTCCTACCAAATAAAGAAAAGAAAAGGAAAAAAAAAGAAAAGACAAGAAATACCAGTTAAGTATCCCTTATCTGAAATGCCTGGAATATTCACAAATACCCAATGAGATATCTTGGGGATGGGAGTCAAATTTAAACAAGAAATTGATTTATATTCCATATGCACCTCATACATATAGCCCAATGATCATTTTCTACATTTTTAGTGCACCTGCTAAAAAAATGGACTAGGTTTTGTCACATTAGGTCAGGTGTGGAGTTTTCCACTTGTGATGTGTTAATGGTACTCAAAATGTTTCAGATCTTGGAGCACTTCATATTTTCATATTAGGGTTGCTCAAGTTGTAATGATGTCTATCCACAGGTTTCTTGGATAACAGCATCTTCGTGCAGAGTCTCAAACATGACTTTGGAAGTTGAGAAACCCAAGGTCATGATCTAACTCAACTTTGGAGGTAGTTGGGAAAATGTGACCAGTTGGATCCTTACCTCTGAATCCCACTTAGTGGGTGCTGAGCCAGACAGGTCATAGGTCACCTCCCAGCAACAAACCATGGAGTAAATTCCCAGGCCCCCCGCAGCAGGTGTCAATTGGATTTCCAGAGGTGGGAGGGCTGAAGTATACTGCACATCTATGCTCTGGAGTTCTGCTTGGGGATCTGCCTCATATTTCAGGATTTTCAATTTTTTATACTGGCTCATTTACAGATGTTTGATCAGGTGTGAACTTCTACCAAGAAGACCATAAAAAAGAAATTTAACAAGTGAGTCTGAAAAGCCATACGAAGGGTCAGACTTTACACGAATTACGTACTGGACTTTAAAAACGAACAAAGTTGCTCTTTCTTTTTAATTTCCTTGCAACACTCCTGGAAGGCAGGTTCAGGAGTTCACGGTGCCTGTGTGGCTGATGACCGGGCAGTCCCACAGCCTCCCCTCACTCATGTTGTTCCCTGCTCCAGAAGTGTCTGTTCCTTCCTTCACTTGGTAAAAACTTGCCTATTTTTCTAGGCCCAGTGCAAGCTCCTCCACTTCTGAGGCCCAGTGCCCAGAAACCCAGGCAGAAGAAATCCTAACTCTTATGATGCAGGGCTTGTCTCAGATCTTTAGTAACATCAAACATTCATTGAGAGCTTACCTGTTGGTTGCTTCCCATGGGCTCATTCAGTTAATAGTTGTGAAAAGTCTCTCAGGTGGGAACTGCCATTACCTTCATTTTATAGGTGAATGTTAAGGCACAGAAAGCTTAAACGGCTTACCTGAGACCATTACATGGTTAAGAAATGGCCAAGTCAGGATCTGAAGCCAGGTTCCTAACCAATTAGAAGATACATGGGCCACCATTTTAATAATGTATGGATCAGTTTTCCCTCCTAGGTTACAAGGAATTGTCATCAGGGCTGCATCTTACTCCTCTGAGCATACCCAGCATTTTATTTTATGTTGTTTATTTATTTAATTTTATTTATTCTTGGTGCTGGGGATTGAACCGAGGACCTCGTGCAGGGTAAGCATCTGGTCTATTTCTGAATTACACCTCCAGCCCCTTATTTAGCATTTTATTTTGAATAAATGAATACACACACACACACACACACACACACACACACACACAGAGAGTCATGTTTATGCAACACAAACTACAGAAAACTCTAAGTAAAATACATTATGGCCCCAAATCGAATTTCTGCCTCCACATTCAACACTGTTAATAGCTTCTCATTTCTTTTTTTTTTTTTTAAAGAGAGAGAGAGAGAGAGAGAGAGAGAATTTTTTTTTAATATTTATTTTTCAGTTTTCGGCGGACACAACATCTTTGTTTGTATGTGGTGCTGAGGATCAAACCCGGGCCGCATGCATGCCAGGCGAGCACGCTACCACTTGAGCCACATCCCCAGCCCAGCTTCTCATTTCTTCTGGAAGTTTTGATGCACATATTAGCACAGATACACATGCCCTAAAAGATTTATTCAAGCAAGGTCATACTTTAACATGTTCTGCTCTTATCCTAAGTACATACAGACAGGTCTAAAGAAGATTATTTTCAACTTATAAAAAATGAAAACCCAATGAGGGAATGATTCATAATATTTCAGTCAATTATAATATGTTAAAAATTCCATTGATTTGTGTCCATCAAAATAATTGTTCTAACCACTATTGAAATCAGTATGGGGGTTCCTCAAAAGACTAGGCATAGAACCACCGTATAACCCAGCTGTACCACTCCTGGGTATTTATCCTAAATAATTAAAATAATCATACTATAGTGATACATGCATATCCATGTGTATAGCAGCACAATTCACAATAGCCAAACTATGGAGCAAGCCTAGGTGTCTATTAATGGATTGGCATATATACAAAATGGAATTTTATTCAGCTATAAAGAAAAATGAAAT
Organism: Spermophilus citellus; assembly: GCF_964194105.1. Classification (NCBI taxonomy): domain Eukaryota; kingdom Metazoa; phylum Chordata; class Mammalia; order Rodentia; family Sciuridae; genus Spermophilus; species Spermophilus citellus. The sequence goes on from NC_138186.1 coordinate 23,287,632, forward strand.
TATGTCATTTGCAGGAAAATGAATGGAACTAGCGACCATATGTTAAGTCAAATAAGTCAAACTCAGAAGGTCAAGGGTCATATGTTTTCTCTTATATGTGAAAGCTAGAGAGGAAAAAAGGAATGAAAGGTGTAGGGGAGGATCTCACAAAAATCAAAGGAAGACTAGTAGAGGACAGGGACCAGGAAGTGAAAGTTGGGAAGTGAGGGAGGAGGTGCTGGGGAGTGATATTGACCAAATTACATTGTTACATTGTGTATGTATGAATATATAGCAAGAAATCCTATTGTTATGTAGAAATATAATGCACCAATAAAAAATGTGGACAGAGAAAAAAGTTATTGTTCTAAGCATGTAGTACTCACTAAAATCCTTTGGAAAATAGGAGAAGAATGAGGAAAGAGACACAGTTGTCCCTCTGTAGCTATGAATTCTGCACCATGAATTCAACCTAAGGATAAAAAAAAATTGAAAAAATCGCACTAAAATGTGCAAGCTTTTTCTATAAAACACTAACTTTAAAAAACTATAAATAAATAGGGAAAAGGCCAGTGGCATAGGAGAAAGGGATCAGGGGAGGGAGAATGGAAGGGCAAGAGGAAGTACTGGGCACTGAAGTGAAGTAAATTATATTACATGCTTGTATGATCATGTCAAAATGGACCCTACTCTTGTGTATAACTATAATGCACCAATAAAATCAAAATTTAAAAAAATGTGGCAAAATACACATAGCATAAAATTAACCATTATAACCATCTTTAAGTACACAGCTTAATAGTACTAAGTATATTCACGTGGTTGTGCATCCAACACCACCATCCATGTCCAGAATTCTTTTCACTTTTCCAAAGTGAAACTCCATACCCATTAAACAGCTCTCTGTTCATCCTGTCTCCAGTCCCTGGAAAACACCATTCTACTTTCCGACTATGAATTTGACTACTCCAACTTCCTCCTAGAAGTGCAATTATGCAGTATTTATCCTTTTGTGACTGGGCATAATGTTCTCCAAGTTTGTCCATGTTGTAGCACATGTGAGAATTTCCTTCCTTTGTGAGGCTGAATAGATATTGCTTGTATCTGTACATCACATTTTGTCTGTTCATTCACTATCAATGTTTAGTTATGGTGGATAATGCTGCTGCAGACAGGAATATAAAAATAACTCTTCAGGTTCCTGCTTTCAATTTTTGTGGGTATTTACCCAGAAGTGCAATTCCTGGATCATGTGGTAATTTTATGTTTAATCTTTTGAGGAGCCTCCATACTGATTACCACAACAATGGTACCGTTTTGCATTTCCACTAACAGTGTGCACGAGGTTCCAATTTTTCCACATTTTTACCTATACTTTTTAAAAAATCCCTGACAGTAGTCATCCTGATGGGTGCAAAGTGGTATCTCATTGTGGTTTGGGCTTTTATTTTTTTTTTCACCCAAGAAAAATCATTTTTCATACTGGGTTTGGATGGGAGTAGCTACGACTTCTTTGTGATTTGAAGAGGAATTTCTTTTATAAAGTCAGATTCTCTAGTGAAACACAACTCAAAACACATTTGCCAGCTTATGCTTAGGCTTAAATGTGCGATTTGACTTTTGAAAGATACTGGTTCCTTGGGGGAGGTGTTGGAGTATGGAATTGACCAAATTATATTTTTATGTATATATCAATATACTACAAAGATAAACAAAGAGAGAGAGAGAGAGAGAGAGAGAGAGAGAGAGAGAGAGAGAGAGAAAGAAAGAAAGAAAGAAAAAGGAAGGAAGGAAGGAAGGAAGGAAGGAAGGAAGGAAGGAAGGAAGGAAGGAAGGAAAAAAGGGTTCTGGCTGCAGAACCAGTTCTATTGGTCCTTAGTGACCTCCCCAGGGAATTCCAGGCAATTAAATCTTGTGCTGACTCTTGGGTGAAGAATGTGCTCTCTCTAGTATAATACCAGTGACAGCTTTATGCTAGCTGTTATGCAAAAGGGAGAATCTTTTTCCAAATGTCAGGGTCAAGCATGGACACTCCTCCTGTTTCAGCAGTGGTGACAAAGACTCAACACCCAGTCACACAGAGAACCTTCTCTTTTGGCAGGAGAGGAGGTAGTCACTGCACTGTGCTGTTTGTGCAGATCTTGAAATCAAAATCACTTGGTCAAGAAAAGATGAAATTGGGTTAGTGTTTTTGGTGCCTTTCTTTTTCCAATCAGCAGAAATGGGGCTGTTAGTGTTCTATTTATTGTGACAAAAAACAACAAACAAACAAACAAAAAACACCTGAGATCATCAACATATAAGAAGGAAAGGTTTATTTAGGCTCATGATTTCAGAGGTCTCAGTCCATGATCACTGGGAACCATTGCTTTGGGCCTGTGGCAGCACAGTACATCAGGGTGGAGCACATGGCAGAGTAGGGCTGTTCACCTGATAGTGGCTAGGAAGCAAAGGAAAAGGAAGAAGATGGGCCAGGGTCCCAATATCCCCTTCAAGGACACAGCCCCATGACCTAAAGACCCCTCAGTAGGCCCCACCTTTTGCAGTTTCTACCACTTTCCAATAGTATCACAGGCTGGTGACCAAACCTTTAACACATACACATGGGGTTTGGGGAGACTCTTATCCAAACCATAGAACCCAGCATCCCGTTCTAGATCAATAATCGGGTTTGATGGAGACGATGCCACCTAGGAGTGAACATTTCATGGATTTGAATAGTCTGTCTTCTTTCCGACTTTCTAGGGTTTGGGGCAACTTGCTTTGTTGAGTGGTAGCAAAGAATACCCCCATGTGTCTAGCCCTTTCCCCATGAAGTCTCAGTGTGTTGAAGTCTAGTGCGTTTCTGTGTCTGAAGTCCAGTTCTGTGAAGAGAGATACATCTCAGCTCAGCCTTCTTTACTTTAGTGGATATCAATGGGCACCCCTCAAAACCATTAGATATTGGATTTAGTTGATCCTGCTTAGCTTCCATTTAAAAAACTCTGGGTTATGACTATCGTGATCCACTAAAATCAGCTTCTCAAAATACAAATGTCACAGCTTATGCATTCCCTGGACTTGTGATTGTTGCTCTGCTTAGCACAAGTCAGAGATCAGTTGAAATGTTCCACCTCTGGCCATGTCCTTTGAATGAATGCTGGTTTTCTACTTAGGTTTAAATGACCCAAAGTGTACATACAGATCTGTATAAGCTACCCTTATGCAGTCTGTCTTCTGGAATTTGCTAACTAGGACCTGCATGTCAGAGAGAGCACATGGATGCCCACAAACACAGCTGATGGATGCTGTTGATAGACAAAAGGGAACCAGCTGAGATTTACGGCTTTTCTCCACAGAGGTCATCCATTGGCTCAGGTGGCCTCTGCTGAATATGAGCCCTGGAGCATGATGAAGCTGTCGTTTGTAGAAAGAGAAAGATCAGTGCTTGTGGGTTTTAGGTTACGGTGAGTATTAGTGGGAACACGGTGATGGTTTCTTTAAATAAACCATCTGTTAACAGAAGTCTCTCTTTGGCTTTCAGAACAAAAGATGAGAAAACCTTCCTTTGAATGGCCAACTCTAACATAAATTCTGATATATATTTAACTTGTGTAATGTACAGTTTGTATTTTTATGATTTATATCTTTGCAAAAGTACCTATGTCCAAGGACGCCATGATTGGAGGAAAGAGCTTTGGTTATTCTGAAAAACATTTACCATTTGTATGTTACTCATTGGGATGAAATTTTCAGAGCCTACATTAAAGTTATGTACCTCAAAATTTGCTGTTCTTCTTTTTTTTTTAATCCAAAGATATACAACTTCAGCTTTTTTTTCAAAGTTGTTTTCAATTAGTGGATAATGTTAGGTATTAAATGCATGTCTCAGATGCTCTTCCAAAGCATCTTTGCACCTCGTAGCTTCTCGGATAGTGCCTCCTTTAAAGATGGTTCATGTGCAATCTTGTCCATTTCATGGGGCTGTCAGTCTAAAGCAAAGTTAATGCAGGAATCACAGAAAATTGTCCTCCAGGGTCAAAGTAAAGTTTGAAAATCAAAAGTCTTGCCCCCATTTCATTTCATCTTCATGGGTCCATAAACAAGATAATTTAATGAGAAAATTTGAAAGTAGCTGTAGCTACAAATATGGAAGACACGGAACCACCTGATCATGAAGGTAGGGAGTACTAACACATCCAAAAACCCTAACAAAAATTTATGACGTGTGTTCCTTGAGAAAATGACATGCTACCCTTATCTCATTCTCTTTGCTTCTTGGTTACTACATTAGCTGATAAGAGCAATGCCATAGTTTAAATTAACTTTGGATTTTTAAGTTTCTTACTGTGTGCTTGTGCAGAATCCAGAGGCATGCTCATGAAATAATAAGAGCTGGCTGAAGTGTGGCTAACTAAGGAACTGTTCTCAACATGCGTTACTAGACTGAGAAGAACCTGGAGCTGTGGTTCATGATTTGTGTGACTTCTGTGGCATCACTCATGAAAGATAGTGTTTTCATTAGAGCTCTTTTCCCAGGCTGGACACAGTCATACATAATGCAACACCCTGGCCACATGTCCACCTCTGTCCATTTCCACCAATGAAAACACTCTAAGCAATTTTAAGACAATCTGCTCTTGACCAGCCCTTGTCCCTTGGCTTCATCCTGTGCAACCTTTTTAACATCAAATTTAAAGAATACTAAAAGCTAATGTTTCTAATATCCCAATGGGGCACATAGCTCGAGAGCTCCTGACACCAAAGCTGCAAGCCATCTGCAGGAGGGAGATCTCATTCAAAACAGGAAGTGGCATTTAGTGTCAGAAATCTTGTAGATGAGGGAAGCCTGAAGTTAGTGAATAAATGTTGATTTTTAAGAATCTATTTTTGATACACCCACCTGAAGAGGTTTTATCTGTCTCATTCCAACTGGACCTTCCTCTTACAAAGAAATCTCAATATGACCAATTAGTACTTAGTTAGATATTTTAATGTTATAAAGAAATTACTTATTATTTTAATGGAATAGGCATTCAAAGGTGGAAGATTTTATTCAGCTTTGTAATGTTATTTCTTGAAGGCAGGGACAGTATTTTATTTCTCTATTGTAAAATCCCAGCACCTCCCAACACACACTGTTAAAGTTCAGTGAATTTGACCCTTGGTAACCAAACCAAAAGAGAAATCTGGCTAGAGCTACAGAATTTACTTTCTACTTAGAAAAGTTTTTCAGATTAGAGAGAGAGAGTAGTTAGCAAGCTTACCCTAGAGTGATGTTCTCAATCTTTGACTGAACATCAAAATCATATTGGTTGCCAGAGAAAAATATACGAACACTTCTTAAAATGGAGTTGAGACAGTAATGTTTCCCTGAATTCCCATTTGTTGGATTCCTGGCCTCATTAGTATGTCTGATATCATTAGGGGTTCCTGGGGCTTACAAGCCCTTGAACTCTTAGGTGGGTCAACCTCCTTCATGACATGTTACCAGTGGGTACAAGGCACAGATCTGTGTACAAGGCACAGATATGGCTCTGATTTGTTTTGGGTGGGACTTTATACCCTACTGGCAGATACACAAAGAAGACACACTCTCATAGCACTATCAGTGGAAACTGGTTCAAGAGGAAAGCAAGCGTGTTAGCCTTCCATTACTGTAACAAGGTAGCTGAGAAAAATACACTTAAAAGAGGAAAGGTTTATTTTGGCTCACAGTTTTGAAGGTTTCAGTCTATGGTTGGGCAGAGCCATTGTTTTGGGCCTTTGGCAAATCATGGCAGGGAGAGGGTGGTGGAGCAAAGTCATTCACCTCCTGAAAGCCTGGAAATAGAGAAAGGGGCTGTTATCCCAATATATCCTTCAAGCACATGCCCCCAGTGACCTAAGGCCTCCCCTAGGCCTTACCTCTGAAAGGTTCTACCACCTCCCAATAGAGCCACAGGTTGGGGGCCAAGCTTTTAACACATGGATTGTGGGGCATTTCAGATCCAAACTATAGCATCAAGTCAATTTGGGGTGTAAAATATTGATGTAAGATGATGTTTCCTTTTTGATGTGTAGAGTTTGAAATCTATACCAATGTTAAGATCTAGTATTGTAAGAATAAAGACAGAATTTTGGAATGATTGATGTGAAATTGAGTTGAGAGGGCCGATGAATTTTCCAAGAGGTAAATCTGTTTAATGTTCAAAGATGTCAAATAGACTAGTAGATGAGAGAACTGGTAGCATGTTATGAGAAATGTCAAATAACTCTCGGTTTCTGATTGAGCAACTACCAGAAAAAGAAAAAAAAAATCTATGGCAGCCTGATTCATTTATATTCTCAAATCAAAGAAGTCAAAAGTACCTTCTAAGAGAATGAGGATAATCTGAAATCTAACAATTTCATGGCTTGAGAAGGGGAGTTAACTAAAAACAACTAAAAAACAACTTTTTAGTTTTTTTTTTAAGTACCATATCAGAGTTATCTCATTTATGAAGAAATTAGATAGTATTTTCAAGGATAGGAGTTGTGCAGGAAAATATACCAAAATGTGTAAGCCAGAAGATGAACACAGGTCTTCTTATAATGTAAAGATTTCTGCATTAAAGTGACCATGTTCCTTCATGAGAACCAGAACTTTTAGTTATGAAGTGGAGTCCAACCTAACAAGCCAAAAGGTTGAGTAGGCTGGGACATATCGTCCTGGGTAACCAAAACAACCACCCTTGTGAGCAATTGAGAGCTGCCAGAATTCCTAAACCTATTAGCTGATTTACTTCTGGGCTGCCTGAGACTAATGAGATGAATAGCTTAAGTCAAAGTAAATATGATTTTTTGATACAGGATAATTCCCTCTGTTTTGTTAGCAGAGGAAATAGAAATGTGAGCCATGAATTGTTTTTTTCTCCCGTAGCCAAAATGACAAAGAAGGCTACACTGTATGACAAATTTTTGACCTTGAACTTTGATGAACAAAGATCAGCTCTTTGTATACTCTGGAAAAAAAATCTTTCACAAAACCATTGGAGGAGAGTGTAGCAAAATATAATGCTCAAAGGCAAATTTTTTAAAAATGGGATTTCATCAAGGGATATTCATCATAAGCATACTATTTTATATTTCTAGGTACATGTATGTTTGTAAATTCACTTTTAACTTTCTCAGCTTTTAATTTGGAATTGGTGTTTATTTTGGAGCTGGTGTTCTTTGGTTATTTCTTGAATTTAGTAATTTCTTTAACATTCTTCCAATAAAATATGTTTTAAAGAAAGTATGTTTCAATGTAAGATTGAGATTAATACTATCGAAATGCCTATTTTTAAATTTTAATAAGATATTAGATCACCTAGGAGGAAAAGGTTATGTACACTCTGTAAACATGAATTTGGTTAAATCAGTATTGATGGAACCAATATTTCAATAAAAATATGATGCATATGACTGGTATGTAATTTCATTAAAATATGTACCCATTTTTTATAATAAGCTACCTTTAGTTATTTAATCACTTGAAAAAATAGACTTTAGGATTTTGAATTAAGGATGATGATGATGATGATGATGATGATGATGATGATTTTGCAGCTGGAGTTCCATTTTATAAAATGTGGATTTTCATAGGCGTAAAATCCTTATTTGGTTAATTTTCTTTAAAATTCAAAAGAAAAACTGCAATTTGATGTTTATTGTCACAACTGTTTATAGAGAAAAATTTTGAGGTGATACAAGCTAAAAGTAGAATTTATAAAATGTGCTTAACACTTTTATAGCATCTACCTGGAAACTGAACTTAATTATTTTCGAATAACACTACTTTCTATTAGATAGGAGAAGTCCATGCCAATGTGACTAATTTTGTGGAGATGAAATAAAAAAATGAACAACTGCAAGTAATTGCATATGAAGAACTTTCTGTGTTCAGATTTGACTGATGTTGCTATAGTAAGTTATACACATATTTGTGTAAATGTGTTCCACCAATAATGAGATCAGGTTGAAAAATATATTGCTATATTACTGAATTAAATCAAAATTAAATATTTTATAATGACTGTTAAATGCCAAATTGAACTGATCTCATTATATGTGAAACTCAAGTATATTTAGACTACTACCTAAATTTTAATACGTGAAAATAATGAGATATGACTAGAATAGCTGGAAAAAGTTACTTGTACTTTTTAGCAGTTTCTTATTTCATAATATAGATTTATTTTCTGCTATTTGATGAAATATCTGAGGACGCATGAAGTTTGTAGTACCTCCCAGTTAACAGAGGAAGAGCAAACATGTGATCCCACGTTGTTTTAAACAGGTATTTTGCTCTTGATATTGCCTTCAGATTGTTACCTCTGTGCATAAGGCTGTGTTCAGAAAGAAGAAAAAGTTCATTAAGAGCTTTGAGAAAGGTGCAGCTGCATGTAGTAAACACAGATGGAGCACAGTTTTATATAAGGCTTCTAACTGGAAACAGATTTCTGCTCTTGAAATACCCGTAATTGAACTTTCCATCTGAGATTGTGCATTTCTTCTGCAAAGGCCAGCTGACAACTCGTTACAGGCATTTATTTAGTTATTGCTGCTCTGGATGTAGTTCAGCAGACAGTCTCCAAAAAAAGAAGAGCAAGTCTGCACTACTCTTGGCTTCCTATGAACCCATGCCTTGTATTAGATGGATCTTCTTTACTTCCATGCAGAATTCCAAGTGGAGTTTTCCTAAAGTCAAGGAAATAAGGCAGCCCTCCTGGTTCCCATGCACTGTTAAGGCTGAGGCTAAAGACTAGATACTTAGCACGGGTGCTATTACAGTTTGGATCCTAAATGTCCCCCAAAGGCCCATGAGTTCAATGCTTGGTCTTTAGTCCATGGCACTATTGGGAGATCATGGAACCTTTAAGAAGTGGGGCCTAGTGGGTGGTCCTTAGGTCACTGGGAACATTCCCCTGCAGGGGATTGTGGTATCTAGGACCCTTCCTATTTCTCTCACATCCTGGCCATGAAGTGGATGATTTTGCCATTTACTCCCTCTATGTGGTGCTACCACAGGCCCAAGGCAACGGGACCAACTGATAATGGACACAGAACTCCAACACTGTGAGCCAAAATAAACCTTATGCCAGATGTGATGGCACATGCCTATTAATCCCAGCAACTTGGTGGGCTGAGACAGGAGAATCATGGGCTCAAAGCCAGTCTCAGCAACTTAGTAAGGCCCTAAGCAACTTAGCAAGACCCTGTCTCAAACTAAAAAAATGAAAAGGACTGGCAATGTCGTTTGGTGATTAAGCACCCCTGGGTAAATCCTGGATACCACACATTTTTCTTATAAAGTTGATTATAGTTGTCAGTTTCCCTCCTTTCCTAATGAATGAATGAATGAATGAATCAATCAATCAATCAATCAGTTGGTGTTTGTCTGTCATATGCCATACTCTGAGTCAGATGCTAGAGATATTGAGATGCCTAGCCAGGGTGAGACATGCAGGCAAGTAATTTCAACACAGCCTGATACATATATGAAAAATGCATGGTCAACAAAGATGGAGAAAAGGTTGATTTCTCTTTCAGTATAAGGATGGGAGGGGAGTGTTTCAGGAAAGAATCCACAAAGGGAAACTTTCCTGAGTGAGGTCTTGAATAATGAGTAGGCACTCCGTCTGTTCTCTCAAAGCATGTTACCTGTACTACTCACATTTACAGGACTTGTGAAAAACATTCGCAGACTCCAACCTGGACCAACTGGGGAAGATAAGGGAAGAAGCTTTATAATTGCAGGGCCATTTGTCCCAAGGTCTAGGGTTGGCAAAGATGTTGCTGTCAGTAACTCTCCTACTTCTTCACACATCATCTGTGACTCTCTTCTTGACTTTCAAAGCACACTTCCTGCTTCCCTAACTTGCAGGGATGGTATAAACACAATAAAAAGCTTTTATTTAAATATTGAAAAGTACATGACCCTTAGCCATGTGCTGCCACATTCTATTTCTGTTCCTTGGTCAGCACTTTGTTTAATTGCTGGGAGTTGACAGTTTCTCACCTGTCAGAGCACTAAGAGAACCACAGAGGTCCTGGACTCCATTCCCTGCAGATACCGGGGATCATTGTATTCTAGAGCTCACTCTTGGCATAGTTGCTTTTCTCTGAGCCTAGAGTTTGGTCAATCTGTAGACCCAGAGATTAGAGGAATGTTCTACACACCAGATATCCAGACATGAACTGTCTTCTCTGAGCCCCTGCTGGGAGTCCTGGGCAGATGTCAAGGTCTGGACATTCTGAGAAGCTCACTGATGTTCTACACAGTGCTGGGTTTCTGTGGATGATTCCCTTTAAGGCCAGTGGACATCAAGACCATCCAAGAATTGTCTGTGATCCTTTTTTGTTTCTCACTTTTTTTTTCCGAGTTTATCTCAAGTATAATTTTTGCTATTTTTAAAAATTGTTTTTTTAGTTTCTGATGGACCTTTAATTCATTTATTTATTTATTTATGTGCAGTGCTGAGAATCGAACCCAGTGCCTCACACATTCTAGGCAAATGCTTTACCACTGAGCCACAAATCCAGCCCTAATTTTCACTTTTTAGAACCTTTGTGGTTGGAGGTAAGATTTAAGTAAACATATAAGGCCAAGACAAATGTTTTGTGAGATATTTTTTCACTCCAATTTATTACTAGATCCATGCTTCTCAAATTTTAATGTGCATGGAAACCACCTGGGGATTGCTTAAGGTACAGGCAGGTGGTGGGGAGGGGCTGAGATTCTGCTTTTTCTGTTTCTTGTGGTGCTTGGAATTGAACCCAGGGACTCACCCATTCTAAGCACGTGCTCTACCACTGAGATACACCCTCAGCACAAGATTCTGAATTTCTCATAAGCTCCCAGGTGAAACTGTTGCAGCTGATCCATGGACGTGCATTAAGCAGAATGGACAGGACCTCACTGTTTGAGGGTAGTCAGAAATGATTACCTTTTACCTAGAGTCTGTATTGCATATTCCAACTGCAGAGACATTTGTAGAAGTTTTGTAGGTTCTTATTGCTTTTCAGAGGTAGCTTTTTGATTTCTACTCTGCTCTGCCGTATATTTATAGCATTTTCTGTGCACAGGAAACCATTAGGAGTTTAAATATTTTGCTCAGTGAGTCTCAGTTCAGATCTCTGAACATCCCCACAACCCACAGGACCACTCTCCTCCTCACAAGAGGACTCTCTGAACTCCCCCCTGTCTTCTGCCAGCACGCACCACTGCAAGGAGCCAGGCTGTTGGGAGAGGTCAAACTGAACTCTTGCTCAGAGCAGGAGACAGGACACAGAGTGAGAGAGTGATAAAAATAAGCCTAAAATAAAAATTAAAAAGCATACCAAGAGCTCCATGCAAAATGAATACTCTTAAAACTGTGGTCGGAAGAAATCAAAGGATTTATTGGGTGATGAAAAAACACTGTAAACTTCATATGAAAACATTCCAAGGTTTGGTCTTGTGTTAGGACAAAAGAGGAATTTTACTAAGTAAGACTCAATTTAATCAAATGAACATAAAGGAACTGTAATTCTGTTTGAATTTGGTTGTTCACACACACACGCACACACACACACACACACACACACACACACACACAATTTCTTAGTAGCCTCACTGCAACTTCTGACATGCTCAGGTGCTTCTAGGGTAACAGAATCCCAAAAAAGCAAAAGTATGACATGATGTATGGTTTTTAGATAGACTTTTGTGTAAAGTGATATAAGTAATTCCATGCTGTTTAATTAAGGTGACATTTGTCCACACTTCCCCTAACAACTGGCCTCTATTTATTACATTGTGACCAAGAAGCAAGGCAGGGGGATTTCAGGCAAAGGACCAGAGACATAATTGGGAGCGCTGGCTTTCTTCTTTGCAGGTTTTCTTGGATGCCCCAGAGATCCCTTTTGGAGGGGAGGTTTGGGGCTCCCAATCAGTCAGCCCCTTACACTGATTTCCATGTACATATCTCTGAGTCCAGGGTGAGGAAAGGCCAGTGGTTTGCTGGATAACTCATCCTGGATGGGATCAGAGACCTGGGCTGGTGTGCAGGGAGAACAGGAATTCCAGGGTTGGCACTGTCATTCTGAACTGGGCCTGGCTTGAAAAAGGGACTTGGAACAAAGATCACCATGACCAGAGCGGGCAGAGATGGGGGTTCCCAATGTTTGTAGAACATTACATACTTTAAACACTTGGTTGTGAGTGGAGTTTAAAACAAAAACAAAAACAAAAAACAAACTGTCCAGGACCCACTGAAGACCAATTTTATCAGAATCTTCAGGAGTGGGACACTCAGGCATCGATAAGCAAAGGAATTTTGGTCAACACAAGGCAGACCAGTATCTTACTGGGCATGGCAGGCAGAAGGAAAAGTCGTATTGGTATTTTGAGAAAAAAGGGCAGGTAAGTTGAGAGGATTCAGCTCTTCCTGTTTGGGGAGGAGGACAGATAAGGTGGCAGTGAGAAGGAAGTAAAACATATGACTGTTATAAGATGCCATAGGCCAGTTTAGTCATTCAGGATAAGATGCAGGAAAAATAAAATCTGTATTATCAAAGTACCGAATTATATCGAGGTAACCAGCACCCCGAGAGAGTAGGTTCCTGCTCAGGAGGTGTGAGCCACCTGGGAAAAAAAAAGTCTAAAATAATCAATAAGAAATAAAGACAGAGTCAGAAATTAAATATAATAAGGGGAGTGCCTGACGGATCTCCCAGTCCTGATAGGAGCTAGAACTGAGCAACTGAAAAAGGGCCCAATTTGATTCTTCAGTTAATGGGGAGTCCATCAAAGGCAGAGATAAGGTAAAGGCAGGGATAAGGTTTCAGCGGGAGGAGTCTTGGTTTGGTGCTTGCTTCTCCAGGTAGCAGGAGTCTTGCTGTAAACAGGCTGATTGGCATTTTGGCAAGCCACACCCATCTCCGAGAGTCTGTGTGGCTCTAGTGAGTCACCCCATCTATGGAACTATGCTAGAACTTGAGCAGGAGCTAGAACAGGATGCCACATGGATCAAGTATTCTCAAGTCAGTGGATTCTGACTGGGAGTTCTGGAAACCAGGCTTCTCTGCCTTATGGCCTCAACATTGCTCAGTTTACACACGGGCCAGTTCACATATGGGTCATGGTTGGCTTCTGGCACCCAATGTAACTAAATATTAGGTGAAGATGTTTCATGTGTTCATTTTAACTGGTTTGTTTTAAAATTGACAGAGACAGGCTGGATAGAAGCATGGAAGAGAGCAAATATTTATAATCATTTGTAGCTGTGATTCCTAGCCTCGACCTTGATGGCAGCAGGGCAGATGGGAGGGGGGTCCGGCCAGTTTGCTCTCCATCTCTGCCTTCTGTGACCAACCTCAATCACTGATCTTTTCAAACCCCTTAGAACATGTCCTTTGTGTGGTCTTTGCACTGGCCTGGCATGCATCAAGGCCTGGGTTCAGTCCCCAGAAGAAGAAAAAAGGCCTGTTGTTAATAAGGAATAAACTAAGAAGTGAAATTGACCAATGTTGTGTGTTCTGCTGGGTTTTTTCTTGCTGGTGGAGGCTATGAAATGCTGCAGTGCACTTTTAAAAAAATATGTGCTGCTCAATCCTTATTATAATGAAGTAAGTTATCCATATGTCTTCACTTGACAGCTGTTCCTATTAGACTTCCTGAATTGGCACCTCTAACTTCAAGCCCTTGAAGAGTCCTATTGACTTGGTTCTTGAATGAAGCACTGTTCACAGAATTGCAGATGCTTCCAAGGCATTCGTTTTCCTGGCAGGGTTATTTTCTCAGGTGACCGATTCCACCTGATGTCATGGACAGCCCGGAGAGGAGCCACTCACTGAGTTCTGAGGTCAAGGGAAATACTTTCCTTCCTGGATTTGGTCAGTCAGAAGCTGTCCTAGCTCCTGCCATGCCAGTCCCCACAGACCTCAAAACAGGTTGTGCTTTGTGAGAATTCCTTTTATCCATTTATGACTTTGGGGCATTTTCTCACTGACTGCACAGAGAATTTGAGAGTGTGATCAGGACGAACTGAAATAGATTTTTTTTTTTTTTTTTTTTTTTAACAAATGATCTCTAAAGCTACCTTTCACATTCAGGAAAGGAAATGTAGTTAACCTTTCTTCTGAAAACTATTTTATTTGTTTCTTTTAGAATTTATTTTAATTTCCTGTCCTCCATTAGAAGACTAATCAAAATTTAACAAAGTCATCATAAATCCTTAGGATTTTGTTTTGGCGTATCTAGGTATGAGGTTAAAATAACTACACAGTGTCATCCTGGCACATTTGTATGCAGTTGATGTGTGAAGTCACTACTCAGGGTGCACAATCTGGTTATGACCCATATGTGATGTTATAAAACACAGTTTTCATAGAAACTATAATCTTCAAATGCAAGACTGTGGATCTCACTTAATGTTGCTTAAGTGGAGCAAAGAATATGGGGATTATCAGTAGGAATGGATTTGAGATGGTCCCCAGGGCAGCCTGATGACAAAGTGTTCTCATAATGAGAGCACCATGCCTATAAGCATTTCTTCCCTTCATTTCACAATCCTTCACCAAGCGTTTTTGGAACCCTCACCCCCTTGTTTGACACTGGAAAAACAAAGGTGAGGAGAAGACTCCATATGCCAGTCATGGGACAGGGCCATCACCTGATGGTACAATCTCAGAAAACAATCACAGTGCTATTAAGGTCTAGTGAAGGAAGCTACTCTCTCAGCTTTGATGTTCTTTTAGATTAAATCCATCGTGGAATTGTGTTTTTTTTTAACTGATTTTTATTGAATGGCAATGAAATAAGAAGTAAAATTGCCCAGTTAAATTAATTTCCATTTTGGTTGTTCCATGACTTCGAGGAAAAGATGTTTTAATGTAGTACTGGGGCAGGTGTGTAGTACAGGGTGAGAGGGAACTCATGCCCAGGCAGCCAGGTGCACAGCCATGGACAGATGCTGCCCACCTGTTCAGGGCTGGACCCTAAGATGACAAGTGAAACTTCAAATGGAGTCAAGAATATAAAGTGCATGCATACTTACAATTGGTTAAATAGTCAAAATAGGCATTTGAGTAATGAATCCTGTATGTTATAGGAGAAAAAAATAATTTGCAAGAATTGAGCTGACTGTTGCAATGTTGTACTTGTTCTTGAATCTAATTAACATGGTTCTCCAAAACACATATTTCAGCAAGTTAGAAGGTGATAAATATAGTTATCTAGTGGCATTTTGATTTCATACTGCTTTCAGTAAAAAATTATTTAAAAATTTTTTTAGTTGTAAATGGACACGATACCTTTATTTTGTTTATTTATTTTTATGTGGTGCTGAGGATTGAACCCAGGGCCTCACAGGAGCAAGGCAAGCACTCTACTGCTAAGCCACAACCCCAGTCCCTCAGTAAAATATTTTTAAGCACATTCTAATATGCTTACATATTTATTCTCATATACATGTTGATAACAATACATATATATTTGGTTTTATAATCAACATTTAGTATACTATAGAAATGTATAAAATTATATGCATGTCCAATTTTATTTGTGTACATCTTCAAGCATATATTAAATATAAATTTTAAAAGAATGTGTTAGTACAGGCTGCTATAACAAATTACCATAATCTGTGTTACTTAAAATAATAAGCATTTATTTCACATAGTTCTGGAGGCTGAGAGTTCGAGATCAGGATACCAGCAGATCCAATGGTGGGTGATGGCCTATTTCTTGGGTTGAAGATGGCCATCTTCTCAGGTTCTCACAGTTGGAAAGTACAGAGTGAGCGAGTTCTCATGTTTCTTCCTATAAAGGCACTAATCCCATCGAAGAGGACTCCACCTTAATGATCCAATCACCTTCCAAAGACTCCACTCACATGGACATCAGCATTCTGTTGAGTTCTACAGCCAAATTCTTTTTGGCTACCGCAATGGGGATTAGGTTTTCAATATACAAATTTCAGAGGAACACAAACACACAGTCCATAAGATATGAAATAAATAGAAATGAGTTCTAACATTTCTTTCGTGTTCCCCAAAGGATGGCTATGGATAATCCCTGGGTACATGCATGTGCTTAGGGGACACATCTAGGGAACTGGACAAGTGGAGAGAGCCAAACTACATTTGGAGTATTGAGGCATCTGGGTGGGCCATGTCCCCTTTCTTCCCTGTGTCATCCTAAATCCACTAGGAAATTATTATAAAAGCAATTGGCTAATAGTGACAACGTCATCCATATGAGAATATACAAATGAATTAAGTGAACAAATAAAGAAATTGGAACAAAATGAGGTCCTTTGGTTTATTTCAGCCA
Source organism: Spermophilus citellus (assembly GCF_964194105.1). Classification (NCBI taxonomy): domain Eukaryota; kingdom Metazoa; phylum Chordata; class Mammalia; order Rodentia; family Sciuridae; genus Spermophilus; species Spermophilus citellus. Next base: position 23,303,911 of record NC_138186.1, read on the forward strand.
TCTTTGTAAATTCAGCAGAGGAACAGAATCCCTGGTATGTTTTCATCCCATTAATGGGATGATTGAAATGGTTTCAGGAACTTCATGCTAAACAGCACCAATCAATCCTCTTTAGTCAATAGAAAACAAGCTTCATTTTTGGTCAAACAAACAAGATATATCTATAGACCTGTGCTTTTTTATGGCAGCTTCTACACAGAACTAAAGAAATGCAAAAGAAAAAGTTGAAGTTCAATAAGGTTTTGGTCTGGGGACAAAAAAGGAGAAATACAACTTGTGTTCATTGAAAATTCTTCAGTTCAAAGTTCCTCTAGATGTCAGTATTACATAGGAAGATGAAAATATAATAGCCTGGGGCATTGAATGAGGACTTTCTTCCATTATTTAAAAGGTAAAACATATGTGATATATAATTTCCAAAGGAACAAACAGCCTTTTTTGGAAACTGACTTCTTATATTCCTCAGGACCCAGGGCTTCTCCTGTTGGTTAGATAGGACTCCACACCTAAAGAATATTGACAGAGTATATGGACACTTACCATCTGACATACAGATGGCCTTTGGGGCAAATGCTGACTGATCAGTGCTTCACAGAGTAGCACAGCCAAATTCTCAATTTTGCATGTTATGATGAACTAAAATTGACTGATACCTGTTTTTATTTTTAAGTCCACGTTTGCTTTTTACCATTGAGTTTATGCCACACATGATAAGCCCAGAAGCACAATGTCTATTGAGACACCAGGAATCTTCATTTAGAAAGTGAATCATTAAAACCAAGTGTAGTGGCTCATGCCTGTAATCCAGCTACTCAGGAGACTAAGGCAGAAAGATCGTGAGTTTGAGGCCAGCCTGGGCACCATAGTAAGACCTTGTCTCAACAAACAAACAAACAAACAACAACAACAAAAATAAAAAACAGAGAAGCCTTGGAAGACAAATTTATAAAATCTTATAAACACAATTTGATAATATTCCTTGTTTGACTAAGTTGAATATGCATTTTCAAAATTAAATCAAATAGTGTCTCTTTTTTTAAAAAAAAAATTCCCTCCCCTTACTATGTTAATTTGAATCTTTTGGCCAAAAATTATTTGCCTCTCTGATCTCATAATTTGTTTTCATTTTATGCTCTTCTTTCTTAATCTCATTTTCTGTGGTTCCAACTATGTAGTAGATCTCAATAAATATTAATAATGTAGCTTAGCTATGGTCTTTTTGTTTTTTCCTAGTGGAATAGTAGAGTGTATGCAGTTGCTAAGAGCACATAGTGAGCTAGACAACTGAGTTAAAATCCTGGCCTCATCTATAAAATAGAGCTGATAGTCTATACCAAAAGGTTGTTATAAGGAGCAACCAAGTTGATAATGTAATGGTTCAATAATAACTGGCCCATTGCCCATGCTCCTTAATTTTAGCCATTATCACAATCATCGTCATGGCCAGCAGCATCATCATCAACATCATCATTATCACCATCGTCATTGTCATTCGTCGTCATCATTACTGTCACCGACACTATCATCATCATCATCATCATTGTCATCATCAATATGTGCTGGTCCCTGGGCTAAGCACCAGGAGTCAAACATGAACCAGTCAAACCTTTAGAAACCCCAGAGTCTAGTGAGAAATTGACATGGGAAAAAAGGATCAATGAAATGTTGCAAGAGATAACAAGGGTGGGGCACATGTCAAGTTCTGAGCAAGCTTAGAGGAGGAGCAGCTGGCTTTGCCTGAGGAAGCTGAAGACCATGTTCCCCGCCATCTCCGCACTTAGACTTAAAAGAGAATTACTGCTCTAATTCAGCCTTGGCTTTCTATAGATTTACTAAACATGCCTCTGTGTTGTGAGGTCCCTGGTTTAAAAATGGAAATACTCTGAACCTGTGAAACTGCTCCTTAAATTATTTAAAAGTACACATTGCAATTTGTCTTGGTGACTATGCACTGACTTATATGGTATTTCAGGTTAGCAAACCACCCTGAGGCAAACTGTTAAATTGTTTCTGTTTCAAGAAATAGGAGGGAGATACACCCCCCCACACACACACACATATCCAGTTAGAGAGAGAGAGAGAGAGAGAGAGAGAGAGAGAGAGAGAGAGAGAGATTGATTCTTTGGACCTCCATACAATTTCTTAAATTTCTAATACATAAATTTAGAATTGTGATAATTTGGGTGGGTTGGACTAATGTTTACATTTTATATGGTATTTGAAAGGGATTTGAGAAGAATGTTTATCCACTTAGGAGGAGAGATATTTGCTCTAAGCAACCTAAAAACTCATAAAAAGCTTATTTTCCTTAATTTTCTGTTTGCAAAGCCATTCACATATGTACTCTCATTTTTATTTGATTTTTATGTGAATCATATCAAGACAAATTAAACAGAGGTCAAAGGTGGCACATACATTATCAACATTCTTTAATCTATTCATGAAGATGGACAACCTATGAATCATGATAGAATTCTACAGTATTTCTTTGAAAATAATAAGTTAATTTGTTTTCAGGTATAAAATTCCACCATAAGATTAGCCTATATAGGCTTCATTAATTCAGACTCTTCTATCCAGTGAATGTCTATTAATTTTTGTTTTTTTTTTCTTTTGGAAATATATAATATTATGATTCTTAACCTGGAGCATTTTTATACCTAGGGGACATTTAGCAATCTCTGGGTACATTTTGTTTTATTAATATTATTGTGATTGACAAAGTTTCAGATAGACAAGAAGAGTAGATTTTTGAGATCTGTTATATGCAGAGTGAATATAGTGAATAATAATGTGTTGTATATTTTAAAATAATTAAGAGAGTAAGTTTTAAATGCCTGGAGATGCAATTGGTCATGACAGTTGGGAAGCAGGATGCTACTGGCATCTTCTGGGTAGATTATCAGGGAAGTCACTGAACATCCGACAATTCTCATGCTGTTTCTTACCATAGAGACTTATGCAGCCCCAAGTGTCGGTAGTGCTGAGTTTGAGAAATCTGGATATAATAGGTAATCTCACTTACTTTCATATCCACAGGTTAAGGAGAAAGTGTGGTCAAACCCTGGCCTGAAGGAAAAGACACTTGTCAAAGGTGAAAGGACATCAGCCCTCACAGGTAACATCCTTAGAAGACTAGCAGTTGCAGACAGAGAATCTGCTTTGAAAATCCTGCTATTTTTCTTATACAGAGGAAGTTACATGTTTAGAGAGAAATTCTCTTTTGTGAATGCTTTTATCTGATTGATTTTTGGTCCCATCAGTTGCAAAAAAGAAAATCTCTTAAAATCCGATTGTCAATCAGTTGGTCCTCTTTCCTTTTTCCTGGCTACTCAAAACGTATGTCTGTTGTTTAAAAAGAAACCAGAGCATAGATGGCATTATATGAAGCTGAAATTTTACTGATCACATGCATTCTCCATTAAAATATTTTGTGTCCTATGGTGGCTTCTAGAGAGATCTACCCAGAAGAACCAACTGTCCTCTGAGAAAGAAAAGATTGATAAACTCAACAAGAAAAATTCCGAAAAGACCAATGCCTCTGTAGCTCAGAGAAGTTTTGCCATGTGTCATTCAGAAAGGCAAGATAAGGCATTGGATTCTGTCCTGAGAAATTCCATAGAACCGAGGGAGAGCATAGATGGAAAAGGTATTTCTTGCACAGAAAGCTTGAAGAGAAAAGAAAATAATAGTGTTGGAGATGAGAAGCAAGCCACTGTGGATAAGAATGATTGTCCAGCGCTCAAGGGGGAGTCAAATGGGCTCAATTCTAAGGAAGATACCAGAAGACTAGAAGATGAGGAGGAAGGACGGTCTCCAACAGCAGGAGCACCCGTGCTGGACAAACGTTCCAATAAAAAGCAGCATGTTGATAAAACTAACGGTGATCAGTCCCATGAAAGGTAGGGTGCAGCACTACACCCCACAACTGATGGTTCTTAGTGATCTATCTGCCATTACAGTTTAAAGCCATATTGAAAGAAAAATGAAGAGAGTTTTTGAATTAATGATTTAGAACCCAGTTTCCCAGATCATGTAGATTTTTTTTTCACATCCATATTTATTGCCCTTATTTTTCTTCTTGTCTCTGATATTTTCAGGCATTTTATTGTTTTGTTTGGATGCTGGGGATCGAACCCAGGACCTTGTTCATGCTAAATATGCATTCTACTACTAAGCTACATTCCCATCCATATAGTATTGCTTTCTAATTCTTCTATCATCATACAGATGAAGACAAAGTTTATAAATATTTCCAGTAATCAACATTCTGAAAAGATCAAATAAATTTTTTTTCTTGTTTAGCAACGGAGAAGATATTCTTCATAAGGGCAATAATTAAATAATGGTTAGATTTAATTGTAAGTTAGGAACCTAAATCTGAAAAAGTTTACCTAGTCCATTATACACAAAAAATTGGCTATTTGCATCCAAGTATTGTAAGAAGTAGATTATTGAATGATTCCCTTCCTTAACTGCAAAGTTTCATATATAAATTCTGGAAATTTTGAAACCAATTGAAATTAATTGCTCTAAGTTATGGTAACCCATGGTATCTATTTGGAACAAAGGGTATCCAAATACTTGTGTGGTCCTCTTTAGGGACTGAAGACATAATTCTTGTTTAACTTTAAAATAATATACTTGAAACCTAAACCTAATCTTGGATATATCTAATTTTCCATAAATTAAACATAAACAATGATGATTATTAAAGTCCATCACTGCAAAGATGTGCTTAGTAGTTATATGAACTTCCCCTAAACCAGAAATCCACCCATGTTCCCTTATGACTGATAATATTTAGAGATATTATTGCTTCTTATATTATGGAATTGGTCATTTTTTTTCCTCTATGAAGAAAGGAAGTGGGGAAAAAATAAAGAACAAATTAGGTTTTCATATAATGACCACTTTTGTAAAGTGAAGTGCCTGGGGGTCACCACGAGGTCTTGGGGATATTCTCTGCATCCTGGTAATTTACATAGATTCAATGGGGGGAGCCCACTGCTTCCTTTGGTCCCTAAGCACTGAAATGGTCACCTCTGTCTCGGAGCTCACATCCTCTTCACCAGAACACCGTTGTAGGAAAGCTTTAGTTCTGAGAATTTTGACCATCTGAACATTTTCTCCTTGAAACTTTGAGAGCTGCAACTGGATTTTATTTTCCAGGTGCATCAACAGTGCCAAGATGGTATCTGCACCAGGAGTCCTGGGAAATCCAGCAACAGGATGCACTCTCCAGCATGCTGAACAAACGGAGTCCATTGGCAGCAGTAAGCGCAGAGTGACCGAGGAGTGCTTCGTCAAGGAGGACAGCAAAAAGAGCAGAATAGATCTAGTGGGTGCAGGTGAAGAGAACACATTTAAAGGGACCCAGGAAGCCAGTCAAGCCCAGAGGAGCTTACAGGGTCAACCCCCTGAGTCTGTGGGAATGAAACCCTCCAGAGAGCAAGATCTGGTGGCCCCACTGGGTAGGAAATGGCTTTTGTACTGGCCTTTTAAAACTTCCTAGCCTTTTCCAGCAAGCATTCCAAATGAAGTTTTATTATCCTAACAGCCTGAAAGAGACTTAAGCCCTATTGATGCTGTTTGTGTGTTTAACTGGAGCACTTTTTTTTTTTAAGAAAAACTCTGAAGCTATGAGTTGCCACCAAGTGAATGCTCTCTTGACAATATTTTTCAGCATATTCATAGTGTAAGAAGTGAAAGTCCACTCAAATCATATTCTCAGATGTTAACTGAATACAAAGATGTCATATTAGTTAAGTTAATTTTAAATTAAAAGCATCAGCCGGGAGCAGTGTGTGCTTGCTGGTAATCCCAGCTACTCGGGAGGCTGAGTCAGGAAGATCAAGAATTTAAGGCCAGCCTTTGCAACACAGTGAGACTTAGTCTCAAAACAAAACAAAACTCTCCCAAAGTATTAACACTCAGTAGAGGACCTGAAACAAGATAAGTGCTCAAGAAACATGTTGAACAAATATCAAGTATTGAAAGCAAAGCTGTTATCTACTCCCCTCATTGAATGCATGCAATAATAGCTGCATAATAAATTAATACATGGAAAATGAACAGGTTCATGGCCAGCAAATTTTAACAGCAGCCGTCATGGAGAAGTAAAAAGAATACTGGGAGAAATATTATAATAGAGTAGTTACGCATGTTAGGACTAATGTTGATATGGTCTAGAGTTTAAATACACAAGATGGAAGGTGAAAAGTGGAAGAAATTCGATAGCTGTAGAATACACACTTACCTCGTTTTATTGGGTGTTTTATTTCCAGCCAGCCAGGAAAAATTCATCTCTGTGACTTAAATGTGTCTTAAATAGAGCCTAAAACGTTTTGGAAAGTAATATATAACATCAAACATTTCAGTGACATGAAGAAATGTTTCATTTTTCCTTTTTTTCTCTCTCTGCTTTAATTAAAATAACAGAATATATCAAGGGGCACTTTTTAAAAACATGGATCAAATAATTCCTCATGTTTGAATTAAAATGGTCTCACTCAAGCTTGGAAGTATTTTTTTTAATTGTTTGTTTTTATGGGTTCTTTTGTTTTGTTTTGTTTTTGATGCTGGGAAAGGAACCCAGGGCCTTGTGCACATTAGGCAAGTGCTCTGCCACTAAACTGCACCAAGTTCATTACCTGTTTGGACTGTACTGGGCTTGGACATTTGCTACTATCTTTTGACATTTCTGAAAAGTGGTTCGGAAGATGGTATGAATGATAGTTGGATAGTCCTGACATTCTTTCTCAAAGAGGTCAGATATTACCTTTATTAATCGCAGGTTATAATATGAAATGGATTTTTATATTCCTGGATCATTCAGAATAAAACAGAAGGCTCATGATATTTAATTATTAAATGAGCACATTTTTATTATGAGGCTCAATGCTAGATGCTAAAAAGAGGTCAGACTGCTTGACAGACAGCCCTTTTTTCCTCTCACCTTCTAGATGACATCCCTGCTCCTGCTGCCCCATTCGATCATCGAATTGTGACAACCAAGCAAGCAGCGGTCAACAGTTTATATACCGTGAGCAAAACAGAGATTTTGGGAGGGTAAGTCATGCTCAATTGGAACAGCAGAGACAGACCTGAGGGCTTCAAAAACGTTTTCCTGAGAACTAGAACATTTATAGACAGACAAGAGATTTCATCCATTTCTGAAAATTGTCACGGGTGCCGGAAAGGTTGATGTGGTCCCTAAACTCCACATTTATTATCTGCTTTTACTTCCCATGTTGTAATGTCTGAAAGTAAGAAAAACCCAACGTGAGTCACCAGAAGATTCTGAAGCTGTTCAAAGCCATGGCTTAAACCCCAGGAGACAGAACGTAGAAATGAGTCACTGCAGTGTCTTTCTTGTGGCATGTGCAAAGTTTTTGTATCATTCTCCATTTCTACTGTTACTGTATTGGTTACTATTATCCATTCTGATTGCTTGCTTTCCTCACTGAATTGCTTATTTGAGGGACACCGAAATGCATGCTCTCTCCCTAAAGAAGAAAGATTATGGGAGCACATTTAGACTGGGAGATGTTTTTTCCTCTTCTACTTCATTCACAATTGCCTCTATGATACTTGTAACTCAAAGCTTCAATTATAAGGTTTGCTATCATCAGCATGTCTTTGTATAAAAAAAAGAAAAGGAAGAGGAAAGCAGAAAATTTACATACATACATACAATATTTACTTACCAACACATGGGAAATAGACAGATTTCTGCAATTAATTACTGGGGTGTAATTAATTGATTTCAAGAGGTCCTTTCTTCCTCTTCCCATCCATATTCCTTTTGCCCCTGCCACATGGAACCACCTGAATGTCTTCCTTGGTGATCATGAGAGAACTCCCCATGGGACATGGGGGTGGGCGGAGGAGAAATGAGGATTCCACAGCATGAGCTGGTGCCATGGAAGTCTGAAGTATTTGAGTCTTCAGGGATTTCAGTGGCAAGCCAGCAACTATTTCTCTGAAGGAGAATAGTTATTTGCAGAAGAGATTTTGAAACAATTCCCAGGGTTTGTGCTGTTTTTCTGGCTAAGGTTTGTCAATAGTGCCTCTTCAACTTCCTTTCTGCCCGCTATGGGCACCATTGGATCTGCTTTGGTTGCACTGAAGTCTAGACCAGCAGCTGTTCATCTCTTGTTCTGGGCTCCACTCAACACTGGCAGCCACAGTCTGCTCAGCAAACTAGTTGAGTGCATGTTGCTGCCTTCAAGATGTGAAGGGATCATTGAGTACTGGCCTCCTTTTCGGTGGTAGGAGGGTCAAGATTCAGCATCTGACCTTTTCCTTTTGGTAGAGATGCTATAAGATGCCAAGGATTATTGGATCTTCAAAAATTTTTTCCTGTTTTAGTCTGCTGCCCTGTGGCCTCTAGGATATTTATATCCCTGCTATAGTTTGGATTTGTAATGTTTCCCAAAGGCCCTTGTGTTAAAGGCTTGGTTTAACAAGCCTGTGGCGCTATTGAGAGCTGGTGAGACCTGTAGGAGGTGGGGCCTGGTGGGAGAAAGTTAGGTTCCTGGGGGTGTGCCCTCGAAGGGGATATTGGGATCTCAGTCCCTTCCTCTCTCTCCCTTTTTGCTTCTCTGCCACCATGAAGGGAGCAACTCCTCTGCCACATGCTCCTCCTATGACATACTATGCTGCCACAGGCCCAAAGCCACAGGCCAAACATACATGCACTGAAACCTCTGAAACCATGAGCCAAAACAGACCTTTCTTCCTTTAAGTTTTTTTTTTAATATTTTTAAAGCTATACATGGTCACAATATCTTTCTTTCTTTATTTTTATGTGGTGCTGAGGATCAAACCCAGTGCCTCACATGTGCGAGGCAAGCGCTCTACCACGAGCCACAACCTTAGCCCCCTCTAAGTTTTTTTTTTCCTTAGGTATTTTGTCACAGCATTGAAAATATGATGAATGCTGATGGTCATGTTTAGTTAACATGAAGTTATTAGTCTGGTGACCCAGCTTGAATACTGGGAGGTGGACTCATCATTCAAAACCCTTGCAGAACAAATATTGTGAGAGAGCCACAGAGTGGAGATAACCCTGGTGTCAAACTGTGGTGGCTCACCATTGCTGGGCCAGGCAGTTCTAGGCCATTGCTAATGATGGGGGGAAAGTACTTTCTTAAACAATGATCACAGAGGAGGTGCCTGGGGCTGTATTCATATTCTCCAGTACAGGTTACTCGTAGAATGGTGGTTGGAATTGCACTTACCCCCTGGCTATGTTTATAGTAATCCAACATCATTCTCCAAGCTCCACCTGCTTCTGCCCTGGGTAGGAAGCTGAGTTGACTGGAATGTGGTGGCTGTCACTGCCCCGCCTCTGTCAGGTGTTGCTATCATCATCATCTCTGCAGGCTCCAGGAAAGTGTCCTTGTTCAAGTTCACTGTGCAGTTAGGGAGGCTTCCTTTCATTCCTTGCCATGACAGCCACCATTGCACACAGCAGGGTCTTATCTATTTTACCTTACTAGATAAGCAATCAAAATAAGCAACTCAAGTTTAGAAATTGCTCACAAGTGTGCATTTTGGAATGCGATCACAAAGGTATGGAGATATATTAGTTTGTTTCCTGTTACTTCAATTAAATACCTGAGACTGGTCCTTTGTTAAGGAAAAAGGTTTACTTAGTTCACAGTTCCAAAGATTCAAGAGCAGGGTGCCTGTCATGACTTGCCTCTGATGAGAGTTTCCCTGGTTGGTTACATCATGGTAGACAATATCAAAGTAGGAGAAAGTAGAAGAGTTAGGGATCACACCATGAAACAGGAAGAGACACTAGGTTTGCTCTTTTATAACAACCCTTTCATAAGAACTAACCAGGATTCCATAAGCACTATATCAATTCCTTCTGTTACTTCTTATTAGGTCCCACCACTTAAAACATCTCCATATTATCCCCCAACATTGACATACTGAGGACCAAGCTCCCAACACATGAATCTTGGAGGCACACCCTCAACCTATATCATACCAGAAGCACATATGGATTGACTCCCAAGCTAAACTGAGATAATACTCATTGGCAACAAGGCAGTATGTACTTCAGAATCATATGTACCCATATGTGATATCATTTTTACATCTCTTTTAAGTTCATATGCAGTTTCTAAATGGATTCTGATATACCTGCCCCACAGACTGAATCATTCATATGCTTACCCAACCCAGTTTGTTACATTCATATATATTCAGAAAGATTCTGTCTTGTCAACTACTGGTTCTGAATTTTAGTGTGCACATGAATCATCCAGAGAAAGGGTGAAATGCAGATTCTTGGGCCTTACCCTGAATTCCTGCCTCCATAGTAGTTCTGGGGTAGGGTCCGGAATACTACATTCTTTTTTTTTTTTTTAAAGATAGAGTGAGAGAGGAGAGAAAGAGAGAGAAAGAGAGAGAGAGAGAGAGAGAGAGAGAGAGAGAGAGAGAGAGAGAGAGAGAGAATTTTTTAATATTTATTTTTTAGTTCTCAACGGACACAACATCTTTGTTGGTATGTGGTGCTGAGGATCGAACCCGGGCCGCACGCATGCCAGGCGAGCGCGCTACCGCTTGAGCCACATCCCCAGCCCCGAATACTACATTCTTAACACGCTCCCTCCTGGGAGATCTGACACAAGTGACCTAAACCACACCTTGACTAGCGCTGTACAGAAGTCCAGGGGGTACAGTGGGTGCACACACAGGTTTGCTCTTCAAGTTCAAAAGAAGAAAAGCCCCAGAGAAACTGCCCTGTTGGTGTGGCAGTGACTGCCGGGTTCCCTGACAGGTAGCAGTGTCTCATTCTGTGCTGTTCTCTCCTTTGGCAGGGGGCGTTTCGGCCAGGTTCACAAGTGTGAAGAGAAGGCCACAGGCCTGAAGCTGGCTGCCAAAATCATCAAGACCAGAGGCCCAAAGGACAAGGTGAAGGGCGTGGGGTGGGGATGGGGGGAGGTGGGTGCAGGAGCTACCCTCCTAACCATTCTCCAGCAACTAAAGCCCTGTCTCCTCTCTCTCAGGAGGAAGTGAAGAACGAGATCAGCGTCATGAATCAGCTGGACCACGTGAACCTCATCCAGCTCTATGACGCCTTTGAGTCTAAGAATGACATCATCCTAGTCATGGAGTAGTAGGTGTCCCCTCCTGCCCACTCTCCTTTACCCGCCTCCTCTACCCCACTCACGACTAGGAGTCTGCAGCTCCAATCTGCCTCAGCAGGGTCAGAATCAAACCACTGCACCTTTGGATCTGATTTGTCTGAATCACATGGTTGTGTCAGTCTCAGAAGGCAGACCACTTAGAGAATATGCATCTCCCAATGCGACGTGTGGATAAGATGGAGCAGGGCAAAAATGGATACAGCTTTGTATCTAAGCTATATTACCACGAATCAAGCTTCCATTTTGTCCTGGGTAATCTAGAGGAAAGCGACTTTTGAATTACATCTCATTTCCAACATATTGTCATTCCCCGCCTTGTCCTCCAAGAATAAGTTCCAAGTCCCCGGAGTGGATGCTTGAAACCAAGGACAGTACTGAGCTCTCTAGTTACTATATTTTTCTTATACATGCATACCTATGATAAAGTTTAATTTGTCAGTAACTAATAATAAAATGGGACAAACATAATATGCTATAATAAAATTATGGGAATGTCATCTCTCTTTCAAAATATCTTACTGTACTACACGGTCCACAGTTTCCTGTTGGTAACTAAAACCCCAGAAAGCAAAACTGTGGACAAGCAGAGATTACTGTATTCATTAATACAAAGCTTATGTCAAATGCTTGATGAATAGAGTGAGAAGCTTCCATTTAATCACCTTTGTAAAAACTTAATGACTGGTTGGTTAGAAAATGAGTAGTTTCAGGCTGAGGATGTAGTTCGTTAGTAGAGCACTTGTCTAGTATGTGTGAGGCCCTGGGTTTGATCCACAGCACCACAAAAGAAAAATTGAGAGAAAGAACAAAAAGAAGTTAGAATTACTCGCCTGCCTGTCAGGCAGACAGGAAGGCAGGCGAGTAGTTCTAACTAACACTGAATCAATATTTACCTGCCCCGCCATTTTGGGTTTTGCTTCTTGTTGTGCAATAAAGTATCTTATATAGTAAAGTATCATTCCCATAGAAGCACTTTGTCCCTGCAGCTGGTCTGAGGACTATGTCCTTAGAGTCCTCGTTGTCTCCAGCATTGAGCTGGAGCCACTGATGGAAGAGTCTTTGAGGTTTTCCCTTTGTAAAATTGAAGGTATGTACAACAAGAACCACCCAACTGAGATAGCAAAGGAGGCAGAGAAATAACTATGCACACAGCTTTTTTTTTTTTTTGGAAGAGTTAGAGGAACTTACACACCAAATTGCCACAAGAAAAGCATGTGGTGGTCCAGGGCTCAGAACTAAACACCACCTCTCTTCCCTCTGTAGTGTGGAGGGCGGGGAGCTGTTCGACCGTATCATTGATGAAAACTACAACTTGACTGAGTATGATACCATCCTGTTCATCAGGCAGATATGCGAGGGGATCAGGCACATGCACCAGATGTACATCCTCCACTTGGACCTGAAGGTAGGGCATGTTTTCTGTTCTGCCAAATTTAAAGCCTTCCCAACCCTGCTCCCCACCCCATCTTGATTTGTGGGCCTTGCCAGATATACTCCAGCTCAGGAAATTTGTGGTGTCATTGGTTACATTTTCAGGATTTTTTTTTTTTTTTTTTTTTTTTTTTTTTTTTTTTTTTTGGTATGGAGTCTTTCTGTATTGCTCAGGCTGGTCTCAAACTCCTGGGCTCAAGTGATCTTCCTGCCTTAGCCTCCCAAGTAGCTGGGACTACAGCTGTGTGTTATCACACCTGGAGAAAATCTGGATTCTTATCTCATTCTCAGCTTCTGCCCCCATCTTTAGGTACTATGCCTCCTTTTAGAGGCTACTGTTCATTTGTAACTTGCTTGTGTTAAAGAAATCATCAGTGGGGGTAGTTTCCTGAAAAATTTAGAATTAAAGCTGCCACTACCACCACCACAGTGTTCTCATCATCTCCTCCTTATTATCAGGATATGTAGGTGAATCCACAATTCACAATTCCCTAGTAGTAACTACACTTTCCAGGTTTCTAAGAATCCCCAGCACTCCCCTGAACTGTTTCAGGAAGCTCTGGACTTTGGGATCTACTTTCCTATGGGCTTGCCTGAGCACTAGTAGAAACTATGGAGAAGGGAATGTAGGGCAGCCAGAGGGCAGGACTCCAAAGTCAAAGAGCAGAGAGGACAGGGCGGGGCACCATGCTGGAAATGGTGGAATGCATAAAAGATGCCAAACCACTTCCTTTCTCCTATTATTTATTACCCCTTCCTTTTTTATCTCTCTCAGTATGAAGCCCCTAGAATTGAACTGTACACAATTCCAAACTAACTAAAGATGGAGACCGAATAACACTGACCAAGCCAAATGTTGCAGCTATGAGTCAAAGTCCATCTTGTGTGGCTAGATCATTTGTTCATTTCCCTGTTTGCACAGCATGACAGTGAGATAAAGTATGAATTCTATATGATATACCATCTATTGCAAGTCACCGGGGATTGTGCAGCTAAATAAATCTAGCCTCCTTAAATAGCTTTCCATGGGCCTCTCTTCTACAGCTTGGCTTCCCTCGCTGTTGATTTATGTGCCTTGCCTTTCCCATTCACTGGTGCACAGAAGGAGGGCCAGAGGAAGTGGTATATAAAACGACAAAGTCAGAGGTCAAAAATCATTAGCAAAGCCCTTGGCCATGAACTGAGTATGATAATGCATATTTTCATGGTGCATTTTCGTTGAGTGTGGATATTCTGCAGATATCCCTAAAGGGATTTGGTTGGCAACTGGAGCCAGGAGCTGGCCTATCATAAGTCAAATGACTCCATCTGTGGCTTCATAACATTGATTGAGAACTTGCAATAGGCAGTTTTAGTTATGCCTTATGTATAGAGATGATAATAAAGGTGACAGCTGGATGGGTCATTAAGGACTAGCTTTTGCAAAAGCTCCTTGGAAGGAAAAGGGCCCAAAGTATTGAATGTCTGTCACTATACAGGGGAGAGGAGAAGTAACTTAAAAATGGTCTCCTTTATATTTTTCTGCTCTAAAAATCATATCCAATGAATATTCTTTCATTTCACATCATAAAAATTAACTTTTTGAAGTGCCTTCTTGACATTCTGCAAATCAATCCCCCCCCGCCCCCCGAAGGCTATGATCCCTGAGGTGAGCTATGATCCCTCCTAAGGGATGGGGGAATGGAATCTTGGCATCCAAAGACCTGGCTCCTGTCCTCAGTTTTCAGAGAAGAGTTGAAACTAGAGTTTGAAGGTGTTCAGCTCTCCTTTAAAAATGTTATTTCTCTTTTAGAGATAATCTTGACTTTAAATCAAGTCCTTTATTTCTCCCAGACCTCATTTTTTCATATCCCAATAAATATAGGTCCCTTTGTAGGACATTCTAGGGACACTGGCAGTAGTGCTACTTACCAGTTTTGCTCCAACTTTGTCCCAGACTGTCAATTTAGCAGGGTGAAGTCTTACCTGAATCTAACTCAAAGGAAATATTAGTCAAGGGCTTCAGGCATTGAGACCAAACTCAGCAAAACCTTAGGATTTCTGAGAATGAAGAATGAGTAGGAGGAAACAGCTTTGCTTTAACATGAGACTTTCCCATAGACAAAGCGCAAAAGAAAAATCTAAAAGTCAGGAGAGTTCACGTTATATTGCATATTCTGGGTGGTTAAGCGAATCAGGCCATTTCTCTTGGAACTCATAAATCTTTGGATGAAATATGCCTCCAAGCAGGGGAAATTCATACTTAATAATTTTAGGGGGGGCCAATGTCACATCTAGCTGGCCTCCACCAGTCCATTTGGGAAGTCCTGAAACAGCCTCCTCCTTCCCTCAAAGAGGCCTCTGCCTGAACTCATGCATTATGGTCAACTGCGAAGCTGTGGAAAGGGACAGGCAGGGTAATGCAAGGTTGGCAGTGTCCCGGCAACCTCATCCACCACATAATTAAAGGAGAAAATACCCACACAGACAAGCCAGCCCCCAAGTGAAAGGCCTGATATGTTTTTCCTGAGCATCGTTGTATTTTTAGTTGTGGTTCAAGGACAATTTGAGTAAAGGATTGTTGTTTTCATTGCTAATGTGTCTCTTTCTCCTGGCAGCCTGAGAATATCCTGTGTGTGAATCGGGATGCTAAACAAATAAAAATTATTGATTTTGGATTGGCCAGAAGGTATGTCTATTCGGACGTAGGTGTAAGAATGGATTAGGGGGCGTGATCGATGATCGATCTTTGCAAAGTAAATCTGATATACTCCTTGGTTTCACGTCCACATTTAGAATTAACTTTATGAAATTTATATTCTCCTTACCTTG
Source organism: Spermophilus citellus (assembly GCF_964194105.1). Classification (NCBI taxonomy): domain Eukaryota; kingdom Metazoa; phylum Chordata; class Mammalia; order Rodentia; family Sciuridae; genus Spermophilus; species Spermophilus citellus. The sequence continues at coordinate 23,319,324 of NC_138186.1, forward strand.
TCAAATTTGAGATTTGTCTTTAGAAGTCTCTATAATGCATGTAATAAAAATATGATAAATTTAAACCTTGTATTAGGTATGAAGTTTATTAAGTTAGAAGCCACAAGTTTAACATTTTTAAGAGTTTGTCTTGGTCTTTTATATTTGTTCCATCAGTGACAAGCAGATTTACTTTTAAAATGTTAATAATTTTAAAAAGATTGCCAAAGGTTCTGGCACATATATGCTTCTTAAGGGAATAAAGAGTTTACATGGACACATTAACAATTCAGCACATTAACGATGCATATAAAATGGGTGTTGTAAATTATTGCAGTCTTTTCCTTACTCATCAACACAGGCTTATTCAAGCCTGTACATGTCAAGGACTGTATCGTTTTACATTATATTCTATAATTTAGATGTTCTAATTATTCTGAGTGACTTTTGCCAAAACTGTTTCAGATTATTACGGTCTTGTAGTATAAATTTTGACTCTTGAAACCCCTGAGACTTCTTCACAAAGTCTGGTACAAAGACAGGATTTCTTTTAAAGTCTATTTATTTTGAATTTGCTGGATCGCTGAAGTTATTCTGTCTCATAGACTACATCTCTTTTCTGTGATCCCAATTTTGAAGTTTGGATTGACACTCTCCATCCTTCCATCCTGTCTCCTCAATTTCAGATACAAACCCAGAGAGAAGCTGAAGGTAAACTTTGGAACCCCAGAATTTCTTGCCCCTGAAGTTGTGAACTATGATTTTGTGTCCTTTCCGACTGACATGTGGAGTGTGGGGGTCATCGCCTACATGCTGTAAGTCCCTGTGCAGGTCTCTCTCACACGCTTGGCCTAAATCTGTGCATATTCTAAGAGGTTTAGCTATTTTTGAATAACAGCCCTGATTTAGGTCATTTAAAAATAACAACGTACCATACTCTGTGGCTTCTTAGGTTCTGTTGAATCCTGTGGGTGAAGAGTGAATTCTCCCCCACCTTATCTGAAAAAGTGAATGTGTGTGTCTTCACAAATCACTTTGAGTGCTGATACCACCTGAAGCTTTAAAAGGAATTAAAAAGAAAGAGAAAGACTCGGTGGTGACACTCTTGGTGTTGTCTTCTGAGTATACAACAGTACTTTTCTAGCTACAAAATGCTTTAACAAGGAATTACTTTCTTTTGAAAATTCATATTTCATTTTTTTCACAGTTGCTTTTGTTGAATTAGGAGTTCAGTGGGGGAGGTAAATATTTCCTTGTTTGTAATGATATATTATTAAATTATTCTCCATTGTTAGGTTATTTTCCCCCTCTGATTTTTAAATGACAGAACCCAAAAAAGCAAACTGTCTGTAAAGGTTTTGAGGCTATTTAAAAAATACTCACTCTGGATCCTGCACCTTGTAGACTTAGCGGTTTGTCCCCTTTCCTGGGCGATAATGACGCAGAGACACTGAACAACATCCTGGCATGCAGGTGGGACTTAGAGGATGAAGAATTTCAGGACATCTCAGAGGAGGCCAGGGAATTCATCTCCAAGCTCCTGATCAAGGAGAAGAGGTAACCTAAGTTCATCCTGTGCTCTGGGAAAAGTAGGGAAACAATATGTACCACTGGGGTTATTAGAATTCATTTCCCCTAATCCCAGTGACAGGAGGCTGAGGCAGGAGGATTGCAAGTTGGAGGCCAGTCAAGTCAGCCTCAGCAACTTGGTAAAATCTTGTCTTAAAACATTAAAAAAAAAAAATGAGAAGGGCTGAGGATGTAGTTTAGTGGTAAAGCACTTCTGAGTTCAAACCCCAAGAAAGAAAATCATCCCTCTATCTAGCAAGTCCATTGAAATCTGGGGCTACTCTGTTCGTGAGGCATTTAGGATTGTCCTTTTATGTCTTTCTGCCTTTTGCAACAAAGCTCTAGCAATCATGGTCTCCCGTTAGGCCCCAAGTTATTCATCTTTAATCCCTTTCACCCATTTAAGCCAAATGCATGGCTCTGGGCAGCTGAATAACCACCATTTCATTTGAGAATCTATTGGGGGCCAGATGGTGCCACGTGCTTTTTAGATATTATCTCTTTTAGTCACCATCTTGCCTCCTACTCCAAGAGGTAGAAACTCTGATTATTACTATTTTATCAATGAGACTCTAAGCAGTTGGCCCACAGTCACATGGCTTTTAAGGGGCAGAACTGATACTGAAACACAAGTTGACCTTCCTCCAAGGCCACACACTGAGCTGCTATGTATTACATGGCCTTTTAGTTTCCCTCATGCTAAAACCACATTCATTCAAAGTTCAGTGGATAAAGAACAATATTGAAATACAGGGACTTGCATCTTAGAATAATAGAGGGAGAGGGACATTGTGATTAACCTGTCAAACATACTATTTCAGATGGCTTTATGCCTAAACCATGTAACAGTAGGTGGTCTTTAGGATTGTCAGAGCCAGTAATACTTGGTTTATTGTTTTATTGTCTTTTTGACTTTTAGGTCCATTAATAAGCATGACCACAAATCAATAGATTGAGGGATGTTGTGTGGAGTAGGGTAACAGCATGGGTAGTGGGTCTGATGTGGGGCCTAATGGGAAATCCTTTCATTCAAGTATTTCACTGATCATCTACCATAATCCAGCAAACAAATTGGGGCATCGAGCATAGATGTATAAAACCTAGTCCTGCTTTATTTAGTAAATGCATGACCTAATAGAAGAGATAGTTGTTTTTAAAAATCAATAATACAAATGTGGTCAACACCAAGATAAGAACAGAATGGAGTCCCTAAAGGGTGAAGACTTAGCCAGGCTAAGAGCATCAGTCTAAGAGAAGGGACAATTTGTATTGTGATTTTCTTTGTCCTTAATGAAAGGGCACAATAATAGCTAAGGTTATTATTATTATTTGCACATTATTGTACTATAGTCAGTGGACAGATAGAAAGTGCCAACCCTATGAAACTTTGGGGGATGAGAAATCCACAATTACTGTGAACCTATTGTACATATATATTATATAAATATATTTGATCCATCAATCTATCTATCCTTTTATGTATTACCTTATTTAACCTCTTGAAAATCCAGTGGTATATGAACATACCATCATTACTTTACAGATGAGGAAACTGAGGCTGAGAGTCATGAAGCCATGGGGCTAAGGCAGAGCAGATCCTGAGCAGGACCAGCGACTCCAATGCCTATGCCTTGCTCACCCCTGCAGTCTAAGGGCTTTGTTTAATACCTGATGCATCCCATAACATTTGGTCGACTGGTTTAGTCTTGAAGTCAATAGTTGGATAAAACTAAGGTTAAAGTCACATATTACCATGATAGCATAAATTTCTGAGGTACAAAGATAAAGCTGAAATGTTATTAAAAGTTTTATTATGAGTAAAATGTTATTATTAGCTCTTCAATGTTAAGATTTTAAAAGTCTGACAGTGCAGGAATAATCATTTTTCAGCACTGTCCACTATTGGAATTCTCTGACATCTAATAATGGAAATTTATGGTACTAAACACAATCACATTTCCATCTGTGGTTGGAGGAGGTGAGGAGTTTTTTCTTATTAATAACCTCTGTCTGGTTAGGGTCCTGTAATAGTGATGCTGTCAATAATGTCACTAAAGACATATTTCCTCTTCAAATTGATACTTAAATATTTGGCATCTGATGAAGCAATTATATTGACTCAATCCTACAAACTGAAGCTTTATGATTGTTTGAAACTACTGACTTGATATTTTTCAGAAATTGCACTCAGTTGTAGTTTTTATTTTGAAAAGTTATTTTTATGTGATCCATATTAGTACACCAAACAAGTTACAAATTTCAGAATTAGAATGTGATATCATCTTTATTATGGTGTTTATATATGGTTAAGAAAGTATTATTTTCTAAAATTATATAAACCTCTTTTTGTAGCTGCAAAAGGAGATACTTTCTTCATAAAGTATTCCTACTTTCTTCTAATAATTATATGAACCATATTTCCTTATCTATTTAACTCTTCAAAACTTCTTAGTTTGAGCATTAGTAATACATATACAAAAGACATAATACATGAATTACTTTTGTAATAATCAATAATCATTGTGGTTTTTTGTTCTCATAATAATAAATATGGGTTTATTCTTCAACTGTTAGGAACTCAATTTATGAGACTCAGATATCACAAAAACTATTTCTTATATTTGGAAGTATTCAATTATTAACAAGAATTTTGATCATTTGTCTTGCTTGCTTTTCCAATGCTGTTACTCTGATTGGTTGTGATGGTGACCTCTGCCCTCATCCTCAGCACACAATTCTAGAAAAGATACACTTTACTGTGAATTTGACATTTGGCCATCTGGTCTACCAGCACCAAAGATGAGGGACAAATGTAGACCTTGTTTGGTGTGTTCCTACTAATGAGTTTCTTTCCATTTAGTTGGAGGATAAGTGCCAGTGAAGCTCTCAAACACCCCTGGTTGTCAGACCACAAGCTCCACTCCAGACTCAAGGCACAGGTAACCAGGTTTCTTCCTTTCTTCTTTTTTTCCCCTCCTATTTTCTTGTGTTTTGAGGACATAATGCTACTGTCATCTTAACCTTAAATAATGTTCCTTCTAATGCCTTTTCTCATAGTCTTCAAATCTTGTACTAGTGTTAATTTGCTTAAGATTCTTTTATTGAGTATTTTGCATTTAAAAAATAATGTTAATTATGGTGTTTATATATGGTCAATAGAGTTTTATTTTAAGCATAATTATTTATTATTAAATCATTTTATCCTTTACTAAATAAATCACATAAAAATTCTATGTATATACACACACACCCCATTTGGGGTGTGTGTGTGTGTGTGTGTGTGTGTGTTTAAAATATTATATACATACATAAAGTTTTGGAGAAGATATGCTGATAAACGTTCAGGATAAATCCCTCCTTAAAACAATTCAGTATTATAAATTCTTTGCTTACCTGGTTTAATCTACTCTGGGCACCAAATCTTAACTCTGATATTCAGCTTGGTCTAGATGTCCCTATAAGTATATGTGAAGGAGATTTGTACCACAGACTAAAGACTGAAATATTTGTTACAAATAATTGACCCCATGCTCTGGGCTTACTTCTTATAGTGAAATCTTTCTCTATTCCCACTGCCTTACCATTTATATTCTGATTCCTTCATCTATTTCTTTGGCATCGATTTCTTTTTTGAGCTTTAGATTCATATATGCACCTAGGTACAAGATGCTTCCACTTGGATCTTCTCAGCCCTTCTCATCTTCAACCATCTTCCAGAAAAGAATGTCCATTGAGTGGCATCAACTAGACCTCAGGCATCTTCTTTGTTTTCTCCCTCTCCCTCAATTTCCCCATCTCATATTTAACTACCTCCATGTTATGTACATAATATTCCCCAATTACCTCTGGAATCTGCAATTCTCTCCATCTCTGCGGTTGTCCTGGCCTGGGACATTTGTCTCCTGAATTGCTATAGTAGCTTCCTGGCTGGCTTCTCTGCCTCCCTCATGCTGTTTCCATCCAAATAATTGTGGATTCTAGAAATAACACAGAAACAGATGAATAATATTTAAGTAACTTTACTTGGGACTTAGGATGCTCAACCAGAAAAGTTGCACAGAGGGACAATAAGCACTCTATGGCTTCAGGTTCCCAGGTGACAGGCCTGATATGTGCATCAGTTAGCATGGCTTCTGCCATTGCCCCAGCCTGGTGTGTGTGTGTGTGTGTGTGTGTGTGTGTGTGTGTGTGTGAGAGAGACACATTTTTATTTTCTCCACCTTTTCTCCTCATCTTCCCCACTCCCTGGGGTTTTGGAATGGAAATTTTCCCTTGACCAACAAACCTTGGAATGACTATGCTTCAGGTACTCACTTTTTCCACATCCAGTTTTTATTGAAATTAACTCTACTTCTAAATTCAGCATCAACACTGAGTTTTATTTGTGTCTGAATATACCTTTCCTTGATAATTGGTACTGATGCCAAGTAAAAATAGACTTATTACCTAGCCAGTACCTCACCCAGACTACATAAACTGCTTATTAGGGTGACCAACTTATTTTGAGCCCATTTTCCACCAGTGTATTTTTATACAAGCTTATTGGTGTCCAAATACACTTTGACGTGGCAGGACAATATAGAAACCACAGTGGAGAATTAATGACATTATACAGTCTAAAAAGTGTTTAAAAATATTTCTTAAACCATATTACAACAACAAAAAAATCACCTTTTTTGTTATTTCATCCAACTGCTAGCACCTGAGGTGAATAAATATTTCAAGAATAGTGACAATTTTAGAAAAAATATAAATCTCATCATTAAAATTATAATTATGCACCTCTATGACAGAGACTGCCCTAACCGCTTTACAAAAACCCTCATGCCAACCCTATGAAACAGGCACCATTTTCATCCCCATTATGTAGATGTGAACACTGAGGAAGGGAGGGTGAGTTCTAGAGTCTGGAGCTGAACTTTCTTGCTCTACCATCCTACTGGGGAAAAGGGGTGTGCACAACGTTTCCAGAATCATTCTTGGGTTGTACATATTTGATGTTATGAAAAGCCAATATACAAACATTATGTTTTATGTTTTCCAATGAAATACAAGCTAAGTATCCCTTATCTGAAATGCTCAGGACCAGAAATGTTTCAAATTTGGGGTTTTAAAAAACATTTTTTGGAATATTTGCATATAAATAATGAGATATGTTGGGGATGGGACTTAATCTAAACACAAAACTTGCTTATATTTCATATACAAATAGCCTGAAGATACTTTTAGTGCATCTTCTTTTTGACTGTGACCCATCACACAAAATCAGGTGTAGGATTTTTCACATGTGATGTCATGTTGATACTGGAAAATCTTCAAACTTTGAAGCATTTCTGATTTTAGATTTTTGGATTAGAAATGCTCAATCTGTATGAGACTAAATTTTTTCAGAATACTTATTTTTGCAATAATGTTGCTGTGATATGTTCTCTGAATTAAGAATTTACCTTTATACTAAACATTTCTGACCCAAACTACTAATCAGTTTAAATTCTACTTCATAGAATTTAATGTATTTTATGCATTCTTATCTATTTCTTTTAATTGTTTTATGCTTAATAGCATAGGCCTCAATCACATATCATCAGGCCTAATGATGAGTAGGCCTATCATCATTCATTTAAGAAGCATGTTCTTTTCTTAGAAATTAAAGTCCTGAAATTCTCTGTCTTCTGTCTTATGCTCAAGATGACATGCAGTGGTTGCATCTTTTCTTATGTCCCCAACTATATGAACATATCCCGTCTCCCATCAGAAACAGCTCTCACCTGGGGTGGAACAAAGCACTCTAAACCATGAATCAATTAGGACTCTGTGAGTTCTTCCTACAGAACTCCTAAATGCTTTGGGGCCAGAGGAAGGAAATATGAACAAAAATGGCATAGTTTCTTTTCTCCCAGAAGTAAGACACTTTCTAACCTTCTTCCTATTCTCTGTGCTACTACCTTAGTTCACGCCCTTTTCTTAATGAACTAATAAAGCATCTATGAGCTGATAGCCAACCCTCACTCTTTTCCCTAGTCCATCAAGCCATCATTTCCTTAATTACAACCTGGATCATATTACTCCTGGTATGAGTCTGTTTTCTGTCACTGTAACAAATACCTGAAATAATCAACTTGAAAAGAGAAAAAGGTTATTTTGGCTCAGTTTTGGAGGGTTCAGTCCATCACCAATTGGTTCCATCACTTTTGTACCTGTGGTGGGAGCACATCATTGTGGGAGCTCAGGGTAGAACAAAGCTTCACCTCATGGCTGGGAAACAAAAAAGAAAAAGGCAGAGTCCCATAATCTCCTTTGAGAACCTGCCTCAGTGACCTAAAGACCTCCCACTAGGCCTCACCTCTTAAAGATCCCACCACTTCCCAATGATGCCACCCTGTAGACCAAGTCTTCAACACACTGACCCTTGGGGGGGGGGTGCAGTTAAGATCTAATCTACAGCAATCCCTGATTTTTTAAAAAAAAGAATCCTCACACCTCCCCCATTATCCACACCAAACCAAACACACCAACAATCGCAGCTGCTCCAATACATCCTAAACTCTTATTTCTTATTTCTGGACTTGTTTCTACTATTCCTTGTAGGTCAGTCCAAGTTCTACTGATTAAAGCTGACATCAAATGCCATCTTCTTTTTTTTAAATTTTTTATTAGTTGCTCAAAACATTACAATGATCTTGACATATCATACATTTGATTCAAGTGGGTTATGAATTCTTTTTTTTTCCATGTGTACAGATTGCAGTATCACATTGGTTTTACAGCCACGTTTATACATACAGCCATATTAGTGTCTATTGTATTCTGCTACCCTTCCTATTCCCTCCTCCCCTCCCTTCCCCTCCCGTCACCTCTCTCTACCCACTCTATGACACTTTCTCTCTCTCTCTCTCTTTTTTTCTTCCTCACACCATCTTATATGTAATTTTGCATAACAATGAGGGCCTCCTTCCATTTTCCGTGTGATTCCCCTTCTCGATCCCATTCCCATGCATCTCTCATCCCTATTTAATGGTAATCTTCTTCTCATGCTCTTCCTCCCTGCTCTGTTTTGAGTCGCCCCCCTTATATCAAAGAAGACATTCGGCTCTTGCTCCTTAGGGATTGGCTAGCTTCACTCAGCATAATCTAAATGCCATCTTCTTTATGATGGCTTTTCTACATACCCAGACTGGAGGTTCTCTTGTTTTCTTGAATCTCCCTGTGGCACTTACATCACCTGGGTCCGTGACTAGGTTAGAACACTTTTGGGAGAAACCTCTAGTGTCTGATTCATCTTCGAAGTCAGTGAAGTTCTAGTATCACAAGTCCTGGCTCTTGCACTTTGTCAAGGTGGGTTTTGACAAAACACACAAGTGTAAAAATAAGGCATGAGTAGGTACAAATTGTACTGACCCTGACTCTAAATAAGAAGGAAGGGAAGTAATAGTGGAGGGTTACAGGAGTGGACATGTGCTCAAGCTGGACTGTGTGTCTGCCAGGAGGTTGTCAGTAACTTAGGCTTCAAGAATGTCTTCTTAAAGACTGTTTCCTACTCAGCAGGAGATTACTCATTCTCTATATGTCCTCATATCATAAGTCAGGAACTGATGAAAACCGTTCTAATGCTTCCCCCAAATGTCTCCTGGTTTTCCTAGAAAAAGAATCACAGCTCTGATGCTCAGAACCTCGTGACAAAATAGTCCATGGAAGGTGTCCACCTGCAAGGTTGGTCTCAGGTACCCCCCCCCCGCTCTTTTTTTTTTACTATAAGAGCAAAGAAAATTACTCATTTGGGGCTAATCAGGATGGCAATCCAGAAAAGCCCAGATTCAAGAAATCTTGAGAATGTGCTCTGTTTGCCTCTTCCTGCAGAGGCATTTGTTCAAGATGTAAGCAAAAAGAATAAGAAGAAAAAAAATCAAATGTTTCTTGCACGGACATTATGAGAAGCAGAGCCGTATGTCAGTTGGGGTGGGGGTGGGGTGATAGAGGGCCCCAGATTGAGATTGCTGTGTCGGCACCCTGATTTTGTCATTTCCTAGTGGAGCAAGTCCAGTTCCCTGTTGGGTGGGTTGGGGACAGTATCACTCACTGGCTGAGCTCATTAGGGGGCTATGATGAGATAATTCAATAAAAACCTGAGAACAGAGACTGGTGCCTACCCACTAATAAGCTCAGGAGATTCCAGTATCTGAACAGAAACTGTCTCAGGTCTTTTGTTTCTTACCATTGTGTAAACTCAGAAGAAGTGGTACCTTCTCAATCTAGCACCAGGTATGCCTTAGAGGAGAAGATTGAAGAAGGAATACTGCAGTGATGAAGAAGAACTTTTAGAAATACCAAGATTACAAAGGGGGACATTGACCCTCTAGCAGGTCATCTCCCTCATCTCAGGCAGCAAGTCCACAGTATCCTGTGCAGTCGCTAAATTTTAACAACTGCACAAGACTTATGATATACAAGTCTGTGTTCTTTCTGTGCACTGGTCTTAAATACCATCCCCCATTTTTTTTTCCAGTGCTGGGAATTGAATTCAGAGCCTGTACATACTAGTTAATCTTAGACTCCACTGGTCTAGATCCCTTATTCTAATCTGTATTTTTCTGGGCCTAGGGTTTTCATCTACTTTTGACTGAATAAACTCTTGTAAACTGCCTCAAATCTTTTGTAAAATAAGAAGGGGTAGGAATAACTCAGTGCATTGTACTCAAGGTCACAAACCAGTGTTGAGAAAATACTTGGTCTTCCATATAAGGATCACTTACTTATGAGCCTGTCACTTATTTGGAAATCTATGAACAGTCAGCAGAAGGTTCATGCTCTCAATTTACAAGGACCCTTCTTATTTGTCAAAAACAGCACAGGCATTAAAGTTTTGGGATGCATAGGAGGTCCCAGGCCTGGGTTTCAGCACTCTGAGAGCTGCATTTGCTATGAGTCCTGAGAGTCCAGGGCTCAAAGCAGCCAGGCCTCTGTCTGTTCCCTTTCTCCTCCCTCACCCTCTCCCCCAGAAGCAGTTTTGTCCCCAGTCACCACAAACCCCAAGGGTTTGCCACAAACCACCTTCCCACCAGAAATACTGGAGTCACTTTCGAGGCCTGGTGGGAACAAATTCACTGGGTGACAGGGGGGTGCATTCCAAGACTGTCCTGTCGCCAGGGCCTGGCAGGGAAAGAATGAGGAGGAGTGGTGGTAAGAGGATGTAGACCCCCTCCATGATAAAGCTAGCACTTCAATGCAATGGCAGACAGTGTCAACCTGAATAGTGACAGGACACAGAGGGAAGCTGGTCCCCTGCACAGTTAAATACAGCCTTTGCTGGTACTGAATGAGAAGACTTCTCTGGGCTCAGTCATGTCACGTTTGCCTCCTGATGACTACATGGGCTGGCTGCCTTCCACCCCACTTGACCACAGAAATTCACCTAGGTCTCACCTCAGGCCAAGGAAGAATTGCTTCAGATCTGTAGAACCTAGATGCTTCCTAGTTTACTTTCTTACTTTAAATTTTTTTTTTCTTTTGTGGTGCTGGGGGTTGAACTCAGGGCCTCCAGCATGCTAAGCAAGTGCTCTACCTCTGTGCTACACCCCAGCCCCTACTTATTTAAAAAGTAAAACTTAAGATGTGAACTTTGGGAGAAAATGCATCTGAAAAGTTTTTTTGTTTTGTTTTGTTTTTAAATCACTCTTCACAATATTCCCTGCCAGGAGGGTGAGATGAGGTTTTTGGCAAGATGTATTATGAGTGAAACCAAGTTTGAGATAATATTGATTTTAAAAATCTGGTGGTTAAAGATTATGTCTGTGGAAAAAGAACAAGTTCCAGGCCTTATGAATAAGGCATAATCCACAATGTAAATTGAGGCATATAAATCTCCTTCAATTTGTTAGAGGTTTCTTGATGCGTCAAAGAAACAGTCCCAAAGTCAACCTGGCGGCACTTGGCTGTTTCCTCCCTTGCATCTTTTGCCAGCCTCTGAAATATAAATTTCGGACCCCCCTTTAGATCCATAGGAATAATTTAGGGCAGCAGTGTGCAAGCCCTAGGTCAGAGATGTTTGTAAAATAAGTGGAAATACGATCCGCCCTCCACGTCCACAGGTTCATGCCTTCAGATTCAACCAACTGTGGGTTGAAAATATTTGGATAAAACAATTGCATCTGTGTCTATATGGACTTTTTTTCTTGTTATTTTCCTCTAAACAACATAGGATAACAATGATTTACATAGCATTTATATCATAATAGGTATCATAAATAATCTGGAGATGATTTAAATTATGCAGAAGGTTATGGATAGGTTCCTTGAAAATATTGTGCCACTTTTACATAAGGGACTTGATCATCTGCAGATTCTGGTCTCTTTGGGGGGGGGGGTCCTGGAACCATCCCCCATGGATACTGAGAGACAATTGTATTCCCTACGTAGTAACCCGCATTCTCACTTTGATGCTGGAATCAAGCTGACCGTGGCCTGGTGGCAACAGTTCAAGAGCTGCTGAGCTCTAGATGAAACAAAGCGGCTTTGTCCCTCGATATTGCAAATAGTGCTAAAATGTCTTGCATAAGCTAAAAATAAAAAAACAACCTGGGTAAGCAGTGCAATCCATCAAGAGGTTTCTTTTCTCCCCCACCCCCTGCTGCCCCCCCTTTTTTTTTGCTCTCTCTCTCTCTTTCACATACACACATTCATTATATATATAAAAAAAGTCATGTGTGGTTTTCCTAAGGGGCACAACCAACTAATTACAATTTTTAAAGTCCTGCTGAATTAACAAGATTCATATTTTGTTTGCTTTGCAGGAAAACTGCTGCGGTTGCTGCTGCTTTGAGAAGACTTGGAAAAAAACCAGCAGTTCTGATGCCTTGACCCCTATGATGACTGGCGGCTACAGCAGGGGGAGCCCTTGAACTTAAACTTGAACTTGGAGTACCTCTGTGAACATAGAGGGGGCACCAGGCACCCATCCTCAGGGGACTCAGAGAGATCCCCATATCCCATGTAGTGCACGTTGGGAAGATGTTTCTCGGCCTTCTTGAGTTTTTATTTTTATTTTTGGATGTCAGTTACTGGGACAGGAGGTGCATTATGTTCGTTATTTCTCAGATTACTAGAGCAATTGTCTTGAGATTTATTTAAGATTTTAAAACTTGCAGGATGCATTTAGAGGGAGCAAACAACTTCTAGTAACTAAACAATGCCACTTGAGCAGTGATCATATTTTCAGAAAAAATACTGTTTGGCAGACCCTTGAATACTTCCATTTCTTGTTTTGATTTGTTCCAAAATCGGGTGAAGTCAATGATTAAATAATCTACGTGCTGGCTTTCTTAGAGTTCCGAGGCAAGAGACAGCAGACATCATATCTTCTATTTACTCTGACGTCTTCCCCCAAGTGCGTGAGTGTCTTCCAAATGGCTGATTCTGTTTTCAAATTAGTGCAGTGTGTTTTTGCAGCACTCTCCCAGCTGTCCTGTGATGCTCAGCTCATCTGCCTGAAGTGCATTAGTCTGGGGAGGCGATGTGAAAGTTATCTGCTTATGGTTAATCCTAAAACTACAGCCTTTAGGAAGAAGTTCGACAGTCATGGGGGCTGTCCACGAGAATAGCTGGACTTGTGCTTTCTGCAGAAGGACAGTGCTGGCTTCCTACACTGAAGTGACCAGGAAGTAGCTGTCCACTTTCTGTGTCATCAAACAAATAGCACCTACACAGAATCTCATGGGATTTGGGGATTGTAAAGAAAGCAGATACCAAAGATGAGGGGGCTCTCTCTCTCACTTTTTGGGCATGACCATGATTTCCAGCTGTAATCTTATTCCCAAGTTTGTGAACCATTTCCTGACACTTGTTTCATAAGGGACATAAGTGCTACTGCAGGTGGGACTTAGGGCCCAGAAAGACACTGAGATGTGAACAACAAAACGTGCATATTATTTTCTTACAAAGGAGAGACAATGCCAAGACCACTGGAGTCCCCTTGCACACCAACACTCTGCTCACCACTCAGCTTGGGGAACTTTCCATATCCAAATAAGTGTTGGGTTGAGATACCCTTATTTTTAGCCATAAGTCTTTGTAGGCTTCTGTTGTCACAATCAGAATAACTTGGTGGTCCTATCAGTGAGGGCAGATTTAATTCCCACTGTTCTCCATTCTCTCTCACCTCCACTTAAAGCATCCTTGTAGCACGTCCTTAAATAATTAATGTACAACATTCTTATTGTCGTGTTTAAAGTAAAGGGGAGGAAGAAGTAGAGGGAAATGTGCAATTCATTGAAGGTCATGTACTAGGTATAAAACCTACTTCTTTCTAGCCTTCTCTCTAATTATTAAAAAACATTTATTTTTTCTTTTAGCCTATATATTAATTTAAGGTTGGTTTCTCTTATATTCCTGTTATGTGATTTTGCTTAAAATGTTTTCTTTAAAAAAATAAAAGAAACACAAAGACACACACACACACACACAGTCCTGTGACTGCAGTGTTACATTACTGTGCTATGTTTAGCTGATGCTATTCATTGAGTCTGGAAAAATACAAGCCAGAGCATGCATTAATACTCCTAGACCACAGAGACCTGGCACTCACTCAAATGCTAAATAGGACACAAGGGTCTGGTTTGAAACCCCGAGTGGAAGGGCGTTTGTGGTCCTGTGGTCCTTCGGTCCTGTGGCATGAATTCTCTACCAGATTGAGCAGGAGGTCTGTTGCAGGATGTGCATTTTACATCCAGCTTCCATTCTGACTCACGTTGGCAGATGCACTTTCCCCAGGCCCTGCCACACATGGCAGAGACAGCTCAGGTCAAATACAGGCACGATTTCTTTGCCAAATTAAACCATTCAATGACCCTGTGGATGTGATTTAAAAAAAAAAAAAAACTTTTAAAATATTTTTTAGTTTTTGAGGTTTAGAAAGGAAACTCTACTTTGAGAATGAATGCTGTTTGAATTTGTAGTTCAATTTCTACGCTTGGATGGGAAGCCATCCTCATGCCAGCAGGGCGCCTTTTATAGGAGAGCTGAGGATAGGCTGCGTTGTAGAGTCCGTGAGTGCAGTCTAGGGTTAGTTACCATGATGGGGGGATTATCAGTCTAGTGTTCGTCCTGTCCCTTCACTCCACACCCACGAATGGCTGCTCCAGCGAGAGCCTGTCACGTGGTAGATTACTGCTCTGGTGGGGGAAAGGGGGCTTTGCAAAGCCAGGGAATCAAACCAGACACAAGCGTGGACCAGAGAATCCAAGTCTGGCTAGACTGGGGCTATTGTGATCAATTTTTCCAAGGAGTCATCAGGATTTGAGAGGCCGTATTTCTCCTCCACCCTCTTAATGGACAATGTGACTTTGCTCTCTCTCATTCCTTTAGCAAATGGAGGAAGTTAAGCTCTGCTGTGGCACTTCCCACTGTCTGGAGAGAAATAAACCTACAAATTATTAAGAAGAAAGAGTCCCCACGTTTTGTAATTTGGAAGACATCAAACGCTCACCCAGAGTCTGTTGATATTTAAAAACAGGAGAAAAGATGTCATGCTCCCATTTGTTACATAAAAGAACTTTAGCCGGAACTGTCATCTGAGTTAACTTGGGACAATGATTTCCAGGTTGAAATTGGGTAACGCATATCTCTGTTGAGTCCTGTAGATTTGTTTTTAGTTGCTTTTTTTCCGACTTAATACTAATTTGCTTTCTTTCCTTAAAAAAATGTAAATAGGCATGACGCTATTGACATATGGCATATTTGGATGTATGTGTTAAAAGATGTGTGAATAGTTATATTTTCATACATTTTATGGAAATTAGTATACTTTTTTTTCGCGTTTTGGAATCAAAATATGGATTTTATGTTAGGAACAGGAATATCTTGTTTTTCATTTTATTCCTTTTTCCCCCTTCCTGTCCCTGATGCTGCCTCTGCCCTTACCCAGCCATTTGGCAAAGAGTGCCAGTCTGCCTACCCGCACTTGTTTAGTTTGGGCTGTAGACCAGCTCCTTTAGAAAATTCATTTGTAAAATTGTAAGTGACAGGAAGAGGCAGGCAGGGACCTTGGTGGGCTGTGATGGTTAGACTTAGTTCATCTCTGTGGTTCCCGGCAATTCTGCCATCCACAGGGGCTGAAACATGGCTGAGGCTTGCTTCTCAATGTCTCCAATTCTCCCTACTTTGTGTTTGCTTCATCTTCAAATTTTTTTCTCTCTTTTACTTAAGTTAAAACTCAAATCCATCTTTTCTATCATGATACACCACTAAGGCCTTTGGTTCATTTATTTATTATTTTTAATTAATTAATTTTAGGAGGGAGGCATTGGAGATCAAACCCAGGGCCTCATACATGCTCTACTACTGAACAACAATCCCAGACACCACCACTGCCCAGAACTTTTTGAGATGAAAATTTTATTTCCAAGAGGCAACTGATTCAGATGACTTCCTCGCATAACTTGAAATCTGCAGCTTCTGACAGTAGATGTGTTGTGTATGGCTCCCTGCTCCACTTAAGTGAGGCCTGTTTGTATAATTGGGGCATTTTTACCTTCCATGAAGACTTATGACCCAATCACAACGCCCATTCAACAGAGCAGAAAACATCTGGGCCCCAGTGTGTGTATTTTGACCAACTGCTGGAGGGCAGTAATTCCTTCTGATGAGGTTTATCCCTGTAGATAAGAACTGAAAATGGAGTCATAATGTGCTGATTGCATACATCATGTGTATGTTTTATTTCTAAACATAGGAGCGAGCATTCAACTGTATTTCTTTGCCTTATAAAGATGTACTATAACATGTGTCTGTATTATACTAAAGAATAAACATGGACCTTATTTATTCTTTGTTAATGAGCTAAGTTATTCAATAAAGTAGACTTGTCAAATACAACACAAATTCTCTCCTTTATGACAGGATCTGACAATGTGACAATTCCCACCACATTAAGAACCCACAGTACCTTAAAAGGAGGCCATAATTATAGGGGCTCAGAGGTGTCCACAGGATACCAGCCATCCCTTTGGGGAAATGCAACTGCCCATTTGAAAACATGGTGATTATGATGTATCAACATGGATTCTGAGTTTTTTTTTTCCCTACTAATATAAAAATATTGACAGAGATACATGTAAAACATCCAGTGTCAGAACAGTCTGTAGTGAATGATGAAGGCAATTTGCAGCAATTCCATCCCTGTAATGTAGCTTAGAGACTATTCCTCAGGCCTTGGCTGCTTTGAAAAACCTACCACAGCAGGACTTCAGTGGGAAGCGGCTGCCCCATCCTAGGCAACAGCGTTCCTTTCTGGGTTCAGTGTCCAGTCTGGAGATGGGACTGTTTAGTTCCCAGGTTCACATGAACCTCAGTGACATTTGGATCCAGGTCAACAGTGACCCAGCAGTGATCAGCTCTCCCAGAGGCAAGAGTCCCTCAACCACCCTGGCTTGAGACAGGCCTACTGGACTTTGTACCACCTCAGTTGCAAGTGGGGATCGAGGGGTTCTTCTTTTATTCTGCAAACAATCCAGTCTCTCCCTTGAACCTCTAGGCAAGGCATTCTGATTTTGTCTCCAAATGGAGGAAACCTCATTGACTCTCCATATGGATGAAAAAGAGATCTCAGCAGATGGCTCCAACCTTTTCCAGGAACAGATTCTCAACTTAAGACCTGTGACTCAGAGTTGAGAATCATCATGTTCTTCCCTGGCCCTTCACCTTGCTTCTCTTGGGATAAAGAGGGCTATGACCATTTCCCTTACCATACCACAAAGGGAGGGCACAGAGACCCTTGCGCCACTTCCCCTCCCCACTGGTGAGTCAGGAAGGGGACACCAACCCCACTTCATGACCCTGATCCATTAGGAGGATGAGTGCTTCCTGGGGCTCCTCCCTCCAGTAACTTTTTCTACTCCTCCTCATATAGAGGTTCCCCAAGAGTTCATAATCTTTTCTCCAGATATCACTAGATATAAATAGGGTCTCATGAAAGATACCATTCTGTATTGAGCTGTCTCATGGCCTCAAGTTCAGGGTTTAAGGCCTCTGAGCCCATCAAAGCTCACCTCTAAAATATTCTTACACACTAATAGGAACCGTTCTGTCTGGGAGAGAGGCTTTCTTTGGCAGAACACCACTCAAGGGCACCACCTGACCAACCTCCTCCTTATTCCCGACTCCTCCACAAGGATGTAGCCACAGAGCATCCCTCCAGAGGCTAGCCCTCAAAGCAGCAGTAAGAAATCTTTCCCAGGCTTCCCATCACACTGACACAACACACACCATCATGAAGAAGAATAAAAAAGAATGGCCGCCTAGTATTAGCCTCATACCTTGTGCTTGAACAAACCCAAGCTAAGGGGACCATATCAGCTATTAGGATCTTCTTGGGAGCTATTCAAACTTTCCAGTAGTTAGAGACAAGTGAAGACAATAGATCTCCCTCTAAGCCCCATCACTTGTCTGCTAGGTGGTATTTGGCACACTGAGAACAAGGTTCAGGCTGTATTCTGCCTGAACATACAAAAAATGGGTAGCAGATACAGCCATAAGTAGACAAACCACTTGTTAGTTTGGTGAAGTCCCAGCTCTCTGGCCTTTTAGGCCCTCTGAAAGTATCTTGCTTGAAAGGTTTGCTCAAGACTGATGTGACATTGTTGGTATTAAGTAAACCATGTGATTCTGATGATAAGATCTAACTATCTTTTTTTTGGATCAGGTGACAACACCCTCAGAGGACTCAATGGAATTCTAAGGACTAAGAACCACTCTCCAAGGACAGGCTCCTGTGCTTGCTAGATTCTTGCATCATTATTTAAGAATGATATTACTTGAGACCAACATGGTGGCGTATGCCCGTAATCCCAACTAATCAGGAGGCTGAAGCTGGAGGATCTAACGAGCCCAAAATTTGGGGGCCACCCTGGGCAACATAGCAAGGTCATGTGTTCTAAAGAAAGAAAAGGATTATATATATTCTTAGTCTTTTATTAGACTCTAAATTCTTCATTTAAGGATGCACGTATCTGTACAACAATTCCAGTTGATCCACATGCTTAAAACACTACTTAATTTACCAATTGTTTAAAAATCATTTTTAGTATCTGTTATGCTAGCTTAAAACTTCTGGTGTTGAATAGACACAGAGAAAGAGGAGAAGATCGTAAAACCCAGCCTTCCAATACTCATTTTAATACACTACCTCCCAACCCCTGGAGTGAAAATTCCTGATTAGGTCAACATTCTTCCAATATTAACTAACTTCTGCAGCACAGTGTTTTTATAGTAAGTCACAGACAAGATCATACTGCTGGGCTACACATCCTTTCTAGGAAAAATCCTTAATTTCAGATTCTGCCCTGGACCTCTCATTGAGTTGGCTGAGGAACGTGCAAGTCCCAGGAATGAACCAGATTCTCCTCCTCTCTCTTTGTTCCCTTGGAGTCGTGAGCTGCTCCAAAATACACATCTCACAAAGCCCACAGGCCCGTCTGCACCCCGGAGCCCATGCCCATGATCTCTATGCCTCTCTGCCCCAGAGCCAGCTGGTGCTCATGAGTCATTGAGGCATTGTTAAGGAGGAGCATTGTCTTTCCTTGCGACAGTGTGATGGAACATGCCCCTAAAGTGGACATGAGGCAGCAAAGAAGACTCTTGCTTTTCCAGAGGATTCTAGGGCTACGTTCACCAGGGGAATGGCCCTTCTGAGTTTATGTTCCTCTTAAAAGGAAATCCTGCAGTTTTCTGTGGGGAGTTGGACTAGTGATAGACATAACCTTCCTTAAATCGCCATCTGCTGCCCTCTTCTCCTTCCCTCCTCCCAGTTCTATTGTTGGGGAGCATTAACTGGTACTCACTTCAGAGATCTCCCCAGGTTTTATCATTGGTCTCCTTAGATCCTCTCTTCTTCTCCCCACATTGATGATCATTTTATTTTTAAAATACAAAAAAAAGTGATCTAATCGGATCACTTTTAAGATTAGAAAGTAGTCTGAAATTTTTTCTTAAATTCTGAGTGTCTTCTTTAAGACCTGGATATATTCACGGGGTTGCTTTTCAACCTCATTTGCGAGATTTCTCACACACACCCTGGCCTCTAAACCCACAGGGACTATTTCCTAGGTCTCTGGTGATATGGCATCCCCATCCAAGACTGGCCTCCAGATGTGGATCATTTTGGACATTATAGTTTGCCAAAATTTGGATTCGAAGGCCTTTAGAACATTAATAAAGGATTCAGACCATCAGCAGTTCATTTCTCTTTATCATAAGCAGTTCTAGGAAAGGCTCTGACGAGAGCTTTAGTGCCTTGCTAGGTGGACTTCTCCATTGGGCTGATCACAGGACACCTGGCTTCTCAAAGTCAGTAATCAAAAAGTGAGTAAGAAGAATATCTCAACAGTAATATTCCCTAATTTCCAAAATGCCCTATTTGATGTGGAAAGGAACTACAAAGGGCAAGATGGATTAGAAAGTGAGAATCATTTGTACCTATGTTAGAGACAAGACATCCTCTACATTCCCACTGATGCATGTCCCTCCTCGTGCAAGACACACCCACCTGCTCCAGAGTCCCCTCACTCATCCTGTGATGGCATCAGCCCAGAATCAAGAATTTTTATCTTCTGTGTCAAGTCTAATTGTGGATGAGTCTTCCTGAGTGAAGTTCCTTAAATTTAGTCCCTGGAATATAGTTCTTGATCCAGACACATGTAAACTAAAGGGAAAATCATCCCTCCTCCATCGCATACACCTATCAGACAATGGTGAACAGGCATAAGACAGCCACTAAAAATAATCATATTCAAAAAGAAGGAAAAGGGAAATACTCAAGATTCACTAGTCCACAGTCTTAAGTTCAGCGGGGTAAACACTGGGATCTCTGTGTCTAGAACTCCTTCCCAGGAGTCATCTCCATGACCTTTGGATCCACCCTCTGGCTCCTGGTTTAATCCCCTTAGTCATTCTAATTCTTCTCCATGAAAGCTAGTCTGTGTGTGCACTAGTGTGGGTCTCTCAGCCTACTTTGAGAATACAAAGGTCTCTTTCCTCTTTCTGCTCTCTCAGGCTGTTTCAGTCCAAGCCAGTGGTGTGTCTGACAATATGAGCCTTTTAGAAACTTCATAGATCTCCTGTGAGTTTTACTGGGATTCACTCCATTAGACAAAGACCAAACCCACAAATCGCTTCCATATAAGTTCTTCTGCCTTGGACAGAGTTAGTTGAAAGACAGCACCTTAGACATCTTAGAAGGTTGGTTGTTGGACAAAATGATCCTCTGTCTTGGATATTTCTGAGGTCTTAGCAAAGAATTTTAAAACCTTGATGACTTCATGCTTAGACCCTATTTTCTTCTTCAGAGTGTCTGGGATTTGCTCTTTACTTAGAAGACATTTGTACATTGTAGCATCATCTGTTGACTGGAGAGGTTATAATTTTAAAATTATTTTTTTAAAGTTCTTCCTTTTGTTTTTCTCTCTTTTCACATTTTATTTTAATCTGCCAGAAGAAACCAGGAAGTATTTTCTGTACTTTCTGGAAATCTCCTTAACTAGATCACATAGTTTATAAGGTAAGCCTTCTACTTTAGCCCAGAATTGCAAGAGACAGTGTTGCTGAGCCTTTTAACTGCTATAAAATATAAATCTTTTTTTCTCCATTTTCAAATAAAATTTTCTTCTTTTTCCTTCAAATCCTCATTCACAGCCTCCTCAAAGATTGTTAGGATTTCATAGAACACTCTTTGGGGTGCTTCAAGCTTTCACAAACACTCTTCTCAAAATCTTCCTAGTCTTTCCACAGCCTGGTTCCAAAGCTTCTTCCACTTTTCAGGGTTCTACTATGATAGCACTCTACTGAATATAGTACTCCACTGAGTACAGCACTGTACTGAGTACTACCAACTTCTGAAATCACCAGTATAGTAGGCTTGTTTATAATTCTAAAGATTTATACATCTTCTTCTCTTTGAAATATTTTCCATTAGACAAAGACCAAACCCACAAATCGCTTCCATATAAATTCTTCTCCCTTGGACTGAGCAAGTTGAAAGACAGCACCTAAGTGTTATCTACCCAATAACACCTAGATCCCACTATCCTTTTAAACCCATGGCAAAGCTCTGATGTCCTTGTCACATCCTCTATGTTTCTTTTATAGTTGTTGTGACATTGTTTTCTAATCTTTTGCTTTTTTCCTAGCTGTCTACCATATAGTGAGTTCCTTGTGTATAGGAATTAGTTCCTTGTGTATAGGAATTATTTTTGGCATATTTATACTTCCTCCCTCCCCCCAGGTCTCAATAGAGACTGTCTTTGATTACATGTATCCTTATTTTGCTGGATTTGGAATGACAATATTTCAACACTATTACAAGGCTTACTGAATAAACATCCAAAAATATTTAATCGTTTTTCTTTCTATTTCAATCCTTTTCTGTTTCATTTCCCTATCTCATCAAGCGATTGATGGCAAAAGTACAAAATACTATTGACTTCATTTTCCTTAAGTACATCACTCCATATGTATTCATAATTTTAAATATTGTCTCTAGGTGTATGCTTAACATATGTCAACTCAAGAGAAAACAGTCCAACAAGGATATTCATAATTCTTGTTAATTAATGTCTGAACTTTTCCCCTCCTCAATTATTTCACACACCTGTTCACTGTAAATTTTCTCACCCATTTTTATATCATATTAATTCTGCTTAGAACTTGGACTCACACCTGAACTTTTTCTGAATTTTAATTATTTTCAAATTAATTTTAATATTCTGGTTAATTTCAAACTTACCCATATGTTTAATAAAATTAAACTTTATGTTTCAAAAATGATGAAGTTTTCCTAAGGTTTCAAAAGATAATGTATGGTCTGCTTTTGTGAATGCTTTTTTTAAAAAAAAAAAAGTTGTTAAATAATTTTTTCACTGAAAGTCTTTCTTATTTGTCCCAAATCTTATCATCCCATGATTAGTTTAGCAGCTTGTCTCACAAGCAGCAGCTTATGGACTACCAAGGTGAAGCAGTGTTTTTCTGCTGTGCCAACTCTACTTTCTGCCAAGTTCCCTTCAGCCAAGTTCCATAATTAGGACATTCTGTTTTCCTGCAACAGTTTTCATTTTCCTCTTGCCTCATCAGTCCTTTTTGCTTATGGTGTGTATGCTAGTCAGTTTTGCAAAGCTGTAACCAAAATATCTGACAAAAACAACTTAGAAGAGAAAAAGATTATTTGGGGCTCCTGGTTTCAGAGGTCCAGTTCATGGTTGGTGGACTCCATCCCTCTGTACCTGAGGTGAGGCAGAACATGGTGGTGCAGGGGTGTGGCAGAGGAAAGCTACCCATCTCATGACGGCCAGGAAGAAGAGAGGAGTAGTCAGGGACAAGATGCAGTCCAAACTGTTTACACTCATGCCCAGCAAATCGCTTCTTCTAGCTACACCCCACCTTCCTATAGTTACCCCCCAGTACAGTAGCCCTTTCAAATCGTTGATCCAGCAAATGGATTAATCCACTAATGATGTTATAACTCTCATAATCTAATCTTACCTCTGAACACTCCTGAATTTAAACGTGAACCTTTTGGGAGAATATTAAGACCCAAATATAACATTGTGCTAAAACTTGACTAGCATAGAAGTGTTTCTTGAAACATCAACTGTTACTTGGTTAATGTTACTTCACAACTTTAGTCAAAATAGTCATTATAGCTAAGCATTTATGCCACTGATGTTTTCTTTTCTCCCAGTATATTTGAAATTCCTCTTCAGGAACTGCCCTCTGTTCTGCTTTGCAAATGCCTCCAAGAAAATAATTTGATTTTTTTTTAACTTCTATGTAATGTTAAGCCCATCAATGGGGTCATTTAGCCTCACAAGTCATCTTATTCAATAATGTGGCTCCAAATGACTCCTGCTTTTGAAAAATCACATAAAACCTCCAACTTTGAAGAACTGCCATTATTCAAGATGTGTTTAAATCTATAATGGATACCCTAAAAATTGTTCCAGAAAAATTCCAAAATAGTTTTGAGATATGGCATTTCCATGATGGTAACCACACCCATTTCTAATATAGTTGTTCATGTATATAAATTTCCCTACAAGCACTGACTTTGCTGCGTTCCATAAATTTTGGCAAGTTGTAGTTTAATTTTCACTCATCTCAAAGTATTTTCTAATTTCCTGTGATTTTTTTTTGACTTATTGGTTATTTAGGAGTATGCACTTCAATTTCCACATACTTGTAAGTTTTCCAAATTTCCTTCTGGTATTGATTTCTAATTTAAAGCCATTGTGATCAGAG
This sequence comes from Spermophilus citellus, assembly GCF_964194105.1. NCBI lineage: Eukaryota > Metazoa > Chordata > Mammalia > Rodentia > Sciuridae > Spermophilus > Spermophilus citellus. The sequence goes on from NC_138186.1 coordinate 23,343,147, forward strand.
GACACACTGTGTGTTATTTCAATCCCTTTACATTTATTGAATTTGTTTTATGGACTTACAAGTTCTATCTTTGTGTTCTTCAGAATCATGTGTATTCTATTGCTATTAGGTGGGGGTTTCCGTAGACATTTGTTAGGTGTAATCGCTCACATTGTTGTTTAATTCTTATGTTTTCATGTTAATCTTTGACCTATTCTGTTCATTATTGAAAATGGTGTAGTGAACTCTCCAATTATGGCTGTAAATTATTTATTTCTCCTTTCAATTCTGAAAGTTTTTCCTCAGATTCCCTGTATTCCGGAGTCTTCTTGATATGCACATACATATTTATAATTGTTTTCTTCATGATGGATTGACATCTTTATTATTAAACATTATTGTTAAAAAATATCCTTCTTTGTTACTACTAAAAATTTTTGCCTTAGGGTTGATTTTGTATAGCCACTCTAATTCTTTGTGGGTTACTATTTGCATGGTGTGTCTTGTTCCATGCAAATCAATTTTTGATCTAAAGTTTGTCATTTGTAGATGACATATAATTTTTTTTAACAGATTTATTATGCTAAAATTCACTTTTTAATTGGAATATTCAATATATTTGCACTTAATGTAATGATGTTATATTAAGTGCAAATATATTATAAAAATATAAGATACAATTGATATCTCATTTGGGTATTTGTTTCATAGGTCATGTCATTTTTTATTCTTCTATTATTATTTATTTTTGAATTAAGAGGGTATTTCCTAGTAGATCATTTTAATTTCTACTTTTGTTTCTTTTACTACATTTTGAGTTATTTTCCTAGAGATTACAATTAACACTTTGACTTAAAACAATCTATTTCAGATTAACACCAATTTAATTTCAATAATATGTAAAATTTTGCTACAAATATCTTGACCTCAACTCTCTCCTTTATTGCCCTTAGTGTCCTACGTATTACATCCTTATATGCTATAGGCCTGTCAACATAGTTTTGTAATTATTACTTTTCACACTTGACTTTTAAATCATATAGGAGATATTGTATTCACCTCTGTACCTATACCAGTGTTCTTTATTTCTTCCTAGGAATTTAAGTTATTATCTGGCATCTTTTCATTTCAGCCTGGAGGATTCTCCTTATTATTTCTTCTAAGGAAGTTTGGATAGCAATGTATTCTCTCAATTTTATTCTATCTTGGGATGTTTTAGTTTTCCCTTACTTTTTGAAATATAGATGATCAAACATAGAATTCTTGGTCTTTTTCCTTTATTCCATAGAATATGCTATTCCATTGCTGTCTGGAATCTAGAGTCGCTATAAACAAGTCAACAGATAACCTTAATGAGATCACTGCTATGTGATGAATTGCTTTGTCTGACATGTTACATTCCAGATTCTTGGTTTTTTTTTATTTTGGCAATTTGTTTATGCTGTTGCAAAGACTGGATCTCTTTGAGTTTCTTCTACTTAGAATTTCTTTATTCACTGTAATTTTTTCATTATATTTGGGAAGCTTTTTAGGTATTTATTAAAATATTATTTCTGTTCCCTTCTCTCCCTCTTCTCCCTCTGGGGATCCTTTAAGTATATGTTAGTATGCTAGATCAAATTTTGCTCTGTTCATTTCCTTGTTCATTTTTCCTTCTGTTACTCAGACTGAATGATTTCACTAGACCCATTTTAAGTTTGCTGATACTTTATTCTGCCAAACTAAATTTACTTTTGAAACTTCTAGTGAAATCTTCACTTTAGTGATTATAACTTTTAATCTCCAGAATTGTTAATTTAAAAACGATTTTATCCCTTTATTAATATTTTCTTTTCGATGAGACGTTACTCTCATACTTTAATTTTTAAGGCATGGTTTCTTTTAGTTCTTTGAAAACATTCATAATAGTTATTTAAAAGTCTTTCTAGTAAGTCTCAGAATGTGACTTCCTATTAGATGATGTCTATCACTTATTTTTGTTCCTTTGAGTCATAACTTGCCTTTTTCTTTCAGTGTATCATAGTATTTTGTTGAAAACTGGACATTTTAAATAACATAATGTGGCTAATCCAGAAATCAGTTTCCTCTTCCCCAGAATTTGTTGTTCCTGTTGGTGATAAGGTCTGACTAGTTCTGTAAAGTCTTTATTCCCTGTCAATTGTGACCACCGAGTCTTTGCTCAGTTACCTTAATTAGTGGTCAATCAATGATTGAACTAAGATTAAAAAAACAACAACAAAAAAAAGTGATTGGACCGAAATTTTTACAGAGATGAGTCTTTAACTCTTGCTAAAGGGCTTTCTGTCTGTGTTGGGGCACATCTTTAATGTAACAGCTGTTTAGAACTCTGCCTTAGCCTTTATTTTTTGCTTTCATAGGGGCTTAAAGCCAACCAGAGGTGAGAGGTTGGGTTCTTCTTAGGCATGTATATAGTCTGCACATGTTCATGACGTTTTAGATCCTCTGGAATATGTCACAGCTTTTCGAAGCCTCCCCATAACTATATTATTCTCCAGGTTTTTCCTTTTATTTTTTTTTGAACAGCTTCTTATTTGCTCCGATTGGTAACCCACAGGCATTTGAGATGTTAGGTAATTACTATTGATTTGCTTTGACATATGCCTGGCTGATAGAGCTGTCCCCACTGAGTGTGTTGTCAGTCAGGACAAATTACAATAAATCTGGCAAATGGGGATTTCCAAGGAAGTTTCCAGACAGGTCTTATAATATCAGTGGTCTTGAGTGGAACTTCGGATACATTATGCTCCCTTTAGTGGCTGCTGGCCTGATAGTTTTCAATACCATCATATTGCCGAGGAGAGGAGGATGTGAAAAGGGCAAGTTAAAATGTCGTGAATCTGACTGCTCCTATCATATTCAACTGTTATTCTCGAATAGATTGTTGTAGTCCTTTAATTAATTTCCAGAGTTCTTTAAAAGTTGATCTTGACTTTTTTTTTTTTTTTTGCCAATAATTTGGGGGATTGAACTCAGGATCTCACACAGACTAAACACACACTCTACCACTGAGCTGGATCCCCATCCCCTATCAATCTTATTAATCTTCTCAAAAAGCTTGCTTATAACTCATTAGATGAACCTATTAATTTTCTGGGTTTTTTTATTTCATTAATTTCTGTTCTCACTTTTATCATTTTTTTTAAGTTTGGTTTGCAACCCCACCCCCACCCATTCCCCCCCACCCCAGTTTTTTATGATTTCTTAGGAGGAAGCTTAGGCCACTAATTTGAAATATTTTTCTTTTCTCATATAGCTCTTTAGTGCTAATAATTTCCCCAAGTACTGCTTTAGCTGTAACTCAAAGGTAATCTGTGATATGGAAGGGAATCATCTCAGCTGGCATTATCAAATAAAATACCCAGTAGTCTCCCAATGCACTATATATGGGATCCAATTATGGAATACCATTGCAAGTAAAACTTCATTGGCTTTTTTATATCGATGCTCCTTTAGATATAAGCTATAGCGGATGATTGATGTTGAGTTATTTTATTTTCATTTACCATATTAAAATATAGTTCCAATGTGCTTCCCAGAGAGGCAGACTGGCCTAAAGAAAAATACATCAGGGAAATATTTAAGCACATTTAGGTGCATGAAAAGTCTTGTGGATGTTCAGAGTTATCCTCATTAATTGAGTAGGTATTTTGTGCTTGGTACTCTGTTAACAGGTTTACCCTTATTATCTAATTTAATACTCACAATAATTTTTGCAAAGTGTGTGTTCAGATATAATGCCTTTCTATTCAATGAGAAAAACAAGCCTGACACATCTAGGTAACTTGCTGAAGTTCATTCAGTTAAGAAGTGGCTAAGTTGAGGTTTACTCTAGACTTTCTAAATAAAAGCTACAATGAACCATTTGAACACACTGTATCCAAAACTTGTTCATAGGCATAGCTTTAACATGTGGGTACTGATCTAGTAAGGATAGCATCAGAACATGAGTAGAGGAGACACAATATGAAAGAGCCTATTTGAGAAAGCATTAACATCTCTCCACTGTGAGAAATGCTTCTCCCTTAGAAGTTACTGAGAAGATATTGCTCTGGTACATGTCAGAACAAGGGTGGTAGCTGTGGTTGTGCAGGTAGCCAGCACCTCCGTAGTTCTTATGGCAGCCTAAGGAAACTGCATTTATGCCCGTGTTCACTGGCACTATTTTCTATTCTCCATGCGCTCTCCCACTTCTACCCACCTGCACCCGCAGTGTTTCACCGTGAGAGAAACCATAAGCAAAGGCTAAGAGAAGTGATCATGAATTCTTATGTAAACCATCCAAGTCCAGGAAAGTTGCTTAAGGATGGGAAATTGTTTAAACACATGTACACACACATACATACACACTCACTCACAACTAGGGTTCCCTGTGCACTGCCCTGTACCTGTGGCAAAAGGCCACAATTCTAAACAGAAAACAAGAAAGCGCATTTGGCATAATAAGTATCCCAGCCCTTTTCCTTGGTGAGGCCAATGGCTACTGGGTAATTATTCACTGTAAAGGTGTCTGAGCTAGTTGTAGTAGATGCTTCCATCGATTGTCCATGTTTTAAAATCAATCTGTTCATTCAGAATGAGAGCGTTCCATTACATCTTACTTTTACTTCTAGAGTAAAGCTTTGTCCCGATACGTCAGTCATTTCTGGAACTGTTTAAATTAGTGCAGGCTTTTTATTGAGTGTCAAATAGACTCTGGGGATAGGCTGGCCCCACAGTCACCCAAGTCTTCAGCCAGGTCCTGGAAACTTTCGAGACAGGGGAACACCACTGTTATTAAAAGGTTTTTGTTATTAAGAGCTTATCTGAGATCCCTCCTCTTGCTCTCTGATTTCCCCTCCGTGAGCTGCCTGGGGGTTTGATTCTCCCCTGTTGGGAGGAGTTGGCAAGAGTTTTGTTCCAGGATGTGAGTTTTTCAGAGAATTAGAGACCTTTACTCAAAGCTCCAGGTGGAATGACCTTCCCAGAACAGGTGCGGCACATTCAGCTGATGTTTTCAAAAATGGCAGAAAAACGTGCTGATCTTTCCCTGTCTCCAAAGAAAAAATTCAAAAAGCACAAACTAACCCTCAGGCCATTCAGCAAGTGTCTGGTCACCCTGGGAGCTCTTGTTACATGTGCGTATCATGAACACCTAGCCCAGGAATCAGGCTGGAGTGTCGGATTGTCCCAGATACATCTCGTCTTCCACTTAAGAGGTGGGGCCTTTGTTGCAGGTGCAAGTCAAAGGGCAGGAAGTGTGGCCCGGGCTCGCCTTGGAGGAATTGGTTACTGTTCAACTATTAAAACTTCTCCTGTTTGGGGCTGGGGTTGTAGCTCAGTGGTAGAGCACTGAGTTGGATCCTCAGCACCACATACAAATAAAGAAAGAAAGATACTGTGTCCATCCACAACCATATAGATACATAAATAAAAAAACAAACTTCTCATGTTTGTGTGATGGTTTGGTCTAAGTCTCAGGATGAGAGTCACATGATAACAATCTTGTACCTCCACTTCTTCTAGAGCTGGGGAGATCCACACAATTGTCACAGAAACAGAGGGACAGGGACGCCCTCGGGACATCTCCAAGTTCACCTCTTTGCCTCTGAGCAGTGAGGAGGCTCCCAAATGCAGCTCACCGGCTGAACTGTCTCTGGAGAAACCCCCATTGTTTCTCCAAGGATGATGGGTTTGCATATTTGGGGTCAGAAGACTGTCACTGCTGTGCCCCTTCCTTGGGACCCTGATGCTCCCACAGTACACCACCCCCAACCCACCCGATTTCAGGGCAGCCGCCGTGTTCTGAGCACACACAAATGTGTGCCCCAGCTGTCTCCCTTCAGCCCCAGAACTTTTTTCAAAAAAAGCCCCAGAAAGTCACTTTGTCCAGATGCACGTAGCCCTGGAGAGGGCCCTCTACCCAGGGGAATGCGGAGTCAGAGGGAAATGCTCAGCTTACCCACTGTTGGAAAGAAGATTGCTATAGACGGATCCTAAGTGTCCTCCAAAGGCCCATATGTTAAAGACTTGGTTCCCGCGTGGCATTATGGGGGGTGGGGGGGTAACTCAGAGGTGGGGTCTAGTGGGTGGCTTTCAGGTCACTAGGTCACTGGGGCCTGCTCCCACCCCACACTCTGGTCCACAGTTCATAGTTATTTGAATACACAGTTGACCCATTAATCTGAAGGATTGGTCTTTTGTTTATTCTTAGTGCAATTGGAGGATGAATGTTGCCGGCCATGAGCTTCTCCCACTGCATGTGTCCCCCCCCACTGGACCTGAGACCTCCTCCAGGAATCTCTCTTACTCACTACCTGCTCTTTTACTCAGCCCTTACTGTCTCTGCAAGGCTTCCGCCATCCTTGTTAGTAGCCAGGGCTCTCTGAGAACAGAGAGGGCTGTCTAAATCCTCTGTGCCACCAGCTTCTGTTCTCCAAATTCTGTCCCAAAGTGAGACTTCACTACTGCCGCTGTGTGATTATTCTGCTGGACACAGAAAACTCTCACGGTGCTGTTGCTGTTCTGGCCAGTGGAAAAAAGGAGCCGCCTCCTCAAAAAGCACAGAGGCTCTAGTCCCAGCAGCTCTGGAGGCTGAGGCAGGAGGATCATGGGTTCAAAGCCAGCCTCGGCAACAGCTAGATGCTAAGCAACTTGGTGAGACCCTGTCTCAAAATAAAATAGGGTTAGGGAGGTGGCTCAGTGGTTGAGTGCCCCCGAATTCAATCCCCAGTACTCTACAAAAAGCACAGAGGTGATAGGGCCACAACTGCACTGATCCCTAAACTCAAATGACCCAGACGTGGGTGACACTGGCTACAGGTGCAAGTCAACTAATGCTGCCTGCCCCAAATATAATTTCATAATGATAGTTTAAGATGGATGCTGCATGGGGGATAAATGATTTTTTTTCTAGCCACATTGAGGCATTTACCATGTAATAAAATTCAGTCATTTAAAGCACACACACGATACACTTCTTAAGCTTATTGTTTAATTATACATGACTGTAGAATGTATTTTGACATATCATATATACAGGGAGTATGACTTTCCAGTCTGTGGTTGTACACGATGTGGTACATTGGTTGTGTATTCATATAGGAATATAGGAAAATTATGTCTGATTTATTCTACTGTCTTTCCCATTCCCATCCCCCTCCCTTTTCCCCACTCTGTCCTATCCAATCCAGTGAATCTCCCCTTCTCTCCCACCCTCTGCCTATTGTGAGTCTTCATTGTCATATCAGAGAGAACATTCGGCCTTTGGTTTTTTGGGGATTGGCTTATTTCACTTAGCACGATAGACTCCAGTTCCATCCATTTACAGGCAAGTGCCAAAGTTTCATTCTTCTTTATGGCTAAGTAATATTCCATTCACACATCATACACTTAACATACAGCATAGAGTTCAGCGTGATAAATGTTGGTTATTTTACGTGGCAGCCACTATTACAATCAAGAAATGAAATATTTTCATCACCCTGAAAATTTCCTTAAGTCCCTTAGCAGTGGATCCTCTCTCCTGATCCCTAGTCCCTGGCAACTTCTGATTACCTTTATGCCATTATAGTTTTGCCTTCCCAAGACTTTTATATGATGCAAACCAAATATTATGTGATGTTTCTGGGTTTGACTTTGTGTGAGTCAGATTTTCATTGCTGTGACAAAAGTACCTGACAAGAATAACTTAGAGGAGGAAACGTTTATTTGGGCTCATGGTTTCACAGGTCCAGTCCCTGGTACACTGAGACCATTGCTCTGGGCCCAAGGTGAGGCAGAACATCATGGAGGAAAGGCAAGCAGGAGGAGCGAGCATGGTTCCCTTCATGGTGTCCAGGAAGCAGAGGGAGGGGGCGGGGCTGCAGGGATGCCCCCAGGGACCCACCTCCTCCAGTCATGCCCCACCTGCCTGGAGTTATCACCCCATCAGTCTCTTCAAAGTAACACGGGTCTCAAAATCTAATCACCCCTCCTCTGACGATTCCAGCATTAATGCAGGAGCTTTGGGGGGACACCTCATATCCAAGCCATGAAAACTTCCTTCACTTAGAAGAATGTTGTCAGCTTTATCCTTGTTGCTTAATGTACATATTTTATGCCTTTCTTTGCTGAGGGTTTTTCGTTGTTTTATCCAGGACTGCTTATTTATTTAGCAGTGAATAGGAAATTGAGCTCCTTCTAGTTCCTGGTTATCTGAAAACTGCATCCATGGATATTAGCATCTGAGTCTTTGTGTGGACATAGGGTTCATCTGCTGTGTCATAGGTAAGTGCCTTTACCTGCTGCCACATGGTTCTCCAAAGTATCGGTACCAATTTTCTCTCCACCTTCTCTAACACGGGATATGGTCAATATTTGTAACCAAGCCACTCTAGTGGGAGTGTAGTGCCATCTCCATATGGTTGACATTTGCATTTCTCATGAATGAAAAGCTGAGCACCTTATCCTGTGCTTACTGTACACTTAAAATTGCTGCTAAGTAAATATTCTAAAATATTCTTAAGGGCTGCACCAACCCCTTAATTTACATCTAAAGATCTGAAGCTTTAGTATAGAGGCTAAATGACAGACTTACATTCCTTCTGGCAGTACTGGGGCTGAGGCTTCCTATGAGCAGTGGACAAATGTGCCATGTTCTCAATTACTTGGATGACTATTCTTAAGAGGCCTTGTGGATAGACACTATTAGTAACCTTAAATTGGGACAGGCTGGTGGCACATTCTGACAGTACTATTTTGTTACAGTTTGACACTAATAGTCAACTCTTTGACATTGCCAAATATTTTATTCTTTTAAGCTGTTGGACCTCTTAGCCATTTTTACCAGATTTAATAAATGGCTTTGTCACATGCTTAGTTAGTAAGCGCTGACAGTTGTTTTGCTATGAATTATTCCCCTCTACTGATGTGGCCCCTTTGGGGTTTGAAGGAAGGAGGCCTCCCATTTATTCTCCTGGTTCTGGGAACACATGGGAAAGACCCCATGTCACTCAATTCCACCTCCTCTATTTGTTGATGCCCCCAATGCTTCCCGTCCTGGTAGAGCTGGTCTTTGAACTAGAGGTGTAGAGCCCTGTGGGAGTAAAGGCCCAAGGTATACTAGGAAGCAGAGATGCTAAAATAGCATCCCTGTGACACAAGTATCCTGCAGAGTTGGGAGAGACCGGGGTAAGGTGAGGTGTGAATTCCACCTGCAGGAACGACAGTGAGACTTGGAGCAGTGGCTGGGAAGCACAGTAGGAGCCAGAGGTGGCCAAGGTCCCCCAGCCCTAGAAGAGGTTGTCAGGAGTGTGGTCCCTTGGAGGAAGGAGTTGCTGCCTCCTCGCTCCTGTCTCCTCCACACCTCATTTCCATGACCTTAGCTCTTGCCCTCTGCTTTTTAAAAAAGAAATACTCTAAAGTAAAAAAAAAAAAAAAGACTTGTAGACTTATTTTTAGGAGAGGTGTGGGAGCGGGACCCTGGGAATTGGCTGATCTTAGGGAAAGAGGAGGTTTTTAAAATGCAAAAAGAAATTCGACATTCTTGGACTTTAAGAAGATGGAAAAATCATATCATGGAAATGATCATGAAGAGTGGTTGCAATCCCAGTTGTGTGCATGTGTGCATGCGCATGGTGCGTGCACATTCATGTGTGCCCACATACATGCATGCAGGGCCATGGCTGTGTGTACGTATGTGCCGGCAGGCATTGAGATATGTGTGTGCTTGTGCATGTGGGAAGGGGCATGTATATGTGTGCACCCCTGTGTCTGTGTGGCATGTGTGCATGGAGGTGTATGTATATTCAGGTAAATGTGTGTGGCATGTGCAAACATGTGTGACTGTAGGCTTGTGCATATGCATGCATGTGTGTAGAGTACATGTTATGTGTATATGACTGATGTGTGTAGTGGTTTGTGTGTGATGTATGCATGAGCAATGCAAATTTGTGTGAGTGGTGTTTGTGTGTGTAATGTGGATGGTGTGCATCTGTGGTGTGTGTGTGGGTGATATGTATATATGCATTTGTGTGTATGAGTGGTGTGTGTGTGAGTGGTGTGAGGTGTGTAAGTGGTATGTATGTGATGTACATATGTGCATGTGTGATATAAATGGTGTTTGTGCATGTGGTATGTGGTGTCTGTGTGTGTAATGTGTGTGTGTGTGTGGTACGTGTGACACATTTTGAGGAGTGCTAGGAGGAGGATCATTGTGATCACTTCAGAAAAGGCATCACTTGGTTCTCTTTGGTCATGTATTTGTTGGAGTGAATTAATTGCATTTACACATTGAAAGCTAATTTAAATGAGAACAGAGGATAGTTCCAAGGCACTGCCTCTTAGGGGGGAGGCAGATGGGTAACAGGAAGACGCACCAGACTCCCCTCTCTGTTCTGGTTTTCACACCTGTATTGATGTATTTTGTGCTTTGCTTTGCAACTGCTTACAAGGTCACGGCCCCCTCAGAATCAGCCACTCACTGCCCAATTTCAAAGATCTTTGCTCCATCATCTCCTTTCAGATGTCTGCAAGAACTGCTCAGTCAGTGTTTGAGGTGATGGAATTGCTAACCACCCTGCTCTGATAACTGCACGTCGGATGTAGGTATTGAAATATCACATTGTGGGCTGGGGATGTGGCTCAAGCGGTAGGGCGCTTGCCTGGCATGTGTGCGGCCCGGGTTCAATCCTCAGCACCACATACCAACAAAGATGTTGTGTCCGCCGAGAACTAAAAAATAATAAATATTAAAAATTCTCTCTCTCTCTCTCTCTCTCTCTCTCTCTCCTCTTTCACTCTCTCTTTAAAAAAAAAAGAAATATCACACTGTATCCATAAATGTGCCTATTTTTGTGTCAATTTAAAATTAAAGTTAAAATAGAGGCTGAGACAGGATGGAGGAGTTCAAACTTAGCAAGACCCTGTCTCAAAAAGAACCCCAAATATATATATATATATATATGGATTGGAGATGTGCCTCAGTGGTTAAGAGGTCCTGGGTTCAATCCCTTGTACTTAATTAAAATACAAAAATAATTTTTTTAAAAATGTCTTGGTGCTTTCATTCCTTTTCTTCACTATAAGATTAGCTCTGGAGTGCTGTGGCCCTTGGCCTGCGAGGTGGCTGTCCCACATGAGTACATCTGGAGTCGGGAGCTTTAACAAACCACCCCAGCCGCTCAGATCCCAGCAGCTCAGATCCCAGCAGCATGGGGTTCAATTTGGGTGCAGGACTTTGAAGTTCTGCCCAGTGGTTTCTATAGGTAGCCATGGTTGAGGACCACTCGCTAGGAGAAGGGACAAAGGGGACAGAAGTCTCGGGTCCACATAACCTAGGAAAATGCTAACAAGTAAAGAGATGGCAACGTGGTTCCTGCTGAGTACCCTTGCTCAGCAGTTCTCCGGGTGTCCAGAAGGCTCCACAGCCCCTAGAAAACTGTTCCCATGACCACAGAATCCTTGATCTCCCAGCTTTTGAAATGGGCACATAGTGGCACCGGTATTTGTTAAGACTTTTCAGTAGGAAACTGAAAGTAAGTAGAGTACCTGAGTTTGAAACAGAAATGATTCCTTCAGATTCCTTTTATCTTGTTCTAAATATTCAAACAGAATAAATCAAGCTTTCCTGGGAAAGTGTGCATCGCCACCACTGTGATAGTCTGCGGTTTTCATTCTCGGGCACCTACAATAAAAGCAATTTGTTAAACAGCTTAACAATATCCCACAACCCTCGGACCAACTATTAAAAGTGTTTTGAATGCAAACAAAAATTCAGTGATGAACCTGACCCGTTTGGCCATTTGGTGGTGCTATAGTCACCAACCCTCACACACACGGTGCCTGAGAAAGTCCTATCATTGGCTATAACCGGGCTATATTTAGACCATTTCCCATCGCAGCTCATTCCCAGACCTGGTCAGAACCCAGTGGCTTCCCACTTGGTCATTTTCGTCTATCAGGGTCTTGTTCCCTTATAATCCAGGGTCCCTCCTTTTTCCCAGGCTCCATGGAAACCACTGTGTGGTTGTCCATCGACATGGAGTCCCACCCAATCTGGGCGGCCACCAGACCCTGGGCAGCTGGTGACTCCAGCATCAGAGCTGTGTGGTCCAGCCTGATTGCTTCTCGTCCTGCGGATGCCACCCAGGCACTGGGTCACAAGGGCTCTGAGGTTCCCCAAAGTCTGAGTGTCCTCCCTCTACCAACTCCCAACCTACTGTTAGGTGGTGAGGACTGGGGAGGTGGGCGAGGGGGTGGAGGCAGAAACAGAGACTCCCTGGGGAGGCTGGGTCTCATCGTGAGCTGGCACTGAGTAGATGGTGACTAAGCACACCCACTATGTTACTTTCTTTTCTGGGACACCACAAAGACAAATCACCTTTCTGTAAAGGTCCCAGGCAGAGACAAATGTGACAATTGTCACATTTGTCAAAAGAAGGCAGCTCTACTGCTGCATGCCCATCAGGATGGTTAGAATTGAAAGAGAGGAAACAGTAGATACAGGTGAGGATGGGGAGAAATTGGAGCCATTGCGCATTGCTGGAGGGAATGCAATGTGGGGTGGCCATTGTGGCAAATAGTATGGCAGTTTCTTAAAAAAATTAAACACCAAGTTACCAAATGGTCTAGCAATTCCACTTTCAAGTATAGACCCAGAGGAATTGAAATCAGGGATTTGACCAGATATCTGTACACTCATGTTAAGATATCTGTACACCTCACAATAGCCAAAAGGTGGTGTCAACCTAAGCGTCTCTTGACAAATGGAGAAATAAAACGTGTCCCAACCATGCAATGTAATAGCATTCAGCCTTAAAGAGGAAGGGAATCCTGACATGGGCTGCAATGTGGATGGACCCTAAGGATAATATGCAAAGTTAAATAAAACAGCCTCAGAGGACACCTATTGGATGATTCCACTTATATGTGGTACCTAGAGTAGTTGAATTCATAGAGACAGAAAGTAGAATGGGGGGGGGTGGTTGCCAGGGGCTGGAGGAGGATAGTGGGGAGTTATTGTTTAATGGATGAAGAGTTCCAGTTTGGGGAGGTGGAAAGAATCTGGAGATGGATGAGGTATTGGTTAAGCCGCAATGTGAATGTATTTCAAGCCACTGAACCCCCTGCACTTAAAAGATAGTTAAGATGGAAAATTTTTATGTTAGGCGTATTTGCCACAATTTAAAAAATGAAAAGAAGTCAGCTTTGAAATCACAAAGATGAGCTCCCAAGGTAGAGGGGAAGATCTCCCGCTTCATCTGGGGGACCTCTGCTCTCTGACCAGGGCTCACCAGGGTCCACCAAGGGAAGAACATCCAGTTCATACAGTGCTGTGTGGACCTTCGCACACACATTCATTCTGGATTGTGTCTGTTTGGTCTTTCCTTTTCCAAACTGTGCTCTTCATAACTTCATTAGAAAAATCCATTTGTCTTCAGACCAATACTTCTATTCATCTGGCAGTTTTGCTCCATAAAATAAAACATACAAGGTGGTGTTCAGGTTTCCTTGACATTTATGTCAATTTATTTTTGGGGTCAATTTGCTTTAGAGTGATCAGAGAATATTCTACATCAGAGCATCAAGTCTAAATAGTATATTTAGAAAGTATATTTTTATAATAGTATATATAGGAGCATATATACTAGTATATTTAGAAAGTACATTTTTTTTACTTTATAGAAGGTGATTTTCACAAACTGTTCCCTTGAAAGAAACCCAAAGGGCTTTAGAAAAACCCTTCTTAATCATCCTGCCCATACAAACATGTGGGAGAATTGGAAATAGTAGGATTCTTCCAATTTATGAAGAAATAGGGAGTGTTGAGTCTTCAAGATTAAATTTCCCAGAGCGGAAAATACCAAGAAGAATATTCCTCTTGGTCTGCAGTTCTCCACCCCAGTTCCCAAGTATGCTACAACTTTTCCCTGAGCCTAGACTGGAGGCATTTAGAGTGAGTGGTTGAAAATTTAGTGGGATACCCTGAGAAAGGCAGATTTCATCAAGTTTGGATTATATATTCGACTCCCAGTGGCTGTTTCACTGGGTTGGGAGATGAGCACTGAAGCCCAGTTGCTGGCTCACAGAGACTCTAGATTCTCAGTTTATACTGAAAGTTCATGGTCTGAATAATTAAACACAGAATATGGCATTTTTACTTAATGCAAAAAAAAAAAATTAGCACACACTCTTCTTTGGGGGAGGGGGGGTTCATGAGTATTTTTGATCAACAGTAACATCCAGTAACAGAGATAGAAGTGGTTTAATATGTTGTTTATAAAAAATAAAATATTATACAATGCCTTAAAAGGTCTGGGCTGCTGGTGTGCTCTCTGAACGATTGAGAAACTCGGCTTGCTATCTAGGGACCAAAAAAAAAAAAAATGTATTCTAAAAAAAAATGGAATTTTTATTTGGATTTTTCTACCATGCTTTTTCCTGGCTGTCATGCTTCCTGGGGAATTTTTTTCGTTGCTCAATTGTGGTTTCTATGGGATTAGTGGGAAAACTGCATGGTATAGAAACCCATAGTGCCAACCATGGGGCACATGCCTGCACGCTCTGGGGTCTAACTCACGTTGGCCACCAGAGGGCAGTATTGTCATTCGCTAGCCACACGGGTCCCAGCCCTGGGGGCTCCCAAGCGTTTGCAGACTCCAGTGCTTCAGTACACTGCAGTTATTATTTTTTGATTTATAAAGCGCCATTCCTCAGCAGATCCTTCCTCCCCTCCTCCCGCCCAGCTGCTTCAGAGAAAATTCGCAGAAGCAATCACTAGCAAAGAGATCAAGCTCCGTAAAAACGTAAGGTGGGCTACTGGAATCATACAGGTGGACATACGAAAGAAGCCCATTAGCAGAAGGACCTGGAAGTAGGGGCAGTGGCCAGGGTGGGGAGGGGTCCACAGCAGGCTGACACATGTCCTCAGCAAGCAGGGAAAACAGCTTTCCAGTGGGGTGCATGCATGAATGTGTTCCCATAAAAGAGAGGGGGGAGAGCCACTTTGGATGTTAGCAATCCAAACATTCCCTCCCAGCCAAGACCTTCTGGGCCAGAACCAGTGCTTTTTCTCAGTCCAGCTGTGTGGCTGGCTTGGTCTTTGGGGAGCAAAATGTGCTCCCCATTGTTTAGGGAACCAATGTAAATGAACCCGCA
This sequence comes from Spermophilus citellus, assembly GCF_964194105.1. Classification (NCBI taxonomy): domain Eukaryota; kingdom Metazoa; phylum Chordata; class Mammalia; order Rodentia; family Sciuridae; genus Spermophilus; species Spermophilus citellus. The sequence goes on from NC_138186.1 coordinate 23,358,261, forward strand.
GAGCCAGGCCTGGGGAGGCTGAGGAGGGCTGGGAACCTCTGGAGTCCTGCAGGACGCTCAGCAGGGTGGAGGTTACAAATGGAACCTCTTTAAGGACAGCTGAAAGAGATTATAAATTTGGTGTGCTGGGACACTGGAAAAGGGCAAGCCATTAATGGGGGCAAATCAGAGAGGAATAGGTTGATGGGATAATAACAAAAATAAACAAGCTCAATCAAAATGACACAGCTTTTGGAGTCAAGGGGAAAACGGGGTATAGCACAAGTTGGCAGGTTCCTGCACACAGCCAGGATAAACAGTGACACCCTGGAGCCACTTGCCCATCTGTTCATGTACTGATTTTGCCCGAGTCCTCCTACTTCCACAACCATGCCGCCACAGTGCCTATTTTATTTTTAAGCCATTTCACAACTTTCTAGCAAAGTAGGTATGAGCTTCTTGGCTCCTTTCCAGATGAAGAAGTCAAAGGTCAGAGGTTGAAGGTTATAAGCCAAATGAGATAAATACCAGAGCTGGAATGTAGATCCGTGGCTCTAAGAAACCAGGTTCCTTTATTGTGCTCTGCTGGCTTCCTGAGAAAAAGTGGATGGATATATATCCCCAGCCATTGACCCACAAAAGATGTTCACTTTTATTCCATGAGGGCTGCTGCCCCCTGATAAGAGATGGGACCATCTGTACTTCTCCCTGCAGTTCCAGGGTGGCAGGAAGAAGTGGCGTGGGGCTGACATTGACTCAAGAGCCTTGCTGTCTTGCTGTTCCTCTTGTGCCTGTAGGAGCAGAGGGAGTCAGAGGGGCAGGTGGGCAAGAAAGAGACCTTGCTTGAGCACACATCCAGAAAGCCATCGGAACAAGCCTTAGAGAATGGTCACAAGCCCATTGTCATCCAGGACCACAGCCATGTGCACACGGTGTTAGAGAAAAGGAAAACTAATAGCTAAGATGAGTGATTTCCTTCTGCGAAAAAGACTGTGAGCCAAATACCCCTAAAGTATCTTCTTATTTTATTATTATTATTATTAATTTAAACAAGAGCAGCATTTTGCTTTAGAGGTTAGAAAACCTCTCCCTGCTACAAAATTGCAAGCCCTGGAAAAGCCCCAGGCATAGTCCATGTCCCAATAAAACTCGAAGGTGTTCATGTGGTGATAAGAACAGTGTAGAGGAGGCGGATAAGGGGGGAAAACTTGAGGCCCAAGAGGAGGGGAAGGAGGAGAGAGGGGAGGAGGCGGTCAGAGCATCGATGGAGGGTCTGCAGGGATCTGCCCGTGAGGGGTATGAAGGACCCAGCAGTGGCTCACAGGAAATTTAAAAATGCAAAAGACAACAAAGTTGGCAGGGTGGGGGTGTGGAGGGGGGATATTTGTCTTCAGCTTATATTTGGGGAAAAATACGGATCCCAAGGAATGGCAGGAGGGGGAGAAGCAGAGAAAATAAAGAACAAAGGAAAGACGCCACGGGTAGGGAGGGAATGGCTGAGCTGGTGTTTCCGTGGTGGGCCCAGGTTTCGGTTGTGTAACGCCCGCCCTAATGTCATCCTTCAACAATGAGGCCCTGGCAAGGGCCTGCCAGCCTATTTTTATCTCACACATTTGTGGACTCTATTCAAGAGCTCCATGGTGCCAAGTTAAAATGGAGACAGGTTTGAGTCACAGCCACCTGGCTGGGGCCTCTGTGGGTGGGACAGGCAGGGCTAGGGTGGGGTGGCATGGGGGGGGGGTCTGCTCCATTGCTGTGGATTCACGTGGTTTCCCAGGGGCTGACTCTTGGTGTGGCTGTGATCCTAAAACCTGAATGGGTGGCTACTGACATTCTCCTCTAGTGCCAACAGCCCCTCCTCACCCAACCTTGTGTCTTAGAGGCATTAGAAAGTGGGGTTTAAACAATCCAACTCCTGATTTTCCTGGAATCCACTGTAAAGAGGGGATGGTTAATCTCAAAGTCAACATCTTCCATGAAAAGTGACTCTCCCTGATAAGTTGTTTTGAAGTGCTTGGAAAATTATTTAAAATCTTTATCACCCCCGGAGCTGTGTTCTAGATGTTTGGCATATCATAAATGATCTGCTTTAAGCCTCAGATAATCCAAGGAGGTAAGTAGTATTATCCCTGTTCTGCAGATGCAGAAACCGAGGCCCTCCGTAATTTTGTGACTGCTGAAGGTCACAGCTGGTGTTGGTAGACTTGGAATTTGAAGTCCGGTCTCTGACTCAAGAGTCCTGGGTACTTCCTCCTTACTTACATTTATTTATTTATTTTTCTTATTCAAGTAATTCAAGGGATTGCTTTTTAAAATAAGTAATCACCCCAAATGCTATCATTTAGAAATAATCAGAAATATTTTAGCAAATATCCTTCAAGATACCTCTTTCCCATGTCAAGATAAGCTTGTCAATAGCCTCATTCTCCCTACTTGAAAACTGGTGACAACGAATTGAGTCGATCAATATGAAGAGGAACTTTCTGGTCCTCAGATTTGCCTGGAGCTTCTGCAAAGAGTGTGCCTTCTGAGTTGCAGTGCTCTCTTCCCCCCTTATGCCTGGTATCTGCTCCTCTGTGGCAGTTATTTAGGGCTTTGGTCTTGATTTATGTGCCTTGGGATCTGCCAAGTCAGGGCATGTTACACTTTCTGCCTCCAGGGGGCAGCAGTCCACAGCTATGGCCAACACGGGCAATCACAACCATCTCTTCCTCATTCTTCTTCCGTCTTCTGGGCAAGAGATGTTTTCACATTTTCTTCTGCTTAGTCAGACTACAATAAGAGCCACCAGTCAGCTTGTGTTCAGGACTATCAGGCTCCCTAAGGATTTTTTATACTCCAGCCAGTGCCATGAGATGATCTTATCAGCCCATTTTCTAGCCAAGAACATGGAGTTGGCAAGCTGCCTACACAGCTGCAGTTCTCAGGATTTGAACCCTGGTCTCTTGGGCTTCACAGCCTGTATCTGGATCACACCACTTCAGTTTCCATAGTCACATGTGAGATGCTTTGGGTGCAAGGAGTCTATAGAGATACCAATTTGGGGCCAGGTAGAATTAAGATCAAGCAAGGCTTCATTCGCTCATAATGAACAACAAACGAACACATCCACACCCTGAACTGTCCGGTCCCCCTCTTTTTAAAGTGTATGTCAATGAACAAGTCCATGCTGATGAGTGGAAAACTGAGTGGCTGACCACATTTGGCATGCAGCACAATCCATGAAAGCTGTTTTGTTTTTATTATTGAGCAAAAAGTGTTCTAATTACATTATGCTTTTTCTGAGTCAGAGAGAGGTAAACTGTTATTTGGCTATGAGATGATGTTTGTGAAGTCCCAGTGGAAGAAACTGTCAACTAATTTTCATGCATGTTGACTAATTGCTTAAATATCCTAAAGAGAACTGCCTGAGCCCCCAAAATGAATGAAGAATTTTGATGCCAGGATGTGTAAATAGTGATGTCCAAGGAGGTCAATAGATTTTAAAAAGGAGACATTTGCTTTCAGGAGCTTGTATCAGTCAGGAAAAAAAAAAGCTATCATCTGCTGAAACAAACAACTCCAAGCCTTAGGTGTTGCAATCAGTGTGATCTTCATGCTCACAAGAGCTGGGTGGGCTGTTTCTGAACTGTAGCATGATATCTGGAGCCTGTCTCCCAAGGACATCAAGACAAGGAAGGGAGGCCAGAGGGCAGGTGGAAGCTTTTGCAATCATATACTAATGCCGAAACTAGAGGTTTTGACTCACCCCAAGAAGGATAAGAGCAAGCCAAGGACTGCTGTCCACATCAGACCTAATCATCACAATTTTAAATGATGTCTTCATTGTCTTGAATTTATCTACATACTTTTGGATGATATGTGAGGTACTACTGGGTTCCATCCTCTCAGCACCACATAAAAGTAAATGAATAAAATAAAGTTATATATATATATATATATATATATATATATATATATATATATATATATAAAGAGAGAGAGAGAGAGAAAACCATCTTGTCATATATATACCTCAGGTATTTTTCATGTCCAAAGTAAACCTTACTAATTATACTGGAGTCTTTTTGGGGGGGTCACTTCTTGGCCCCATTTCTTCTTGTGTTTCCTGTGTGCTATCTCCTTGGAAGTCACAACCCCCCGGATTAACTTGGTGCATATCCTCCTTCTGCATGTTCTTGTATTTTTATCTCCCTCACATTTTCCACAACTGAAGCCGAGTCATGGTTTATATTTCTTAAATTTACATAGCTGGCATCCTGTGGAATGCATGGTTTAGGACTGTTTTGCATATGCAACATTTTGCTGGCAAGAGCTGCCCAAGTGGAAAGACATAAAATTCATTCATTCATTTTGATGAATATTTTGAATTCCTACATATAAATACACTGCATGTTAGGTGTCAACTCCATTAATGTCAGGATTTAAAATTGTTTTTTTTCCCCTTATGCAACTAATAGGGGTTTTCAGATAATCAGAAACAATGATATAGAGAGAGGCAGGTATATCTATGGGTATCTATCCATCTTTATCTAATATGGAGAGAGAGATTGAGTTTGAAGAACTGGCTCACATGTGGAAGTTGATGAGGTCGGCAAATCCAAGATCTGCGGCTTGGACCAGCAGGATGGAGGCCCAGGGAAGAGTTGTAGTTTATGCCTGAGGGTCATCTGCTGGCTGAATTCCTTCTTGGGGCACCTCAGTCTTGTCTCTTAAATCCTTCAACGGATTAGATGAGGCCCACCTCCATCATGGAGGGTAATTGCTTTGTCAAAGTCTACTGATTTCAGAAAATACCTTCCAAGAAAGACCTAAATAATGTTTGACCTAGTATTTAGGTAATATGGCCTAGCAAGTGAACACATAAAATTAACCATCACACAGAAAAACCTATAAATTGTATACTTATACTAGTTTCTTTCCTCTAGGGGAAGGACTGAAGGTCATGAATATTAACATTTCACAAAAGAAAATGTAATGGGTCAGCAGTTCATATTTATAAAATGGACTTGATTCTTAAACTAAAAATCCGGGATGGGATGTTTTAATACACAATTAATATGCCAGTACGCACTTCTTGGGAAATATTCAAAACGATCGAAAGACAAAGAACGGGAGTTGGTGTGATAGTATCTTTACACATGCCTATTTTGAAGGGCATTTTCCTGATTATGAGGGACTGGGGCATTTCTTCAGTTCCTATAGATTAATTGAGTTTCTTCTGAGAGCCATCTTCTTTAAAGATCAAGCTGGAAGGGTGGGTATGTAGTTCAGTGGTAGAGCATTTGCTCAACATAAGCAAAGGCCCTGTGTTCACTTCTTGGCAAGAAGAAGAAGGAGAAGAGGAGGAGGAAGAAGAAAAAGAAACCTGGGGTAAGGGTCCTTTGCCAGACCTGAAACAACCTAGGTCCCATCCTTGTATGCTACAATTTAGGTCTAAATGTTCCCCTGAGGCCTGTGTGTTCAAGGCTTAGTCCCAGCCCACGGTGCTATTGGGACATGGTGGGGCCTTTAAGAGGTGGGGGTCTAGTGGAAGGTCTTAAGTCACTGGGGTGTATCCTTGGAGGGGAACGTGGGACCTGATAAGCCATGAGGTAAGCACTTTCTTCTGCCAAGTGCTCCCACCATGATATGCTACCTCACCACAGGCCCCAAAGAATTGGCCAGATGACCATAGATCGGAACCTCTAAAACTATGAGCCCAAATAAACCTTTCCACCTTGTAAGTTAATTATCTCAGGTATTTTGTTACAGTGACGAAAAACAAGACTAAACTTTTAAGCAGATACAATAAATCATGGGTGCTCAGGTCAGCTCATCCTTGCAGCCTCAGCTTCTCAACTATCACTGGCATTTCGTAAGATCAAGCCCACCTAGGCTTGATCCGACAAATAAGTCCTCTGGCTTCAAAAGTCCATTTTCAAGAACTCTTGACACCCACAAACATTTCAGAAACCTCTCAGCATCTATGTGACTCACTTGTAGGGTCTAAACTACCGCTTTCTCTATGGCCCCTTTCAGGGGCATCCATTTCTTCCTCCTGATATTTCTCTGCATTGCTCAATTCCGGGTTTCTCAGCCTTGGCACACTGGACATTTTGTTCCAGATCATTCTTTGCTGTGGTGCTGCGCTGCACACTGTAGGATGTTTAACAGCATCTCTGACCTCTGCCCACCAGATATCAGTAGTATCCATTCCCCTTTGGGTGACAACCAGTCTGTTTTTCAGACATTGTGATTGTCACGGGGGCCAGGGATACTTTAGAATTGCCTATAATGGAGAACCATAGATTTAACTAGAAGACCCACAGATAGTGCTGGTGGCAGATACTCAGAGAAAATTCTTGCCTTTGCAGAAAATATGGAAACAGAACAGACAGAAGTGTTTGAAATTACTGTCTACTCACCTGGTGAAGTTCCTTCCAGAGTTGCCTACTTTCTGGTTGCTCTAAATTTTTAAGTTCTGACAAGAGTTTACTTCTCTGCCTCAGTACATGTTGGAAAGAAATCATTTCATGAGTAAAAATGTGATGGTCAAGACAAATTGAGAGGAAAATATAGAATCTGCCTTTTATTTCAATGGCAGGAAATGATAATAACCTAAAAGGGAGTCTTGCTTAAATTCTCTGTTTCCTTAATTGAATTTTCTCTTTTGCTCTCACAGTGGGGACTATGATGCCAGATGTTATTATTGCATTTTGCCTTTTGATGTTAAAGGAAGCTTTAAGGCAAGCAAGATACACAAGAGGAAGAGTCATCCTTTCTGGAGAGGTCAGGTATAAGTCAGTCGCCCAAAGTCTGAGACAAAGTTAGCCTTGAAAGAAGCAAAGATGTTTTCCCAAGTACCAAGATGCACTCCATGAGGTGCATTCACAGGCTATTTATAAATATACTCACAGGGAATTTTTCCCAGCACTGGGACTCATCATAGCTGAGCACAGTTCTAATGGGTTTAGGTATAGACTGTAGATTAAGAGAATGGAAATCAGGCAATTATATTGCAAGTAGAGAAAAAACGGTGGCTCAAACCCTGATTGAAGAAGACAAGGAAAAACCACAGGAACAAGAAAAAGCAAGAGCCCAAGACCTCAAAACCCGTAGCAGCTTGGGGTTGCTTAATATATGGGATAAACAGCCATTAACAGTGAAAAACGTTACAACACAATATAGTCCTGGATATTTACAATGAGGATTCTAAGTTATCAAAGCAAAGTTAATTTATATTGAGAATAGTCGGTTCTTATATCAAGGCGAGATTAATTTAGGTTAAAAGTATTTAGCACTTGTGGATGGTGCTGATGGTTGCCCAACAGTGTGAATGTATATCATGCCACTTAAAAATAGATAGAACAGTCAATTTTTTGTTTTTTATCTTCTAGTACATTTTTTTACACAATACCTTTTTTTTTTTTTAAATGTGATGCTGAGCACTCAGCACCACTGAGCCACAATCCCATCCCCTCTAGTATAATTTTTAAAAATAAGTTCTTTGGAAGATTGGGAGGTTTGTAACATATTGCAGGGGAAAATGTAACCAAAAAGGTTAAGATTCAAAATAAATGTGCTAGGCAGGGGGGTGTAGCTCGGTGGTAGAGCATGTGCTTAGCATGCATGAGGCCCTGGGTTCAATCTCTAGCCCCAATGAAGGATGAATGGATGAATGTGCTGCTTAAATGTTTAAGTAAAAGTTATCCAAGGATTCACCCACAAATAGTCTCTCCTTTGAAAAGCATGTTGATAAATAAGATGTCATTGGAATTAGTTCAAAAATGGCAAAGAATCATATTCTAATTGAAAGAACGGGATGTCATGATGTTGGGGGAATGGGTTTTATTTTTAACTCTGATAATGAAATATGACTCTAAATCTGGTGGTTTGATAATGGAACTTTCCCGCACTCGTTCTGTGGCCCGAGCCCAGCCTGGCTCCTCCGATGAGTGTTGGCTCAGGGTTTCCACATGAACAGCCAGGGGTGATGGATGGAGACGTTTACTGTCTGAATTGATAACAAGGACCAGATTCCTGGGGGCAAGCTCTGAACACCAGGAACCCTCCCAGGCTTCTGGAGTCCCTGCTTATATTCACAGACATGACCATTTAGAGTTAATCGGAGTAGTAATGACCTGGCTTTAAGAGCTCACTCACACAAACCACACTATTGTTACGTTCCTGAGACCACACCAGGCACAGTCCATGGCTCTTGGCCATGTCAAATGAGAAACTTGGTCATCACCTGCTCCCTGCTGCCTGACCCTTAGCAATACATCTTCACATTTCTGCTTTCTCACATTGTAATGGGAAGAGAGCTGTAAGAAGAGGCACTCACTATTGTTCAAGAGACACACTGTGTTTAGAAACTAATTTGTACAGATCATGACTGCCTTTCAAAGAAATAATTTGTGAGGAGTTTTCACTAGACTTCTTCATTTTTTTTTTTGCATATGAGATACCTGATGTTATATAAATAAATCTTAAATATATTTATATATTTCATCTAATAAGGGGCAGTAGATGCATTCAAATCCCTTCATTTCTATCACAAACAAATCTCAAAGCCCATTTTGCTGTGAGGAAAAAGGGGAACAATAAGAAGAAGAAAATGCGCTCTACTCAGGGGTACATAGAATTTGGACCAGAGATTTAAAAAAAAAATCAGCCATAATAAGTCCATTTGGGAATTTTGGGCAGCCAATTGGGATGGAATTCTCTGAGGAAAGCAGGAATTTTTCTAAATCATTTCCTTAGGAGAGAACTAACCACACCAATTTTACTCTCAAGCTTTCTAAGTTATTTCTCAAAAGTCCTTGGAGGCTTTTCGAACCAGTTCCAAAAAGTTTTTATGCAGTTGAAATGGCTCTGAAATCTCCTGTCCAAAGGCAGAGACACATGCTGAATGGATAGGGTGTGATGCGTCTTCTGAGAGTTTGTTTGGATTTCAGGAAGTGAACAAGATAAGCGGAATGGCCTTTTCCTGCTCTGACTCTTAAAAAAAAAAAAAAAGGAAAAAATTTTCCCTTAAAGATGCTTGAAAGAAACCACTGACATTTCCTAACATCAAAAGATCAGAAAATCTAAAGGGAGACGGAAAGAAAAATCACAACTAGAAGCCCAGGAAGCCCAAAAGACAAATCAAAACAGCCATGCAAATCAGGACGTAACTGTAATAAGCACACATCTTGGAATTGAATCTATATTTACTGTTTGTTTTTTTTTTTTTTTTTAATATGGACTTCCCTGAAAAAAAAAAAAAAGAAAGAAACAGAAGCACACCTGTGCTGTCTGAAGCATTTCCCTTTCCTTTGGCCATTTGCTTCTTCTTTTTTATTTTGCAATTCACAATCAAGAACAGAAATCATCTTAGCAGTAAGGGATGAGGCCATTTTAAAGATTGTTGCTGAAATTGATGTGTTTTTGCTACTTTGATTTATTTTTTATTTTGTTTTTACTAGTGCATTATAATTACACATAACAGTGAGGTTCATTATGATATATCCATAATGCATATCATATAATTTGCTCCATTTCATTCACCAGTGCTTCTCCTTTATCTTCTCCTTCTTCACCTACTCTGTTGGTCTTCCTTTTGTTCATTTACTTTTTTTTTAAAGAAAAATTGGTGCATTATAATTATACATAAAAGTGGGATTCATTGATATCATTCATGTATGCACATAGCATAATTTAGTTGATTTCATTCCAATGTTCTTCTTCCTTCCCACCCATCCTCCTTTATCCCCCACTTTATCTCTACTGTTCTCCCTTCTATTTTCATGAGATTCCTCTGACCATTTTTTTATTCCTTATTTCTCTCTAACCTCCACATATGAGAAAAAACACTTGACCCTTGACTTTCTGCATCTGGCTTCTTTCACTCAGCATGATATTCTCCAGTTCCATCCTTTTGCCAACAAATGACATAATTTCATTCTTCATGGCTGACTAGAACTCCATTATGTATCTCTACTACATTTTCTTTATCCACAAGAAGGCAGCCTGATGCCACATTTATTGCATGATAATGTCAAACATGAGTGGAATTTCCAAGGGGAAATATCATCATAGTTGCTTCCCAAGTGATTCCGAAGAATTGTGTTCTCTTTGCAAAGAACATGAATGCATCATATTTACCTTGTCAGGATTTTTATTATTATTATTATTTTTTACAACCCCTTTTGAATTCCCCAACCCAACTCCAAGCCCATTTGTCAAGACAGAGCTGCACTCTGTCTTAAGGTGACCCAATCTCACTGTACCATTCCCTGGAATGGAAATCTACAGTCGGGGAACTTGGGCTGAAGTCCCTCTGCTAGGGAAATCTGCCAATCCCTCTGAATCTCATTTTACTTATGCATCAAAGGAGATTGAGTGCCTAGCCTCTTAGCTCCCGACCATAGGCACCTGCAGGATTGGGTCACGTGGAGCTGTGGGGTTTGGGACTGCATAGTCCACTACTATTCCCCAGGCTTTTGCTGCCTCTGAAGGAAGACCCACATGGAATTTGACCTTGAGAATCCCAGGGATGGCCGTTTCTAGGAAAAACAACCCCAAACTCAGCTTTTCTTTTTAATTGTATCCCACACAAGCCAGCAAAATCCATAACGTACAATATTCCATTTCTCAAAAGGAAGTTTCATCTATTACAATGAATGAACCATTTGACTTCATTCACAAAGCACTCATGTCCCCTGGCTCCCACCCCACGCACCGCCCTCGGTCCTGGGAAATCTTACTCTCCAGGGATGGTCCGTGCAGGGAGATGTCCATGGCTGAGCACTCCCACGATCAGATCAGCTCTGTTCTGCTCCAGTCCAGTCCCCTGCTGTTTGACTAAGAAAGTGTCGCAAATTTTCTGGGCACTTGTTTCCTCAGCAGTAAAATCAAGAGACTAATCCAGTCTCGACTATGGGAAAATGCCCAAGCACTAAGATTTGGCCTCAACCAAAAATATTCCAAATACTAATTTGGCCCTCACTGGAGCTGAGAGCCTTTCTGTCCCTTTTCTGCAAAGAAAGTGCTTTGAGGAAAGGCTGCCAGTGGCTTAAGAACTTCAGCGAAGCACATGACTTTTGTTGTCCCTGGGTCGAGGCTGACAGAAGAGCTGCATTTCTTTGATAAGATCCTTAAAAATGAAAGTTGCCTCTGCTCTAGAAGCTGAGCAGCATTTCCAGGACATCAACGATGAAAAGGTAGCAGAATACAACAGTCACTAATATGGCAGTATGTAAAATTGTGGATGTGTAACCGACGTGATTCTGCAATCTGCATTTGGGGTAAAATTGGGGGTTCATAACCCACTTCAATCTAATGTATGAAATATGATATGTCAAGAGCTTTGTAATGTTGTGAACAACCAATAAAAAAATAAATAAAAAAAAAAGAAAAGAAAAGGACGCTTTCCTTCTTAGATATGGAAGAATTGACCCAGGATGGGTGTGTTCTTATCTCTTAAGGGCCAAAGGGCTTGTGATGGCGTCTAGCCACTGTGCCTGTGACCAGGCCACCCTCTGGAGGGTCTGTAACCTCTAGTGACTTCAGGTAACTTTCAGGTTTCTCTCTCCTTTCTCTGGTCCCTGGCCAGCCCCACTCTGGTCCCCTTAGTTTCTCCTGCATCTGCCTACTGTGATGGCTGTCAGACAGGGAGTATTTCCTCCCTTGCTCATAGATCTAACACCCTCCATAGACAACAGTGACCAGGCCACTCCATGATGTCCAAGATGCCTAGAGACCATGTTCCAACAGAGGGAGATTAGAAATGATGCTTTCTGACATCTCTCCTTGCGCCAGACTCCAAAGGAATTTTATCCTTTCTTCCCGTCACAAACTCTGATACTCAAGATGCAGGACCTCAGTGACCCGCGTCACAATCAGAAGAGCCCTGTGGCAGTTCCAAGGCTGCCTCCCAGAGGGCGTCTCCGCTCTGAGCCCCTCCTCATCACAGGAGGAGATGAGCACCTGCCAGGGCCTGCAGCTACTTGATCCCAACCTCACAGCACCCTTTGGGTGGGGAGAGGGCGAGAAAGAGGAACCAGCTGGTGAAGGCGCCAGACTTTGCCTCTTTCCCCGTCACTAAGTAATTCTCTCATCCCTGAAAGCACTTTACTGCTGAGACTCAGAAAGAAGGTATTTTGAAGTCATGCCAGTAAAAGCTCTGGAAACAGGGATGGGAGCTTGTGCTGGAAGCCGAAGACAGAGCTCCATGCTGATTCTCCATTCCTCTTATTTATTTGCCTGATCTGAACTAATTTCTCAGCTGTAATGTACACCACCCACAGCCTAGGAACTTCCCAGAAACGTCCAGCAGGGGAGGGGCGGGAATGCGAAAGAATGTACTCTACTGTCAGGCAGCGTCTATGCAGCACGCAGCTGCCAGACTATTTTAAGACGGTCAAGGCCAACACTTAGCTTGTCAAAAAACGGCCAAATGACAACACCCCCATTTTATCAGAATCTGCTACTTTATCCGAGTGAGTGAAAATTGTGAGGATGGAGTGAGTGGTCACTCAGTGATCCAGTCTTTAAATTCTGATAATTTGTTCATCTTTAAATGGTTTTGCATTCATTTTAATTTTTTTTAAAAAAATACCATGGTTACAGGTATTAGCTCAGTAGCATATGCTTTTGCCTTACAAATGTCCTGGGTTCAATCCCTAGGGAATAAAAAATTGCATTAGGAAATTTAAATGCATGTTACTAAGCAAAAGAAACCAGTCTGAAGAGGCTATATACTGTGTATGGTTCTAATTATATGTCGTTCTAGAAAAAGCAAAACTAAGTAGACAATAAAAAAGACCAGTAAAAAGTAAAAAGGGGTGACAGAGGAGCAAATAAGTGGAAGAATGAATAAACAAGATTTTTAGGATAGTGACCTTACTCAGTATGATACTATAATGATACATCATCCCATTTGTTAAACCCATGGAATGTCCAACACCAAGACTGAATCCTAATGTAAACTATGGATACTGGGTGATATAATATGTCTATGTAGGTTCATCAGTTGTACCAAATGTACCATACAATGAGGATGCTGATGAGGTAGGCTATGCATGTGTCAAGAGCTGGTATTCAGGAACTCTCTGTACCTTCTGCTCAACATCACTGCAAACATAAAGCAGTTCTAAAAATATTTTTTTTTTTTTGGACACCAGGCATTAAACCCAGGGGTGCTTAACCATTAAGCTACATCCTAAGCCTTTTTTTATTTAGAGACAGAGTCTCTCTAAGTTGCTGAGTCTGGCTTTGAACTTGCAATCCTCCTGCCTCAGCCTCCGCAGCCCCTGGGATTACAGGCATGCTGCACACTGGTTTAAAATCTAATTTAAAATGTTGCATGAAAACATTATTTGGGGAATTAGTTTTTGTAGATACAGAGCTACAATTTTGCAAGATGAAAAGAGTTCTGGATATGGACAGTGGTAAAAGTTGCAACACTGTGAACATGTTCAATGCCACTGAACTGTATACTTAGAAATGGTTATGATGGTAAATTTTATGTTGCATATGTTTTCCTGTAATTAAATAATATTCTTAACCTTGAAGCTGAGTTTTGTAGTGATCCTTTAAACTGTGCCCAAGGCCGGTGTCTTGCCTGCCTCCCCGATCCTGGTCCTGCTTTCCTGACTATGAGAAGCTAAGGCTGTTGGGTGTTGTGGTGGAGAGCTAGGCACATCATGAGGATCACTTGTTTTATGCAGTCAACAAAGCTCTTTTGTTTTTCTAAAGACACAATGCCTTACGGGCCAAACTCTTGTTTTAGAATATTACTTCCACCTGAAAATACATATAAGAGATCTAAATAAATAAAACTATTAAATAAATGAAATTATTCTCATATGTCCAGCTTCCTTTTTATTCTAAGTGCATCAGAGATAGAGAATAAAAGTGGGATAGAAGAAGAACGACAAATAAGATCATCCCCTGTATCCTGGGGGTTGGTTTCAAGGATCCCCCATGGATACCCAAATCTACAAATGCAAATTTAAAATCCCTGTATAAAATTGGTATAGTATTTTTGTAAAACCTATTCATATCCTTCTACATACTTCAAATCGTCTTTAGATGACTTTCTAAAATCATGTAAAATACTTTTTTTGTATTGTATCAGATTCAATACAAATGCTACATAAATAGTTGTTATACAGTTTATTTAGGAAATGATGATACAAAAAAAAGCCATATGTGTTTGGTATACATTCAGTTTTTTTAAAAAAAATGATCTTAATCTGTAAACCCAAGGAATTCAGAGGGCTGACTATATAGAAAGATGGACTAACTAATATTTCTCACTGTGGAATAATCAATGAACCCAGACCTGGTTGCTCAGAGCAACACATGCCTATGACTCTCAGTCTCTGTAGTTCAGAAGTCCACACCATGTTCCAGTTGGATAGAGAGCCCAGGGTAAGGGCTGGTTATGGTGCTGGCTGGACTGTGTTTTCATCAGCTGGTGCTGGGGTCTGCTTCTAAGTTTGGAAAATGCCTGTCCAGTTCCTGTGGTTAAAGAATTGAAGATCCTTTCTCCCTCCTGGTTATCAGCTGTATTCTTCTCCTGTGGCTGCCCATCTTAAGTTAGCAAGGGACCTCTCAGATTTCCTCCAAGATGGAAATTTATAGATTTACAGATGCCCTCTGTAAATTTACAAATCTTTAAATCTATATCCAGATTTAAAGAGGGTGTGTGATTAGGTCAGGCAATCTCCCTGTTTAAAGGTCAACTGATCTGCAACCTAAATAACATCTGTAAACCCCTCATAGCAGTACCTAGAATGAATTGAATGACCCGGAGCTATGTGTTTAGCCGGGCACTGAAATCTCGAGGCAGTCTCAGGATTCAGCCTCTTATGGTAGCCTTTGAATATATCACATTGGTGCCTTTTGGGTCTTCAAGTCTCCTGCTTGCTCTACAGACATGGATGGTGTGTTTGCCTTCCACATTTTGCTGACCACAGAGAGCCCTGGGGATACAATAACTATGCCTTGAAGAGAGAGAAGGAGAGCAGTGGGTTCCTTTTCTGTTCCTCCTGGTCAGTGTGAACCTGGGCCAAGACCACCAGCATAGGTGATAATTGTGACAATTTTCTTTGAGATCAGATTACTGGCTGACCCTATCCCCTCCTGTCACACTAGGCTCCCAAACCTTCCTCAGATGGAAATGATTTTGAGAACTTGAGTAACTACGCTCTAGAGGCAAGCTCTTACTAGCTAGTTACAAATGCCATTTGGCATCAATTCTCTCCTATTCTCAAAGCACCTGGTGTATCTAAGTGACATTGATAATTAAATGGCCTGCATCTGATACAGGTCCTAGGGGTATATCTTTCTAATGGACATATATAAAGAAAAAACAAAATGTGTAGATTACCAAATTTGCAATTTGTGTCGGGAGCATTAACTAAAGTTTGCTTTTGTTCTCTCCAAGGAAAAAAGCTATGTTAATAGTGCAGCTGACAGAATATTCTACCTATTGCAGTAATAAAATTCTCTAAAGAATTGAAAACCATTTCTAAAGCAATTCACTTACTAAATATAAACTTTTTACTTATTGAATAAGGTTCACATTGCTCAGGTGCCAATAAGAGGGTTTATTCCACTTAATTCCTGAACAGTTTATTTTGGATAAAATTTATTTTAGTTTTTTTGTTGCTCTGACCAAAATACCTGATAAGAACAACTTAGAGGAGGAAAAGTTGATTTGGGGCTCATAGGTATAGTCCCTAAAGGCATACCGACAGTGGTTTTTTTCCTCTAGCCACACCCCACCTGCCTAGGGGTTTTCACTCAGTAATTCATTTTAATTATTAATCCATTAAATGATGAGATCACAGTTGTCATAATCCAATCTTATCACTCTGAATCTTGCTACACTGCCTACCACATGAGCTCTCTGGGGGACATTTTTAGATCCAAATCATAACAACCATACAGAAAAAAAAGGATAAGGAAAGATTTCCTTTCCCAAACCAGGCTCTGGTGGGGAGGGGTTCTTTCTCTTCTCTCCTCTTTACTAGCAATTGCCATATTGAGCCCATTGCTATAAGGGCCAGAACACCGGCAGAGCAAATCTTATTCTTTGGTGTGGACTACTTGGGCTTTGCTGGTCTCGTGTCATTTAATCAGCAAGGGTACATGCATGTCCTTCACCCAACTCTGACTCATCTTCTGCTCAACTTTTCCATTGGCCCAAACCACTGGAGTCCTAGACCTTGCTTCACAGGTGTCTACATGAAACTAAGGGAAAACTTGAGTAAACACTTGCCCTTAGTTTCTGAATTAAACTCTCTACACTACCTGCTCTTAGTCACTCACTTTTAGTTGACTACAGACAAAACCTCTGAGGTGTAAGTTGTGAAGGTAGCAGTTGATGAAGCTGGATCCAATCATCTTTCCCCATGCCTTATCCCATAATTCCCCCAAATCTTATTCTCCGGGATGAGGATTTCAGACTTGTTCTGTCTCCACACACTTGGTGATATCATGAATAAACTCTTTCTCTTTTGCAAAATTATCATTTTAGTGATTGGCATACTTACATGGTGGACAAAATGGCCTGGTTTGGTAACATGCATTTCTGGCTCCTATAACCCTGGAAAAGCAGGATCTTCTTGGATGAAGCTTTGTTTCAAATTCTATCTCAGGTCAATGTATTTGTTAGAATTCTTCAAACTATGATCCATAGTTTTTCTTTCTTTTCTGAACATATTGATCATTCTCCACTTGTATATTGTGCAGGAGTCTTCTAAATGTTCCCTAGGTCATTTTATGAAACAATATTGGTTATGTGTGCCACATGCAGCATGGTACATTTGTCTAGACATGTCTCAAGCCAGCCACTTGCTTGGAAATAGTAATGCAATTTTCCAACCATCACCAGAATGTGCTCTCACCAGCTTGTAATGTTTTGGTCACTTCCTAGGTGCCAGTCACTGGGCTTAATATCTTACCTGCTTTCCCAATATAGTAATCATCCATTTCAAAGAGAAAAAACATGGAGGTTTACCAAAAGTTACATATTTAGCAGGTGTCAGAATTGGGATTGGAACCCAGGCAGGTCTGCCTCTAGAGTTTATGAGATTAATCACTTAGCTTCTTATTGAGTATGTTGTTATGGTTTAGATACGATGTGTCCCTCAAAATCTCATGTGTGAGACAATGCAATAAACTTTCAAAGTAAAATGATTGGGTTATGAGAGCCTTAACATAATCAGTCCATTAATCCACTGACAGGATGGACTGGGTGGTAATTAAAGGTAGTCATGGTGTAACTGGAAGAGGAGGGTCACTGGGGACATTCCTTTGGGGTATACACTTAGTCCCTGAGGAGTGGAGCACTCTCTCTGATTCCTGCCATGTCCTGAGACACTTTCCTGTGCTGTGCATGTCTGCTCTGATGCTTTGCCTCACCTCTGACCCAAAGCAATGGAGCCAGCCACTTAAGGACTGAGACTTCTGATCATGAGTGCCAAATATACTTTTTGTCCTCTAAAATTGTTCTTATCTGGTCTTTCTGACACAGCAGTAAAAAAGCTGACTGACACATATATAGAGAGAACATAATTTTGCATACATGAGTAGAGCTGAGGAACTCCCTAAGTATGTTTTTAGTACATAAAGTTGCCTTGAGGAGGTCTAAAAGACATTTCTACTCCTTGGTAGGTCAGTTTGCTTCCAGTTTTTTCTATCTGGTGAATTTTTGATGGATGAGTACACAATAGTGTTAAAGAATTGCAAAGAGACAAAAAGCATGACAAAGTCTCCAAACAGACTCACTTCCTCCAGATGTTGATTCCATTCAGAAACACCTGGGGGTGATGGTACCTACCCACAGCTTAACTTCAGTCTCCCTGGATGTCCACACTCCCAGGGATTAAAAGCATAGCACAAGGTTCTTTAAAGTCAAACTGAACTCAAAATTAATTATGTCCATTGCAAGAATTACTTGTTCAACTAAGATTATCTTTTTTCATGATTTCCTGCCCTACAGTTAAAGGTGAAGACCTTGTGTATTCATTATCCATCAAATATACCTTGAACCGCTCCTTGTATCAGACATTGAAGGATGTGCAAGTAAACAACCTTAATAAAAGCCCCAAGGGTTACAGTGGGGGTAGTGGTGGTACAGGGGAGGAACGGTGCCAAGGGTCAGGGAAGAATGTACCAAGAAGGTGATATTGGAACTGAAATTCAACAAATGTAGAGATACATTAGTGCAGGGGGAGACAGTACAGTTGGTCCTCCATATTTTACAGGTTCTGCATCTAAGACTGGCCTGAAAATAATAGGAAAAAATGCATTTGTACTGAACATGTACAGATTTTCTTCCTGTTATTACTCCCTAAACAATTTATGATAGAATAATAATTTACATAGCATTAACCTTATATTAGGTATCATTAGTCATCTAGAGGTGATTGAAAGTACAGGAGGTTGTGCTCTGGTTCTATGAAAATACTATTCAGTTTTAAGTAAGAGACTTGCACATCCACAGATTTTGTGTCCTGGAAACAATGTGGAGGGTTGGCAGCATATACAGTGTCCTGGGGGCTGCTATAGGTCGTCCATTTGGTGAGCACTACACTATTTGCAGCCTCCAATTTGAAGGAAGAAAGAGCATACGGGATTGGAGAGAAGCGGCAAAGAAGCAGGATGGGAAGTTGGAGTTCATGGATATATAAGATATGAAGTTGAGGAAGCATAATATTTGCATATTTAAACCTTTATGTCTATCCAGAATGTTTTCAAAATTAACAAAAATATGTTTCTTAACTCCAGTTCTTGTCCTTGATGTCATCATCAAACTCTCACAGGCTGTAGTATCATACTACAACTTTTTCCTGGCCACATACACGTGTTATTTTTCCTGCACACACAGGAAGTTCTGTTCCAAAACAGAAAAATTTAACTTTGAAAACAAAGTGTTTCCTCCACCAAATTCAGAGCCCAGGAAGGTTTGTTGTTGCTGGTCCCAGGCATATCCTGGTTCTGCCAGTAACCTGAGGATGGCCCTGACAAGTCACTTGAGCCTTCTGGGCCCCAGTTACTCCATTCAGAAAATAATGATTTGAGGTCAGACAGTCATCCAGATCTTTTACTGATTGGCAGTTTCACCTCATTTTTTTTTATTAGTTACACATGGCAGTACAATGATCTTGACAATTCATACATTTGAATCAAATGGGGTATAATTTCTCATTTTTCTGATTGTACAGGTTCCAGAATCACATTGGTCATACAGTCACCTATATACATACAGCAATCATAATGTCTATTTTTCACCTCATTTTTTGACCTATGCACTAAATGCCCTTGAGAATCAACTGCCATTTGGACCTGTGGACAGGATTTTCTATGTTATAGCCATCTGTCAAACTCAGTTGGAGCCTGTTAGGATAAAGACAATTCCTATGTCCCAGGCACTATGGCTACTGAATGAGAAACCACACCACTGTGGTTAAATCTGTGGCATTCAGTGGCAGATCTGATTCATGAAGACTGTTCACTTTCACTGAGTGCATGGAGCACAAAAGTCATTCTAGGGTCCTTGCTTAGCATCTGGACAGCCATCTTCTGTGACAACCGTCATCTTACGAAAAATTTTCACTTTCCTGCCCAAGGGCGTTTCTGAGAACAGCTCACCACTCCCTCATACCAACCCAACCCTTCACCACCTGCATTAGGAGCCTCTGGCTCTAATCCCTGAGCCTGCCCCAAAAAAGTCCTGGACCCCAAGCCCGTATTGCCTCTCTCCATCTATGGAGAGATGGCCTCTATTTTTCAGCTCTGACAACTAAACTCTTGTGGGTATCTCTGCCTGGTCTCAGTCTTCCATTTCTCGCTCGCCCTTCTCTCAGCTACTGGGTTTCCTTTCAGTCATGTGCTTCTGTCTTCTCTTTAGCAGGCATGCTTCTTGTTTGTGCCTGTCAAAATATCATGTTAATTGACGCACAGTACCTGCAAGCCGTGTGGAATGATCTGGCTTGGCAGAGAAGATTTTAAAACAGCAAGAAAAGAAGGTATCCTAGAAATTATAAAATACAGCAAGGCTGACTGTTATGATTTAAATATGAAGTGTCCCCCAAAGGTTCATGTGTGAGACAATGAAAGAAAGTTTAGAAGTGGAATGATAGAGTTAGGAGACTTTTAACTCAATCAGTGCATTTTTCCCTTGAGGATTAACTGAGTAGTGAGTATAGGCAGGTAGGGCGTGGCTGGAGGGGGTGGGTCCCTGGGGATGGGCCTTTAGGGTATATATATTTTGTCCTTGTTGAACTGAGCTCTCTTGCTCTCTCTCCTTCCTTCTTGGGGCCACGTTTCCAGCTGATTTCCTCTGTCACACTCTTCTGCCATGATGTTCTGCCACCTCTCAGGCCCTGAGGAATTCAGTCAGCTGTTTATGGACTGAGAACTCTGAAATGGTAAACCCCCAAATAAACTTTTCCTCCATAAAATTGTTCTTATCAGGTCTTTTGGACACAGCAATAAAAAAGCTGACCGAAACACTGATGGACTTTCACTTTCAAACATTTGTTTTAGTTAGCTCCATAAATAGGCATTATTAACAATCTGTGAAATATTATTTCTTATAGACACCCTGAAACCTCAAGGCTCTGATGCCCAAGTTCTTTCACACTATCCACCAAAGGGAGAACTTGTGTTACAATAGTTTTCCACAACACTCTGGCTTATGGAAGGATGGAGGTTAATGGGGAGGTCATGGGATGAGGGGGGAGTTAGAATCTTCATTTAATAAGAGAGATTCTTTTAAAATGTTAAAGCCAAGGGATTGGATTTGAGTTTCACTTTTCTCAAGTAGAATAATTGTCTTATGAGAGTAAATTTGATTAATTATATTTCTGTACCTAAAGTAAAATAGCTCCAAATGTCTCTCTTCAAATGAAGAATTTCAGTATATTTTCAAAATATTCCTGGATTAACATGTCCAAATGTGTCAGGAACGTATTGATTCTAACTAGAATATTATCATAGAGATTTTTGAAGCCACTGATTTTTTATTTGACTTGCTTTTCTTTCTTTCTTCTTAATCCAATGTATTATTGCATTGTAAGAGAGGACCCTCAAGTGTTTTATAAAAGGCTAATTTCCCCAAATCTTTAAGTAGTATGGTCTGATAGTACTCAGCACCACTGTCTCTTTCAGTGGACTCAAGAAGCCATTTTGTCTTTTATTTCTAACCTTTCTCTGCTGGAAATGAGATCATAAATAAACTAGCCAGGGGCTCTGCCTGGCTTACCACACGTGGAAGGCAAAGTAATGGCCCTAAAGATGTCCACATCTTAGTTCTCATGTTAGGAAACTCTGTGAATATGTCCCTGACATGGCAAAAGGGATGTTGCAGGTGTATTTAAGGTTCTTGAGATTCGAGATTATCCTGTATTCTTATAATCCAGGGTCCTTATGTTGACGAAAGCTCATTCCTTGTCCCCAATGCCAACATAATAATGAGGACACGGTTTTGAGAAAAAGGAAAAAGAAGGTTTATTGCTTTGCTAGCAAAGGAGAAACAGAGTAATCCTGTCCCAAAGGCTGTGATGCGGCCCATCATCAGGAACAGGGGGCTTTTAAAGAGGTGATTCAAAGGCTACATTCCACGTGTTGTCTGTTGGAGCTGTAATTCACTCGTTCATTTGGGAGATAGTAATTTCTGAGATCTTCTGGTGCCATCCTCAAAGTCTGGATTACTTGGTTCCTATGGTGTTGTGTATGTACATATATTCAGGGACAGATAACTCTGCCTAGGACGGGGAAGAAAGGTAATCCCATTTCCCTGATTTTAGGGAGGGCAAGAGATTAGGTAGGAACAGGGAGAGAGGAAGAGAAACAAACATGTCCATTTAAAAAACAAGTTGCTGTGGCAGAGCAGCAAGGGTTATGTTCAAAGATTGAAGCAGATCACTGTTGCAAAAGGGTCCTTTTAAGAGAGAAGCAGGAGAGTCAGGGTCAGAGAAGGGGAAGTGATGACAGAAGCAGAGGCCAGATGATAGAATGTGAGGACTCCATCTGCCATTTGGGGCCTGGAGTATGGAGGGAGTGAACCAGGGGTGAATATTACAGGTGACTTTAACTACTTTCTAGTATTTAGATGTATTTCCCCCTAAGAGCCCTCAGAGGAAAACACTTCTGCTGACACCTTAATTTTAACCGAGGGACACTCATTTTAGACTTGTGACCTCCAGAGGTACAACAGGCCTGCATTGTTTCAAGCCACCAAGCTTGTGAGAATTTACTATAGCAACAATAGGAAACTATTAGGCTCAGTGCTGGGTATAGAATATGCTTGTCCCTTGGTATCTGTGAGGGGTTTGTTCCAGGACCCACAGCGATACCAAAACCTATGAATGCTCAAGTCCCTTATATAAAATGGTGTAGTATTTTCATAGAACCTACACACATCCTCCTGTATGCTGCGAACCATCTCTAGATGATGTATAATACCTGATATTATGTAAATAGTAGTTTTACTGTATTGTTTAGGGGGAAATGACAAGAAAAAGAATCTGCACATGTTAAGTACAGATGCATTTTTTTTTCCCAAATATTTTTTACACTGAGAGGGGTTGAATCCTTGGATGCAAAACCCACAGATATGGACGCCAACTGTACATGCTCAATGTTTATCAAAAGAATGTGATACCTAGCACTTACTTTGAACAAAGCAAGAACTTCATATAAATTCTGTCATTTAATCCTGACAAATCCCTATGTGATAGTTGTTATTATCAGCCTCATTGGAAGATGAGAGGGCTAAGATAAAAGATGTTAGATAATGAGCCCAAACTCATAATAACGAAGTGGGCAACTGAAGATTTGAACCAGTCAGAACTATAGAATGGGTATGAGTTCAGGCACTGGAATCAGAAGGTCGACGGGTCTATTCAACATGGTGTGTCTCGTTCCTCTCATCTGTAAAATGGGTAACAGTACCTGTCAGAGGTTTTTAAAAGGCTTAAGTGATCTGGTACAATTTAAAGTCATAGAACAGAATTGAGACACAATGAGGGATTCGTAAATGTTAACTGTGATTATTACAAATAAAACCTTTGCAAGGAAAGTCTTGCAGACAAAACATGAGAAAACCTGTGGGTCACTTTGTATATTCTAACATCCAATAGAAACACAAGTGTCACTATCAACATTAACCATTATTTTCATTTCACACAGTAAGTGGCACAGGAACTTGATCTTATGATCAAAGAAGCGCAATTTACAAAATTCAGAACTGAAACTAAAAATGTACTTATGTCACTCAGAGGAGAGGAGAGAGCTGATTGATAAGCTTCATGTGGGAGATTGGTTTTTCTGGAGTAGATTCCTGTTTGTCACCAAGACTTTAGAAACAGAGTACCAGCTGGGACACAACCCTGTTTCCCCAGTTTTCTATTGCCCCATGTCTGGCCCAGGACAAGCAGGCTGAACTGGGACGGGGATGTCCTGGAACCACTTACAGAACATCAGGAGGTCTGTCACTCTCCCAGGAGGATGTGATGTCAATGAAAACATCGACAATGATCAAGCCCTCGGGCACCAGAGGCTGCAGCATGGATGCTGAGATTCAGAACAACCCATTGCCTCATAAAGCTGCCAAGAGAATGAGCAGGCAAGCCACAGACTGGAGGAATGTATCTGCAGAAGACACATCGGATAAAGGGCTGGTATCCAAAACACACGAAGAACTCTTAAAACTCAATAAGAAAATGACCTGATTAAAAGCTGAACCACATGACTTAAATGACCCTTCAACTAAAGAACACAGGCAGATGGCAGCTAAGCCTAGGGAAAGATATTCCACTTTGTAATCATCAAGGAAATGTAATTTAAAATAAGATACCACTACACAACTATGAGAATGGCCAAAATCCAGAACACTGACACCATTAATTGTTGGTAAGGATATGGAGCAAGTCTCATTCACTTCTAGTGTGAATGCAAAATAGTACAGCCACTTTGGAAGACATTTTAGAAGTTTCTTATAAAACTAAACTTTCCCATATGATCCAGCAGTCATCCTCCTTAGTATTTACCCAAAGGAGTTGAAAACGTATGTCCACATACAAACTTACACACAAATGATTTTGGCAACTTTATTAATAATTGCCAAATCTTCAAAGCAACCAAAATGTCCTTTGGCAGGTGAGTTAATAAAAACCTGTGGTATATCCAGGCAATGGAATATTATTTAGCACCAACAAGAGATGAGCTTTCAAGTCCTGAAAAAACATGGAACAATCTTAAATGCATGTTGTCAAGCAAAAGAAGGCAATCTAAAAAGGCTACATACTGTGTGACATAGCACAAAACCCTGGTTTACACTGTTGTACACTATCATTACTCTGATTGTGTGTGTGTGTGTGTGTATGTGTGTGTGTGTGTGTGTGTGTGTGTGTGTGTGGTGCTGGGAATCCAAACCGGGGTTTAGTGCTATGTCATTCTGGAAAATGCAAAAACATAGAGACAGTAAAATGATAGGTAGTTGCCACGGTTTAGAGGAGGGAAGGATGATGGGATGGGTAAGTGGAACACAGAGGATCTTCATGGCAATGAGACTACTTCTATATGATACCATAATGCTGTACACATGTTATTAGACACTTGTCCAAACCCATAGAATGCACAACACTAAAGTGAACCTTGACTTAATTGACTCTGGATGTTAATGATGTGTAAATGCAGATCAATTGATTACAACAAACATACCACTCTGATCAGGGGTGTTGGTAATGGGGGAATCAATGCATATGTAGGGGCAAAGGGATATAGGAATTATCTGTACCTTCCTCTTGATTTTTCTGTGGACCTAAAACTGCTCTAAAAACAAAGTCTTTTTAAAAAGACTATTCCTTTGTAATTTAAAAGTCAATGTTTGTTTGGTGGAGCCAGTAGGAAGGAAAGAACAAGTACGGATAATCTTGGAGCAAATGAAAGTCCAAGAAATTTTGATCTGGACCAAGAGAAGTGGATGTCATGCTTGAATAAAATAATAAAATGATCTAGAACTAAATTAACTTTAAAAGCTCAGTCTTAAAACTAAAATATTCATTTTCCTCCTTGCTTTTCATGTTTTTCAGTTTATTTTCTTTTGAGACAGCATCTTGGTAAGTTGCCTGGACTGGACTTGAACTTGAGATCCTCCTGTCTTAACTCCTGAGTAGCTGGAATCATAGGTCATCATGTTCAGCAAAAAATCCCGATAAATGTGTTTGTTTTATAGAAAGTAGTGTATGACAAGCAAGAAGCTATTAGGAACTATAGCACTTGGAGAACATTTAAATCACACTGTCATTACTCTCGTGTGTGTGTGTGTGTGTGTGTGTGTGTGTGTGTGTGTGTGGTGCTGGGGATCCAAACCAGGGTTTTGTGCATGCTAGGCAAGCACTCTACCACTGAGCCACATCCCCAGCCTTATTCTAATAAATTTGTCATTTTCACCCTCAGATATGATTTAATCATATTAAGAATTCCACATATCAGACCTCTTGAGAACAATGACAGGACAACAGGTAGCAAAATTTGGTTAACTAAAAGATTCACATACATTTTTCTCAATTCAAGAACCATCACAGCAGCTCAAAAGTTTGGACTTATGAAATTATTCTACCTGCTTTTCTCCAAAGTTTAATAAAGAGTTGCATAGCTTTTTCCAATAGAGAGTCCTTAAGAATGCATTTGGAGTTGAAAAACACTGATCTCATAGAAGAACAGAATAGAACTGCAGTTACCAGTAGCTCTGGTGGCTAAAGGGTAGTGGGGTAAGAGGAGATATTCCTCAAGACTTATTATCATAGTTTGATAAGAAGGGAGGACTCCCAAATAGGCAAGTATATAGAGATCAAAATAGATAAATGATAGCCTGGGTCCAGGGGTGGTGGAGAGAGGACAGGTGGAAAGGAGGAGGGGCAGATTGGGAGTGACTACCAATGGTTATGGACGTTCTTTCTTGGGCAATAAATACATTTTAAAATTGACAGTGATAAGCTGAGTATAGTGGCGCACACCTATAGTCCTAGTGGCTGGGGAGGCTGAGGCAGAAGGATCCCAAATTCAAAGCCAGCCTCAGCAACTTAACAAGGACCTCAGCAACTTAGCAAAGGCCTCAGCATCTTAGGGAGACTCTGTCTCAAGATAAAAATAAAACAACGGTCTGGGAATGTAGCTCAATGGTTAAGTGTCTGTGGGTTCAATCCCTGGTACCAAAAATAAATAAATAATGACTAAATAAAAACTAAAAATAAAATAAAATTGGCTGTGGTGATGGTTGCATGACTGTGAACATACTAAAAACCATTGTATTGTATTGTACACTTTATTCATTCATGTGCGGTGCTGGGAATTAAACTCAGGGCCTTATGTGTACTAGGCAAGTACTCTACCACAGGGCCCCCTGTGGTACACTTGCTATAAGTGAATTTTATGACAAATGAATTATAGTTCAATAAAGCTTTTTCTTTTTAAATAAAAGAACTCACAGCCTGTTTCACCTCTCAGATAAGGTATGCATTCCTTTACACACTTTCTACAGGGATAATAACAATATTTTTTCCCTTGCAGATTAAATGTCAGCATCTTAGTTTTATCTACATCTATCACCTCTCCAAAATTTACCCCTCTGCCCCATCTGTGGCTGGAAGGTATCTGCTGTGTGGGAAACCTCTCATCTACAGTCTCCTTCTCAGTTTTTGTATGATTTGTGTATTCCGTCTTTAAAAATACAACCACTGAAAAATCTATATCTGACCTCATTGTTTCCCCAACCATTGTCTCATATCCCCAGTTCTTTTCACAACATCTTTATATTATGTGGTGCTGAGGATCGAACCCAGAGCCCCGCGCATGCCAGGCAAGCACATTACCGCTTGAGCCACATCCCCAGCCCCACATCAATGTTTATAGCAGCACAATTCACAATAGCTAAACTGTGGAACCAATCTAGAAGCCTTTCAGTAGATGAATGGATTAAAAATGTGGCATAATTACACAATGGAATATTACTCACAATAAAAGAGAATAAAATCATGGTGTTTTCAGGTAAATGGATGGAGTTGGAAAAGATAATGCTAAGTGAAGTTAGCCAAAAAACCAAATGCCGAATGTTTTCTCTGATATAAGGAGGCTGATTCATAGTGGGGTAGGGAGGGGGAGTGTGAGAGGGATAGATGAACTCTAGATAGGGCAGAGGGGTGGGAGGGGGAAGGGAGGGGGTATGGGGTTAGAAATGAGGTGGAATGTGATGGAAATCATTATCCAAAGTACATGTATAAAGACACAAATTGGTGTGAATATATTTTGTATACAACCAGAGATATGTGTAATAAGAATTATAATGCATTTCACTGTCATATATAAATTAAAAAAATAATTTTTTTTAAAAAAGATTAAATGTAAAATCTAGAAATAAACAATTCATAAGTTTTACATTGCATACCATTCTGCATAATGTGAAATCTTGTTCCATCACTCTCCATCCCTGCTTAGAACATGAATCATCCTTTTGCTTAGTATATCTATACTATATACTCCATCCACCTGCCAGTCACTCAGTAGTTATCTCAGTTATCAAATAAATTGTCAAATAACCTTTAATTTACTTATTAATGGCCTTAAAGTGCAAGAGTAATGATTATGGTAATTTGGATATGCCAAAGAGACGCTGTAATACAGTGCTTCCTTTGAATGAAAAGGTAAAATTTTATCATAAGTATGTGTATACAAGAAAAACAGTGTATACATAGGGTTTGGTGCTATCTGAATTTTCAGGCACCCAAGAGGGGGTCTTGGAACATATCTCTCATAAATAAGCGGGGAATACTGTATTTACTTTTCCCTCTAATCTTATGTGAGTTTGAGGTGCCTCTTGCTAGCCCAGCTGTGCATTAGAGTTGCTCAGGATAGGAGTGATACTGCTTCTTGTTGCCCTAGTGTTTCTAGTATTGTGCTAGGTACACAGCAAATAGGTCAAACTTTAGATTGACAATTCCTGTGGGCAGACACACGGTGTGTAAACTCATCACTGTGCACCTTGCATCTAGTACCTAGCACAGTGACGGGCTTGTGGGACACTCCTGTTGAATCAATGAATGAGCAAAAATAATGGTTACGTGTGCAAGCACATACAAAGAGGTGACTAGGGCACATAGCTGTGTGATGAACTTTGAGTTCTAAATATGTACATGATGCCAAAACAATCATTCTATTTCATCAAAACTCAGCTAAGTAAATAAAGTAGCATTGGATTATAATCCAAAGGATAAAATAAATATCCATGAACCCATACTGATATAAGCAAATGATTGAATAAATAAATAAATGAGATAGAGACAAATCTTTTCTGCAGAAAATTTCAAATGATTTGTGTAGATATTCTTCCCTCAAGGAGGAGAAGTATAATTCCCCATCCTCTACATGTGGGCTGTAGATAGTACAGTGATTTTCCTCCAAAAATACAATATGAAAAGAGGAAAATAGAATAACTTTTCTTCTGAGTGAATGTATTTGTAGCATAAATTCTTAAAACAGAACTGTGGGGCAAAGGGTATATGCATTTATAATTTTAATAGTGCTGATTTTCCCCAAGAAATTGAAACCAACGTATATTTCCATCAGCTTTTTATACATTACTTTCTGCTATACCTTTTCCATTACCACTAAAATATATTATCCTTTTTAAAAAAATAAACAGTATGGGAGTTGGCAAATGGAAACTCAGTATAGTTTAATTTGCATTTTAATTATAATGAGGGAGGTTGATCTCATCTATTAAATGTCTGTTTTGTTACAGTTTGGATTGGAAATATCCTCCAGGGGTCCATGTCTTAAAGGCTTGGTCACCAGCAGTGCTGCTTTTGGGAAGTGGTGGAACCAATAGGGGGTGGGGCATAGAGGGAGGAAGTTAGGTCATTAGAATCATGCACTTGATATTGGGGCCCTGACCCTTTCCTCTTCTTCTCTACTTTCTGGATGCCATGAGCCTGCCATCTTGTTCCATCACACGCTCCCTGCCATGATGCTCTGCTCTGCCACAGTTCCAAAGGCAATGAGGCCAAGTAATCATAGACCAAAAACCATGGAAACTATGAGCCAAAATGAAGTTTTCCTTTTTTCAAATTGGTTTACATCAGAGGTTTGTTACGGTGATGAAAAGCTGACTAAAGTAATCATAATTTTCCCAATTTGCAATTGGGCAATTGGTATTTTTCTTATTGACCTGTATGACCTATTTAGTAATTAGGTATAATATCCCTTTGACTATGTATGAATTACAAGTACTTTTCCCATTTGTTGTCTTATGAAGTCTACTTAACATGGAATTTGAATTTATTTTCTACTGACCCTATCTTGGATCCACATATGTACTTTGATTTTTAGAGGAAAAGTAGTTGGTAATTTATACTATTTCATTCCCTAGAATGATTTGGGGGACAACAGTATATTGAGACATATAAATGTGGGGTGCTCTGGAAGTATAACTTAGTGGTAGAGCACGTTCCTAACATGTACAAGGCCTTACGTTCAATCTTCAGAACTGCAATGTGTGTGTGTGTGTGTGTGTGTGTGTGTGTGTGTGTGTGCATGCGCACCCATCCCTTGTTTTGAATCTTTTGGTAATGAATATGTAGGATTTTTTTCCCCTCACTTTTGTTGAAGTGGTATGGAACACCTGAAATCTTATCCATCAGTTATACAAACAGAACAACAATGATAAGTTTTACTGTTTACATAAACCTACTTTATTATTCTGGCAAGATCCAAAGTTTGTGTTTGGTTTCCTAAAGAACCTTAGGGCAAACAAAAAGTCACAGATATCTCATGAATACAGTTTTCATACAATTTTCTGATCTAAAAGGTTAAAAAACAAATAAGCTTGTGTTAGGATTTAATAACCAAATAAATAAATAAATAAAACATATATAGATGGTTTTAGACTTAGACGATTTGATTTAGAAATTTTGAACTTTACAATGGCACTAAAGCAAGATGTCCACGGTACAAATCGTGCAATGAATTTTGAATTGGGATCTTTCCCCAGGCTATTGAGAAGCGGTTCAATCTTTTCGTGCAGTACTGGGCAGAAGCTGCAAGCCACGTTCTCGTTCTCAGTCAGCCCTGCAACCAAGAGGTGAAACCAGACATGAGAGGGTGCGTGTGCCGCTGAGCTAGGATGCTCAGTAGTTTAGACACATAAATGCATTTTTGTTATATGATATTTTCAACTTATGATGGGTTTATCAGATATAACCCCATGATAAGTTGAGGAGCTTCTTGTATGGCCATTTCTGGGATCAAAGACATGCTTGGATGCTGGCTGACATTTCTTGGTCCATCTCCATCAGCTTTGCTCTCTGATATTTCTTAGTAGGCAGTGTCCGGCTGTGCCTCCACAACAGAGCTTTGCAAACATGTCATTTAACAGCAACACCCCCTGGAGCTTGACACCAAAAAAGGAAAGCCATGGAGAGGCTACTTGGTCACAGCAGGGCATCTCACCTGTCCTCCCACTGTCTACCTGGATCTAGGAGCCACATGGGAAACCCACACGACATTAACCTTGGAGCCTTAATAGGTCAGCACTCTGTCCCCTTGGAGAAGAGGATGCAGGGTTAACATTTTGAAAGTGGTTTTCTGTTGCTAAAAAATGTGTGGTTTATCACAACCTGAAAAAAAAATGTTCAATGATTGGGATTATCCCCTTCCTCCTTTCCTGTGTGCCTTCAATTAGCTGAATGAAAGCAAACCTATGGCTTTAGAACCCAAAATAGCTGGAGAAAAGTGACGCAGATTTCAGCGAGATGAAAGAGTGGAACCCAGAAGCCTAATTAAAAGCAACTGAGAAACTAGTATTCGATCCAGAGTTTACTCACCTGAAAAAATAAACCAAGAGCTCCGGAGAGGCTTTGCTGGAGGGTTGTGGGAGAGGGGCTGAGACATTTGTGCAGGTCACAGGAAGGCCCGGCTTGGAGGACACAGAGCCTCACTATTCCTTCCCTCTTGGAGTCAGGGGAAGGTCAGCCAGAGAGCTGAGGCCAGCCCTACACAGGGACTGCATGACAGTAGCCAGTCAGTTAATAAAAGAAGGCTCTCTCCCTAAGGTAGCAAGGGACATCTATCTATCCCCAAATGCTCTGCCTTTTTAAATGTATTGATTAGTTAAACGTCACCCCTCCCCCACTTTCTAGGCTTCTGTTTCACCTCACATCCTGGCTCCTTGTTCTCCACATCACCTCTCTTAATTTCAGAGCACTTTCCTGCATTCAGCGTATGGATTGTTTTTGATGGCAGGAGCTATTAAGGGCTTACTGAAAGAATTAGCCTCCTTTACCAAAAGGAAAATTCTCTTGGTTTTGAGATAAATCAAGGCCCAAGGTCGGTTAAGAGAGGAAAGAAATAAATGAGTCCCTCACATAGACTGCATATTTTTAACCTACAAATCAGCTCTCCAAATGGAATTCTGGCAAATAAAAACAGTGTGTGTGTGTGTGTGTGTGTGTGTGTGTGTGTGTGTGTGTGATCTTTCTTAAATGCAATTGCCATCTTGTCCAAGATTTCAAGTGGAGGCAAAGAGAAACGACTTAACCTAATTTTCTTGGCCCTTGACGGCTGGGGGAGACGGCTTTCATTCTTTTCCTTTCCAAGTTTCGATATTCATTACCTTGGGTCGGGTGGGAGGTGGGGGAATGTGGAAAGATGTATATGGTGTCTCCAAACAAATGCAGTGGTTTTGTTACTGCAAATAACCGAAATGACAGCGCCGTTTTTGGAACAGCCTGTTCAGGAAGTGGAGGGTCAATGTTTCCAACTCCAAGACGACAGCAGTTAGTTCTTCTTGACTTTGGGTTTGTCAAATAGAAACTGTAGCTGACCGAGACTACCAACGCTGGTCAGGAGCTACCATTCTGCAATGCAGAATGGACTCTGGAAAGGAGAATCCCGCCAGAGTGACAGCTGCCATCTCTTAGATACTTTGGGAACACATCATGCCTCATGCTTTGTTGGGTACTGCAAAGAGCGTTTGTAGGAAGGACTGAAGCTATGGCCCTTATCTGTAAGGAGTAAAATACCTCAAAGGAAAGTGTTTAAGAAAACACAGGAACATTCACCATTTTTAAATTTTTTTTTTTTGTAGTTGTAGATGGACAGCATACCTTTATTTTATTTGTTTCGATTTTTTTGTGGTATTGAGGATCACACCCAGTGCCTCACTCATGCTAGGCAAGTGCTCTGCCACTGAGCTACAGCCCCAGCCCCCGACCGGGGTTTTGTTTTTTTGCCTCTCCTTCTGTAAATAAAAATTTCAGGAGGCCGTTGATTCAGATAGGCTTTCCTACTGGACCCAGCAGAACAAACCAATATGGAGTCATTTGTGCTAAGTGAAGCTAATTCACTTAGGAGTCTACTTGTGCAGCCAATGGCTAAGTTTTGGTTTGGGTCAGTGATAGAAGCTGAGTTTTAGTCAATTGCAGGCAACCAACTGATTCAAATGAAGATTATAGAACTGAAACCAATTAAGCTGTCTTGTTGTTCCACCTCCATTTTTCTGTAAATGCTGCCTGACCACAAAAGGGGCTGTAGCTCCTTGAGCCTGTTCTGATTCTGAGAGCTCCCAGATTCTAGCTTTGCTTGTTTTGGTTTTTAGTGCTCAAATAAACTCAGTTAGATTTAAACTTGTCTATGAGTCTTCCTTTTAGCCCTCTATCTCTCCCCTCCTTTCCTCCTTCCTTTACTTGGTCCTCAGGGGTCAATCTTGGGAGGTAGAGGAACCTTTAATAGAGGGAGCCTAATGGGAGATCAATGGGGCACCCTTATTATCATGAGATGATCAGCTTCCTCTACTATGTGCTTCTGCCATGATGTGCTGTCTCACCACAGGCCCAAAGCAATGGGGTCAACCAATTGTGGTCTGGAATCTCCAAAATTTAAGCCAAAATAAACCTTTCTTCTTTATAAGGTAATAATCTCAGGTATTTCATTATAGTGATGGAAAGTAACTAATATACTCCATTTCCATCATGAAACTTCTCTGCCTGAAGCTTAGGACAGCATCTGAAGATCATCTCCTCTGTCTAGTATGAGTCTGCTTGCTCTGTCAAGTGATTTTTTTTTTGCCCTTGTTTATATGTTGGATACTTCATAGGCAGAGATTTAATCAATAATAGTTCTTAGTATAGTCTGTGTAAGGCTCTTCCCTTGCCTTATTTTTTCTGTTTTATCTCTGATTTTCTAGCTATCCTACCTCCCACCTGCCTCTAGGACCAATAAAAGGTATTTTTTGTAGGTCTTTAAGTAGTCAAATAATCATATATTCAAATAATCATATATTACATATATACAAAATATATTGTTTTGTACATATACACACTTTAACACACACAATTGCATTGTGGTATAAATTGCCCTCTTTCTATTTTTTTTTTTACTTTTCCCATAAGAACCATGCTTTTAGGGCTAATCCAAATTGCTGTGCATATATCTCTTTTTTTTTTTTCTGGCAGCTACCTAAATTGTAACAGTGCTATGTTGGCCTTTGCCACTCCTTAGCTGTGCACACCATTGGCAGTGGAAAGAGATGACCTTCCAGAGAAAGAAGATGGAGAGAACTAAGTGCAGTGGCTTGGGAGGCTGAGGCAGAAGGATTGCAAGTTCAAGCCCAGCCTCAGAAACTCTGTGAGGCCTTAGGCAACTTAGTGAGACCCTGTCTCAAAATAAAAGTATAAAAAGGGCTGGAGATGTGGCTCAATGGTTAAGCACTCCTGGTACCATCCCCGATACCAAAAAATAAGAAGATGGAGAGGTCAGAATTATATTTCCAAGTAGACATACCTACATAAATGGCAGCTAACACAAGGGCAATCCTTCTCCCTAAATAAATTAATAACCCCCAGTGACAGGTAAACTAATTCACATAAGCCAATCTATTATGTGCTGCCCTCCGAGCTTATTATATGGTTATTGGGGTGCTTGTTGGTAAAATCCCAAGAGTTCCTGGAGATCAGGACTGTGCTCACTCATTCACAACTGCATCTCCAGTGCCTGATCTAATGCCTGGGAAACAGAAAGAACTTCACAAAAATTTATTAGGCAAGTCTAAGGACTGGTAGATAAATGAATGATGATTAATGATAAATATAATGATGATGATATAGTAAGCCAAACTTAGGGCTATATTCTGACTATACCATAGAGGAATTTGGTCAACCTCTCGGAGTCTTTCATCTCTTCTGGAAAGTGGGAGAGCTGAGATGTTGGGATGATCATGTGATATGATAAGGGCAGAGTGGCTTGAAAGGCATTCTGCACTTAGTAGGGTCTCAATAGATGGAGCGATTTCTAATCCAGGGCCAGAGATGAAGTGTTACCTGAGGGTTAAGGCAGTGTTCATAAAGCACCAAGGGTTACAGCCATCCAGGGGATTTCAGGAATTCCAAAGTTTTCTTTCTGTATATACAAGTTTAAATTTTACAAATGAAATCTAAAAGCAGTGCATGTAAATGCCTTTAACAATTGGCCACAAGGAAAATTCAACTCCAAATAACACCACCTATAAAATTAGGACCAGGGGTTCCTGGGCCCTGTCTCAACAGCACCAGTCACTTCAAACCAGACTCGGAAATGCAAAAGAGACATTTAAACAAATGACTACAAGCACCCTTGTCAGGAAAAGGAACCCAGAGGGAGGGGTGTTTTTATCTATACCAGATTCTAAACTGTTCAAAACCCAACTTTCCTATTATTGCTTGTTGGAAGGCTTATTGCATTACAGATGTTACACAAAAACTTGGAAGAAGCAAGAAAAGGAGATTGAATAAGTGGAAAACAAGACATGAACTTCAGGAGTTTTAACTAGAACTGGGATCAGCAAACTATGGCCCACAACCTGTTTTTGTAAATAAAGTTTTATTGGAACACAGCCACTCCCATTTGTTTGTGGATTGCCTGTGGCTATTTTCAAATGGCAGAGTTAGATAGTGTGATAGACCATCTAGCCTCACAGAGCCCAAAATATTTACTCTCTGGCCCTGTAGAGGAAAAAATCTGTTGACCCTTGGCCTAGCAGGAGGGAGCATAGAATATTCATGTTTACTGTGATCTAAAAGTGAGTCATGGACCTCAACAAATCACATGAAACAGAGAGGAAATAAAGAGCTGGTGTAGGGGGGCAAAATTTAACCTCCACTTTTGTGGTCTTTACAAGTCTGTGCGAGAGGTGTATGTATGTGTGTTTTTAACTTTTCAATAACCCTGACATGGGCTCACACAACTGGTCTTTCATTAAAGTCTGCAGAGGCACCTAACATTTCCAAAGGCTGACTTTCCACTACCTGGTAAAAACTAACAAACAAAAACAAACTGGTTTTTAAAGAATTTGAGAGGCCTCTGTGCACCTCTAAATCACTAACTACTGGCCTCTATTCACAGCTACGTGGCAGGACCCGTAATTTAGCTGCAAAACTGCGACATGAAATCCGACCCTGGCACACAGAACTCTCCAAACTCTCCGGGCCTCTCGGGTTCATTTATGGAAATGGTTAAGGAACATAGTCCAGAAGCCTGGGGATCCAGGAGGCGCCTCCCATACTAATCCCGCCCTCACTCTGAGCTTGTTTACAGGTTATCACATCAATGCTTCCACTAAAATTCCTTCTCTTACCCTGGTACCCTACAGAAAAAGGAACAGGAACGTTTGTTAAGGTAGCCAAGAAAAAAAAAATACAGAGTAAAAGAGCAAAGAATTTGAAGACAGAAGACAGGAGTTGGGTTAGTTTCCTCCCTTTTAAGATTGAAAACTTAGGTAACAAAATGTTTCCCAGGTTTATTTTCCTGAGCTTTAAAAAGGAGTGATGCTGATACTGACTACATGGAGTCATGGAATCATTTTGAGGATTTTCAGCTCTTTATAACATTTCAAGTAAGTGTTGCAGTTTTTTAACTGACCTCCAATGTGAGGATCTTTGTTCACAGATTCTGATACCCCTCCTGGTATGATACACTCAATATTTGATGTCTTCTTTTAGTTACTTAGAGCCCTCTTTCTCTAGTAACTTATGATGCACATACTGTTACCCCATAAGTCTCCCTCCCCATTGATCCTCATCAGGGCCACTAGACTTGCATAGAGCTCCTACTTTCTTTAAAAAGGTTGATTCCTCAACTAATTGGATAAAGAGTTTTAAAAAGCAATGTGATTCTGCAACCTGTACAATCAGAAAAATGAGAAATTATACCCCATTTGATTCAAATGTATGAATTGTCAAGATCATTGTACTGTCATGTGTAACTAATAAAAAAAATACTGCAAAATATCCTAACTGGCCTAAAAAAAAAATAAGTGCAAGTGCTATGGTAACCATGGCAATGCTTATTTCTTTAGAATGAAATTTAGGGGGTGGAAATATTGGTCAAAGAATTTATCTTTCACATATTGACTTGTAAGAGTTCTTTATATATGAAGGACACTGGTCCTATATCTATTCCTAGAATATACATTGTTAAAGATTTTTCTAATATGTGAAGTAATATTTCCTTCTATTCATGATATTTATGGAATTTATATTTTTAGAAAGGGTCTTTTTAATTGGTACATTTTAATTATACATAATAGTGGGACTCACTATGTCATATTTGTATATGCACATAATTTGATCTTATTTCCCAATACCTTTTCTCTGCTCTTCTCCCTCTCCCAGTCCCTACTCTATTTTTTAAAAATATTTATTTTTAGTTGTGTTTGGACACAATACCTTTATTTTATCTATTTATTTTTATGTGGTGCCGAGGATCAAACCCAGGGCCTCACATGTGCCAGGCGAGCACTCTACCACTGAGCCACAACCCCAGCCCCCTACTCTATTAATATCTCTTCTATAATTATCATCTTAATTATTACATCATATATATAAATTATATATATTTGTGGAATTCATGTGGCAATTGCATACATAGATATAGCATAATTTGGTAGATTTCATTCTACATAGGATCTCTTAAATACCAAAATATATAAGTATTTACCTAATGTCTTCTACTACTTTTTTAAAACATTTTAACTCTTTAATCCATCTGGAATTTATTTTGATATTTGGATTGAGGTAAAAATCTTACTTAATTTTTTTCCAGATAGGTAAGTAGTTTTCTTGGTACTTTTAGTAATCTTTCCTTTCCCTGTTCATATAAATGCCACATTTATCATCTGTTAAATAATTATATATACTTGTGCCAGTCTCTGGATTCTGTATGCTCTTCCTATATCTTGTCTGCTTCTTTTTGCATCAATAGATGCCTGTTTTAACTACATAGCATAGTACATATTAATAGATAATAACAAAAAAGACTCATCATTTTGAGATACTACTTTCTAAAATTTCTAATCTTTCTCTATTACCCTTCTCTAATTATTCTTCTTTTTGGAATTGATAATCACTTATGTTGAAATTCACTGGGTTTGTAATTGAGATTGCATCAACATTTTACATTCAATTGAAGATTATTACACTAATCACTGTATTTCCTGCTCAGAGTCCTTTTCATTTATTCACCATTGTTTTTTGGTCTACTCTATAAATTCGACCCCCCCCCACCAAAATATATGCATTCTACATCTCCTTTTAAGTCTGTTAATTTTATTCATTGATTTATTTACTAATCTATTTTGAGATGGGGGTCTTGCTAAATTGCCTGGGCTGGTCTCAAACTCCTGAGCTCAAGTGATCCTCCTGCCACAGCTTCCCAAGTGCTAGGACCACAGGCCCACACCGCCATGCCTCGCTCCTTTTTGATAGGACTTTTTGACTGCTCTTCTGAATGTCTTCCATGGTTTTGGTCTGCCCTAACTCTTTATAGCTCTTTCTTCTTGAGTCAATCTCTTTCTTTTTGACTCAATCACACTGCAATTTTTTTTTCATTTTGTCGCACAGTTATATAATACAGGGTTCTATTTTGGAAGATGGTTTTCAAAATGTGAAAGTTCTCCTCAACATATGTGATTACAGATGTCTTCATCAGTTCTGGCTGCTATAACAAATTACCCATAGACTCGGTGGCTTATAAACAACAAAAACTTATTTCACATAGTGCTGGAGACCAAGTTCAAGGTGCCAGAAGATCCAGTGTCTGGCAAGAGCTCACTTTCTGGATTTCAGATAGCCTTTTTCTCACTGTGCTCTCCCATGGCAGAAAGATGAGATGGTTCTGGGGTCCCTTTTATAAGGCACTAATCCAACTCATGAGGACTCCACCCTCATGAACCTATAACTTCCCCACATTCAGCCCACAGTAAGAACATGGTTGACTTGATAGAAACAAGAACAAGAGAAAGTGGGACCCCCCCCCCATTGGGACACAATCCATGGTTTCAAGAAACCTGAGGATCCAGGCAGTTCTGGTAGCCTCATCCTGTGCCTTGATTGCTGACTATGAAGGTGGAGGAGGTTTGTGCTATAAAAGTCACACAAAGCTTGCTGTAGCCAGGAAGGCCCAAGGTATGCTGCAGTAACAAGTGCAGTTTCTCACTCATGCTCCATGTCTGACCCAGGACAGAGAGACACTGTGCTTATCTAGGTCCCTCCAAGTCGGCTCCCAGGCAGACAGTCATCCAGAGCACCATCGCCACGGAGAGATGTGAAGAGGGATGTGGCTTGATGCTTACAGCTTCTTACCAGAAATAGCACATACAACATCCACTCACATCCATCAGCCAAAGAAAAGGCCTTTGGCCATAGTTGACTCAGAGAGGGTGAGGCACAGACCTACCACAAGCTGGGAATGAGTGAAACAGCACCAATGAGTTCTGAAAATCAGCTTTACCTACTCCACCATCTTACCTGGGCAGTGGCCACCAGCTCCGATGTCTGTGGTTCAAGATTATTCCCCACATCAGTGAGTAATGTAGGATGTTAGGGTCCTGGAAGGGAAAAGGAAAAATATTTTGTGTGAAGTTGCCTTTTTAGGCCCTTCTAACCCTACATCAGAAGTGACAATTGGCTGTGCTGAGAAGTGGCCCTAGGAGAAAGGAAACCATGATGGTGGGGAAGCCTGAGAACTGCGAGTTTATCAAAGACGACTTTCAGAGTCTTGTCTGCTGACATCACAATAGGTATGATTCACTGTGATGAGAACCTGTGGAACTTTTCTAAGATGGGGAAACGCAGTGGTTATTTTTATGCGTCGACTTGACTTGGCCCAGTTGTTTGGTGAAACACTTGTCTAGATATTGCTGTAAGGGTATCCCTTAGAGGTGATTAACATTGAAATCGGTAGACGTTGAGTAGAGCAAATCTTCTCCCGTGATGTGGTGGGCCTCCTCTAGCCAGATAAGACCCTAAGTGCAAAGGCTGAGGTTTCTGCAAGAGGAATTCAGTCTCAAGTTTGCAACATCAGCTTCCCTAACTAAATCTGTGGCCTGCCCCCTCTCTTGCAGATTGGAGACTTGCAAGGTCCCACAATCAATTCTCTCTCTCTCTCTCTCTCTCTCTCTCTCTCTCTCTCTCTCTCACACACACACACACACACACACACACACACACACACACACACGTGGTTGGTTTCTTGTAGGCGTTTCCCATGCCTACCACTCAGTAGAGATACTATAGAAGCAATGTTTAGTCTGAGCCTCTTCCGGGCTAACTTTTGAAACTGTATCTCTATACACATATAAAATTCACACCCAATTTTGCTTATAATTTCGGTGATTCACAGTCTCCCTGAAGCATATTTTCACTCATTCCAAGTGTCCCTGAGTGATGATCCTTCCAATCCCACAGCTCTGAGAAAGTCATTTTTGTGTTGCTGCAGAATCTTGCTCTTGGCAATTTACCCCCAGCTGTCATGATCTTACTGTACCACGTGCTACACACAGAAGAGAAGAGCCTGACCATAATCTGACGAGGTTGAACTTGGTGGTGTTGGATGTGGTACAGCAGCAGCAGCAATAGAGCAGCCTCAGGGGACGAGGTGCCTGCTTTGGGGACACGGACAACCACCATGTCTGCTCATGGACACTTCACCCACATGACTCTCGGCGCTGCTTGCCTGTGTAGCTACATACCTGTGAAAAAGTAGTAATGATTTGTTGTGTATCTGACAGGCATGGACAATCACCAAGACAAAAGAATGGATAAATAATTCTATTTAATAAAAGAGGAAAATAAATATCTGTAACAGACCAAGCTACAGGGTGGGGGCTTCAGGGTATGGTCAGCTATAGAGGACACCCAAAGTAGCCTTCTCCTCACCACCTGGCTAAAAAATAATCCCTGCCAAAAAGGGGTCCTGGGTACTTAGGAAGGTCGGGTTACCCACTGCCACTCTTGTCTGTCAGGGTCCGGGCTGTGTGTGGCTAGCTGGTGTTCACCAACCTTAGGTTGCCTCCTCTAGAATAAGTAGTGTTTGTGTTTCTAAAAGAGTCAGCTCAAAGCATCCTAAAAGAATCTCTCAGGAAATCCAAAATGACAGGCCAACATTTTCTTTTTTCCATTATTCCGACAAAGACCAGAAGGCTGATGTGACTTTCTCTGAATCAGAGTGCTGGGAAAGCACTGAGGTCTCTTTGCTGTTAGTGTAGAATTAAATGAGTTTCCGAACCTGACATATAACTGGCCCTTTTGGGGACTTTTTGATCCCCTCTAATTCTCTAATGTGTGTCTCTGAATATTTTGGATTTTACTTTATTTTCTTAAGTCAGTAAAGGACCTCCTTATGTTTCCATTCCTTTATTTTAACAGCATTTTTTCTTTTAATGAATTTTTTTTTCTTCTGGAGCTATTTCTACGTGAAGGAAGTGTGGTGTAGCATTTGGAGGAAGCTATATGTCTGTGACCCATTTTCTTTCTGAGAAGAGTTTCAAATAACAGACTTCTGCTGGCCCATCAATAGGCAAGTAGTTCCTGCTGTGAGAAATTGGAGTGAGGGGTAGTGGTCTCAGGGGTCTGTAATCCCTCTCTCCTCCTAAAATTCTTAGCCAGAAGCATGTGGGTCCCTTATTAGAACCTACATAGAAAGTTGCATTTCTCCAATGTGACACTTCTCACAATTGCAATAAAATAACTTACTGCTTAGTTAGTGGTTTAACACTATTCCCATAGCTAGAGCATCATCTTATGAAAGTCGGACCCAGTCAGAATGAGTGTTTCAGACTATGTTATGCTGCTATAACAGAATATCCAAGACTGGGTAATTTATCATAAATAGAGATTTATTTTCAGGTGAACTTATCACCTGTCAAATGTCCCACCTCTTTGTTCTGTCATAATTACATTTCAACATGAGTTTTGGAGGTCCCAAACCTTCAAACCACAGTTGCCAGCTTCACAGGTTGATGATCTTTGCAGGGCCTGGGCTCCCAGCTCAGAAGGGACCCATATTGGGTATCATGCTGTACTGACGCTAACTTGAAATTCTTAATAACCTTTTCCCAAAGGAACCTGCCAGTGATGCGGCCAACCTTGAACCTAAGTGTGAAATAAGCTCTTTGATATGTCCCAAACTCAGCACCTTGTAGATGGCAAACTTGCTGTCATTGTGGAATGTGGTTCTGGACCAACCTCATGACTCTATGTGCTGTTGGCCCAGCAGACACATGCTGCAAAGTGTGTTACTGAATGAAAGTGGATTCTGTAAAAGATGATGATCACTGCTTCAGACTGCATTCTCAGGAAACTGAGTCTGAGATGGGAGGAGTCCTCCAGGGTTGGCACCCACCAGAGAAGGAAGCAAGATTGTGCAGGAGAGGTTGGGCTATGCAGCTGGCACAACAGAAGAACCTCAGTCACCCATAGGGTGCTCTGAGACTGGCACAGCCCTCGGGTTGCCACTTGGCCAGGGCAGACCATGGGCTTGGTTACTAGAAGCGAGCTACCTCAAGAAGGTGTGATCCCTGGCGAGGTGACTCTCTTCAGCCTGGTGCAGTCGTTCTCAACCAGGTTGATTCTGCTTCCAAGGGACATTTGGAAATGTCTATGTGTGGTTTTGTTTGTAATGACTGGAGTAAGGGCATCCAGCAGGTAGAGGCTGGAGATGTTGCTAAACATCTTATAGTACACAGAG
Source organism: Spermophilus citellus (assembly GCF_964194105.1). Classification (NCBI taxonomy): domain Eukaryota; kingdom Metazoa; phylum Chordata; class Mammalia; order Rodentia; family Sciuridae; genus Spermophilus; species Spermophilus citellus. The sequence goes on from NC_138186.1 coordinate 23,400,279, forward strand.
CCACCTCCCACAACACACAGGGGTCCCCAAATGTCAATATGTGAAGTAGAGAGGCCCTGGCCTCATGCAAATCCTGGAGATGCTGAGGTCTGGGCTGTCTACAGACAGTGTATCCAGAAGTGGGAAATGTACTGCTATGGGATGGGTCTTGAAAGTCCTCCCAAAACCCATGTGTTAAAGGCTCCTTCACCAGGGTGTTGCTATTTGGAGGTGGTGGAGCCTATAAGAGGTGAGGCCTAGTGAAGGAAGTTAGGTCACTGGGCGGGTGTCCTTAGAGGCAATGCTGGGATCTCAGACTCTTCCTATTTCTTTCTTTTGCTTCCTGGTGATGTGGTGAGCAGTTTTTCTGTGCCGTGTATTCCTGCCACAATGTGGTGTCAAGCCTCAAGAACCAGGGCCAATCATCATAGACTAAAACTTCCATAGACTAAAACCCTCTGTTTTTTATGAGATAAGTATGTCTAGTACTTGGTTATAGTAGCAGAAAGCTAACATTTGCATCCTCTCAAAGAAGTCTTAGAAGAGGAAGATAGTAGGAAAAAATACATCCCCAGCTGCTGCAAAGACTCAGAAGAGGAAAACAAGTACTACCATTCTAGATTTTCCTCATGCTCAGTGGGCACCTTTGCTGGTCTTGGTGGCTTACCTGGTAGCAGTCTCTCTTAATGCCTTAGTGGTCCATTTTGAGTTCCAGCCCACATGCTGACCTGACCCTCTGTGAACAGATCTTAGTATTGTCCCTCCTTCACTGCTTAGCCAAAAGGATACCCAGACCCCATGAGGTTCTAGCAGTGGTTGCTATATCTCAGGAGGTAGCAGGGGAGAGGATACTTGCTCATGAGGCTCACCTGTGCCCTCTAGTGTGGTTTACATCTAACCCCTACGGTGTTGTTTCATGTTTGGATGAATGGCAGCCTTAGAACTTGGAGGATCAGATAGAACTCAGATCCAATGGGTAGTTCTGACTTGTGGTCACTTGGTAACACTACTCTGATACTTTGGCTCTATCAAGGACTAACTAGTCACACACCAGGAGCTGTTTTCCATGGAGTGTATAATTCTCCTCTTCAGATGGCATGGCCCTGATCCAAAGCCCTTGAGGACTGTGTTGTAACTCTCCGACTGGGGCCTGTCATGCATTCCACACGGCATGTTTTCCCACACAGATGCCTCCTATACTAGAGCCTGCTAGTTTTTACAACCAGTGCTTCACACACAGCCTGCTCTGCAGCCCCCCTCAAAACTGACAGCCTTTTGTATCACCCAATGTTGTGGATTGAATAGTGCTCCCCCCAAATATGTGTTCAAATCCTACCTCCCAAGAACCCATGAATGTGACTTTACTTGGAAATAGAGGGGTTTTTTGCAGATGTAATTAAGAATCTCAAGATGAGACGATTTGGGACAGAGGTTGGGCTCTACAGTCAATGACAAATGTTCTTAAGAAAAGGAGGAGACACACTGAAAACCATAGGGAAGGAGGTCATATGAAGATAAAGTGATGCGAGTGATGCCACCACAGGCCAACAATGCACCGATGCTGGAAGGAAGTGACTTTCCTTAGAGACTTGGGGGAGTGTGACCCAGCTGATCCTTGGGGGAGTGTGACCTCCGTGACTGTGAGAGGACAGATGTCTGTGGTTTTAAGACACACGGTTGCTGGTTGAAATTTGCAGCTCTAGGAAATGCCATACAGATGGTCCCCAACTATCAATGGCTTGACAAGTGATTTTTCAACTTTATGACAGTGCCTATGTGATAAGCATTTCAGAGACACTGAACTTCAAACTTAAAATTTGCGTCTTCTCCTGCTAATGATGTGGTCTGATTCTCTCATGATGCTGGGCAGCAGCCTCAAGCCACAGCTCCCAATCAGTCACATGATAACAAGGAGGGGACACATGATACCCTAAATCATACTGTTGCTGAGCCCTGGTGATTGGTAGGTTCGGTTATTAAATGCACCTTTTATTTAAAATATTTTCAACTCATGATAGGTTGATCAGGACCTAACCCCACCGTAAGGCAAGGAGCATCTGTTTAAAGGTGGCCTTAAACCTTATGTCCCTTAGATGGAATATTCTATCTCTAAAATTTTTTCAGGCATTGTGCCTTTTCTCTGTGGTGGGAGATGTAAGAATCAATAATATGTCTTTAACTTTGGAAGAATGCCCTGGCATGCTCAGATCCCTGGATCCCTAAAACTTGTTTTGATGCGGTGAAGTCTAAATTATGGAGTTTATCTCCCACCTCATGGAGTGTGTGTCTGACCAAATCCTCCTAAGGACTTGTCATATTGTGCTTATCTGATTGAATTAGCAAGGAGTCGCCCATGTGGTGGGCTGATGTGGTGTCCCACAGGTATCCAAATGGTCAGCATTCCCAGGACTACGTCATTCCAGAGGATAGATGAGTTGCCCCAGCTCTGGAGCAGAACTGTACATGTATACTGCTGTCTGTTCCAAGTGAATGTGGATTGTTTCTGATTTTCCCTTAAGGTTGAAAAAGAATATCAATGGTTATATTGTTCATTTGCTTTTGCAAGAATAGTACATCTGGCACATCAACTGTGATTGGGGTGATGAGTTAGTTGAACTGAAGTAGTCCACTGCCATCTTCTAAGATCTTTGTTCTTCTGAAAAGCAGCAATTGGCAGGTTAGGATTGGTTCTTATGTCCCTTTGTTTTTAAGGGTGGCCTTAAACCTTATGTCCCTTAGATTTTTAAGAGTTATCTATATCTCTGCCTTTTCTTCAGGATGTACTATGCTCTGACTTACTCTCTTCTGAGGAACAGTTTCTGAGGCTTCGATATGGCTTTCTCCCCTCCAGTATCTCTTCCTCCACAGGCCAATGAATCAATGCAGGGGTTGGGCCAAAACGCCCATTCTATTTTTACATTTCAGGGATGGAGAAAATGGTTATTGGACTTATGTGACCCATACCTGGGCCAGGAATCTGATCATTACCCAAACTCTATATGTCCCATCCTACCCTGGGAATTAATATCAACTTGGAGCTTGTGTCCAACTGTCTTCCAAACATTTGGGCATTCCCAATTCCAGTGTTCAGTTATTCAAGTAAATGACCATAGGGTCCCTTTGGACAAGGACAGTGAATCTATCATCTGTGCTTGTCATGGTGTTATTTATCTTTGTTCTGTTGCATAGCCCTTCTTTAATCAATGAGCTATGCAAACTGGGTCACAAGGCCTTGACTTTTCATGAGGACAGCTGTCGTTAGCCTACTCACCCGTCTTTGGTGTCTATCCTTTTTATGCATTGATTAATCAGTCCTCTTGTTGTCTGCCTCCCATTCCTGCCTCCAGGATGTTAGGCTCCAGTTCTATGCAGAATAGTCCTTCTGGTTGCCCCACGCTCTCACCACTCCTTAACAAAAATGGGTGCTGAAGCTCTCTCACCTGGCCTCTGTCATTCCACGGGTCTCTTCCCCAGTGTTGTCAGGGAGTCCAGTTCTGTGCTACCTGACCTAGGGTCAGCTCAGGCCTGCAAAGGAGGTCTGCCACCAAGCTTCTCAGGGATGCTGGTGCCTTCCTCAATGCCAAGTCCCTCTGCAGATCATGGCTGCCTGGTGGGTTTCTCTGATCTTGTCTAGTAGAGGCACTCTAACAGGCCCATTTACTGAGTCTTTATTATTATTTATTATCACAAATATAATTATGCATTATATATCGATATGTATATTATATAATATATGAACATATTATATAGTATATAATAGGGTATATATAATAATAATATACCATATATTATTATATAATATAATGTTGTGTTTGTGAAAATTGACATAAGTAGAAGTAGTAGAAGCTGTATAAATTATATAATCATGTAGTATATTTTATAACATATAATCTAAAATTTTATTATCATATATTTTTAAATTATCTATCACAATGGGATATAAAATATCTTGAGTTTAAGTAATACATATTTAATTATTCAGAACCAGAGCTTTCTAACTTTTAGGGTCAAGGATGTACAGTTATGCATTGCTTAATGATGAGGTACATTTTGAGAACTGTGTCCTTGGGTGATTTTGTCACGGGGTGAACCTGGTAGACGTACTCACACAGATTAAGACGGCTAAAGTGCCACTAGCCACATAATGCTATGGGATCACTGTTGTATGTGTGGCCTGTCACTGACCAAGACATCATTACTCTGTACATGACCGTACTAGAGTTGGAGGTCAAGTGCCCAGGATCTGCCTTTAACCCTGCAGGGTCAAAAAGAGCACCAGAAATTGCTCCCCCAGTTGCCATGAATTTGGGGACTGGAATCTGGCAGGAAAACATCTTGCTCCCCTCCCTTGTGCAAACCCCGTGCCAGGCAGTCAGCAAGAACACATTTTGCACATTTTTCAGACACCTTTGTTGGCTCCAGCTTTGGCAGCACATGGCTGGGCTGTGTCAATAAAAATCTGGCAAGCTACTTACATGTGCTTCCCTCAGACCCGAAGGAAAGCAGGACTTTATGGTCACCAGTTCAATCTGGTGAGACACTGTGCAGCTGTCTCTCACTGCGCACGGGAGCGAAGCGCATTATCCACGAGGCACTGGTATTGATTCTACGAAGAGGCGCCATGCATTGGGGTGGGAGATGGATTTCTGTTTCGAGTTGTTTTAATTTTTGTCTTTTTCAGGTTTGCCTTCTCATTTATATTTTGCTTAGACGAGTTGTAAAGTTGGGCTTTGTTCCCTCTGTGCTGAGAGATGGAAAGAGCGAACAGAAGTGAGCCCAGAATAAAAGTCAGATAAAGACCAGATAAGATCGCTGCTGATAACCTAGACTTTGCTCTTTCACTTCTGGACTTAGCTCTCTGCGACAAGGGAAAGACTTTTATTTTTAGCCCACAGATGTGCTTAGGTCTCCAGCCTATCGAATGCAAGTTTTGCAGCTTTGCCAACCAGTAAAACTCGTACAGCTTTACCACTGGAGCAGAGGCTAGGACTATACACAGCACCAACAATGGCACCATGTCCCTCCAGGGCAGGCCTCAGCACTTCACCCTGAGCTTCAGAGTTGCATGTGGCAGTGTACCCTGCCTGCAGCTGAGTGACAGCAAATATGATTTTGGAAACTGATATCTTTAAAGGTACGTCAGACCCAGCAGCCTATCCTGGGACAATCATATATATATATATATATATATATATATATATATATATATATGTAAGTATATATATAAAAGTTTTTTTAAATTTGATTATTGTTATTTGTTTTTAGAAAGGTCATGCTTTCTTTTTTTAACATATTTATTTTATTTTATTTTTTATGTGGTGCTAAGGATTGAACCCAGTGCCTTACACGTGCGAGGCAGGCGCTCTACCACTGAGCTACAACCTAAGTCCCTGATTGTTGTTATTTTAATCATACATATTCATGGGGTATGGTGTGATAAATTGATACATATATGTAATGATAAAATCATGGCCATTAGCATTTCCATCTCCTGCAGAGGTGGGCTGCCACCAAGTTTCTCAGGGATGCTGGTGCCTTCCTCAATGCCAAGTCTCTCTGCAGATCATGGCTGCCTGGTGGGTTTCTTTGACCTTGTCTAGTAGAGGAACTCTAACGACCCATTTACTGAGTCTTTATTATTAAATATTATATATTAATAATATATAAATATATTAGTATACACATTAATAATATATTATATATAATAATATATTATATAATAATATATATGATATAATAATATAATAATATATTATTATATTAATGTATATTATATTGTTTCATTATTAGAGATATTTAAAGCTCCCTCCTTCCCTCCTTTCCATACACAGACAGACCATCTCCTTATCATTACTTCATGTTTTGAATCTTCCAACTCCTCTCTTCTAGTTATTCATAAAGTATATAATATGTCATTGTGGACTGTAATTGGCCCTGTCATTTATATTTCTTTCACTGTTCATGGGCTGAATCTGACCCAAAATTTGCATGGACAATACAGGTCGGAATGCAAACCTGTCCCCCTCCATCTCCCACAAACTTCCACCTCCTATTGAGTACTGAAACCAAAGTACTAAGTTTAGCTTAAAAAAAAAAAAAAAACAAAAAGCACATTTCTACTGAGTGGTCAATTATTCTACCAATCTTGCTTGGCTTTATTTTGTTTTCATCATTGTTTTATTTTTACATTTTAGTGGCAGAACTTCTTTTTTTTTTTATTGGTTGTTCTTATTCAAGGAAACTTTCCTCTGTTTCTCTGATGGAAGACCAAACCACTGGTCTCTCTACCTGGAGTGGGCCTTTCTACTTGGTGTCTACCCCACTGTAGTCCTGCCCCTATGACCAACGTGAAAGGGGCTGGAGGAGGGTGTGATGCTCCCTGGGTCTCAATCTTGCTTGTTGCCACTAGCTTGGAGACTAGAAGGGAAGGAGACTCCAGGATTCGGTGTAAATAATTGTTGAATTGTGGAGTAATCTTTGTAGCTGTGCCCAGATTCTATACAATGGTGCATTTTAGAGATAGGAAAATAACTAAGGAAGAAATGAATAAATCAGAAGAGATAATATCAGTGCCTTGGGGCTTGATTAAAACAACAATAGGACAAGAAGGAATTCTCCAAAGTCTCAAACTGGGAAACCAGTTAAGGATTTGAGGGCTGTTTTTGCTTGTCTTTTAATTTGGTTTGAAGGCATGGCATGATAAAAGAATCTTTCAATATTACAGTTCACTTTTCCTGTCCTTAATTTTCTTTTATTGGTTCCTCCTTCAACTTTTTAACATTTAAAGGTTGATTTTGTTTGATGAGAAGTGGTTTTGGAATTCAAGCTCAAACAGAGGGATTCTCTATGTGTTTTGTTCCTGGATCACATAAAATCTTTGAGTGACTTGAGTATTTCAGTTTGGGATTCTTCTTCCACTTTTCTCCTTTCTTCTAATTTCTTCTTATGTGGGTTTCAAAATCATGAGTCTAGTAGCCATTATCTCCCTATTAGTTTTTCTGACACCTATTTTATAAATCTCCTGAAATCACATCACATTTATCTTCTCTTTCCTTGAAGTACCATTTGATGTAATAACTGTGCTGCTCAGAAAGGCTGCTCATTCCCTCTCCTGATTGGTGGCTTGTCTTCTTTTTCTCAGGGCTCATGTTTCATTATTAGAGATATTTAAAGCTCCCTCCCTCCCTCCTTTCCATACACAGACAGACCAGAAATTCACCTGTCCACACTCAGCCCCCAGGGTCTGCCCAGGAGTGTGTGTACACATGTGTGATGGGGAGAGATGGGGAGGTGGCATCTAGGGCAGATCTAGGGCAGGGCAGAACACAATGGAAAGATCATCATTTTTGCCCTGTAAAAACTTATAATTTAATATTACTTTTTAACTTATAATTAATACTATTTTTAATTTTAGTCTTTTTTACTTTTTTAATACTAGCTGTATGTGTGTGTGTGTGTGTGTGTGTGTGTGTGTGTGTGTGTATAACTTACAATTTAGTGGGGGACACAAGATGGCCATGTTAAAACAAACAAATGCAGAAAACAGAAAATGGGATAATAAGGAAAAATATAGCAACAGCAACAAGAATTTATTTAACGATCATTAATAATTACCAGGCACCATAATAAGCACATTGTGTACTATAGCTTGTTAAATATTTTCTACAACTTTATAAGTTAGGCACTATGATCAGTCTGATTTTACAGGCAACACAACAAAGAATCTGAAATGTTAAGTAGAATGTAGTAGGTGTAACAGAATCTCAGAGCACCCACGTGAACTGAGCTGGGCCTTGAGCTCACAGGGATGGAGGCAGGGCGATTCAGGAGGAAGGCAGCAGGATGGAGTGCGTGTGTATGAAGAGGAACACCAAATGCAAGGAAGGCTCGGGTCAGGAGTTGAGCACAGAAGGCAGGCATAAGAGGTGGGATTCACTGTGTTGTTTTCATATATGCACATGGGAAAATTATGTCAGATCCATTCCACTGTCTTTCCTTTTCCCATTCTCCCTCCCCTCTCTCTATTCCCCATTGTCTAATCTACTGCATTTCTGGTCTTCCTCTCATTCCTCCCCCACCATTGTGGATTAGTTTTCACATATCAGAGAAAACATTCAACTTTTGGCTTTTTATATAGATACATATAGGACTTACCTATTTTGTTACTATGTTTATAAAATATGAATATGAAATATGTGGCAAACTTCTAAAAAAGAAAAGTATGTGGGACTCAACATGGCAGATGACAGACTAAGAGTCAGACAGATGACATTGACCCTGGACTTTGGCTTGGTGATGGCCCAGGAGGCCTCTGGTGCCAAGTTAAGTACCATCTTGGGTGGGCTTGATGCCTTCAGATGAAAATGGGAAATCACCCAGTTAATTATGGGTTTTCTGTTTCGTTCTCCTTGTTGAGATTTCTTTTCTTTCGCAGTAAGTTTAATTTTGTTCACTTTTGTGAGCAATGACTTTGGAATCATGACTCAGAAAACACAGGGAAAAAGACAGCCGGAGACTAATGACTGATCGGCAACCTGGCAAGAGACAGATTTGATATCGAGGGAGAAAGGAAAAAAAATCAAAAGTATCCCCAAAGGCCCTGCTCTGGAGGTCTAGAGGTGTGGTCTTGCTGAAAGAATTAGGAAGAAGAGCCAATTTCAGGGAGGATGACCTCAGTTTGGAATAATTTCAATCTGAGTGACATCAGAAAAGCCAAAGGGAACAATCCAACTAGCAGTAGGGGTAGACTGAAAGGTCAAGGTCACCGATGTGTTATTTTCCTTGTTTTCAAGAAGTTCCATATCATCACTACCACATCTCCCTTAAAAAAAAAAATCTTTCTGCTAAATATGGCTACCATATTTTTCTAGCACCTCTGAACACTTCCACAGTCCCAACACATTCCTCGTCCTGCCGTCCTGCCTCCACAGCCCCGTCTCCATTAGGAGCCTGGTAAAACTGCCCCTCCTGGGAAAGCAGCGCTGCATCCCCGCCAGAATGTCTCTCCTCAGCAGCCACAGACTCCCTTGGTGCTCTGGGAACGCGGCTCATTATGGATGGTCTGTGTGAACCCTGCTATCTGCACAGAGGGGACTCTGACTTCAGTTAGATCTGGGGATGATGCACTCTCCCAGCAGGGTCGGCTGCCAAAATTCAAGCAGAAATATATGGTGACAATTTCCCTTCGCAGATAATATCATGTGTGTGGCTGGCTGCTGACTGGAAATGTGGATCCTGTCAGGACCACTGAACTCACTCTGAAAACACGGCCGCAATGTGTGACTGCACAGGCCCGCGCTGGCCAGAGGCCGGGACCCAAGCCCTGTGGTGGTGGGAGCTGTGAACACACTGACTGAAATGTGGACCCTATCAGAAACACTTCATCCATTCAGCCTACAGTCCCGTGAGGCCTGGAGGACTTGGTGAAAGTCTCAGTCCTGAGACGTTATGAATACACTTCCTTCATTCCAGGGTCACCCCATGTCCTCCAGCCCTCTAAAGGCTGGGATTCCACTCTGAAAATGGATTAGAGAAAAACGGTGTTAAACAGGAATTATGGGAGGCCATTGTTTTGAACCAGGCCCCTGCACTAGGCCCAAAATGGAGTCTCCCATGCTAAATGCCACATGCTCAAACTGAAATTTTAAGGAAGCAAATAAATCTCCAAACAGACCAGTTTTTCCTAAAAAGAGGACATAGCAGTGCACCTAGGTCAGCATAATAAGGATGCCCCCTCTCTGCTTATCTTTATTTTTAAAAGTGACCTGAAGTAACCCTATGTTAGACAATCAGTATTTTTCCTACATTCTGTCTCCTCATTCCCATGATGACCCACTGTTCTGCCAAAGCCCAGGGTGGTAGTTCTCATCCTAGAACAGAGGCTTCCCTGATTCATGTACCTCAAATAAAGGCCAATTAGATATATAACTAACTTTTTGAAATTTTTTTCTTAACAACAGGTAGGTTTTATGAGGTGGCCTGGGGTTGGAGGTGAGGATATGGGTGGCCTCTATGAAGCTTTGCCATAAGGGTAAGGTGGAAGTCATGTGGCTTCTCAAAGCAACACGGGTAGCTGCCCTGGCTACTGGGTTCTTCCAACCACCGTGAGACAACAGACCTTTGAAACTGGAAGCAGCCCTGGAGCTCATGTCACCCAGCCCTGCACCATCAGGGTCAAACTCTGAAGCTCAGGGAGGCTTTGCACCTTGTCCTAGCAGGAGTAGAAGACAGAATTTTGACAAAGTCTCAAATCCCTTTTCACATTATTTTAAAAGAGTGTGTTAGTTAGTTTTCCAACCCTGGGAGAAAATACCTGAGATAACCAACTTATAAAGAAGAAATGTTTATTTTGGCTGAAGAGCGGCTCTGTCCATTGTTGTGTCACCCTATTGCTTTGGGCCTGTGGCAAGGCAGCACGTTATGGCAAAGTGTGTGGGAGAAGAGGTAGGTTCATATCATGGTGGTCAGGAAGCAAAGAGAAAGGGGTCCCAGTCACACCTTCAAGGTCACATTCCCCAATGACCATCTTCCACTAGATCCCAACTCTTAATGGTTCTACTACCTCCCAATGGCACCACAGACTGGGAACCAAGCCTTCAACACATGGGGGGCTTTGGGGGACATTCCAGATCCAAACTATAGCAATCAGGAAGTAGGTTAACAATTTGTGAGAAGTCAAAATTGCTCAGTAAAATAGAACTTTAGGTTTCTTGGTGGTACAAAGGCCATGCCAGTCCCCCATTCGACCAGTGTAATGCCTCCTCCCTGCCAAGTTATTTAAAAATAGTAGATACTGTTTTTTTCTCTTTTTTTTTTCTGAAAGCATGTGAAGCAAGATTTTAGGAAGTGGTCCAAGAGCAGTTGGTATTTTCCCTCTTCAAGGCATAGCTGTGGTTCCAGGTTGAAAGAAAGGTCTTGTGCACATGGACCTCTCTAGTTACTCCTCTTCTTGTCTATAAAACCAGAGTGTTAGACTAGGTGGCCTCGAAAGCTCTCCCAAGCTTTCAGATTGCATTACTCCATGTGATCAAAATGGGCCCTTAGTCTCCTCGGGAAGTCATTGTTCACTGTAGAATTTGCCTGTGGTCATGCTCATAAAGGGCAGTGGTGTGGGGGCTCTTGAACTCTACTGGACGGTACATGTACTGAATCTTCTAGAAATCAGCCTGGCAACATGTATAAAGAAATAAAAAACGCTAGATGTGGTGGTACACACCTATAATCCCAGCTCTTCAGGAAACCAAGGTAAGAGGATCAACTCACCAGTCCGGGCAACTTAGTAAGAACCTGTCTTAAAAATATCTGAGGATATAGCTTGGTGACAGAGCATTTTCCTGGCATGTCTGAGGCCTTGGGTTTGATAACTCAGTACCACATAAAAGAAAAACAGAAAGGGGGAAAAAAAGAAAGAAAGGAAGGAAAAATACAAATGGCACATGTGTTTTTACCTTCTAATATTCTATCCGGAGAAAATAATCTGAGAAGCAAACAGGCTATATCTATATTTATTATGATATTATTTAGAGAAGCATAGAATTAGAAACAATTTAATATTCAAGATGGGGGTAGTGGTTAAATCTAGCCATACTGGCAAACATACTACTCATCATGTGCTGTATATTAAATATAGTATATAAAAGTAAATTTATAGTTGCACTTATTTCTAGAAAATATCTATAATTTATATTTTAAAATATCTATTCATATATCTATATGTAAACTTTTAAAAACTGGAAATAAAGAAAATACTAATAGTAGATCAGGAATCACAGTTGACTCTTTAAAAATTCTTTATAATTTAGTTTATTTTCTCTAATGAACATACATACTTTTATATTTAAAAATAAATAATAGGACAAAATAAGACAATAGGACTTCTGTTTTTAGGAAGATGCAGTAATGTGTCTTTCCCTAGTCTCCCCCCCAGCCCAATACAATTAATATTCCTGGACATAATATAGAAAACAAAATGAACACTGAAATATGATGGGATATTAAGATCTAAGGGACCGCAGAGTGGTAAATTCCCTGGATTCTTTCTCGTTGCATATATCCCAGTCTTGAAGCTGAAGGAGGGAATAATCCAGCAACATCAAGGCACAGGAAAAACGAAGTCTCAACAAAAGCCTACTCTCTAGCCAAAAGACCAGGAAAAGAGCAGATTAGCAAGACAGAATTTAGACAATAACCACTCTACTTCTGCCAAAAAACACAAAAACAAAACAAACAAACAAACACCACTTTGGGCGCCACCCACACTAACAAAGTCCAAAGGAGAAGCCAGGACTCAGCTCTTCTGAAGATATAATGAGCTCCAACCCCTCACAGGAGTGATGTCAGAGAAGACCAAACAGGGAGCTGGCTCTTTCATCCGTGCCAAAAGGTAGCGCTCCTGGGTGCATATGTGAATACACCACAGTGAAGCTCACCATCCTGTACATCCACAAGACTGGGGTTCTAATTCAAAGATATACTCCTTGCTTGTATAACTATATCAAGATGGATTCTACTGTCATATATAACTAAAAAGAACCAATAAATTTTTTTTAAAAAGGGTAATGCTTTTCCTCCATCCCCCACTTTCCAGTATTAGTGAACATTATATGAGAAACTTGAACTTCTACCCCTACTAATCAGTAATGAGATAGTAGTCCTCCCCGTTTCCTTGTTGAAGCAGTGTCACAGAAAGCCAGCTAACACAATAAGAGCCAGAGTCTCATACTGTAAATGCCCCAAACATCTAGGCTTCCACTGAAAATCACTCATCATACTAAGGAACCGGAAAAAACAAAATTTGAAATAAAAAAAAAGGCAATCAATACATGCCCACACTGAGATTACAGAGATGTCAGAATTATCTGACAAAGATTTTAAAGAAGCATAAAATGCTTCAATAGCAATTACAAACACCCTTGAAACAATATTTTTAAAGTCCCAGGAAAGTCATTAAAAAAGTCATAAAGAATCAAAACAGAAATTTTAAAATTGAAATACTACAGTAAGCAAGAATTTTAAATTCAGAAGATGGGCTCAAGTAGAATGGAGGGAACAAAAAAAAATGAAGTGAAAAAAATCAGTGAAGTTGAACATGGAATAAGAGAAATTTTCCAATCTAAACAGCAGAATGAAAATAGGCTGAAAAACAACAAACAGAGGCTCGCAGAGCTGGGCGACTGTTAATAAAAGATCAAAGTCATAATCCACTTCAATCTAATGTATGAAGTATGATATGTCAAGAGCTTTGTAATGTTGTGAACAACCAATAAAAATTTAAAAAAAAAAGTCATCAGTGTCAAAAGGAAGGACACAGAATTCAGTGCTGAAACAGTACTTGAGGAACGAAGCTTTAGAATCCCCCAAATTTGGCAAAAGACATAAACCTACAGACTCAAAAAGCTAAATGAACTCCAAACTGAGTAAAAAAAAATTAATTAATTCATATCATGTTGAAACTTCTAAAAATGAAGGACAAAGAAAAAATATAAAAGCAGTAAGATGAAGAACACTCAAAAGAGTAGAATATGGGTAAATATAATACATTCCCAGAGTAACTAACAAAAAGCTATGCAAAGCGATACACTCAAAAACATTATAGATAAATACAAATGGAGTTTTTAAAAAATGTTCAAGAAACCTCACAGGAAACCGGGAAAAAGAAAACAGACAAATGAAAAAATGGAGCAAAGGAACAGAAAACAACAAATAATGTGGTAGATTTAAGCCTTAATACATTAAAAAAATTGCACTAGGATAAATGATCCAATTAAGATATAGATTGACTGAATGAATTTTAAAAGTGATTATACACCATATAAAAGAAACTCACTTCCAATATAACAATAGAGACAGACTAAAAGTAAAATTAATGAAAAATATAGCATGCAAAGATTAACTAAAGAAAATCAATCATAGATATGTTAATGTCAGATGAAGTAAATTAAAAATTACCAGAAACAGACATTACATAGAATACAAATGTCAATCCATCAAGAAGACATAGCAATCCTATTGTATGCACCAAACAACAGACTATAAAATATGCCAAGGAAAATGGAATAGGAAAGTTACATAGAAAAATCCAGAATTATAGTAGAAGACTTCAAAAATGCTTCTTTCAACAATAAATGGAGCAACTAGACAAAATGTTATCAAGGATACAGAAAACCTCAATAACATTATCAACAGGATCTAATTGACATTAACAGAACACTGTCCAACAACAGCAGGGTATACATTCTTCTCAAGCATCCACAGAAATATACCAAAATAAGCTGTAACCTGGGACATAAGATAAACCTCAAAAATTTTTAATTAAATGATATAAAGTTCATTTCTGACTACAAAAAAAAACCCTATAAATCAGTGACAGAAAGATAAAAGAAAACTCTCCAAGCACTTGGGAATAAAACAACACATTTTAAGATAAAAGTAGGCCATTAGTGCTTTTCAGTAAGTTGGTTCATTTCATCTAAATTTCTGCTTTTAAGGTGAAAGTAGAAATCTCAAGGGAAATTTAAAATACTGAATGAAAACACAGTATAACAAAATTTATGGCAGATAGGAAAAACAGTGAAGAATGGAAACTTCTATAATTAAGAACTTAAATTAGAAAAAAGTAAAGTCTCAGTAGTCTAATTTTTCACATGAAGGAGTGAGAAGAAACACAAAATGTGTAGAGGAAAAAATAAGACAACAGCATCAATCAATATCATTGAAAAATAGAGAAAATCAATGAAACAGAAAAGTGTTTTTTTTTTTTGAGAAATTAATAAAATTGACAAATCTATCTGAAGACTGACAAGGTAGAAAAGAGAAGACACAGATCGTGAATACCAGAAATAACATTGTCACTAGAGACCCTAGAGATACCAAAAGGACAATTAGTTTATATTAAAATACATAAATTTGCTAATTTAGATAAAACAAACTAACTCACTGAAAAGCACTAACTGCCTACTACATCTCACCCCAAATAAAATAGATCTTTTAAATAGTCAAATCACTACTACAGAATTAGATTCAAAATTCATAATTAAAAATATAAAAGGGGCCTGGGGTTGTGGCTCAGTAGTAGAGCACTTGCCTAGCATGTGTGAGGCACTGGGTTCAATCCTCAGCACCACATAAAAATAAATAAATAAAATAAAGGTATTGTGTCCATCTACAACTAAAAAATTTTTTTTAAAAAATTTCAAGGCCCAAATTGTTTTATTGGGAAATTCCACTAAATTCTTAAAGAATTTTTAATGGATTAGCACTGCAATCTCATCCAGAAAAACAGAGAAAGAGGAAACACTTTCCAACTCGTTTTACAAAGCTAATATTACTCTGATGCCAAAAACCATAAAAAGAGCACAAAAGAGAAAAATATAGACTGGTCTAGATACAAAACTTATTAACAAAATATTAGCAAACCAAATTTGGTTATATATATATATATATATATATATATATATATATATATATATATATATATATATATTACCATGATCAAGTAAGGTTTCCAAAAATCAACCAAAGTAATTCATCATATTAGCACATACACACACGCACGCACGCACACAACCTGATTAAAACAGTTGTTAAAGAAAAGGCTCTTGAAAAACTCCAAAACTCATTCATGATTTGGAAAAACAAAACTTCTCAGGAATATATCAATAGAGGAGAACTTCAACTTCATACAGAACATCTAGAGAAATCCTATAACTAACAGTGTACTTAATGGTGAAAGACTTAATGCTTTCTTCCTAAGATAAAGTTGTTTCCATGAAAGTATATTTTAACCTAAACTATCCCTTTTCTGAAAATTCTAATACTTATTTATAATAAAGGTCAGCAAATGAGATTGCTTTTAATGAACATATTACAAAGTTAATCATAGTCACATATTTTATGCAAGTTAGTACATTATCCATATACCTATTTTTTAAAAATTTCCACTTTGAGCCTAATCCTGGGCTCAGGTACTATAATGAATAAGAAGTGATTCCTACCTTCAATAAATGCCAATGTCCCTGACCTTGGGTCTGAGTTTCCAGAATTCTGTACATTCTGTAGGGTTAAAATATTGCATGGTTCTCTTTTCTGCAAGGCTATTGGCATGTGGACACCTGCAGTATTCTGAAAATTAAGTTTCATGGGTTTTGTTTTGTTTCACTTTTAATATATTGATTGGGATTTCAAAATGTTTTAATCAATAGCTAAAACCTTAGTGATATCAAGATATCATCAACATTCTGCATCCCAAAAGGCTGTAGAAAAATTGCAGTGGTTTCTAAAGAACCACATATTAAATTAATGTGGGTCTCACATTTCTATCAGTGTTGTATTTCTTTCATATTCTTGGGACTTTCAAGACTCAGGGCAACAAGCCTGCTCATGCCTATCACATTTTCACATCATGTAATAGAAGGGTTTCAAATCCCTCTCCTGTGTCAGACTCCTCCAGGGTTCAGGGAAAGGCTTAAATTATTGCTCATTTAAGTAAGATTTTGTTTGAACAGTTTCTTTTTCAGGAAGGGAATTGAATCTCAGGGACTTGACTAGCATGACTCTTGAAAGCCCATAATGGCATCTCTTCCCAACTCTGTCCTCAGTAACATCACGTTGGTAGCCTGAAATTGAAAACCATGGTGGGAGCTTTGCGCCACAGAATTGAGCAAATATGGTCAATCACTGTTTCTCCATGCCCCTACTCTTGAGGAAGCCAGTCATTAAACATTTACCAGCACAACACTGCCAAGGGTCCTCAGCTAGATTTATTGTAGGAAAGGATTTCTGAATTTTGCATGGTAATGACCTCCATCTTCTAGGGTGAACATTCTGAAAGGTAAATCAGATCCTGTTATTAACTTGCTTGGAACACTTTCCATTCCTCTTAGGATGGTTGTAAAGGCATGTTTTTGTGCCCCCAAATGGTTTGACCTCCCTATTTGTCTTCCTCATTGGATCTTCTCTAGGATTATGTGTTGGTCAGCTTTACATCTCTGTGACAAAACACCTGAGAAAATCAAAAGGAGGAAAGGTTTACTTTGGTTCATGGATTCAGAGTTTTCAGTCTATGGTCACTTGGCCCTGTTGGTTTGGGTCTGTGGCAGCACAGCACATCACAATGGTGAGAATATGGTAGAGATCCAAACCATGACTGATTGGGTTCTGGTAACTTTTCTAGCAATCCTACCCTTCTTTCCATTTCTTAAATGCATTTTGATCCCTGTGATGGGATTTCTGCAAGCTGTTTATCCTTTTGTGTGGGTTTACCAGAAATGGGCCCAGCTTCTGAGCTGGGATCTTTTTCAAAGTCTCATTTAGCACTAGAAGACCCTACTCATGTGGAAACACTCTTCCTTCCTCAGCTCATTTAAGTTCTCTGACCTTGACTCAAATAATCTCAGCAGAGGTGTCTTCCTTGATTTTGCCCATTTCTCTCACCCAGACAAGGTTAACCCACCTGTGTCACAGGCTTTGACAACAGCTTTATTTCATGATATAGTACCTTTTATAGTTAAAGCTATAATTCATTCTTGTGATTATTTGATTAAGGTCTCCCCCTCGGCCTATACAGCTTTGGAGCAGGGACCATGTTTGATTTGCTTAGCATTGCATAAGTTAAACCCTAGCGGAGAGCCCAGCACCCAACAGGTAGTCAAATATTTGTTCAATAAATCAATGAATAAAAGTGTTCCCTGCCCAGTGATATTTCCACGGCTGAATCACACCCTGGTGGGTTGAAACACAAAGAGCTTAAAGATGTGTTGGGGAGGCGGGGGGGGGGGATTAGCATGCAAAGATGGTTCTGATTGGGTAGAAAAGCAAAGACCCAGGGCCCGTTTTTAAAAAGGCATGCAAGAGAGTTGGTTGCTATCAATTTTCGGCCTTCTTTTCCCGTTTGTGCCTGTATCAAGACCCACACATCGTACAGCCTGTGTAATTCAAGGTGTCAACATACGGCCATTGTTTCTGGAGACTTGAACACATGCTTTCTTTCTGGTGAGGCTACACTCCTATTTGAGGCCTATCTGGTAATGTTTGACCCACCACAATATAATTGGGGTTGAAAAGCATCTCATTTTAGAGCCACAAACCAACACTGACGCACGGAGCACGGGGCAGGAGCTCCTGCGGGCTGCCACTGAGCCCCCACTGCCATTTGAAGCCTGGAGCAACAACACCCCACATCCGCCTTTAAGCCCAGGCAAAGACTCTGGAAAATGTAATCCCATGTACACTTTCAGCTTAGTGACAACAATAATTAATTAGCACTAAGATGGGAGCAGCCAATTCTCTTTGAAGCTTGTTCCTTCATTCATTTTCCATGTCCCCCAATTAGGCAACCCTTGTGGGTGGGGAGAACTTTTGCTTTAAGGAATTAGTTAAAGGTAAAAAGGATCATTTTGCATGCTGCAGGGAAGAGCGGTCCCCTCTCCGTCCCAGCAGTCACTCCATACATTCCCCTTGCCATCTGTTGGAATCACAAGAGTATCTGCCAATTGGCAGACACAGGTATGCATTTTTAACTCGCTGGGGAGTGAAGCAAGGAAAACATTTTTGTAAGGCTGTATAAAAATTATTTGCAAGGGAAACAATTTTTTTTAAAAAGTATGGCCATTTTCTTGATGTTGAAGAAATGCTCTATCCAACATCTAATTCCAGTGGGCCAATTTTCTCCTGCAAGATTTATGAAGCAAATGCTGCCAAGCAGACAGAAATCTAAATAGTAACATGTTTCACTCTAACAGAGCTTTAATTTAATAAGAATAATACCCAAAATACCCAGACAGTTTTATAGCGCTCCCGTCATAGTATCCCACTTTCCCTTTGGAGCCCTGAGGATGATAAATATGTTCTTGTACATCACAGGGAGCAGCTGCCTGGTAACCAGCTGTCAGGATGGCCCTGGCTGGGCCTTTAATCTTCCAGAATTCATTGGGAATTTCATTTCTCAGCAAGCACGCTTATGCCACCTCTCTAGGCGGATACTATGGTTTCTATTCAGAAATCCCCACTTCTTGTTTGGTAAATCTGACGTTTGAGGATAATCCCCTGGCTATCCCCACTGACAGGCCACAGCTCTTTCAAAGTCATACAGCAAAGGTGTGAGAAGGCTTTGTTTTCGTTGTTCTTTGGGATAGAGTATCTAAACACAGTGGAAACACTTTGTAAAAGTCTTTTATTCTCCACCCCCCGCCCCGGGAACTAGCATTTGATCCACAGTACATATGAATTCCAGTGTTAGAAGAATCCCATTATACAGGGATTCTGCTGTATTCACAGTTGTGGCCGAGGGAGTCTGTTCTGAGCTTCGTTTTAACCCTGCCTGGATTCATACTTGGTCTATAACTTCTTGAGGACTGGCATGTTCAAGGCAGGCATGCTGTTTCCTCTTTACACAGGTACTAGCAGTAACAGCCATCACAGTACCATTCCCTGTTGAGACCAAATACAACCTCAGAATATTTCTCAACCCAGAGCTCCAGAGATGTAACAGCAATCTTTTAAATGAGCTCAGTATTGAAATCTACCTACCACTTTCCAGGCTATTTATATTATTTAAGCAAAATTAAACATGTTTCTCCCTAAAATAACTGATATTTGGGAAAAAAGCCATTTTTTTTAAAAATAACTGTGTAATCCATTTTTTAAAAAAACCAAACAGTTATTAAGTGCTTTCACATCTCTACCATTTCTGTGTGCTCCCTGTACTTAATTTGAGCTGTTAATATGACTTATAACCTCATATGGAAATGCGCCTGCCTTTTCTGCTAGGTTGAATCCCTTGAATTCAGGGATGTCAGACCCCATCCCCAGCTCCAAGCATATGGCAAGAACATTGTTTATGCTCCATAGATGCTCACTGACTGAATCGAATGCATGTGAATGATTGATGCAACCATATTCCAGAATCCCTGCATAGGAAGCTAAAAGCTTTCAGGAGTCCAGGAAGCTTTTATACCATGGGACAAAACCAGGGATGGCCCACTGCATGAGTAGTGGGCAGGGCTTCCAAGAACTTTAATTGCAATTAGAACCCAGAGACTGAGCATCAAAGTACGACTTGCAAAGCCAAAGTTTATCCAAACCCAGAGAACATTTGGTCAGCAAAACTGGACAGGAAAACCTCCTGAGAACAAGCTGTCTCATAAGATTTCCGTTACCTGCTGCTTCCAGTCGGACTGAAAATACCTCCAGGGCAGCCTTTCGAATGGTGGTTTTGGCACTTTTCCCCCCAGATGGAGCCCAGAAGTGCAGGAGAGCACAGAAATCAAATGTCCTGGGAAGGGAGTTGATTAAATGTTTTTAAACCTCAAAAAGGGGGGGAGATGAAAAAAATTCAGTTCAGGTAGAGTTCAAGTTTGGGGGTCAAGCTTCAGGGACCCCTGGGACTCTTTTGTAGTTAGGCCATTAACTTACTCCTTGAAATTGTACCCGGGGAGCTTATCGAGGGCGACAGTGTTAGTTCACGGCACTGCCCTTCTTTGTTTTGTGTGGTTCCTCTGTCACAGAGTGAACTCAGAACTGGGCTGTGCTCTGCCTGCTAAAGGGAAACACAAGAAGCCAAGTCACAGGAGACTTTAGTATCCATCCAAATGTGGATTCCATCTTTATTTTCCACCCTTCCTTCCACTTCCCTCTTGAAATCAGAACTTCAAATGGGCGACCCCTGCACAGCTCCACTTTTCCTGCAGAGATGGTATCATTTCAAGCTGCTTTTGCACATGGGCAACATTTAAAAGCCCTTGGTGACACCTCTATCCCCTTCCAAAATACTGACAGATGAAGTTGGCAAAAAAGAAAAAAAAAAAAAGAAAAGTTCAGTGTGTTTGAAAACTAAGCAATTCCAAGATTTCTACCTAGTTCTGAGTCCTTTCCAGACGTTATTGAGTTGCCTGTAGGATGGATCGCTATTTTTCTGACTAGGAAAATAATTACTGAGTGCCAGAATAATTCATGAAATGACCGCTGCCCATCCCACGGGCTCTACCTTCAGCTCCCAACCACTTTTTTTCTCTCTCTGGGATGGTCTGCTTTTTGCTCTCGGAGGGTAGGAGATGTAGCAAAGAGGATGATGTTAGCAAAGAAAACAGAATCATAACATTTCAGAGCATGGTTGGCAAACATCTTTGGTGAAGGACCACACAGTGAATATTTTCAGCTATGAAGTCTCTGTCATGACCGCTAACTGCTACCATTGAGAATGCAGCTGTAGGTAATATATTAACAAGCGGTGTGGACATGTTACAATAAAGATTTGATTCATAAAAATTAGGCTGTGAGTAGAATTTGGCCCACCAGCATACTTTGCCTATCCATATTTTAGATTCACTTTGTGTGTGCGTGTGTGTGGTTCTGGGGGTCAAATCCAGAGCCTGGCACATGCTAAGCAGGTGCTCTACCCCTGAGCTCCACCCCTAGTCCTAGATGCAACTTCTGTTTGTTCATTTGATGGATGGTTTTTAATAAGAAAAGATAACTGTGGTGAAAAGTTACATTTCCCAAGGATGCCCATGAAGCACCGACATGTACAAATAGGTTTCTTGTTTTAGATCAAAGGTTTGCATATTTAACGTTCATAAGAGATTATTCTTAACAAGCAGGTGTTTCAGCTCAGCCCATCCTGCAGAGGGACCCTCAGCTCATCATTGCCTCACTTGATGGCACAAGCTCCTCTCAAGATGTGTCCTTGAAAATAAAGATCAAAAGTGTAAACAGTTTTCATCTGAAACCTCAGGAACTTTTAATCTGAGTGGCTCACACTTAGGCATGCCTACTATACCTCCCCTCCTGGCCCCAATTAGATATAAAACTTCCTTTTCCCTGATCAAGTTCAGTTGGGACACTGGGCTGAATATATCATATGCAGAACTACCCAATCTAAACCTGGTCCAAGGACTCCTACCAGACCCACCAGGGCCCAGAATGGCTGGCCCCAAAGGAAGGGAAACCAGAGGAGGTCAATGAGAGGTCAGCCCTCCCTTCTATCCACATCAGAACACGTGCAAAAACTATCTGATTGCACAGTTGCTTTCATTAGGTTAACATGCACACATTTAGCCAAACAGGTGAAACTGATTTGTGCCAGGCTGCAAGGGCCAGGGGCTGCCCAAGCAGAGCTGGGCTTTGTGTGGGAAGAGGAGGATTCTTCTGAGTTGAAATTTGTGAGAAATTCAATTTGAGTGCGCACCCTTTTCACCTCTGAGGCAAGCCTGAGGCCACCTGAATCAAAACCAGATGGATTCTCAGGCCTAAAGACAACAAATAGCAGTTCAGAATCCCAATGGCAGAGGACCACCAGAGGAAGGGCCAGCCAGCAAGGCAGCTGGCTGGTTTCTAGACCTCGGTTGTGATGCATATTAATGCTCACCAGAGCTGGAGCGGGCCTCAGCCCTCCTCACTACCCCCAACACCTAAGAACATCGCATCTTTGTAAACTGGTTATTTGAGATGGTTCAAGTGCAGCCCGGATCTCCCTACCCGCGGAGCCCCTTGCAGGGGCTGGTTTGTTTTGGCAGAGCCAGCAGGTGCCCTCCCAGTGCTGAGATCTGAGCTCCATCAGAGTCAGCGGTGACCTGAAGTCTTGGGTGGCCGCCTTCACACTCGCACTTCCCCGGTGCTGATCTATCTGCCACCCACACACTGGAAGATTCTGAGCTCAGAGATTCCTCAAGGAGGGAGTGCCGACCTCTCCTGCCCCCACCCCCCACAGCCTGGCCCATGGAAGAGCTGGGGCGGCTTGGAGATCTCTGCTTTTTCATAAACAGTAAGGGAGGTGAACATTTAAGCAAGAGCTCTGTGAAACATTAGCTTCCAACTGACCATTGAAATGGGGCCTTGTAAACAAATGATGACTTAGATGTCTAGAAGTTTCTTCTAAAGTGGCCTTTGAAGAGAGAAAAAGGATCAACTTTTTTTTTCAGAGGCTGGGTTTATTTGGGGACCCCAATCACAAGAGCATCACCAGAGTGGACCTTTTCCTTTCTGTTTTATTAAATTCCTGTGAATTGTACAGGAGACCCAGGAGAGCATCCCCAAAGTCACCAAGCAGCCATGTCCACTGCCTTGAAAACAAAGCTAGAGAAGACCACAGGGCGGGTGGGGGCTTGCTTTCCCTTTCTATCCTCAAGGCACAAGACTCCCGTTGAGATTATGGAATTAAATTCTCTGAATTGACGTGCATCTATTTACATACAGTTGCCTTAGCTCTGACCTTGGTCCCAGCTCTGGAAATTATCATGAAGCTCCTGCTGACACAGAGTAAGCAAGTGCTGGTCTATGGACCAGGTGCAGGTGCAAGACCCCTGGAAGCCTGAACCTCTTGCCTGGCCTGGCCACCTGCTGTTTGCTCCTCCCAGGAAGGAGGGCACAGTTGGATTGGGACTCTGCGCTCCTTCTGTACTTTTACCACATTGTAAGAAAGAAATACAGGAAATACAGCACCTTGCCCACCTGAGCAGGAAGTGTGTGCCCACAGGCCTCCAGCATTTGGTGGGGGAGGATGGCATGTGTGCCTTGCCCCCAGGTAAGGCTCCTAGAGGGTTGTGCCCACAGTTTAGGGTTTGATTAGAATTGAAGTTCTTTTTCCTCCAACTGTTATTGACAGAGCTTTCCTTGCACAGAACACTTTAAAATCAGCACTGGAGCTAGCAACCCCATTACATGTGGAACGACCAAGGAAGTGTGGAAAGGGAATAAGAAGTAGAGGGGGGTGCATGAAGGCAAGTCCTGGTAAAAAGGTGAGATAGTTCCTTATTAAGGGATTTCTGGATTGCTGTATGGCTGACAATATTTATTTAGTGTTTACTATATGCCAGATGCTCTGCTAATACTTTACATACATTATTTTGATTCCTAGAGCAGCTTTTATTATATCCACTCACAGAGGAATCACTGAGGCTTAAAGAAAGTGACTTGCCTAAGGTGGGGGAACTCATTTGTGCAGGCAATGGAATTGCCAGAGACCTCACTTTTCTCCACAACCACACTTCACTCAGGTGTTCATCCATAACAGCAACATCTTGGGTGGCCAGATTTGCTGGCCTGTGTTTCTTTATAATGTAGCAAGGTTGGTGCGGGGTGAGGAGAAACCTAAGATACTGCTCCAGGAAAAATCTAGGAACAATCCATATGAAGGACAATAGGGAATCCCAGAGTGAGAGCATGGGAGCAGTCACAAATGTGCATACATACAAGTGTGTACAAGATTGTATGTACACATGTGTGCAGAATACATGTATGCACATGCTGCCTGTGTGTGTACACGCACACCACACACATGAACATGCAAAGGGATATATGCACAGAGACAACCCAACAGGATCACTTTACCAGCCTGAGGGATCAGAAAGGAAGCGGAGGAGATAGCTGTTGAAACAATGATCTTTTATCTATTTTCTTCCCCTTCTTTATTTCACATCTTGAGCTTCTAACTGGAGTGAGGGAAAAGACTGGAGCGTATTATTGAGAAAGGATCGAGGGCTTGAAATGTTCTTGTTCATGTTCTTGGAAGAGTGGTGATTTAAATAAAAAATACAGTGAGGAAGGTGACAGTGCTTGCAGATGGGCTGGACCCTGTCAAAAAGGAAGCACATGTGTTTGTGGCTTCTGGTGGCTCCCAAGATGGGCTTCCCAAGCCTGTGAGCTTCCCAAGGCCTTCGTGGGCTTGGTAAGGAGAAATCCCTGAGAGGAAGACAAGTGTTGGCAATGCTGCCAGGCCTGATGTTCACCTGGACTTAAGATGAGCCACGTCCAAGGCACACTACGACAGGGGTCACAGTCCGTGCTGAGCACAATCCTAAAGGGCCCCTCAGCTCAAATGTCTAAAATCCCACTGCTAAAGTAGACTCCATTTGAGTTCTTAGTTTAAAATCTCTCTGTAACTTGTCCGTATAGTTATTGGGGTGCATAAGGAGCTGAGATGTGAGGTGAGAAAAGAAATAGAAGGTCACAGATAGCCAGTGGTTACTAGCGTTGATTGCTAGCAAACCAGGAGAGAAATGTTAAAGAATGAGAGTCTCTGCTCAGATCATCAAGTCTCTTGTTAGGGGGCCCAGCATTGAGCAATTGTGTAAAGTCCCCACCACATGTGATTCCATTATGCCAATAGGTTAAAACCCACTGACAACCTGGGGACTGTGGAGGTCCTATGAACTGTACGGCAGGCAGCAAAGAACTAGGTAAACCTGAGCATTAGGATGAAGAAAATAATGAATTTTAGAAATTGGTGGGAAAATCTGGTTCTGAGGAATCAGAAGACATGATTTGTTGAGTGTGTGTGTGTGTGTGTGTGTGTGTGTGTGTGTGAGAGAGAGAGAGAGAGAGAGAGAGAGAGAGAAAGTATGTGTGTGTTATGTTGTGTTGAGGGGGATTTGGTTGTCTATATTGACTAAAATTATGTGCACTAATTAAAATGTTTCCCTGTGTAACTACAAGTAGGAGGCATTAGGCATATTGGTAACTAAAGCTACAGAGGACACCAGCAATCCTACAGCAAGCAACAAGGACACAAATTCACTCCCACAACCTGTTCTTGGTTTTTGAAAGAAAGAAACAGAGGAAAGAAGGTAGGGAGAAATAATTCTCTTTGATAGACTGAAACTAAAGCATATCTAGAAAGTTATAAGCATAGTGACAATGTCAGCCCAGATGTCAGAAGCATGTGTCCTTCCCTAGAGAACTTTTGAAGTAGGCATGTCTGGAAGCCTTTAAAAAAGCTGCAGAGCCGGGTGCAGTGATGCACAACTATAACCCCAGCAACTTGGGAGGCTGAGGCAGGAGGATCTCAAGTTTGATACCAGTCTCAGCAACTTAACAAGGCCATATAAAAAATAAAGAGATTTTAAAAAGGGACTGGGAATGTAGTTCAATGATAAAGTGTCCCTGGTTTCAATCCAGAGTACCAAAATAAGTTTAAAAAGAAAAGAAAGAATAAAGCTGTAGAAAGTAGACATTAGGTGCTCTTGCTACAAAAAAAGGAGAAAAGAGAGAACTAAGAAAGTTGATGGATACGTTAATTTGCTTACCTATAGTAATTATTTCAGTATGTATTTGTATATCAAAACATTATGTGATACACCTTAAATACATTCAACAACAAAAAATATATATATCTGAAAAAGTAAAGGAAACTTCTTCAGGTCACGCCTTCAGCCAGGTGGGCTTAGGATGTGCAGCAGAGAGCAGGGACCCCAGCCACCTACAAGGCTGAGAGTGATCTTGACACCAAGAAGCCAAATTTGTCTTCACATTTCTTGAGACTCTTCTATCAGCTGTTGTTTGGAGAGGTAACATCTGTCAGAACAGGTTCTGTGTTCAGTTGTTAAAAAAAAAAAGATGAGAACGTTGCAAGATTAAAGTTGCCAAACTCACTGCACAGTGGCTGAGTCCAAGGGAGAACATGTTTTACATGTAATACATGTTTTCATCACCCCTTCAGGAAGCATTTACGCTGTACCTTATGTTTGCGGCATATTCACATTGCAATTGTTTTCTCCAACGTTTACTATTTTAAATATTTTGGTGGGCAGAATTACAGAAAAAAAGATTGAACATTCTCATATAAATTGTCCACATGTGCAATAACAATCCATGAAATATGTTTGGTTTTTTGCAACAGATAAAATTGAGGTCCAGGGAAATCCAAGCTTTCAGTAGCAATTACATGTATTTTCTGAACTGGATATGGAAACTTGGGAGCCCAAGTTTGTGCTTTACCTTTTTACCCACAGAGTCATTTTTCTTCATCTTCCCATGCACAGCAAATTTCAGGGTATTTTTTTAACCTACTTATTTTACATTTTTATAAATGTAAGTGACTTTACATTTTTGGGGGGTGTACCAGGGATTGAACTCAGGGACACGCAACCACTGAGCCACATCCCAGCCCTATATTTTACTTAGAGACAGGGTTTCACTGAGTTGCTTAGTGCCTTGCTTTTTGCTGAGGTTGGCTTTGAACTCATGATCCTCTTGTCTCAGCCTCCCAAACTGCTGGGATTACAGACCCCGTGCCCACTTTATATTTTTTAATGAGTAGAAGTGCCATTGATAAGAAGAAAAATTCCCATTTTGATATCAGGCCATAGTTTGATCATGCAAAATTTATTGAATACTAAATATTTTGTAATTATAATTTTTAAATATAAATTTGGAGTTGTGAGCATTCCTCATGTGACTATTTACAAAAGGACCTCAGTCCTTTTTGTAAATAGGACATGTCCGTGCATGTGTGTATACTCAATTTTCATACAGATTCGTCTTCATAATATCTCTGTGATGAGAAGGGGAGATACCTTTATGTTCTGCAAGATGCAACTGAAGCCAACTTGGTTAATCATTAACCAAGTTCAAAAATGATCTTAGGGAAGCCATATAGCTCCAGAGAAGAAGGAATCATATAGTAACTGATAAAAGACAAAGGTGACCTTGGATCACTTAGTTAACTTTAAGCCTCATGATTTTCAACAACAAAACTGAAATAATGTCGGCAATGCCTAATGTTCTGTTATGACTATCCAGAGAGATGATGGTTGGAATATGTTTTGTAAACTTCAAATTGCTATAATTTGTGCATATTATTACGCATTATTCCATATTCCTTGGTATATGTATTACAGTAAATGCATATATACCTATGCAAAGCATTCTTCCTGAAATTGAGATTGCAGCTATTCATCTCATAAGGATCAGAAGCCTTCTCTAACTTTGGCTTTAAAAAAGAAGCAAGATTTAACTCTAGGTCCCTTAATACAATATAATGGTATTTATTTTAAAGAAGACATTAATGAAGAGATTTTAATTTAAGTGAAAACTGTCTCTGAAAAAAAAAAAAAACCTCAAATACCTTCAACAAAAGGTCACTGTAAGGAAAAAGTACATTTTATGAACCTAAATAGACTTCACATTAATACTACTCCTTCAAAGGTTTTAAGATGAGATCACATTGCTGAAAAATATACTGCTTTTTCTTTCAAGGAAAAATATACCTACCTTTTCCTTTTTTCCCCCTGTAGCTTAGGAATAAATATTGGAGACATTCTCTCTCCTTTAGAAACCAGGAAATTTAAGAAACTCTATAAGAAGTGAAGCTCAGGGATTTCATGAGCCTACAGCCAAGGCCTCCAGGTCCCTGTAAGGTCTGAGTTCCTGATCAGACGATAATGTCCTCAAAGGTGGACTCATAGGATGCCCAGCCATGGCTTCACTTGAAATCACAAAGGCAGTGCTGTTTTTTTTTTTTTTAATTATTTCAACTTTGTAGGAAACCACCCTAAGAAAATAATCAGAATGTGGACAAGATTTACATACAAGGAGAGTTATCAGAGTGTTTAAAGTAGCAATAATAGAAGAATCTTTAAATATATTTTTGTATGAAAATGTGTGGTCGTTGATATGGGACTTTCTCAGAATGTTTATTAACATTGGAAAAGTAGGTCATGCTACAACATTAGATAAGAAGGGTGAAATATAAAATCAGGAGCATGATGATTTTGATTTTATAAATGTCTATATGTACAGGAGAAAAAAGACTGAAAGAAGGTATACTCAAATAATATCTTCCAAGGATGGGTGCGAGGAAATTTAATTTCCTCTTACGCTTTGCTGTATTATATACATTTTTTGAAAAAAATCATATATTATAATCAGGAGAAAAGTATTATTCTTATCAAGGAAGTCTTTTCCAAGGATGTGAGTTTTGTTGTGACTCAGCAATAAATCTGTATAGCAGAAGAAACTTATTTTTTCAACATTTAGTTATCTTTGGATAACCGTTTCTTTTCTTTTCGTAGTACTGGAGCTTGAACCCAGGGCCTTGTGCCCTCTGAGCTACTTCTGCTGGATTGTGCCTTGTGTCTGCAAATAGCTCAGCAGCCATATCAGCAAGACTCAACTTCACAAGGAAGGCAATTAAATGGACTTTAAAGGATAAACTCACTTGTCCACTGGTCCAGCAAAATCTTCTGGCTCTGCTGCTCTGCTGGGCAATGTTTTGGATATTTCAGGAGCTCAACATGGGGAGCATAAAAAAATATATATTATGGCCACAGTTTGAACCTTCCTTCTTCTTTTAAAGCTGTCTCCAGCTAAACATTTCTCCAATCTGTCAGCTCTCACTCTGGACAGATTAGCCAAACTCTCTGAAAGATGAATTTGAGTTCCAAAATTCAAAACGTATTTAATGAGCACGTTCTCTGTGTTAAACATTGTACATTAGGAATCTTGGATATGGAAAAGAAGTGTAATGGATATCCCCACCTTCAAGCAAGATAGCAGTGTTTTCCTATTGCTTGGACGTACAATTGGCCATCATAAATAAATGTGTGGATAGGGAAAGGCAATATCATTCTATTCCTCCATTGGATGATTCTAACCTGGCCATTATGAATTTCCACTCTAGCAGTTACTTGATATTCCAGTACTCTTCCTAATTCTTCTGGTAAACTTTATATATACCATAATAAATAAAAACGGTGACTTTCCCCTTCTCTTTATAAATCACACGAAACCTATGTGGGCTGGAGATCTCTCGCCTACTAGCTGTTGTAAATAAAGCTGCATTCATTTAGTGCATATGATTATTCTAGAAACTTAACATTAGATTAATCAAGGTCACTCAGGAATTAAAGCGTTGTATTTATTCCAAACAACATGCGAAACTAGCATGGGGTTTAGAATCAACGTCCTTTATAGTATTAGAAATGTAGGATGGTCAGTTGGGGTTGGGATGTAGCCTAATGGAAGAGTGTTTCCCTGGCATGCACAAGAACTGCAAAAAAACAAAAGCAGTTTTTGGGTTTTTTTTACAGTCAATAACAAAATACTATTCTCAACTCATTACAAGCTTAATATTATCAAGAATATCAATATCTAGTAACCTAGCAAAACTAACAAGTAAAACCTATGAATTGAACACTTTTTCCTGGCTATTTATTTCTGCTTCATTTTATTTGCTTTTAATAAAAAATTGCTTTAGAAACATCTAAGAGGATAGTGGACAATATTTCTTAGCTGTGCTGTAATAGGCTATTGTGTTAGACTGCCTGCAGGCATGCCTACTGAAAGTGATTTAATGTTGAAACAATGTTAAAGATGAACTCCTGGGAGATGATAAGAGGACAGTGCGATGGGAAATGCCAAGGGATGCCCTCTAGTTCCATGTCTATAAACAGGGGCTAGAGCTGCCTTCATCTCTCTGGGCTCTGTCCTTATTGGTAAAAGGAGGGTGTTGAAGCACATGATCTCTGGAAGTCTTTGTGACTATAAATTCTGTAGCAATGTGTGAAGTGAATGATCAGTGCGTGTATTATGTTCAATGCATATGCAATGTATGTAAGAGAGCATCTCAACCATTCATGTGCCTACAAATCCCTGAGATCCCCCCACCTAGGTGTGGGGCCAGGGGCTGAAAAAAAAAACTTTTTTAATGAGACCTCAGGGGATGCTAATGCTTCTGTTCTATGGACCATATTTTGAATAGCAAAGGATCTTAAGATTTATCTTGCAAAGAGAAATATGAACATTGGAGGAAAATCCTGAGGTATCACAAACAAGAAAATTTTGTTGTGGAGCAAGTTAATATGCCTTGGGGAATTCTTTGAGATGTGCAATGAGACATTGTCTTTAGAAGGCCATGCATGGCTGAGTCACTGTTATAGCCTGTGTGAGTCTAGCACATTACAAGGGCCTTCAGGGATGGGAGTTGCCGTGAGTAGGGATGGCTTGGCAGCCCAAAGGCTTGCAGGTGGGGTGTGGAAGCAACATGTCTTCAAACACACAGGCCAAGTGAGATATGGAGTGTGAAAATCCTTTGCAAATTACAATATAAATGTCAGGTGATATTATCATCATCATTATTTTGTACAATGCACTGGGTCCTGAGGCACAGTCTTAATGGGTGTGGAAAATAAACGAAACACAGTTCCTATTCTAGAAAGCACTGGATGGCACTGAAGATCTTCACTGAAGTTTTTATGAGGAATAGGGTTTGACTAGTGTAGGAAAGGAAGAAGGGTGAACTTGGTTTGTGCCAATTCCAGCTCTTCCAACTTTGCATCAACTCATTCCTCCTCTTACTCTGCCTGCATCCCTCTTCCTACCCATGACCCCCATAACCTTGCCCCAGTAGAGTGAGTCTGCCCAAAGGAGTTGGAATGAGCTTCTCTGAAATTACTTCTCTTTTCTGCTTTCATCTAACCTCATCCAATGACGCTAATGCCATACTCACCAGGGAGCAAATACATAAAACAATGTCTTCATCTCATTATCAGTCTTCAAAAAAATAAAACAGACTGACACTGGATTTCTCCATTGTATTTTAGATTTTTTCCCCTTTCACCTGTGGATCTGCCTGGTCATTTTTTTATCATCAATTTACGTGTGTGTGTGTGTGTGTGTGTGTGTGTGTGTATGTGCATAAATGTACATTTTTTTGCAATTACATTTTTTCATGAGGTTGAAATTTTTCAGTTTTTGTTGTGACATGTGGTTCATAATATTGTTTTGTTTTGTTGCTTTTATCTATACTGTGGGTTGATATGGGATAGTTAGCACTGATATTGACTTTTCATTTGTTGGTATATGCTGATCAATGGACTTGTTGACTTATTATCAATATAAACAATTTTTGCTCAAGAGTGGGAACTGTTTATTTTTTTTATCTGTTTGAGTCTCTGATGGAAACTCTTCAGGGATGGAATTACTCTTGAATGGTACCTTGAATTTTTATCTGATTGGGTATACTTTGTGAACTGTAAGAAGGAAATTGGGCTTCAAATTCAAAGTTTTATCAGTAGAGTTGGCTAGACTCAAAATGAAGAGAAAATTTCTTATGGTCAGGTGAACATAAGAAGTACATACCATGGTATGCCATTTGTTGTTTAGTATCTATTCAATAGTTATTTATTGACCACCCACTATGAGCAAGGAACTTGATTATAGTAGGGAACTAGACAATGTCTTGGCCCTTGGGTTCACAGTCTGTGTGCGTGTGTGCTTGCCAGTGGGTGTGCATGTGTGTGTGTGCTATATAGTCATGCCTGTCCTGATGTGTGTGTGTCTAAGTGTATATATGTGTGTACAATGAGAGTGCTCACAGTATAGACAGACATGCAGACTTTCTCAAAATACATCAAAGAACAGAGGTCAAGACCAGAGCACTGAGCATATGTCAGACCAGAGCATTGAGCAGATAGATGTTGGAGGCACACCTGATCCAGTCTCAGATGTTAAAAGAAGGTTCCTTGACACCTAAACTGAGACTTGAAAGATGAATAGAAATGCTGCAAGGCAATGTGTCAGAGAAATTAAGGTGTTTAGTTATAGGGAAAGGAGCATCAGAGGCCCAAGCAGACTACTTTAGCAATGAACATAGCTTTGAGTGTAGGACAGGAGGACCTGTGAGCATCAAGATCATACCTCCCAGACCCAAGGATGAGCTAGAAGCTCCACACCACACTCCTGCCGTGTTATGCACCTAGAGCTAGAATAACAATTCCTAGAGAAGTCTTCTGTGGTTTGTTCCCTGGTAGAACCTGAAAATCCTCAAACTTTGTCTCCACCTGACTTCTTGTTTTGTGTAATCATTATGCAAGACACAAAAAAACCTAATTATGATAGGTTGTGAGACAGAGAGCTGACTTCTCTCTCTACTGAAGCCATAAGCTCTTTGTGAACAATATTTTCTTTCTGCTTCCAACTTATAAAACATCCCAGCACCAGGAGGCATCTGAACAAATGTTTTAATAGACACCACATTCCACTTCCCTGTGGTGTAGCAAGAACCCTAGGCCTCCCTTCTACAGCCCACAGTTTGGATTGCAAGTGAGTAGACATGTGAGATCTTATGTGGCTGCTTGGGTGGATTTCTAAATAGCAGTTTTTTATGCACATGGATCACAGTGATGGAGAGACCCACTATGTTCATGATGAAGGAAGCCCAGGGCCACATCACAAATGACCCCATTGAGGGGAGATTGGGGCAGAGGTGATCAACATCCCAGCTTTTGCTAAACTAAACATGACTAGCCAAGTAAGAGGAGCCATTATTGAGAAAACATGGAAGTTCAGCCAAGAGATTGGGTGATGGAAAATTAAATATAGTTGAGACATAAAATTTTACAATATAGGGATTGTAGGGCGATTGGATGTCTTTCATAGTTTAAGAATGCAGTTCAACGGACCATCTCTTAGCATTATCCTGAAAGTTTATACTTTTGATTAAAACCATAAAATCTATCTTAAGAGATCCAGGAAAAAGTGTGCATACCTTAAACCCAAACATTCTACCACCTGGACAACTAGTATTCTCATTTTCTTTCTACCCTTAATTAAATTATAGCAGCCAAAGCCAAGCTGGAATTCTTGTATGTGAACTTTGTGTAGGAAATTCAAAGAAATTTGAGACTTTTAAAGATTATTTAAGAGTTTACGCACAGGATCATTTTCAGGCAATAGAGGCCAGACCCAAGTTTAGCCAAGGGCTTGGAAAAATGACCATGAATATGTCTTGGTGCTGCTCACCTGGAGGGGCTGAGGGTTGAGTGGGGACATCAGCACAGCCCACGTGATTAGTCCTATAACCCACTATCTGCTGCTTTGGAGGAGGCAGTGACTGAGGAATGAGGAGGTCAGCTGGAACCAGGCTAGACATGAGTCCTGGCTGGGGTCCTCTCCAGCTGTTGTTCAGTTCATTTCTACCTTGTCTGCTTCACTTACATCCACTTTCCTGACTCAGCCAGAATCCCAAGTCCTCATGTAATTGCACTGGGCTAACTGTTGAGAGGACGCTGAGGTTTAGAATTACTAATGCCAAGATCTGTCACACTACAGAGCATGGTGTACTGTGAACAAAAAGCCCAAAGGATTAAAAAAAAAAGCAATAAAATAATAATGGTGGTTGTGAGATGTTTAGCAAATCCAAATTTCCATGATTTGCTAAATAATAAAAAGTTTTCTCAAGATACATCTACCCTAATAAAAAGGAATCTCACAGCCTTCTCTCAGTTGAGACCAGTTCAAAAGATTTATTGAGATTGTCTTATGTTTGAGATACTGGGAAAAACAACGGAAATAAAAAAAGATGAATTGCAGAGGGTCACATTAGTGATGATTCTGTCCCTCTTTACCTCCGACATAACTAGAATGGCAATGTACAATTTACCAACTCTGGCCCAGGCACTGTGTTAAAACCCTGAGGACATAGAGTTTAGTAAGAAGAATAAATCTAAGAACTCATCCCTAGGATCTTACGGTTGCCTACTGCTTTACAAAGTACATGAACTCTCAAGACCAAAAAAGTCATCATGTAGTATAAAAGCAAAACTCTGAAAGATGCTAAAATTTAGCTATTGGGGAACCTGATCAAAAGGAGCAAATGAAATAGAAAAGACAGACTCTCAAGTAAAGAAAAACAGAGAGACAAGAATGGGGTCATGGTTGGGGGGGAAGCCCAGTCACTTCTTAACATTGACCTTCAAGTTACTGCATGCATACTCTGGGTTAAGCACTCTCACATTCTATGATTGTTTCATTCTTACATGTTCAAAACAGGCCTGTACAACAGGATATGAAGTAAATTTGGATTTTAGATAAAATTATTCATTCTTTATCCAAAATTAAAATGGAATGGAATGCAAAAGCATTAACAATGATTCCCCCCCCCCAAAAAAAAAAAAGCAAAAGTGAAAACAGGATATGAAGTAAATTTGGATTTTAGATAAAATTATTCATTCTTTATCCAAAATTAAAATGGAATGGAATGCTATGAATTTTATCTAGCAAACTTGATTAGAATCAGTTTTCTGTTTATATAGGTAAGACGCATCCGGTTCTGGTGGGGAGTACCCTCTTTTTCTGTGCATGCTCTCTGCTTGAACTTCTCTCTGTACCCCTGCAATAACTTACTTTGCTTTTTACAAACTTTCATTGAATCAATTTTTTATTTAAGCCAAAAATGCTTACCTGTTTTTTGGTTGTTTTTTTTTTAAGAATTTTATTATCTTTATATGAAATGTTACTTATCTTTCTCTCATGGCTTTTTGGTCAGTCCCACCTGGACAGCCACAGTGCCACTCACCCTGAAAGAGTTTGAGGGGGGCCACGAGCTCCAGAATGGTCTTGGTTTCACCTCAGCCTATTCACCTCGGGGGCTTACCTTGATCCTGCCTAAGAAGTTCAAACTGCCTTTCAAAGATCCACCTGACTGCTTCTTCAGAGACCAGCTATAAGGGGTTGGGAATTCGTGCATAGGAAGTAAGGAATCATCCTAGAGAACCTGAGTTAGAATCATTAAGAGTATGGAGAGAACAATCAACCTTTGGTTTTTTGGAATTGGCTTATTTCACTTAGCATGATAGCCTCCAGTTCCATCCACTTACCAGCAAATGCCATGGTTACATTCTTCTTTACGGACAAGTAATATTCTGTTGTGTATATGTACCACATTTTCTTTGCCCATTCATCTCTTAAAGTCACCTAGGTTGGTTCCATAGCTTAGATATTGTGAATTGAGCTGCAATGCAAAATACATTCTACTGTCATGTATAACTAAAAAGAACAAATTTTAAAAAAACAATAAAAAAGAAAAAAAAAGATTATGGAGAGCCAGATTTCTTAATTAACCTCTCCATGAGAACAGTTGATGTGTTACATCCTCAACCCTCTACTATCAAGTTCTCGGTCTTTAACTGCAACAAGCTAATTTGGGAATAAGAAAAACATAGAAAAATAGAAGCACAAATATAATACATGTTTTAGTTCCCATATATAGAACACATTTGGCAGTCCTGAGTTTTGAAGTGAAATATAAGAATACAATAACTTGAAGTGTTTCTCTACATTTCTACCTATACAGTGAAGGTAATAGCTTTTGACCTTACTCTGAAGCTGTTATGGACAAAATATAATGAAACTTTTGGATCTGCACAGGAAGAAACAAGAGAGAAATTTCAATTCACATCCAGTATCTTGGTAATCAACATATGTGTCTTGAAAAATGCTCATTTATTTAAAAAAAATCTACTGAATTTTCAGTATGGCCAGAACATAGATATTCAGTGTTGTTTGTCACCATAAATATTTCTCCACCAATTTAAACAACCAATATAGTTCATTTATTAAGTACTAACCAAAAGGCAGTGTTCTCAGAATTTCACAGGTATTAACTCATTTAATCCTCTGCAATCTATGGAATGAGTATTATTACCCATTGTGCCAATTGTTAAGCCATTATAAACATCAACAACTGAAAAGAATAAAAAACTTTGAAACTGTTAAGCTAAGTGAAAGAAGCCAGTCACAAAAAAGATCGAATATTGAATATATCACAGTGAATTTCACCTTTGAGTACATTCATAAAGCACCAATTTAAAAAAGAATAAATAAGTACAAAGAAGACCAGTAAAGTAGAGGAAGGGAAAAAGGGGGAGGAAAGAGGGGAGGGAAAGAGAAAGTACTGGAGACTGGAATGGAGCAAATTATATTCCATGCATATATGATTATGTCAAAACGAAACCCCACTATTATGTATAACTATAATGTACCTATAAAGAAAACTTTTTTAAAAAATTACATATTGCATGATTCCATTTATATGAAATATGAAATGTCTTGATTTGGCAAATCTGTAGAGACAGAAGATAAATAAGTGGTTTCCAGAGGGTGGGTGGAATGCAGAATGAACAGTAGTGTGTACAGGGCTTCTTTTAGAGGCGATTAAAATATTTGTGGTGATGTTTGCACAACTCTGAATATACTAAAAGCCCTTGAATTTACACTTTGAATGGATGAATTTTATGGTATGTGAACTATATGCCAATGAAATGTTTAAAAACATACCAGTTTTGGTCTTGTGATCCGTTACAGATATAGGGATGGCAGCAACTTGATGTAGTTTAGATCTGGAATGACCCCCAAAGGTCCACGTGGTTTATCCAAGCCTTTAGACTTGGTCCCCAGCTTGGCACTACTGGGAAGCAGTGGAACCTTTAAGAGGCGGGTCCTAGTGGGAGGTTTTAGGTCATCAAGGGAATGCCCTTGAAGGAACTGTGGGATACTGGTCTCTTCCTCTCTCTCTTTCATTCCAAGTCATGAGGTCAATGAATTTTTTCTGCCACGTGCTGCTGCCATGATGTGCTGTGTCACACAGGTTCAAAGCAATGAGGTCAATTGGTCATGGGCTGAAGCTCTAAAACTGTGGGCCAGAATAGACCTTTCCTTTTTTTAAGTTTGTTTGTCTCAGTTCTCTGTTGTAGTAATGGAAAGCTGACCACATAGCTATGCATTTTTCTATATATTTATACAAATCATATTATCTTTATACAAGTTTTTATGTAAAGTCACTGTACAACCTAGACTTTAAGTAACAGCACATTCAGTGTGATTGTTGCTGAAGTTAAGGTGTAATTAGCATAGCTAGAGAAAGATGGTATGTCTGCCACCCTGGCTGGACAGGACTACCACTTTCTTCATTTCAAGGAGGGAGTAGAAACTGCTTTGTTTGTTCTAAGGACAGTCCCCAGAGAAAGAATTATGAAACCTCTCTCTCTCACCTCCTGTCTCTTTCCCCTCTACCCTACCCACCTCCTCCCTCCTCCACTCCCCTCCTCTCTTCCTCCTCCTCTTCTTCTTTTCTGTCTCCTTCTTCTCCTCCCCTTCCCTCCTCTCCCCTCCCCCTCCCCCTCCCCCTCCCTTTCTCCTCCCCCCTCCTCCCCCTCCTTTCAGTTGGTTACAGGCTACCACAATTGATATCTATCAAATCATCTCCTCTATCCATTCTTTTCTCCATGTTGGTGTGATGGCCTTGGTGGATTGGTGCTGTGATTCCAACCTTCATTTCCAAGGTATCTGAGACTTTAGTTATCATATTCTCTTTCAGGTTATGCTTCTTGTATGGTTCCATTATCAGTCATAATTGGGTACCTGAGTGGATCACTTGAGCTCTGCACACATTCCTGTGACATCCAATGTGTAACAGCAGCCCTTCCTCCTCTTGCTGGAAAAGCAGCATGATTAAGTGTCACTGACTTAATACCATGTGTCCTGAAGGATGGCACCCCATCCCTTCAGTTTTCCTCTGAGCTGATGCTTCAGTTAGAAGACTAGTTTAGTACTTTACAGGGCTGGTTGCTTCTGCAGGGGATGGTAGTGATACAACCCATGGATCCTGTCTGTACCTCATTTGTCTGAAGTATATCTTCTAGTTAAATGCTGTATTGCATGGGGCTCCATACATGTGGATGAGGTATGCTGCAAGCACATGGATAATGGTGCTGGCTGAGGCCCTAAAAGCAGGAGAGGTAACCCATACCTGGGAAAGGTATCTATGTGAATTAGGGAAAAGTGCAGGCTCTTCCAGGATAGAAGGGATCCAATGTGGATCTTGCCACCCAGAGATTGAGTGATCTTCTTGAGAGACAGTATCATCTTGAGGGTTTAGCATAGTTCTCTGTTGCTGACCAATTGGCCATTCAGAGGTAGCAGTAGTTAGAGCAGCCTTGTTAAGGGAAAATTTAAGCCCACTGTGGCCACTCCATTCATGCACTTAGAGAAAGCCCATGAGAAAGCTGGTCAGTCTGATCTGGTTGAGTCTTTTGTCTATTTCTGAAGTGTGTAGTTTACTATGGACACCAACATGGGCTACAAAATCTTCATTGTTGTGTCTGATGCTCAGCTGTATAGTTGACTCCAAACCTCCATGTCTCTGATCTTGTCTTTCTTCTCCTCCCATGCCCTTGACCAGCTGGTGAAACCATTTGTCATTGGCTTGAAATCTGTAGGGTCCCACTTCAGGCCATTTCTTCTTCCATGTAAAATGATGACTAAGTGTACCACTTGGGACTTTGCCCACTGGAAGTTTGTCCTCTCTGTACTGGCTTCAGAGCCATCCCTGAAAGTAACTCCAATGCAGCCCCTGTTTCTTTTTGGCTGGACACACACACCAAGTTGAACCATCGCTAACTTAGCTCCTCCCTTAGCTGGTCACAGAGGATTAACAGTGGCTGCAGATTTGAGCTAGGAGTATTTAGATGACTGTAGGTCTGCCTTCCTGTTCATGCGTCTTGCTGTCTGATTCTGCTTAGATTTGGATCCCAGATGCAGGGCCCATCCAACACTATGACTTAGTGGGTCTGATGAACTAGCTTATGGTGGGCAGTTACCACATCATCAAGTGTCCTATCTCTACCAGATCCCAGTATCTTGCCAGGATATGCCATGCTATAGTACAAATGCAATTACCCCCACTAGGGTTTCACACAAACTCACACAGCATCTGGCTCCACTGACATCTCTGACATGCTGTAGGGTCTGCCAGATTGAATGACCCCAGTGGAAGGACTGAATTCTCCTACCCATTTCAGGCCCCCACTTAAAAGCTGTCAGCCTTCCATGGCATACAATATGTGGGCCACAGTGTATCCTGAGTCTGCAGCATAGCATGCAGAACTCAAAGAGAGCCCCACCTGAAAAGTTTCCTTCTTTGTGGTCAGGATGTAAGATGCAGTAGTTTATCTGCTGTTTTGAAGAAGATGTCTGGGCACCCCTCTGACCCTTGGATTCCTAAAAACTCTACTCATCTGTCATTCCCCTGAATTTTTATGTGATTCATCCCCTCCTTTAGAGCATATATACCAAGATCTCTAACATATTGGCAACCTCTTTGTTTTAGTCAACTTTCTTGCTGCTGCAACTAATAGACCTGGCAAGAACAATTTTAGAGGAGGAAAAGTTTATTTGGGGGCTCACAGTTTCAGAGGTCTCAGTCCCTAGACAGCAGTCTCCATTCCTTAGGGCTCGAGGTGAGGCAGAATATCATGGCAGAAGAGTGTGGCAGAGCGAAGGCTCAGAACATGATGATCAGGCAGCAGAGAGAAATTAAGCTCAACTCACCAAATATATACCCCAAGGCCATGCCCCAAATGACCTACTTCCTCCAATCACACCCTGCCCACCTTCAGTTACCACTCAGTTAATCCCACTAGGGGATGGATCCACTGATTGTGTTAAGGCTTTCATAACCCAATCATTTCTCCTCTGGACCTCCTTGAGTTGTCTCACACGTGAGCTTTTGGGGGACACCTCACATCCAAACCATAACACCCTTGCTGTCTGAGACAATCAGTATAATAATTTAAGGGAATCAATATGACATGTTACAGGATGTCCAGTGGTCAGTATTTCCTTGGTCTGACACAGAGGGCAGGAAAGCTAACAAAGTTCCTAACAAAGTTCTGGGGGAAAATTATAAACACAAATGGTTTGTCTCCGGCAGGTGAATACAAATGGTTTCTAATGTAACAGAAAGCACATCCAAACTTGATACCATATACCCGGGTCCTTATGAATCTACTGTGGTAGAAACACCACATGCAACCTCTAGCATACTGCTTGCAAATAAAGCAACTACTTGGTTGAACTTGGGGAGTCTACATGGATCCAGGAAAGACAGGAAACTTGTGCAAGTTCACACAGAAAATTGTGGGACCATAAATAGATACATTGTTCTTTCCAGTGTGATGTGGAAGTTGCAAGATTAACAGCTTTTTGGTAAGAAAATCATGTGTAAGATACTTGTAGATGATAATGCCTTGACATACCCTCCATCCTGGTCGGGGTCCTGCTTTATTTCCGATTGAGGGCATTTCTCCACTAGGACTTGCTACTCTGACTCTCACCAACCAGTTTTCTCTTTGGCTTTTTAACAGGAACACTTGGCTTGTGTATGTCTGGTCACAAAGTTGCCTTGATAAAAACCATATGAAAATAGCAGAAAGCCAAAGGGCAATATTGTTACATAGAGCATGCTTTGTTGAAAACCACAGCCTTAACGCTTAAAAAAATAGCTCTTCCTAAGGCTTATCCGCTCAACCCAGGCTACCCAATGCAACTCTGTCCCTTGTGATAGTGCAGATCCAACAAAGTCAGGATACTGATGTGACATTTGATATCAGTCACAACATTAAAAGGGAGAAAGGAGACCAACTTAGAACAGACGACTTGTGAGGTCAGGTTAGAACCAACCCTGAGGCGGTTCAGAGTCAGGGGCCTCCCCATTTGCAGAAAGGGCCCATCACCTTTATCTCCTAGCTGCACAGAGGCCCCGAGAGACCTGAGAGCCACCTCATATTCTCATCCTCCTTTTCTTTATCATGTTTCACGAACTACCTCCCATTATCGAAATGCCTGCATCATTCCTCGGCCAAGGGGAAAATTATTAGGTGTCGGCACGTTCAATAGATGGTTATTCAGTTGCACTCGAAAATGTTCATTTACTGTAACAGGCTCATTATTTTAGGAATGCAATTGGAACCCAGACTGTTATGACCTCAGGAAATAGAATGTAACAGAACTATGCAAAAATATTAACTTTGCCCCAAAGCAGGGCAGACCTTTCCTTGGGGAAAGTGGAAGAATCCATCACCCCACCTTCCTATTCTCTCATAAACCTACAGATGACTGGATCTTTGGGAACTTTAGAGGATTTCTACTAAAAAATCCATACTTTATCCAAGTGGAAGCTGAAGCCTATTAACTAAAGCAACAAAATAGAACAAAACAAAAACAAAAACAAACTAGAACTGCTCTAGAGAATGTGTAGATGCCACTAAAGTTAGTAGATCAGAACAAAGCAAAGAAGATTTTGGGTATGCAACATGGAAGCTGGGTGTATAACCAGATACTATGATGTAAAAAGTTGAAGAAAAAAATTAAGGGAGAAAAGGTAAAAAATCCAAAGCCCATATTAATGGCTTATGAAAAACAAGGGGATCAGACAAGATGGCAAAGGTTCTTTGAGCTCTGACATTCTGTTTCACGATGTCTATTATGCTCTTGCAAATTATTAATAAAATGGAGCTTAATATAAATATAACACACTGTACACCATTCAAACAGCCAACACAGAAATCTGGCATGATATTAATGATTTAGACTGGAAACTGTTCAACAAATGGGTTTAAAATAATTAGAAATGTTATCCCCTTCAAGCGAGCAATGCGCAGGCTAATCTGGGACCTTACTTTTAAGCCTCAGAATAGCCATATTCTAGAGACCTCATTTGAGTTTGGTTTCCCTTTTTGGAGTAAAGTTTTATAGCCTCATATGACTTTATAAGAAGGACATCATTATATGCACTTGCACACACATCTGATCCATGTTTGAAATTTCTAATTGCAGCCTCTGAACAAAGACTATTTTGTAGTATAATAAGACATATTTACTAGTATTAAAATGGCAGATTTATTGTGAATTTTATAACATTAAAATGCAGTTGGATTTTTTTTAGGTCTCAAATAATTTATAGTGTTTAAAATTTCTCAGGTTAAAAACACAGAGTCAAGACCAATGTCCAAGAGAAAAAAAAAATGAGCAAAGACTATGAACAGACAATTCACAGAAAAGAACAAATACTTCTATCTTAAACACAAGAAAAAATGTTCACTGAACTTAGTATAGAAGAAATGCAAATGGAAGATATACTGAGATGTCATTTTTCATAAATCAGATTGGCAAAAATCAAACAGTTGTTAATACTTTGTGTTGGTGAGACTGTGAGGAAACAGGTATTCACATA
The DNA here is from genome assembly GCF_964194105.1 of Spermophilus citellus. NCBI lineage: Eukaryota > Metazoa > Chordata > Mammalia > Rodentia > Sciuridae > Spermophilus > Spermophilus citellus. Next base: position 23,442,817 of record NC_138186.1, read on the forward strand.
CATGTTAGACAGGAGTGTCAATTTCTGCAGCCCCAGTGAAGGTCTATTTGACAATAGATATTGAAATGACTGTTAGAGTCTGTAAACAAGTCAGGATGGCACCTGGCATTTTGCCAGAGGGAGTGGTTTGTGAAGTAACGACAGTGAGCCATTAAGTGTGGAGATTCCTCATTGGTTGACTGCTGTATCTAGTTTATGTTAATTAAGATAAGCTGTGTGGAATGTATATATACCCCTCCTCCCTACAATAAACAGCTCCCACTCCTGCTGTATCAATGTACACAAGTTGTTCGTCCCCCCCCCCCCCCCCGCCGGGTTATTTTGCTGCAGCCGTACTGCGGCAAATGACAAATGCACATCATCCCTTATCCTAGCAATTACCTTATGAACCTTTAGCCTACAGATATACTTGCACACACACAAAAATGACATATACAGAAAATAATCTACTGTAGTATTGTTTGTAATAACACCCCAAATCTCCCTTAGAGGTGACTACTTAAATACAGTGTGCAACATGCAGTTATTTATGTTTTAACGAAGAGACTCTTGGTTAGTTGGCTTCCATCACTGAGACAAAATACCTGAAATAATTAATTTATAAGGAGTATAGACTATTTTGGTTCACAAATTCAGAGGTTTTAGTTAATTCTCAGTTGGCTCCTCTGCTTCTCATCCTATGGTGAGGTAGAACATTATCTTGGAAGCAAAGAGAGAGAGAGAGAGGGAAGGTCCAGGGTCCCAGGTGTCCAATGACCTAACGTCTTTCCTGAGGCCCCCACTTCCTGAAATTTCTACCACCTCCCAATGGCACCATCAACTGGGGACCAAATCTTCAACACATAAGCCTTTGAGGGACATTTGTGATACAAACCATAACAGGCTCCCTATATACTGATATGGAAATAGCTTCAGATACATAATTTTGTGAAAAAGAAGGTGAAAACCCTGTGTGCACAGTAAATTCCTTTTATGTAAAACTAAAAGGAGATGTAGGAATATATATTTGTGCTTTCTGATATTTATATTTAAAAACTCTAGAAAGATTCAAAAGAAATAAAAGTTTTATGGGAACATGAAAATGACTGAAAAAGGTAGGAGGAAAACTTTTTACTGGATAGCTTTTTATATATTTATTTTGTTTTGAAAAGCATGTAAATTTGTTTCTAATCAAAATGATGAATTTTTAAAAAATAAAGTTAATAAGGAATCACTCTGGGCTGGGGATGTGACTCAAGTGGTAGCCGCTTGCCTGGCATGTGTGTGGCCCGGGTTCGATTCTCAGCACCACATATAAACAAAGATGTTGTGTCTGCTGAAAACTAAAAAATAAATATTAAAAAATTCTCTCTCTCTCTCTCTCTCTCTCTCTCTCTCTCTCTCTCTCTCTCTCTCTTTAAAAAAAAAATAAGGAATCACTCTGCTCCCAAAATAAAAACTCTGCATATGTATTTGATTTGGTTTTAATTTGAATTTATATTGCAACATAATTACTACCACCTACTTCAAAAAATCAGCATGCATCTCATGATGATTGTTTTCTTAAAGTTCTTTTAAAAATGTTTTTAATTCCTTACTTAGACCTAGAGCTAGTACTGATAGCAAAGGTGTAACAATAGTCACATAAAAATATCTTAATTAATGTTAAACAGTATGCTAAATTCTTACTGTAATATTATAACAAATAACTTACTATCCAGCTTCTATTTGCTTTTCTGCAGTCTATCTCAGCCCAGCAATCAAAATCACACTGATTAAAGTATGAATAAGATTGTATCACTCTTCTGCCCCAAATCTTCTATTGGTTTTCAATCCTTCTCTTGGTAAAAGTCGTGGCAATGGTCCTATGAAAACAATTCCCCAGCATCCCTTGGGCCAGGTGTCTCTTCTTGCTCCAAATACACCCTTCTCTGCCTGTTGTGTGATCCTGGAGCAGATCCCTGTTGATAATCTCTTGGCACAATGCTCAGTCCTGTCAGCAGAGGGCACTGCAGGCACAGGAGTGAAATACTCTTAACAACCTTTCCAAACCACAGCAGAGAGCCAGTGGTTCAGAATCCAGGTTATTGGATTCTAGAACCCCAACTTTTGATCTCTTTGCTCTGCTGCTTCTAATTGCAGGAGACAGGAAAGTGGTAGGTTAGGCTGTTTCCTCCAGTTAACAAAAGCCATTATCAATATTATTTAGGAAAAGATGTTGAATAAACTTTGAAATCATCTCTTGATATCCTCATTCAAGTTGGGCTTTGAGAGCTATCAAAAGAGAGCTTCAATGTCTTACAGCAAATCTGATGAGAGGTGCCCACTTTTTGTCTCCATCTATGTTTTTTGTAGCAACCCCATTAGAAAAAGAAATGATGGTGTCTAATCTTTTCATGTAGGATCTTTACTGTCAAATATTAACTTAGTGATCTTTCTAGGATGTCACTGTGACTTGATTTCAAGTTTACTAGTTCATAAATTCAAAACTTCATAGTACTTGTTTAACAACCAGGACATATTTTGAAAAATATGTCATTTTGCAATTTCATCATTGTGTAAGATTCATAGAGTGTACTTATACAAACTAAGATAGACACAACCCCACTCATGGGTCCCTTATCATATATGTGGTCCTTTATTGACTGATGTGTTATTTATTATGTGGTACTTAACCACACTTAAACAAGTAAATAGGACATTTCTCAGTTAATTTCTGGTATTACTACTATGATGGTCTACAAGTTAATGTAACAAAGTGACTCTGAAACTATATCCACCAAATATTTTCAATAATCTCCTTTTACGTCCATCTTAAGTTAATATCTTGCTAAAGTTTCCAAAATAAAAATTCTAATAATTAATACTCTCATTAAAGTACTACAACACCTATAATTCCCAGTTGCATCTGTATTTTTAAAATTAGGTTATTTTCCTGATAGGTGTATTTGAAATCAAGTCATCACAAACTGCAAGGTACTAATTTTGGTCAAAATCTTTGATGACCCATTCTGGTCTGAAACACCTGCAGCTATCCTGTGCTCTTGCCCTAGTATTTACATGCCTCAGAATAAAGCATTTCCTAAACTGATGAGTCCTCAGAATCTTCTAGAAAGCAGTAAAACATGGTTGAGGCTAATATCAATCAGTGGCCCTTCGTGATCACTGTGTGCCCAGTGCAGTTCGGTGGTCCACAGGCTCTGTGTTGACACATGCCCACCATGTAAAAAATCCAACCCCTAGTGCCAACCAAAGATATGTCAGTTACAGTAACAATTATTAGACATCCCTGTTTCTTTTTCTTTTCTAGATTTCCCCCCATTTGTGCTTTCAAAGGTGGGGCTCATGCCTCTCTGCACATATCAGGACCAAGAAGTTGCTCTGAGTTCATCTGATCTGGAGAGATTGGATTTGCTGCTTTTGGAAAACAAGTACATGGTAATAAGTGGCATAGGGTGAAAGCAGAAAAAAATAGAAATAAAGAAAAAAAAAGAAAAGAAAACTAAGTTACAGACTCTCAAGGATGAAAAGTTGAATATGACCATATGGTCAATATTGGTCTCTTCCCTGTTCTGGGAACCCATACCTATTCACCAGTGTATCTACTATTCCCAACTAAAAAGGGTGAGGAGCTGTGACACAGCAAGGCGGGAAGTATCTTCTTAGAAAACATTATTTCTTCAAGGGATATATGTCAGAAGACAGGTAGTAGATGAGATGAGGAAGAAAAGAGGAAGTCATGGGTGGTGGGGAGGACGGAGGGTGAGTGGCAGACGATCAGTCCTGGGTGATGTACTCTATATATGTTTTTATTTTGCTTTGATTTGTTTTGCTCTTGGAGATTCAAATATATTCAGTAGATACAAAAAAAGTTTAAAGATGTTGCTATGTAAACTGAATCCATTCTAAGAGGAATTTTAGTTCTATTATAAATTTAAAATAATCAGTCTTGTCCTTCCTTGGCCTTGGTTGGTTTGCATTTGCAGAACAGCTGTGTACTAAAAATATGCCCTGAAACATAAGTGCTTTCAATGGTTGGGTTTATAGAATTTACAAAGAAAATCTGGAGTTTTCAGTTCATGATGTAAATATAATGGTTATGAATATATATCACATAGCACAACACTAACATTCATAGAGTAAAACCCACAGGAAATGTAAGAAGAAATATGCAGAAATTTATTAAGAGTAGGACACTAAGTTCATGTTAAATCTAGCACTCACATGCACACACACCACACCCTATACAATACAAAAATAGAAGACCTGGGCTGGTGTTGTGGCTCAGTGGTAGAGCACTTGCCCAGCATGTGTGAGGCACTGGGTTCAATTTGCAGCACTGCATATAAATAAATGAATAAAATAAAGGTTCTCAACCTCTAAAAAATATTTTTTTTTAAAAAAGAAGACCTAAACAATAGATAATGAGGTAGATCTAATTACTATGTATCAAACTTTACACCCTGAAATCAGAGAATGAATCTTTTTTTCTGAATGGATTTAGTAAAAGTCATGAAAATTGCATATAGTCAGGCATAAAGAAAGCCTTCATGGACTTATTTTAAATTCAAAAGGAAAACAGTGTTTTCTGATCATCATGAAACAATGTTAGAAACTAGAAAGCAAATAAACTTGCCATTTAGAAATATTTTTTTGTATTTTCTTAATTCTTCAGTCACTGAAAAATCAAAATCAAAATTGCAGAATAGTTAGAGAATAATGATAATGAAAACAATGCAGGCCCAAACCTAAGGGGTACAGCTGAAGCAGTGCTCAGAGAAAAATACTAACTTTAGATTTCTTTTTTCATACTGGGACTGAACCCATAGGGTGCACTACTACTGGGCTACAGCCTTTTCTATATTTATGTTTTGAAGCAGGGTCTCCCTAAGTTCCTCAGGGTGATCTCAAACTTGCAATCTTTCTGCCTCAGTCTCCCAAGTTGCTGTGATTACAGGCATGCACTGCCATACCTGGTCAGCATTCGATATTTATATCATTAAAAATAGAGTTTGGAAGATGAGTAAGTTTAAGAACTGAAAAAAAAAAAAACACAGTGAACCTAAGGGAAGTAGAAAAGAATTCATTTCTGTAGGTAAAACAAATGACTAAGTTAAAAAACAGAAAATTAATAATATCAATGCATAAATCCAAGAATTACCTTTAGCAAAATTCATATAAAAACATTAGAGTGAGTGAGGGAATAAATATCAACAAAATTAGAAATTATAATGCAAACAGAGTAGAATTTTAAAATTGAGACCAATTTTAAAACTTCATATAAATAACTGTATATTATTTGTCAAAATTGACCCCCCAAAAGAAAAATCTAGTTAGAATGATTAACTAGAAGAAGTAAAATTATTAAAAGTCTTCTCCTTAGAAAACCCCAAACTGGGATAGTTTCATTGATTTCTACCAGATTATAAGAAACTGAAAGATTATAAGAAATAGGAAACTGTTGCAATTTATTTTGTTTTAGAGAATTCATATTCTTTTTTAAAATTTATTTTTTATTCTAATTTGTTATATATGACAGAAGAATGCATTACAATTCATATTACATATATAGAGCACAGTTTCTCATGTCTCTGGTTGTATATAAAGTATATTCACACCATTCATGTCTTCATACATGTACTTATGGTAATAATGTCCATCTCATTTCACCATCTTTTTTTACCCCCATGCCTCCTCCCTTTCCCTCCTACCCCTTTGCCCTCTAGATGAATTTGTCTAATCCTCCCATGCTCTGCCTCCCAACCCCACTGTGAATCAGCCTCCTTATATCAGAGGAAACATTCAGCATTTGGGTTTTGGGGATTGGTTAACTTCACTTAGCATTATCTTCTCCGAATCCATTCATTTATCTGCAAATGCCATGATCTTACCCTCTTTTATTGCTGAGTAATATTCCATTGTGTATATATACCATGGTTTCTTTATCCATTCATCTACTGAAGGGCATCTAGGTTGGTTCCACAGTTTAGCTATTGTGAATTCTGCTTCTATAAACAATGATGTGGCTGTGTTCCTGTAGTATGCTGTTTTTAAGTCCTTTGGGTACTTAAAAAAGGAGTGGGATAGCTGGGTCAAATGGTGGTTTTATTCCCAGCTTTCTAAGGAATCTCCATACTGCTTTCCAAATTGGCCGCACCAATTTGGAGCATTCATATTATTTTTATGCAAGCAGCATAACATTGATAACAAAACTTCCCTAAAATTATCACATTTTAAAAAACCACATGGTCCAATTTAATTTGTGAATACCTTTGGAGAAAACATACACCATGCCATGCCAATAAGGGCAAATGTCCATCTGGAACAGAGTGAACTGGGGACACTGATTAGAGACTGAATATGGGTAAACGTGCAGTCCTTTGTAATCCACCACACTCTGAAGTGCTCTAGTAATACCATATTACTAATGAAGAGCCAGCTCTTCCTTGGTATAACAGGGGTCGAGATAAAATACCAATATGGTACAATGGAACCTTGTTCTCAGCTCTTCTCTGCCAGTCTAGGGCTTACGGACTTGGACAGGAAGCTTCAGACCCTTCTCAGGTGAAAAATTTCAAAGAAAGAGTTTTTAAAACTGCAAGAGAGAAGCACCAAGTCACTGACATAACATTAGAGCTGAAATTAATGAACTAGAAACTGAAAGAACAATACAAAGAATCAGTGAAACAGAGTTGGTTCTTGGAAAAATAACTAAGATTGGTAAGCCACTTGTCAAACTAACAAAAAGAAAGATAAGATCCACATTAATAAAAGTAGAGATGAAAAGGGGCACAATTGAAATCCAAAGGATCATTAGGGGTGATTTTAAAAACTTATATTCCCCAAAGTAGAAAATCTAAAAGAAATGAATAAATTTTTGGACACATTACTTACCAAACCTGAACCAAGAGGACACATAAAACCTCAGTAGACCAATAACAAACAATGAGATTGACTCAGTAATCAGAAGCCTCCCAACTAAGAAAAACTCAAGACCAGATGGATTCACAACTGAATTTTACCTCAACTTTAAAGTATAATTAATATTCATATTCCTCAAATTAGTCCATGAAATTGGAAGAGGGAATGCTTCTAAATTCAGTCTATGAATCCTATATCACCCTGATACCAACTGAACAGGGACATATAAAGGAAAGAAAACCACAGACCACTATCATTGATGAGCAGAGATGCAAAATTTCTTAATAAAATACTAGCAAATAAAATGCAACAACATATTAAAAAGATTGTATACCATAATCGAGTTGATTTCACCCTGGGGAGGCAAGGATGTTTCAACATATGAAAATCCACATAAATAGGACAAAGACCATACAATTGTCTCAATAGATGCCGAAAAAGCCTTTGACAAAATTCAATATGCCTTCGTGATAAAAGTCTTGAGGAAACTTCGGGATCGTGATACTGCCTGCTCCCTCAAATGTTGAAGTATAACACCAAAGAAGCGCCAAGGCAAGCATAGAGTAGAAAGTAAGAAATTTTATTTAAAGGATAGTAAAACAGACTTCTCCCAGGAGGAAGAAGGGACCCAAAAGCAGAATCCCTGGGATGAGCAAGTCTCCTCCATTTTTTACATCAAAAGTTTCCTTTAGTCTCTTGCATCCTTCTCCCTTATCTTGTTCACTTCCCCCCATCCTGCATACATGACTGGGAGATGCTGGTGGGGCCCAGAAGGTGAGGAGCAGGTGGGCTGGAAGGGCCAAGGTGGAGTGCTGGGCAGGAAGGGAGCAGCAGTCCAAAGGACATTAATTAGAAGCACCTGTTCAGGAATTGCTTCATTAACACCTTTTTTGGGAGGGGTATTATGGGCAGGTAATCTTGGTAATCAAAGGGCTCTGGAGAACATTCCAGTCTTCCGGGGGCAATCTCCAACTTCCGGGACCCAAATTGGCCTCCATTTTCTTGATCCAGGCTGATCACCTAAGTCCACTAACTGCCTTTCTTTAATTCTGGCTTCAATAGAATGAACTTACCTCAACACAATAAAGACCATATATGGCAAACCCAATGTCGGTATCATACTGAATGAGAAAAAAACTGAAAACATTTACCCTAAAATCAGCAACAAGAATTCTACTCCCATCACTCCTATTAAATCTAGTACTTGAAATTTTAGTTAGAACAATTAGGCAAGAGAAAAAAATAAAAAGGATACAAATTGAAAAGGTGAAGTCAAATTGTTCCTATTTGAGGATGATACAATCCTACACTTAGAAGACCTTAAATGTTCCACCAGAAGACTTACAGAGAAACAAATTCATTGAAGTGGCAGGATACAAAATGATCATACAAAAATCAATATCTTTCTTACATACCAACAAGGAATCTACTGAGAAAGAAATCAGGAAAACAATTTCATTCACAATAGCTTCTAATAAAATACTTAGGAATAAATATAAGGAAAATTATAGAAAATAGAATAAAAAGATTGAAAGAGATGCTAGAAGATGTGTCTAATTAGTATTCTTATAATTAATATTCTTAAAATGGCCACATTATCAAAAGTGATCTACATATTCAATGCAATCCCCATCAAAATAGCAATGATATTCTTCACAGAATGAGAAAAACAATCCTAAAATTCACATGGAAAAACAAAAGACCCAGAATAGGCAAAGCAATCCTGAGCTAAAAGAGCAACACTGGAGGCAACACAATACCCTGTTTTAAAATATACTTCAAAGGCATAGTACTAAAAACAGCATGGTAGCATCAGAAAAACTCGGATTGAACAGAGCAGAAGACACAGAGATAAACCCATGAAGCTACAATCATCTGATTCTTGACAAAGATGCTAAAATCATACATTGGAGAAAAGACAGACTCTTTAAACAGCCTCTTTAACAAATGGTGCTGAGAAAACTGAATGTCCATATGTACAACAATAAAGTAGATTTCCCATTTCTCACCCTGTATAAAAGTCAACTCCAAAGGGATTGACGACCTAAACATAAGAGCAGAAACTTTGCCAGTGTTAGAATTAAAAGTAGGAAAAACACTTCAACATATAGAGGAAAAGATCTCCTGAATAGGACCCTGTTTTGGTTTGGATATGAGGTGTCCCCCACTCAAACCTCCTGTGTTAATGCAGGAATAAAGTGAAAAGATTGGACTGTGAGAGTTGTAACTTAATTGGTTCATCCTAGGACTCAGTCTAGGTGTCTTTAACCAGATAAATTGAAAAGAAAAAAGGGAGATTTACATAACTGGAGTTCTACTCAGCCGTAATGAAGAACAAAATTATATAATTTGGGGGAAAAAAAGGGAATGGAACTGGATATTGTAATGTCGAGTGAAATAAGTCAGATTTAGAAAGCTATCATATGTTTTTGCTGGGCACAATGGCACATGCCTGTAATCCCAGCAGCTGGGGAGGCTGAGGCAGGAGGATTTTGAGTTCAAAGCCAGCCTCAGTAATGGCAAGGTGCTAAGCAACTCAGTGAAACCCTGTCTCTAAATAAAATACAAAATAGGGCTGGGGATGTGGCTCAGTGGCTGAGTGCTCCTGAGTGGCATTCCTGGTCTCCACCCCGCTCCAAAAGAAAGTTATCATATATTCTCTAGTAATAGAAAACAGGGGGAAAAGAGGGAGGGGGAGTACTATGACAGCAGAAGGAAGACTATTGAGGTAGAGGAAGCAGATCAAGGGAAGGAGAAGTGGAGGGTGCAGTAGATACTAGGGAGTGAAATTGAGCAAATTGTGTTTTTATATATGTAAAATATGCCACCATTCTGTATAATAAGTATGCATCAATGAAAAAAAGAATAGTGTACTGCACCAAGTGGGCTTATGCCACAAATTCAAAGATGACTGAATATTGGGAACTCCATTAATATCATTTACCATGTTAGAATGTTAATACAAAGAGATATTATCTCCATAAATCATGAAAAAAATGGTAAAGTCCAACATACAAACTCCATGATTTAAAAAGTAATAATTTAAGAAATGTACTGTTTGATAAGAAGATTCCCTGTAAATTCAGAAACAAATAAAGAATATCCTTTATCATTGCCATTAATTAAAGTTGTTCTGGTGGTTGTAAAATTTCAATTAGACAAGAGAAGAAAATAAAAACACAAAAAATAGAAATTAAAATTATTATGATTGGCAGAATATATTATTTTACTAGGAAAACTAATGGGCTCAATTTAAAACTATTGCAAACAATAATAAAGTTCAACCCAATGGCTAAGTAGAAAAATTCTATAATAAGCAAGTTTAAAAAATATGACAAAAAGAAAATACTCCATTTGTGAATGTAATAAAACATACCAAGAATATAATTATTAAGTAATGTGTAAGATCTAAATGCTATTGGTCAGAAATAAAGACTTAAACAAAACAGACCTTTCTTTAAATCAATCTCTAAATTTTTCATGACCCCAATAAAAAAGGATAAATTTTACTAAATAAGTTGTTTTTCAAGTTAATATGAAAACAATCAAAATAATGAATAATGCCTCAGAGTGAACTAACACCCTTGACATAGAAATACATTATATAATTATTATATGGGGCATGAATATGTAGATTAACAGAATACATTACAGAAATAAACCAAAATGAATATAGGTATAAAAATATAGCATCTTGAATAATGGAGAAAAGATAGATTATTCACTAACAAGACAATTAAACAATTATTAAAACAACAAAGTTGGATTGCTCTCTCATGCATCACATCAAAATAATTTTCAGGTACATTAAGGATTTATAGCAAGAAGAAGTAAAAACCAAAACTAGTAGAAGAAGGCACATGGTAATTTTAAAATAATAATTATCTCAGAGGAAGGACATTCTTTTAATATCCCACAAATCCAGAAGCCATAGGAAAAAAAAATAATGAATTTTACTATACTACAAATTTGAAATTTTTCCCAGGAAAAAATCCATAAACAATATTAAAATGCTGCCCAACAATCTAGGGAAAGCATTTATAGTTTACAAAACAGTCATTTCTATAATTTCCCCAATATAGAAAGAGTTGCCATAAAGCAATAATAAAAAGATCAAGCCACCAAAGGACAAATGGTCAAGAACTATGAATACAAATTCATCAAGTTCCTTAATAAGACCTTTAAATCTTAAGAAATTAAACCAAGAATCAATAAGTGGTATGGTATCAAATTAAAAAGCTTCTGTTCAGCAAAAGAAACAGGGTGTGAAAAGAAAATCTGCAGAATGGGAGAAAAGCTTATTAATCTGACAGAGGATTAATATCCAGACTATATAAAGATTATAGCAATAAATAAATAAATAGCACAATCAATAAATGGGCAAATGAACTAAACAGACATTGCCCAAAAGAATAAATGCAAATAGGCAACAAATATGTGGGAAAATGTTCATCATCCTTAGGAATCTGAGAAATTCAAATCAAAATTACACTGAGGTTTTTTTTTTCTTCCTCAGTGGCAATGACAATCACCAAAAATACAAATAATAATAAATTCTGGCTAGGATCTGGAAAGAAAGGAATACTCATATATTATTGGTGGTATTTAAAATTAGTTCAACCACTATGAAAATCAGTATGGAGATTCCTCAAAAGTCTATGATTGAAACCACCGTATGACCCAGCTATACCACTCCTTGGTAATTATCCAGAAGAACTGAAATCGGTGTACTACGGTGATACCTGCATTCTAATGTTTATAGCAGCATGGTTGACAATAGCCAAATTATGAGACCAGCCCATCAACAGATGAATGGACAATGAAAATGTGTTGTATAGACACAATGGAGTTCTACTCAGTCATTAACAAGAATGAAGTTATGTCATTTACTGGTAAATGGATGGAATTAGTCATACTAAGGTGAAATAAACCAGGTGTAGAGAGTCAAGGGTCAAATGTTTACTCTCACATGCAAAATATGGAGAGAAACAAGCAATCAAAAAAGGGATCCCATGAAAACAGAAGGGAGAACAGTAGAGAAGGTGAGTATTATCAAGGGGGAATGAGGAGAGGGGGACCAGTGAAATAATAGGAACCCAGCTATGCTAAATGCATACAAAAATGTATCACATTGAATCTCACTTTGATGTATAAGGGTCATCCACCAACTAATAGAATAAATAAATAGAAGGAAGACTAGTAGAGCAGAGGAGGATGGGGGAATGTGGAGGAGAAGAAAAGGAAAAATAATGGGGAATGACATGGAACATTTATTTGCATATATGACTATGTAACCATGAACTCCACTGTTATGTGTGATTATAATGCACAATAAAAATGTTTAGCTAGGCATTGTGGCACAAGTCTGTAATTCCAACAGTTCAGGAAGCAGGAGACTAGAAAGTTCAAAAGCAAGTTCAAAGCCAGTCTCAGCAAGTTAGCAAGGCCCTAAGCAATTTAGCGAGAACCTGTCTCAAAATTAAAAGTAAAATAAAATAAAAAAGTGCTGGGGATATGGCTCAGTGGAAGAGTACCCTGGGTTCAATCCCTGGTACAAAAAAAAAAAAAAAAAAAAAAAGTTTAAAAATCATCGCTAGGGGGCTGGGGATGTGGCTCAAGCGATAGCGTACTCGCCTGGCATGCGCGGGGCGCTAGGTTTGATCCTCAGCACCACATAAAAATAAAATAGAGATGTTGTGTCCACAAAAAAACTAAAAATAAATATTTAAAAATTCTCTCTCTCTCTTTAAAAAAATCATCAATAACTAACAAAAAAATTTATCAAAAGAGTAACATGAAAAGAAGCCCAACTTCACTCAAAGCAAGAGAAATTAAAACTACCGAAATTCAACATTTCATTTAAGAAATGAGCAAAGCTTTTTTTTTTTTTAATACAGATAGCATACCACATTGGTGAAAATGTGGAGGAACAAGGACTCACATTCCAATATATAGATGTATATTCTGATAACAGTGTAGTTTTCAGCTCATACAGACAGACCTTCTGGAGTGGATAATTTGAATATTCACTAAAATATTAAATACATAGTATTTGACTCAGTATTTTGACTCAGGAATTCCATACCAAATATTTACCCTCACTATGGGGTAATGCACATAGAGAATTATGCATTACCAAGATATTAGTCATTGATTATTTGCAGTAGCAAAGTAATGCAAATAACTCAATCAAAAATTGTTACATTAATTGTGGTTCCTAGTTGTACCATTTTTTTTGAAGTGCTCTCTTTGAATTGATAACAACAATATTACAAATTTTTAGGTTAAAAAAATAAGAGGAGGCAAAACTATATGTTTAACCTGCCAATATTTCAGCCAAAAAAAAAAAAAAAGTGCACCACATACACTTGAGATGTCAACAAACTGCAGCAGAGCTTCAGCATGTGGAACTGAACAGATGGAGGACAGCCATGAGAGATGGTGCCATTTGCCCAGTTATTGATTGTGTTATTTTTCTATTGGTGTGAAGTTTTTTCAGTTTTTTCTAAATGCTTTTGTAGTGTCTGAGTATTTAACAAATTGTTACAAGGTATTTCTTAAGGGAAAAAAAAAAAAAGCCCAGGCAGCTGCCTTTTTGTTCTTTGTATTTTAATATGTTAATAAGGACAAATGCTTTAGAAGGAGGTGTGGAGAGAGATGCCATAGGTAACAGGAAACCCGGTCATTAATTTACCCAAGTCTCATCCTACTTCCTATGTATTTATTAGATGATTTACAATTTACCAAATCATGTGTTTATATATGAATATGAAGATGTATATTATATCTATATTTTTTGTAGATAATATATATATGTATACACATACACACACACACACACACACACACGTATATACATATGTATCATTTAGCTGCCCCACAGCCCTGTGAGTTTGTTATTCAGAATGCTTTCCTAAATAGCAGGGTCTGCACCATCCCAGCAGAGATCTGGTGGTGCCCGCCAGTGGCCAGGCTGGCCTCTCCTTCCACAGGTTTCTATGCCCAGGCAGAAGCCTAGGAAAGAGAAACAAGGAAGATGCATGTGATGAGACAAATGGCCATTGCCTGTAATCTGTTAACCCCATGGATATGGACACCAGGACATTCTGTGTACCAGTTGCATGGCCCCTGAAGCCTGGTGACAAGCCTCGCTAAGGTGGTGTAGCTTCATTCCCCAGAGCCAGAGACTAGCTCAGTCTTGGTACCCTGAAGTGCCGAGGGAGAGCACCCACAGTCCATGGTGGAGCAACCGTCTAATGAAGGACACCCCTAGGCTTTGGAGCAGAGGGCCTCAGTGAGGCCACACCTCGAGAACATGTCCTGGGACTCTATTATGGAGGATGTAGACTGAACAGGCAGGGGAATGCCTGTCGTAGAGGTTACAGAAGACCCAGAACCTGCAGGGGAATGCTCTCTGTGGAGGACACAGACACCACACACTGAGGACAAGCAAGTGAGTACTCCCCATGGGAGACATGGCCACTGCAGACCCAGGATAAAGATGAGCATCAGTCTCTTTCTGTTCTCTCCAATGCTTGGTGTAGCTCCTTTTCCAAAAACAACTGGACACCAGTCTCCTAGGATACAGAATAGGCTGAGAAGGGGGAAAAGATAAATCTGGGCAGACAATTAATAAAGGACATGCAACACATCCTCCATCTGCACCTGAGGCTCCTCTGACCCCCCGAAGAGGGTGTCTATCCTTCAGAGATTGCTTCAAGGGCAGAATTTCCAAACTTCACTGCTACTCCACGTGCTACTCCACGTCCATGAGGACTAGTGGAGTTTACTCTCTTACCAGGTGTGACCCACTCAGTGGGTAACTGAAGTGTGTTATGGAGAACCTAATGCATCATTAGGTCAGCAAAGTTGCCCAAAGCATCTCCGAATGTAAATAAAAAATTCAAAAATTAAAATACACACACACACACACAAAAAAAAAAACTAGAAAGGCGTTTTCTATGGGGATTTTGTTTTAACAGCACTGAAAAATCACTCTTGGTAGATGGGTTTACAAAAACCAAAATGAACTCTTTGGAGAAAGTCTGTCATCCATAAAATAAGATTGCTGTATTCCCTGCAGGCATCAAAGGCCCAGGGATGAAATAAAATGATGTTTGTAAAGGTATTTGTTCAACTGCAAAGAACTAGGAAATTTAAGTTCATGTTATCTGCTTATAGATTCCAAAATAAATTCCAAATGAAATTATTTTATTCACATTTTTTCTCAAAAAAGAATTTAATAAGAACCTACCATGGTCCAAGGGTTCCAATTATATAAACATGAAAAGTCTCAGCCCTTAGAATTTATACTCTACTAGAGGGGTCAGCAAACTGTGGTCCATGGGCCAAATCTCTTTTTTAAATCCAATTTTAATCCAGGAAAGAATAATATTTGAGGAGATGTAAAAATTACACAATATGCAAATTTTAGTGTCCTTAAATAAAGTTTTATTGGAATATGGCCATGCCTGTTTGTTTACATATTGATTCTTGTGGTCTGAAGCTGTAACCACAGAGTTGAGCAGTTAAGACAGACTGTGTGGCTCATAGAGTCTAAAACAGTGATTATCTGGCCCTTTACAGAAAAATATTGCTGACCCTTGGTCTAGTGGAAGAAGCCAGATCTATAAACAAACATGTTCAGATGGTATGAGTCAAGTTTATTCAGACAAGTTAGGGTAAAAAGTAGGAAAAGATTGGAGCTGGCTTCAGGAGGGTGGTGGGCAGAGCAAGGGAGCCGGGAAGTGCAGCTCCCCCTTTAAGAGCAGATTGGAGCTGGGTGTGTGGAACACACCTATATAGTTCCAGCTACTTGGGAAACTGAGGCAGAAGGATCACAAGTTGGAGGACAGCCTGGACATCATAATAGGACCTCAGCTTGAAAAAATGAAAGGGCAAGTTGGCACTGTCTTTGCAATACTGACAAATGCACACATCAGCAAGACTTCTTCTAGAAAGTTCTTTTTCCTAATGCTCATGGTGGGTTTATACAGATCCCACCACACATTCCTTCTTTTCCCTGGGTGTCCAGTAGCCAGCACTTGCTAGATTGCTGGATGAACAGATGGCTGGACATTTTTGAGACACCATATCTGGCCATGATGTGACTGAGTCATTCAAACATTGTAACCACACCAACCCAGGCACTTGTTGCCCCTGCTGTCAGCTACACTTTAACCACAGATAGAAATGGGGAGCCTGTGATTGAAAGTTACTTAACAATGAAGATTGACCAAAAGAATTGGGGTGAAAATCGTGGCTCATAGCTCCAAAAGTCATCTCCTACTCACTGGAGGACTGAGACCAACCTGTGATTAAAAATGGTCAAGAACAATGGGACCCAGCAAACAGCATGTTGCAGAGAGCAAGCTGCAAAGGGGGCACATCCGAAAAACAGCACATCCAACACCCAGCCTCCTTGGGCAGGCTGGATACCGGAAATTCATTTCCTCTCCCCCATTCCAATCATGAAATGAACTGTTGCTACCCGACAGGGGCAAGAGGGCCATGCCACTGACGGTTTGAAATGGGCTAATCGTTCTGACAGATTATTTTATGAGAGGGTTTGGGGCTGGCTGACAGCACTTCTTTTCCTCCGACTTGCTTCCACATGTTAGCCATGCTCTCTGGCTTGCCACAGTCAATGGAGACCGGACAATCTCTCGGAGGAATGTGGAAAGGATTCCCAAAGAAGATCAGAAGGAAAGGGGAGATTTGACAGACAGAAAGTATTCACAGTGACTCCCAGGAATCTGTGAATGGCAGCTTCCCACATCTGTCACAGGTTCAGTCAGGAGAGACACTAGGTGTTTGGAAGCCTCTATCTTCTATCCAAGCTCCAAAGGGCAGCCCCGCACAGCCATTTTTCTGCCTTTGTTACCTGGCAGAGAGATGAGATCTCATTTTGAAGCTGGCCAGCAATAACGGAGCCAATCATGGCCCTGCTCCTCATGTCTCCTACCAAGGGGGTTCTTGTTCATCTTTCCAATGACCCTTATAGCAAACAACCAAAAGAATCACTGTGCAGGACTATTTTGTTTCTGTTTTCCAAAAGCTATGTTTCATTCCCTTCTGATAACTGTGTGCTATTTTATTGAAGCCCCATGGTACTTTCCTAAGGATTATAAAGGAAACTTACTCAGACTTGGTCCTCGCCTAAAAAAGGAGAGTGAATTATTAGCAATGATAACTGTACCATAGTGTTTTATAGGTGCGAAGTCTTACATCTTATACAGCTTCCCAAGAATGCTTTGGGAGGAACATTTTATTCCCACTTCACAGACAAGACAACAAAGTAACTTGTCTCAAATCCTTCAGCTTATAAGCACAGGAGCTAGGGCAGAGCCTGGAT
Source organism: Spermophilus citellus (assembly GCF_964194105.1). NCBI lineage: Eukaryota > Metazoa > Chordata > Mammalia > Rodentia > Sciuridae > Spermophilus > Spermophilus citellus. The sequence goes on from NC_138186.1 coordinate 23,460,071, forward strand.
ATGCAGAAGAAAAGTCCTCAGTGTGCCATTATCCAAGACTGTCCAAAGATACACGAGGTACAGAATCACCGACTGAACCCAATGCATTCTGATAGAGTTAATATTAGAAGTCATGGTTTTTCCACATTTGTTTTGTTGTTGTTTTGTAGTACTGGGGACCAAATCCAGAGCCTCACACATGCTAGACTAGCACTCTGCCACTGAGCTATATCCCCAGATCCATGGTTTGGCTTTCTGCACTGTCAGTCACCAACCATCAACCATGGTCCAAAAATACTGAATGCAAAATTCCAGAAATAAGAAATTCACAACTTTTAAATAACTTTTATTATTATGTATTGTAATTATCCTCTTTTGTTATTAGCTAATGCTGTTAATCTTTTACTGTGTCTAATTTATAAGTTAAACTTTATCATAGGGGTACATGTAGAGGAAAGACACAGTATCCATCAATAGGCTGCTGAATAAGGCAGTTTCAGGCATCCACTGGGGGTCTTAAAGTGCTTCCCCCATTGATAAGGGAAGATTACTATGTTTGCACAAGCCTAGCCCCCAAAAGCAAGATTTTCCTTTAAGTAGTAAAGACTTGATAAAATGTTAGTAAATTAAATATAATGCTGCTCATTTTAAAGCTCTCAATTTATACATTTTCCATCTGTTGCTTTTTTATTGGTTTGTTTTTCACTCGTGATATCTGAACATTGTTCAGTGTCACTGGATGAAGAAAGTTGTCCCTCTATTTCCTCAATAGGGTGCTCTAATATCTGAAAATTAGAGAATCACAGTGGTCTGAGTGGGTAACTAGTATGAATTTCAATATTCTGTTGGCTAGCAAGAGACCTAAAGCAAAATTGCGGGATATTAACAATTTTCTTTGGTAATGTCTGCAGTGAATGATTCATCGATATTTTTTCATCTAAGAAATTCCACTGGGAACTCTAGATTCTGAAGTAAGTGACTATATTAAAGTTTCCTTGCTTTTTAGATGCCACATACCTTCTGAGAGTCAAAGATCAACCTTGAGTTGAAGATTATTTGAAAGCCTCAAGTGAGCAATGACACCATTTACTAGGTGTGTTCTGGGTCAAGACACCACAAAACATTTTAAATACCTGAATACGTTAAATTTGGGCTAAAGCCTCATGAGGCAAGATGACTGCCTCCATCTTTGCAGATGGGAAACTGGAGTTTTGGAGTATAACCTTAAAGGGACTTGACAGAGTATATCCAAACAGCAAGAGGCTAAGCTGAGATTCAAGTTGTCCTTTCTGGCACTGATGCTTCTAGAAGAAATGTTGACTCTCTGTTGCACCTGCTCCCACCGTGTGGCTGTTCCCAGGCAAGGCTTCCAGTCTCCCCTTTTCCTTCTTATCTCCCATGTTTGTCTTTTCCAAATCTACCCAAAGAAATCCTCACTTAGGAAGGTTCTGATAGACTATGGAAGGAACAAAAATGTCTTGAAGAAGTTAATATGTCATGTCTCTCATATTCCAGGGGAGGACAGATCTCTCCTATGGCAGACATCAAAGGCACAGGAGGATATGACTGTGGAATTTCAGTCCTCAGTGAACCATGGGGAAAGTGTTTTGAAAGGTAAGAAAGTCCAAAAGTCATAGCACTAAATAGCCCCCACACAGATGCACTCTTCATTTGCAGAGACCTCTCCATCCCTGAACACCCAAAGTGAGGAGTAAAAATGACTCCTTGCCTACTAGAAACAGCTCTGAGTTACATATTAACAAATGTAGAGTTCATCACATACCAGACTCAGCTGTAAGCACTTTTCATATTCATTCATTTGCTTTTCATATGAATCCTAAATGGTAGGCATTATTATTCCCATTTAAAGAAGAAGAAGAAGAAGAAACTGAAGCACAAATAGGAGCAGGTAACTTTCCCAATGTGAAAGGAGGTAGTTAAACAGAAATTTGAGCCCAGATAGTCCATGATTTTATTCCATTTTAATATTCCAGGATGAGGTGAACAAGCTTTGCTAACCTGATGGTAGTATTTCCACATAAATGAAAAACATGAGGACACCCTATTGGGGGAGGAGAAGAATTAATGCTGATATCAACCCATTGAACCCAAGTGAGAGTTGTTACGGAAATTATGAACACATTTCAAAATTTCTCATAAGTAATGTTAAAGTTATAGGAGGAATTTAGGGAGCTGGAGATCCCTCAAGGATCATGTAATCTATTCCCTCTCTGCATTGTGCAAAACCCTCAGACTCAGAAAACAGTGTAAGCCCATAAGATACATTGTGATGAATATAAACATAATGATTTTAAAATTGTAAAGACTGGAACACGGTCCTTACACTTCAGGTGTACAACAGACATGCAGAGACAAAGCAACCTACCCAAAACCTGAAAGGTAAAAGTGGGAATGACCTGCACAAGTCACACTGTCCTTGTGGAATTCTGTGGAATCGGGAAGAGCTTTGTCAGGGATAAACTGTTCAGGGAAGAGGAATCCTAAGCCCAGAAGGATGAGGATGCTGTGTGGTATCTGGCTTCACCTCTCCATCCATCATGAAAGGAAGGCCAATCTGTCCTCTCATCGCCAATTTTTCATGTGTATTTACTTCAATTATGAAGAATTTTTGAGAAGCGGGTGAAGAAATGAGTGCTTGCAAAGGTAGGTATAAAGCAGGGCATGGGAGGTTATGAGCCTCATTTACAATTTCCCACGACAGTTTTAATCCTGTTAGCATTCCTTACCTTACTCTTCAGAGAATTTTTGTTCACGAAATACAGCAAATCGTTCATCCCTGAAACACGAGACAGTTTAGTGACTCTGAGAGTATTATGGAAATTATAAATGATAAGGAAACTCTGGGCCAAATTTAAGTTTTATGTGACTCTCCAAGAATTATATAGGATGGGAACCTGACCCTTTGAGAGTTACAAATGCTGCTAAGACAGGGAAGACTTGATGCACAAAAGCCAAAGCGCATTAAATCATATTGGTAGTGCAATTATCTCCCGAGCAAAGATTCATTCGTAGAGTTGAAGGTCAAGTTGGGGGTTGAGAGGATGGTTAGGGAAACAGGGTCCCTCTTGTTAAAATAAAGCAATTAGTTTAATATATACTGTAGGGAAAGGAGAGAAGGGAAGGCAAATTCCCCTTGTCAAATGTCGAACATTTAGAATACCGCTTAGAGCAAAAGTAATAAGGCTTTCTTCATGAAAAAATTGGCCATATACCATGTCTAAATGCAAACATGTGTGTTCTTTATGTCCTTAATTCATTTCAACTTCTGTTAACTGGGAATATTTTTATGTGCGTTCTCTTGGTCTTTCCCTAGAACACTTGAATAAAAATGTGTCAGAGGGTAGGAATGGTGCCCATGATCCCAAGTCCATTTAGATACATAAAACATTTAACGGCTCTTTCTAGTATGGTTAAGTCCCACCAAATGGCTACACAAACTTGAATTTACAATTCATGGCCTGAAACATTCGAAGGGCCATAATATTTTGCTGCTGTTAATTTATATCTCTTAGAGAGGCATTAAATTTAAAAACAGGTCATTTAGAAGCTCCAATTCCTTTTTGTGAAATAAAGAACCAAACATATCATTGTTTCTAGGAGTTTTCATTCTTTGTCATTGATGGGAGCAACATTTCTTTGGGAATTTTAAAGGTTTTGCTCCTCGAAGAGATTTTTCAAATCACCTTGAAAATAGGTGATTCTGATTCAATGGGATCCAAAATCTTTGTATTTTTATAGAAAGGGTAAAAAAAATAAGTTTTCTCTTCCTGCTGCAGTGATACATGTCTATTGTATGACTTCATTTATCTGATGTTCTAGAACAGTGAACATCATCCAAATTGGGCAAATATCAGAACAACAGGTAAGCTGGGTAGAGGGAAGAGAGATTGACTCCAAGGTGCCAAGAGGAAGTATTCTGGGATGATCCCTGAATTACACACCTGTCAACATTTAGCAAATATACATTCAGGATGTGCGTTTAATTTTATGTTAATTTTATCTCAAGAGAAAAAATCCTGTAAATAAAAATAGAACTCCTGTTAATGATGTTACTAAAGAGAAGAGTACTGATGTCTATAATTTACTCTGAAATGCTACCCAAGTGCTACCAAAAGATAACCAAGGTGGTTTGAAGGGTGGAGAGAAATAAGCTAATCAAGTGTAGTAAATTGTTAATGGTAGATCCAGGTATTGAACACAAAAATATTCTCAGAAAATCTGCCCAACTTTGCCATGATAACATGAAATTTCTCATAATGAGAAAGAAGGGGGGGGTGGCAAAGCTAAAGGTGGTGCTCTTAGCAATTAGGCCAGGGGCATGGGCTTTAGTTGGGAATGTCTCAGACAGACTTGGAACACAGTGCGACTTCAGGTGTAAGTAATGGTGCATCTTCATTTCAACATTCCTCAAAACCACTTTCATGGAACTAAGATATGTATTTCCTCTGGATTATTTTAGTGTTCAAAGTCTTCACAAAGCTACTCCAAAGCCACGCATCCCCTCTGCCTCTGATACAAAAGCTGGAGAATTTTTGTATCAAAGCGTAGATATGAGTGCCAGCTCTGGGCAATGAGATGAGAGAAAATGTCCTAGAGTTGAGTGTCCCAGAAAGCTTATTAAAGAGTAAAATCAGTAGGCCTGCCCCATACACCTTTTGCTCCTTCTTTTTCTTCTACCTATCCTCTTCCTGTCTAGAATACGTATCCATAGTGCAGCAGCCATCTTGCAACCATAAGGATACAATAAGCAATATTAGCCCTGATTTAGACGCAAATAAATCCCTTAATATTTAAACCCATCAGGTTTTCTGTTACATTCAGTCATACATAGGCCTAATTGATATGCAAGATATCTTCGATCAACTCTCAAAAAACTTTTTTTTTCTTGGAAAGCACATTAACTGGAGCAATCATTATGTTGGAAATTTGACTAGGAAAAAATGGAATACCACACAACTAAATAAACAGAGAGTCATGGATGTCAGGTGTGGGGAGTGGTTAAAAGCAAATATGTATATTTCTGCCATCCCCTTGTCTTTCCTCCTGAGCAATTTTGTGCTGACTCTGGTTAAAAACACGAAGGCAGACTTGAAACAAAGAGCACGTGAAGCAGACTGGTGCGGGTTATAGAAAAAACAGGGGAAATTATTAGCAAACATCTTATCCCAGGGCTGCATTAATATGGTGTATGAGTGCATTTGAGGACCTCAGACGATTCTTAATTCAGCCTCTAACTTCCTCCCTCCATTCCCAGTTGAGGACTCCACTCAGTAGGTAAAGACATATGGGTCTCTGAATGCCTGGGATCTGAAGATGATGACAGGAAATGCTGATCCCAGGAACACCTCCGTGACAGTGATGGCAAATCCAGTCACTCAGATGAAGTGGACTAGGCACCTGCAGCCAAGTGGTTCTGCAGGCACAGCCGCTACTTTCCAACATCATGTTCTTAGACCAGGTTTAAATGTAATATTTTGAGCAATATGAATTCTCACTACATGACAACAGAAGAGATACAGATCTGTACCTTTCCCATGTTCCCAGAAACTACTGGCTTCCTGCCCACAGCATATGTAAAACTCAAATCTGCCAGACTTTTGAAAAAGGATGATTTCACTTAGCATTGGTATGTAGGACACTGTAGATAAAGGTCTTTCAACATCTTGTGATTAAGCTTCATGTCATTTTGATACTGTTTAAGGCTCTGTCATCTAGTGAGGTGGCAACCCTCAGCCATTAACACAGGCAGACAACTGTAAGGCGGTGGGCAGCATTCTGGTGTTCACATGGTGAATTTCACTGGACACTTGCTTATTACAGAACCTAAAAAATATTGTAAACATCTTTCAAAGCCAAACCTTGCCCCACTTCAATGACTAATGCAATGTGAGTGGCCTGTGAGTTTATAAATCTGGAAGTCACATTTGATCACATGCAGGAAGGAAACTTACTTTCATGGCCAAACCTGTTTTCTGCTTAGGACAGGATTTTTTTTTTCTTAATTGCTAGTGAAAATCGCTATGGCACAGATGGAAAACTATCAAACACCGACTGTTTCGCTTCGTGGTCATTATTTTGCCCTCTTTTGTTTTGGGAAATAGGAGCTTTTTTAAAAATAGAAAATTGTATTTTTTAGCTTTAAAGTTCTTGCCTTGCCTTTTGCACACAAGCTCTTTTATTTCAAGGAATGTGACTATTTGAAACAGACACAGGGAGCATGCTAGTACACTGTGCCTGGCATATTGATGTTTCAGGCGACGACAGACGCAATAAAATAGTGAAATCTCCTAATAACAAATTTCTCAGGGCACATCCTATTGTTAAGCCACACATGAGTGCATTTATGTCTCCATTGAATCATTCCAGCTATTATTGGAGCCGACTCTCGTAACTTAGTGGGTACAAAGCTGAGATTCTTGGATATCTATAGAACCAGCACACCAAGCTCAAGTGTGAGAAGCTAAGCTCAGCGTGATGGAAACTTCTGGGCATATGGGTCTTAGAGCTGCCCCTCTTAACACTAGTGGTCAGCATCCTCTGGACATGGCTTTAGTTACCTATGTCATCCCATAAACTGTCACTTTGCCACCCATTTTTAGAAAGGTTTGAATACCAAGAAACATTGTCTGACACATTTTTATTTAGAAAAACAATCAAAATGTGCCTTATCAGAATGCTTTAAAAATACAAAAGAAGGTTCTATGAATTAAAAAAGCAAAATAAAGACACATAAAAGATTAAAGAAAGGGTTATTCCCATTGTTCTCTTTCATTTATGTCCCAATCGCATGTCAACTTCTCCTAAAACTTCTCTAATCACATGTCAACTTCTCCTAATACTTCTCCAAAGTATTCCTTCAAGTCAAGGTAAACTGATGTTTGCTTTCACCCCTGCCCTGTCCTTCTCTTCTTCCCCCACCCAGTCATTCCCTTCCCTTCCCCTGTGACTGTGGAAATCAATCAATGCTTTGCTTCCTGGGTTCTCCTCCTTCACTGCATTCCCATTATTTTATCTTCACCCAATAAGGGCTCAGACATGAAGTAGGTTAAGGAAAAAATCCCCTTTTGTTGAGCATGATTTAGGGATAAAGTACAAATCCCCTCATGCTGATGTTGATGAGATTAAAGATTCCATAGATAAGGTAAGGGGAATACAGCCATGCATTGCTTAATGGCAGAAACACATTCAGATAAATGTATTGTTAGGCAATCTCATTACTGTGGAATTCTCATCCTTACACCAAACTAGATGATACCACCTGCTACACACACAGGCTCCGTGGTATATACCATCTGTTATTGACTGAAATATTATATGTCACATTATGGTATGTATTCAAAAGTTTCTTTTTAACCAAATTCCAATTTTTTTTTTCTGTGTAAACAGAATCAATAGTAAACCCCAAGATAGATAGACTGGGGTCCAGTGCCTTCATCCAGCTTCGTCTTCTGACATGGTCCTACAGAAGAGGTGGCTGTGGGAATGCAGATGGGGACATGTTCCTCACTCCATCTATGTCTAACACAAAGCTGCACAATCATCCTCAGTACCAAAACCAAGGCAATAGCACCACTGACCAGGGGAGGACAGAGTTAGCATAAGGTCCATTCACAGCTGTCTCAACTCTGCCATTTTGTGAAACTTTCCATCTGCTAAACTAAAATAGCTTAGTTCTAGTTTCGTGTATAACTCAGAGATGCCAGGACTTTTCTTGGACATAATCCACAGCCTGGAGAAAATCCACAATGTCTACTGTGTGTGTGTGTGTGAGTGCATGCTACTGGGATATATAGCATGTACTCTATAGGATTAACTTGGTAAATAATTTGAGTAGTCATTTGCTTTTTTTTTTAATCCTTCATCTTACCCAGTGTCTAAAATAATGTAGATGCACAACAAAGAAAAAACAGTTGAATAGAAATACACTGGAGTATCATGTTTTTATTTTCATAAGAGATAGGCAAATGGCTGCTCTGCACATTGGAAATGCCAGTGTGCGGTGGTGGGCGTTCTGTACCAGGTCTCCTCCTATTACGTGCTGGCCACAGGTCAACTGCCCTTAGCTGACTCCCCAGCATTTTGTCTCATTATTTGCTGTTGAACAGCCAGCTGCTCTCTGCGCTCCTAATCTTTCTGTCATTAGCGATTGGCCTTCATTCTGGCAGCTTTTTGGCTTGAAACTGAACACTTTTGACAAGTTCTACAAAGACAAGAATTTAGCCAAGGGGCTCTTTTGTCAATTAAAACATTTTATCCCACAATTGTCACCAGGGGCTTTCCAGGGCTCATGAGGTTCCCACTGCTGTCTGGATTTCAAGAGTGAAGAGGAAAATGCTAGACCTTCTGAAGGCATCCCTTCAATCACAGGAAAAGCAAAGTCTTCCCCTCCCACATCCATCCCTGCCCAGGAAGAGACATCCGCACAAGAAGGGCACTTGCCATTTGCTTCACGAGCTATTGTCTAGTGACTTGGAACTATCTAGACAGTGAAAGCAAATAAATCAGACCTAAGACACCACTTTGGGGTCTGAAATGTCCAAATTGGCTGTCTAACCAAGCTGCTAATTCACAATGATCCTAATTCACAGGAAAACTGTTGAAACTTGTGCTTCAGCTGTTGATAGTTGGCATCGGGTTTCATACTATTGCGTTACATGTGAACACACAGGTTTCTTAAGCATAATATGCTTCTTATTATATGGTGATGTGTATGTGGCTTAAATTCAATGGAAGCTTGAAATGATGATTTTTTTTGCAGCCAAATTCACAATTAATTGTTTAGCATGAAACATCAGAATTTGTTCTAATGGGCATTAAAAAAAATTACTTATTCTACTCAGGTCATATTTCCCTTTTTGAGATGATTTAGGAATTTTAATAAACTGTACTCTGAAAACTCTCAGGACGTTCTTCATGCTCTTCTGGGAAGAAGACATATAGATGAACCCAGGGCTGAAACTGAATTATGTTCTGAAAATCCAAAGGCCAAGATGTCAGGTCAGCCCTCGGAGCCAGAGAGGCTGATTTACAATATCACCAAAATCCCCACGGATGTGTAATCACTTCTTGTCTCCACTGCCTTTGTAAATTTTGTGTAACTCAAGAATGTTAACACAGATACAGAGTCCCGAGCACCAGCAGACACTCAGAGATCAAGGAGCTTCGCCCAAAACCCAGACTTCCACTAATCAGAGTCTCAGAATGGAGATTAATTTCCATCTCTAGCAAGTGGGGGAAACAATAGGCTTACTCATCAGTTTAATTTGCTAAATTTCTTCACAAAATTTCAGGTGTATAATGTGAATGACTTCAATGAAAATCAACAGAAATCTCCAAGAACCTGCTGAAATGTCATGAGCTAAATTGCTTTGGATTTCAAGGTATGTCAGAGCTGGGTATTGTTCCAAGGTCTCTCAAGCCTGGCATTCCCAAAATTTGTAAGAATTCTTTCTCTCAGAGAGCTCCGAGTTAAGGTCTAACTAAACAGAGATAGCCAGAAATCCAGGATAACAGAAAAAGTAAGACAGAGGCTATATCACTAGGAAATTACTATTCTCAGAATGCATTTCTGCCTTTGTCTCATCCTTAAAATGATGAAAAGGGGGACATTAAGAAGGCTTGTGTGTTAGATTCCCATTGCTGAGAAAATCAATGTAAATGGGGGGGGGGGGGATTCATTTTGGTTCACAGTTTCAGATGGTTTCATACATGGTGAACTGGCCCTGTTGTTTCTAGGCCTGTGGTGAGGGAGAATATCATGCAGGAGGGCAGGTAATGGTATATGGTCAACAAAGTTCCACTAGGAAGTACAAGGATCAAAAGGAACCAGAGACAAAATATATCATTCAAGGACATGCTCCCAGGTGACCTACTTCCCCCAACTGGTCCAGACCTCTTAAAGTTTCTACCACTTCTCAAAATAATAGCCCGTTAAGCTATGTACTCATTAATGGATTAATGCATTTATGAGGTTGGAGAGTCATCTCCCAAGGGCCCCACCTTTAACCACTGCTGCAGTAGGGACCAAGCCTTCAACACATAAGCTCTGGAGGGGACATTTTAGCTTCCCAACCTTAACATCTGGGTGAGTATTTTCAGTATGAATTTCTGCAGAATCAAATATTATCAATGACTTTACAGATCTATTTGCCAAAATGACTTTTTAACATAATCTTTTAGGTTTGCACTACCAAGGATATTCTTAGCACAACTATTTCCCTGTTTCTTATCTAAATTCTGACAAACTGCAAAGGGTGAGCAAGAGGGACTTTGAAATACTCGGGACTGAACAATCAAATCTTCATAAGGCATGATGGTGGCCACAAAAATGCTATTAGCAATTTCCTACTCAGTTATGATTTCACTTGTTATTTATTCTTTCCAATCTAAAAATATAGAGAACAAAACTGGGGACAGAGACAGTCATACCATAAGGACAAGAGTGCAAGTTGAACTACAATTGTGAAAGGGGCTTCCAAGGAAATGTACAGAAGGGCCAAGGTCTTCCAACATGGAGCCTGACCTAGTGCAGAAGTCAGGAAAGGACTCCACCCCATGGAGGTCTGCAGGATGAGGAGAGGCAGGAATTAACTAGGCAAAGCCAGGAGGAAATCGCTGTTCAGGCAAAGAGGCTGATATATGATAGGGGCCAAGTGAGAAGCTGAGCCAGGTGGACCTGCCATGCTACTGGGAACCTCCTGAGTGGCTGGGTAGAAGCACAGTGTGAGGTGACTCTAGAGATGGCAGGACCAAGCCATGCCAGGGTCTGAGCCATATGAAATGTTTCCTAAGGGACAGAAGAAAGTCACTGATGGTGTGTGGTATGTGTGTCCACATTTTATTAAGATATAATTAACAAACAGAATTGGGGGGGGGGAATATTGGGGATTGAACCTGGGGTCACTCAGCCACTGAACCACATCCCTAGCCCTATTTTGTATTTTATTTAGAGATAGGGTCTCATTGAGTTGCTTAGCATCTCACTTCTACTGAGACTGGCTTTGAATTTGCAATCCTCCTGCCTCAGCCTCAGGAGCTACTGGGATTACAGATGTGCACCATCGTGCCCAGCAACAAACAGATATTTTTTAAGTACATGGGGGGTACAATGTATTATTTGAGTATATGTAGGCATTGCAAAATGATTAAGACAAAAATCTTGTGTTTTAAGTGTAGTTTTGTTTTGTTGTTGTTGTTTTTTTTAACCAGGATCACTCTGGTTGCAATGCGGGAATTCATTTGGAATAAACGAGAGAGGGTAAAGTCTGCAGCAGTGAACCAGAAAAAATACCTGGCCAGCGAGGAGCTGGGGATGATGATGCAGTGGATTTGGGGTGAGGAGGGGTGATGAGGTATGCTCACTTGCTCCCTGTGTAGATGGGGGTGGTCATGCCCTTCTTCAAGATTAATGAGATCAACAAGCCTCCAGCTTCCAGGGAGAATTGAGTGGGGTTTGGACAGATGGAAATTGAGCTGCTCTGTAATATCTCCAAGGAAATGTCACATGGGTTGTGGGCTCAGAGGCCTGAGCCTCAGAGGGGAGGTCTAGACCAGAGGTAGGCACACCTGAGCCACATAACCTGTTAGAGGTTAAGCACAAGCAAAACCCAGAATCCTAACCTCTCCATTTGCAGTGACAATGCTCAGAGCAAAATTCAAGGTAACGAAAACATCTGGACACCTCCTAAGTGTTATCCATCACTCTTTAACACCGTTCCTCCCTCCAGGCTAGGCTCTTCCTTTTAACTCCCACTGGCCTTGACAATCATCTGAGAAATCTATTTGACTCCGGATTTCACACATACAAATCATTTTCTTCCTTACTGGTTGGGAACCAGAAATTAAGATTCTTCAGTTCCCCAAGTCACACTATGTTGATCATCTTCCGCAGAATGTTGCTAAATTCCCACAAGACCTGGATCAACTCTCCGTTCAGAGAACTTCTGTTCCTGCTGAGTCCTCAGCACTGAATGCTCAAGAGAAAAAAATGACAAAGAAGAACACAGTATTTATTGAATAGCAAAAAAACTAGTTTCTTTTTCCAATAAAATGACAGTTCTGTATGCTCTTGTCTACAGCTTCCAACTTTGCTTAACCATCTTCCCCTCCCCAATGATCAATAGCTTAAATCAATGATCCATATGATATACACTTAAATTGCAGAACAAAAATTACTCAGAGGATTCACTATTCTCACAGGCTTGACTCTGGAAAGAGTTTGGCCATCTGAAATCTAACTTTTCCAAGTACAAATTGTTTATGTTTTTAGAAAATCTTTTCATAAAAAGATTTTCAGGCAAACAAACTAAACCATATTTTAACTACTGATAGTTACCTTTTGATCAATCGATACTTTTAAATACATTCCACTGATTTACTCATAAATGATGGATTGTTGTAGAAAGACCTCATCTAGTTGTAGAGTTAATTATTTCTCTTTCATGTATGAACATAAGGAAGTTACTCAATCTTTTTTAATTTAATTTTTTTTTTGAGACAGAGATTCACAGTGTTGCCCAGGCTGGCCCTAAACTTCTGGGCTCAGGGGATTGTCTCACCTCAGCCTCCCAAGAAGCTGGGACTACAGGCACATGTCACTGCACCCATTTTATTTAAGCCTTTGAACCTCAATGTCTGCATCTGTAAAGTGGGAATATTAGTACCTGGCTTCATGGAATAATTTTTTAATTGCATATTTATATAAACTGTTAGATTTATACATAAGGCCTATTTATTATTATTATTATATAAATGCAAGCCATTATTATTGCCACAACTTAAAAAAAACAACAACCATTCCCTGTAGTTTTCTTAATTTCCATTTCTTTTTGAAATGATCTGAAATAATTTCAGTCCCACCATTTTCCTGAATTTGTTGCAGCACTGTGAGATTGGAAGATTGTAGTCTGTGGAGTTAAGGAGATAGGCAGTCAGACCCTCTTGAAAACTGTGTGTCCTTGAACAAGGCATTTAACCTCCACACTTTCCTTAGAGGAACCTAATCTCAGCAGACCTTACCATATAGTAGAGTGCATCCTATAGACTAGGCTCTCTCTCCATTAGTTATCCAGTAATCCTTCCCCCCTCTCCGTCTCTTCTTCCTCTCCTTCTCCACTCCCCCCATCTCTTCTCACTGGGTGAGGCACCCCGCCCCCAAGATGTTTCACAATTCTGGGGGCCATGCAGGAGGGCAGCAGCCCCTGGGGGGACTGCTGATGTTGTGAGCTTTCTGACTGCTAACCACAATTTCTACACAGAGGGCTGCTGAGCACCCTCTGGGAGTTCACTAACCCTCCAAGGCTCCCAAGGCAATTCCAGATCACAAAAACATGAAATACTAGACTTATGTTTCAGAAAGTAATTTCTAAATGTCTTTAACTCCCCAGAAATACCGCACCCTGGCTGCATGCCCTCCTCCCCTGCAGTGCCAGCGGACCCACAGCAGCTGGGGGCTGCCCTCCCAAGCCACCCAGCGTCAGGCCTACAGCAGGGTGAAGGGACTGAGCCAAAGACCCTGGCGCCTGGCTCCCTGCATGGAACCTGCTCTGGGCTCCCTCTCTTTCTTCCTTCCTCCTCTCTGGGAAGCACTAGCCCTTCTCCTGAAAACCTTTCCCAAGAAACTCAGTGATGAGCTGCCCTCTCCATAGCATTGCTGCTGGCTTAAATCCTGGCTCTTTTTGACTCTGATTGAATATAAAACAGTTTGACCCAATTGGCAGGATAATTCTTTGGAAGGGCACTTCTTCTGCTTTGGAGAAAATTCTCCAGACTAGGAGTGACAAAATACTTTTCCCTTTGCTAAAATATCATTTGTTTGGAGCAATTGGCAATATTCAAATTTTTCAATGACTTTTCATCAAGAGTCAGCATGTGAACCATATTTGGGAATGGTGTTCCCATATTCCCAGGAAGGATTGCTAAGGGGGTCAGTGCTATGGTGTGACTGTGTCCCTCAAGTTTCTTGCATTGGAAACTCAGTTGAAATTCATCTGTATGTGGAGGTAGGACCTTTGAGGGATGATTGGGTCATGATTAATCTATTTATGAATTAATGCTTTGGAGGGATTACCAAAGGGTGAGCTTTGTTATAAAAGTGAGTTCTCTCTAATACATTTGCTTTGTCTCACCACGTGATATCCATCATGTCACCACACAGCAGGAAGGCTCTCATGAGATGCTGAGCAATTCCCAGCAGCATGATCTTGGACATTCCAATCTCCAGAATCATGAGTCAATGAACTTCTATTGTTTTCAAATTACCTGTTCTCAGGTATCTTATTATAGCAAGAGAAAACACTAACATAGCCAACTTTGAGGAAACCAAAGGAAGTTGCTAGCACTTGAGGGACACTGAGTTGCCCCTTTACATTATCTTAGCAGGAAATGTGAAGAATTAGCACAGCCTCTTCTGATGGGTCTAACTCATCTGAACTCTATTATTCTGTCTAGGTCCCCAGATGGACTGTTTGATGACTTCCCTTGTAGACAAGACACACACAATGATGTTCCTCCAAGAGGACTATGCATTTCAGTGTATTATTATGATCTGACACTCTCAACAGTTTGCTTTGCAATAGCTCTGGAGATGATGATGGCAATAGTTGCACAACACTTAGTGTCTTAGCACATTTATGCTTAGTGTCTCAGAAATTAAAATGGTTAATTTAAAAATGGTTAAAATGGTAAAGTTATATGTATTAACATGTCAGGTCATAGTAGTGTGTACAGAATACTAAGAATTTTAGTATCAGAAATTTTTTAATTAAACTTTCAGATCCCCATGAAAAAATTCCTGCCACATTTCAGGGTCCAGTTGTTCTGATGGGATGGATGTCAACTGTTTTTCTCTTCCATGGTTACATCTACCAAAATCATCCTATAAATTTAACTCTCTCTTCTTTCTTACATGTAGAAGCAGGCACAGGGCTTTTCTATAGTGGACACCGTAAGAAGAAGAGACTCATCTGTGGAGACAGGAGAAAAACAGGATAAGTACATACACAAGGTATAGAGCTAGCATTTTTTTTTTTTCAGAGAAATGTCATTAACTAAGCTCAAGAACAAACATTTCACTCTTGGAGATGGCAGATATGCTGCTCTCTGGTGCTTTTGAGTTTGTACGTCATTCAAACTTCTCAGGAGGCTGCTTAAACTTATTATTTGCTGCTCAGAAATCCTCCAGAAACCATTAGTTTATATTAGTGCAAGGCCACTAAATTCTTTCCTAATGACAGAGCCATTGAAAGTGGCTAGTTTAAGAGACGTACAGCTAACTTTACACCGGGGACATTTTATGGAGAAACTAGACCTGGGCCCTGCCTTCGTTAAGTGCCCCTCTCAATCACCCAAAAGGGATGGCCCTGGGGACCTTTGGAAAAGAAAGTTACAGGAGTGAAAGGGAGCGATCTCCATTTCCCTCTGCTTCAGAAATCCTAGTGACTCGCCCAGGACTAGCTGTCTCGCTTTCAAAAAGTGGCAGCTAAAGACTGTCAATCACCACAGATCTAAACAGTGGTATAATACATCTAAAAAACACCTTTCATCTGCCAAACACTTGGCAAACATAGAAAAATTATTTCAGCCACTTTCCCTCATTTGGCTGGAGAACTCCTTGAAGAAATGAGAGCTTGCTTTTGAACCCAACAGTTCCAGAAACAGGTACCATTTTTACCTCTGGAATGAGTTGTACTTTTGTTTACACATTCCCATCTGTCTGTGTTGCACACATCACCAAAGCAGAACAAATTGAGAGGTGAATAAACCGAGGGAAGGGGAATAAGGATTCTAACCCCAAATCTTCATCTCTGAACCAATGCTTGCTCAGACATGCATTTAAATGTGCCCTTGGGACTAGACTGACCTGCGATTTCTCAGGGACATTTCAAGTTGTACTGGGAAACATTTGATTGATCCCCAAAAAACCAGTCAAGATTTAGGCACTACATACAGGGATAGGAAGTAGTAGAAGGAAGAGAACTTTTCTTTTGGATCCAGAGACAGATGCTTAATGCTTCTTAATCCTCCGTGAGTGAAGAAGTCATTTTGACATATGACTTACCTTGGTGAAAACAGTATCAAGTATTAATATTTAGGGAGCACTTGGTATGTGCCAAGCACTGTTCGGAGTACTTCACCTGCATTATCTCATTTTATCCTGATGTCCATCCCATGAGTTGGATATTATCAGATGTTCTATTGGAAATAGAAAACACGAATTACAGAGAGGCTATGCATTTTGCATAACTTGAACTTAGCAAAGTCAGATTTCAAACACAAGTGATTTGGCTTCAGAACATGGACAGATGCTCCTTGGCTTACAAAGCTAAACCTATGGTAAGTTTATATCCTAAGTCAAAAATGCATCGAACACACCTAACACACTGAACATCACAGCTTAACCCATACTACCTTAAATGCACTCCTAACACTTACATTAGCCTACAGTTGGGCAAAAATCATCTAACACAAAGCCTACTTTTAATAAAGTGTTGAGTCTCTCATGTGATTTATTGAATAGTGTACTGAAAATGAAAAACAGAATAGTTGCCCGAGTTTGCCTTTGTACCACTGTAAAGTAGAAAAAGGATAAATTGTGGACCACCTGTATTCTTAACCACTGTTGGGCTGTGTCCCTATTAAGACTTCTGTTTCATAAGCAATCAAAACCTCCCACAAAGGTAATTATAAAAGCACCTTCATCCGCTCCACCATATCTTCATTCTTTGTGTAGTGAAGAAATGAAATAAGGATACACACTTGAAGGTGTCCACGCCTTGGAGGATGTGGACAAAATGCCATGTGCATTTGAGTATGTGTTTGCACCGTCTTGGTAAGGAGGTAAAGCTCGAAGGCCTGGCATCCACATCATTTTTCAGATTACTGTTTTGTAGGACATGATGTAATCTGCAATCTCAACTCTGAACTAATTACTGAAGAGCTGGGGGGCAGGTGCTTCGGGTGTGCTTGTTACTCTTCAAGTCAGTGTCCAGGGTCTCCTTTCTCTGCTTGAGTAACACCAACTCATGAGTCAAGTCTCAACCCAAATATTCCTTCCTCTGGTTAAGATTCTAGACTTCTGAGCCCAGGTCAGCCCCACCAGTCACAGGAGAAGAAGAGCAGATTGTTTATAACCAAGATAGTGGAGGAAATGCCTGAGAAGGTTAGAGATATGCAAGGTAGCTGGTCCACTGTGGGAAATCCCTCAGAGGAGGAGAGTGGAATCTATGTGCCTTCATATCCTGGTGCCTGGCACAGTCTCTAGCACCAGAAATTTCAGGGATGGATGAATACACAGTAAAATGTGGACACGGTTTCTAGTTGCCATCACATTCATTTGCATCTACCATGACACAAAACTTTGAGGCATCAAGATCCTGAGTTTCTTTAACCCCCATGTCAACTTTTGGCCAGAAGAGTGATGGGTGAAGATTGTGTAACACAGGAGTCAACTGGGGTTGCCCAGTCCTCGAGGATTCACATGAAATTGGCAAAGCCTTCTTCCCACATCCTGTGGGAAACCCAGGGCCCTACCCAAGATTTCTGAAAACTCCCTGGGGCTGACATTCCCATGGTCACCTCTGGTTCTAATTTCCTGTCCTGCTGACCTCTCCTCTCAGTGCCTCCTACCACTGTTTTCTTCTCTCTGTCCTAGGTCACCCTAACCTGACCGAAATCTTTCCTTGACTTTACCCAACTGCACTCACACAAGTCAGGGGGTATATAAAAGACCGTGACTCAAGGGAAAGGAAGATAGGAATGGTACACACCACGCCCTCTTCAGTGCCTGCTCCTGTGAATGTCGCATTGCCTGGATTGCTCCCCTACCATCCCTGGTCTCTTCCCAAGGTGGAAATACTCTCCTTTGTGGTGGTATTATTGCTAGCCAACAACAGCATCCTATTCTTTTCTCTTACCAGGCAGTTTCACCATCTCTTGATCAGACCCCAGCCTTGGTGGGCCATGCCCTCATCTATGTGAACAAGTGTTCCCATCTGGACATATTCCTAAGAGGAATTCTGGGGTCACTCCCTAAGATAATAGTCCACCCAGCCTTCACCAACAGCCCTGGTATAGGGAGGGAGGAGGATGTGAGAGTAAGGTGCGGAGTGGATATAGCATGAAACGTGTCTGGGAGTCAGGCTGAAGACCCTCTAGTAGCTCAAATGGTAGATGGCCAGGCCAGACTGAGACAAAACCCCACTTCAACTGGTTCATAAAATAGTTAACAAGTGCTGAGTATGTGACAAACATAGGAAAGTCCCAAACCTGCTGCCATTGAAGGGAACACAGAGGTGAGCAGAGACCCCAGGGTAGCAGCCTCATTATCCCTATCACCTTTGTTTTCTATCAGGTCCCACCAGCAAACTAATAGTCAATATATTACCAGGTTCTCACTGTTGATTGCCTGAGCTATATCCCCAAGAGCTCCCCACTTTTTTCCTTGCTGAACCTCCATTTCATTTAGACACCCACTCCACCCACAGAGATGTCACATCTTGCCCCAGCACTATAGTCTGAATGTTTGTGTCCCCCTAAAATTCACATGTTGAAACCACTCCTCAAGGAAATGGTCTTAAGAGGTGAGACCTCTGGGAGGTGATGAGTTTCATGAGGGTGGTGCCTCATGAAAGAGATCAGTGCCCTTATCAAAGAAGACACAGAAGGATCCCTTCTGCCTTCAGCCATGTGAAGACACGGTTTTAAAAAATGTCCTTCTATAAAGGAAGCAGAGACCCTCCAGACACTAAATCCACTGCAACCTTAATCTGGACTTCTAGTTTCCAAAACTGTGAGAAAAAAAAATTCTGCTGTGATATTTTATTATGGAAGCTGTCTAAGACCTCCCAGGGAAAGTCCTGATTCATTTTAACCCAACATGAATGCTCCATTTTCCCTGAGTGAGATTGGTAAATGGCATGAGCCCACAGAAGGGACATCTTTATTAAGATGCTACTCCCTTTTAAGAGCATATTTGTGTCTGCCAGGTGCTGGACCATGCAACCATCCTGCAGCCAGCTGACAAATGGCAGGATGAACAGGAAGGGAGCCTAGTCCCCAGTCACATTGTCGAGCTGTTGTTTCACAAGATCATAAATTATTGGGTTGTTCAAGCCAGTTTCAGTCAGAGCTTTATGTTATTTATGACTAAAAGTGACTTAACTAATATGCTCATAGTACAAAGGCTATTTCTATAAAATAGGTATTAAATTATATCAGTGCTTTACCATGAGCAATAGGAGCATTTTTGGCTTGTCACACTAATTGGTGGGGAGATGTCTTGACATGTATAGGACTAAAAAAAAAAAAAAAACTCACATTCTTTAAGATTCTAGAATGTTCTATAGTATAGTCAATGAAGGTCAGAAGCCTGCTTATAATATCATATAGCCCAGAGTTTAACTCCAACAGTAGTTAGTCCCTTATCCAAGGTTTCACTTTCCACAGTTACACACAGTCAATTGCAGTTGGAAAAATATTAAACAGAAAATTCTAGAAATAAGCAACTCATAAGTTTTAAGTTTCAAATGACTATATTAGAATACACTGTTATAATTGTTGTATATTATTATTAGTTAATGTTAATTTCTTACTGAGTCTGTTATAAGTTAAACTTGATCATAGGAATGTATAGGAAAAAGACAGTATTTCAGTGTTCAGTACTATCTGATATTTCAAGCATCTACTGTTTTGGAAAGTCATCTTGTAGATTTGCACAGCTACTTATTGTATATGAGCCCAAGTGAGGCCCACATGCAATTGTTCTCATTGATATTCACCTTCCTGATGATTCCCCATTATAAATACACCCATCTGACTTCCCAATGTCTCCTGATACCAAACCACATGAGTATTTGTAACTGATCATTATATTGATTTTTAAAATATGTTTGCAGGGTTCTATTATTTAATTTCTTCCTTGCAATGTTAAAGAGTATTTTCAAAAGGAGATGGTAGCGGATTATTTTATCTATTGCCTTTCAATTCTGTTAGACCCAAGATTCCTAAATTTAGGAGTGGACTCCCTAAAATTGTGGAAGAGAGGAATCTTGGGTCTGACAAAGTTGAAAGGCAATAGATAAAATAATCCATGAGGTTTTCTCCAAATCCTAAAATTTCACTGAAACAAATTACTATTGGCTGAAGAATTGGGGGGCAGAACCTATAAACAGAAAAATTTCCAGGCTTTTATATACCCATAGAAAACATAAGTTGGCCTCTTCCAGTTTGAACTTTTATTCCAGTGCTGCGTAAGAAGGCATGTGGTAAATACTGTTCAATGCAAGACATTAACCATTCTGATGTGGAGCTGGCGCTACCATATGGTCCTCTCGCTTTGCCAAAGATAATTTTTAGGAAATCTGAATGTGAAATCCACCTACAGATCCTCTCCATCCCACCCACAAGTCCAATGTTAATTACTTCATCAACTCTGCCTCTCTTCTATTTAGTTGACTTTGCTTAGAGATTGGCACATAGTAGGTCTAGAGCCAATGATATGACAGAGTCAACTCCCATGGGCTTTGGAGAGATAATTCTGTGCTTCTCTTTACAGGTCCACATTGAGTGGACTTATGTTGGTAGCTTGAAATCAGTCTAGGAGAGAATATTTACACCACAGAAATGGGCAAATGCTATAGACCGGGGCTTTTCACTCCTGGAGAGCTGGTTGTTAAACGTTTACCAGCATGCCACTGTACAGATAGAAGAAGACATCCTCTTCTCTCAGATGTGCCTGGACTTTGCAGGAGGCATCTAGGGTGGCAGGCTCTTGTCCTGAAAACTTCACATAAATTGTGGTATTGTTTTGAAGATTAGAATTTGTTTCTCTGTCATCAGAATACTGTAGAGATTTCCTGAACCTTGATCTTTGCTAGGAGTAGGTAAAAGATCTCTAGGGGGTTGGTGGAAAGGTGGGTTCACAAATAGGCAGGGAGAAGTGAAGTGAACATGTTGCCAAATGTGTGTGTGTGAGTGTGTGAAAGCTGGCTAGAAATCAAAGTTAACAAACTTTGGCTCCAACTACCAGGCCCGACATAAATGGTGTGATTGCTGAAAGTTCATTAGAGCTCTCTTATTGAAGGGGGCTTGGCAGAGAGCTTGTTTTCCACTGGCATGAGGGAGTCAAGAAAGAAACTGCCAACACGTGTTTTAGCCAACCAGATTATAATCGGCATGCTACACCTGAACCTGAAGCCTACACGCCAGTTCAATTAACACTTGGAAGTCTCCAGTACTTAGTGGAAAGCAGATGAAAAGATTCAGGTTGGGGAAAACATGGGAAGGGGCTGGGTGCTGAGCTCAGGAACAGAGAGTCTGAGAGCAGCCCTGTGAGATGAAGAAAACCCATGTCCTGCAACAAATGAGTGTGCCTTGGGGCATCAACTATACTGACAACAGACCCTCTCTACCCCTCTACCCGTAGATCCTCCCAGTCCCCAGAGATGGCACAAGAATTTTCCAGGCGTCTGGGATATGACGTGCCCTGAGTCCCAGGAACTCTCCCCGTTCTTGCTGTTTCCTCGCCTCCCGTCAGGGACACATTTCTGCAGTAGAAATATTCCTGCCAAGCACACCCTGTCCTCCTGCTCTCTTGCCACTCCACAGTGAAACTGGCTCCCAGAGGGGGATCTAACGCCAGCCATTTCTTCCTTGTGCATCTCCAGCCCATTTGTATCTGATCAGAGAAGATGCCCATTTAACACGCTGTGCTGCGCAGCGTGTTACTCACGTGCTGGGAAGGCAAGGATCACCACGCATCAGCCCGACTGAGTTTTATTTCCTCTGCCTGGCTGCGGAATTGACATGCTGGCAGGAATTTTCTGGTTGCTTTGTGGATACAATGGATTGGCTTCAGACAAAATCAAGAACTCCTCTGAATCTGATTTCTGTAAATGATGAGTCTGTGGGTTTTTTTTTTTTTTTTCTTTAGTAGTCAGGATTGGTAGCAAGGAGGAGGGAGGCTGTCAGGGAGTGTGTTTCACTCAGAAAATACAGGATGTATAAAAGAAAGAGTAAGACCAACAAATAGGATTCAGACTATTTATGCTCAGAGAAAAAGTTTCTTAGGAATAGCACCTCATAGCCATCCCTTCAGAACTCTTGCTTGTGGGGACATTATACAATGACAGGGAGGCAGTGGGTAATCTGCTGACTGAGTCCCTTGTGATGGCAGTCAGGCCAAGATAGTGATGATGTTGACGACTAGAGGTTCTGAGTAGGAGCTCTGCCACTTCCCTACACACCGCCACGCTGGTGCCTTTTAGAGACTTTGGTTTCATCCATTTCAGCCCTCAAGATTTGCTTGAAGTTGTTTTATTTTCATTTGTTGGCACATACCTGTACTCTGTACCTTACACATATAACATTGTGGTGGGAAAAGCATAACACAAACTGGTAATTTGTGAGGCAAAAATAAAATCTCAAAAATTCCAAAAATAAAATTCATACGGGTCCAGTTTGTTTTCTTTGATAATTATATATATTGGTATACATTAGTATATATGTGCACACATCAGAAATTTTTAAAATTCTTATGACTTTTATAAAATAAACACATCAGAGGTTTCATTTATATCATAACCAATGAAAGAACACATAGATATTAATGCAACTGGTTCAAAACAGAATTTACTAGAGGAAAATAGAGAGGGATTAGGATATATAATGTCTTTTAAGTAAGACACACTCCCAACAGCCTCCCTGATCTTTGTAGTCAACCCTAACCATTCAGAAAATAGACAACTATCCAGTTAGGAATATTGAAATGATTTTACAAATAGATGCAAAATCTGTCACTATCTACAGGGACAATATTCAATTGCATCACCACTTGACACAATTCTGCATTTCTTTGATCAAGAATTTTTTGCATTGATTGGGTATGACGGTACATCTATAGGTCCAGTGATTCAGGAGGGGAAGGAAGGAGGATCTCAAGTTCAAAGCCAACCTTAGCAACTTAGCAACCCCTCAACAACTGTCTCAAAAATTAAAAAAAAAAGGACTGGAGATGTAGCTCAGTAGTAAAGTTCACCTGGGTTCAATGCCCACTAATAAAAAGAATTATTTGCATTACTATACAACTTCTTCAATTGACAGAGATCTATAATAGTTCAAAGACAAGGAACTGCAAAGATAATCTGGAAGGGTATTCTACAAAGGATACCTAATAATCTTTGTGTCCATTGCAAACTTAACAAAAATTTTCTGGTGGTGGTGGTGGTGGTGGTGGTGTGTGTGTGTGTGTGTGTGTGTGTTTGTGTGTGTGTAATTTTAATTGGATTTGTGAATTCCTGAACAAAAATTGCTTATTTGGGGACAAAAAAACCAATCTAACAATAATTCTCTAATTAATTTTGGTTTTATACATGTAAATATAATGAAACCTTGTTCACATAAACCAGAGATAGTTGAAGCAATGTCACTCAATTCTTTGACATTCTTCTGGGTTATATGCCAAAAAATCACATCATGGTCCATCATCAAAATTACTTTTAGTTACTCATCACCTGCCAACCTATTTAGATCTTCCTTTATTCTTTATTTAAAATAAGGAATTGGAAGCAATCTGACTTGTTACCGTCATTTCAGTCATTTATTTTCTCAACAACGACATATAGACTTGTTCAGTTGGTGCCCATAGACATTTATACCCTAGAGCAACACTTCATACTATGAGGAAGAGGCCCATCTTCGTTCTGTAGAACAGCAGAAGGGCCCCAGTATAGTGGGTGTGGGGAGGATGGAATTGACATTACTCAGAGATTTCTTGATATCTCCCTGTGCCTGACACATAAGAGGATTTTTTAAAAATTAACAACAAAAGAGAATAAATAGCTGCCAAGAGTAGATTTACTATGAAACAAACCAAGCTCAACCTTCAGGGCCCTTTGTTGCATGCACCTCTTCCAAGGGCCTGGCAAGATACCACAAGAAAGTGTCCACAGGATCTTGTCTCTTGAGTGAGCCCTGGACACCTTGCTTAGCAATACATTAAGATATTTGGGGGTGGAACTGCAGTCCACTTGGATTCAAGTTAGAGAACAGTTGAGTTGAGGATAGAATTAGTCTGGATTGAATGAAATGAGTTATATGATTTCCAGTGTTATTCTGTGCTAAGTTCTTGCTACTTGTCTCTATATAGGTATGCATCTAGAGATGTCCCTATTACACACTGTGTCTATTCACCCAGCATAAAGATTTGCAGATACAGAATCAGAGATGAGACTAAGTCCTGCAGCACCCAGCTGTGCTTAGTGGAGGAGAAGTCAGTTCTAGCAGGAACAGATCCAAATGTTGGCTTGAGGAAATTTCCTCTGATCATCAGCTATATAAAATTGTGCACACAGGCTCATCAGCATGTTGTCACAACTGAAGTTTACTGGCTTTCTTTTTTCATATTTGATAAAATACAAACATATTTTTGCAATTTAAAAAGAAGAAACATTTTAATACAACAAATGAAGACTTGATTTGAATGTAAAGGAAGGGTGTCTTCCGTCAAACTTAAATTCAACAGAATATGAACCAACATGGAAAAGGTATGTGATAGAATGAGTAGGAATTATTCTGAACAAGAGAACTGAAGTTTCACGGAAGAACATTCAGATCATTCAAAACATAATCCATTGAACAGACAAATATGAGTCGAAATCATGTATGGGCCACTGGACTATTGGAAAATCTAATCAATGAGGAAGCAATAATCTTATGAACATATTGGGGGTAAAAGTAGAGGTTTTATTGATTTGAGAAAAATGAGTTATACCAATGAAAATAATACAAAAATTTCAAGTAAATTAGAAAAGGTCATTGTTTTGACTAATCTCCTTCATTGGCCTCAATAGTTCAAGCTAAAAAAAAAAAAAAAATGGAGTCATGGAGTCATTCATGCTAAAGTTCCACTTCACCAAACTGAAACTAAATCGCTTATCTTACCTGAAAAATCAGGATTAGAAAGAAAACAAATTTCCCAAACAGACCAGTTTCAATCAGCATAATAATGAAGTTTCTCTGCTTTAATCCTTACATAAAAGAAGTAACCTGAAATAACCTAATGTTAATTAATCAGTTATTTTCCTACTGATCTGTCTGCCTGACCCTCTGTACAAGGGAAGTAACTTTGAAATGACCAATCTGCTTTTTGTTTTTGGTTTTGCTTTCTTTCTACAGCTTTTCTCTGTTTGTAAAACTAAACTCCTTCACTTAGACCATGGGGATGTGTATGTTATGGAATAGAGTGTTGCCTGATTCTAAAACTGAAAATAAAGCCCATTAAGATCTTGAAACTACTGCTTTCCATATTGGCTGCACCAATTTGCAGTCCCACCAGCAGTGTAGGAGTGTGCCTTTTCCCCCACATCCTCGCCAACACTTATTGTTGTTTGTCTTCATAATAGCTGCCATTCTGACTGGAGTGAGATGATACCTTAGAGTAGTTTTGATTTGCATTTCTCTAATTGCTATCGATGATGAACATTTTTTCATACATTTGTTGACTGATTGTACATCATCTTCTGAGAAGTGTCTGTTCAGGTCCTTGGCCCATTTATTGATTGGGTTATTCAGGTTTTTTGGTTTGTTTGTTTGTTTTGGTGCTTAGCTTTATATACCCTAGAGATTAGTGCTCTATCTGATGGGTGAAGGATAAAGATTTGCTCCCAAGATGGAAGTCTCTATTCACCTCACAGATTGTTTCTTTTGCTGAGAGGAAACTTTTTAGTTTGAGTCCATCCCATTTATTGATTCTTGATTTTAATTCTTGTGCCAAAGGAGTCTTATTAAGGAAGTTGGGGCCTAATCCCACATGATGGAGATTAGAGCCTACTTTTTCTTCTATTAGACACAGGGTCTCTGGTTTTATTCCTAGGTCCTTGATCCACTTTGAGTTGAGTTGTGTGCATGGTGAGAGATAGGGGTTTAATTTCATTTTGTTTCATATGGATTTCCAGTTTTCCCAGGACCATTTGTTGAAGATGCTATCTTTTCTCCAATGCATGTTTTTGGTGCCTTTGTCTAACATAAGATTTCTCGGAAAATTGGAAATGGAACCACCATTTGACCCAGCTATCCCTCTCCTCCATCTATACCCAAAGGACTTAAAATCAGCATACTACAGGGACACAGCCACATCAATGTTTATAGCAGCACAATTCACAATAGCTAAACTGTGGAACCAACCTAATGCCCTTCAGTAGATGAATGGATAAAAAATGTGGCATCTATACACAATGGAATATTACTCAGCAATAAAAGAGAATAAAATCATGGCATTTGTAGGTAAATGGGTGGCGTTGGAGAAGATAATGCTAAGTGAAGTTAGCCAATCCCAAATAAACAAATGCCAAATGTTTTCTCTGATATAAGGAAGCTGATCCATAGTGGGGTAGGGAGTGGGAGCCTGGGAGGAATAGGTGAAGTCTAGATAGGGCAGAGGACTGGGAGCATTGAGGAGGGGGCATGGGGTTAGAAATGATGGTGGAATGTGATGGACATTATTGTCCAAAGTACATGTATGAAGACATGAATTGGTGTGAATATACTTTGTATACAACCAGAGATATGAAAAATTGTGCTCTATGTGTGTAATAAGAATTGTAATGTATTCTGCTGTCATATTTAAAAAGTTAATAAAAAAGATCTCAAAACTAAATTGTTTAAACTTTTGTCCTTTTGAAACAGAATTAATTTGCCCCCAACCCGCATCCGAAATTGAGAATGGCTTCCTTATGCTGACAGCGGAGGCCAGGGAGGCTGTGAGCCCCAACCCTGACAGTCTAGCCGCCTCTCCCCAGTTTGATCAAACTGCATAGAGTTTGCTCTTATCTTTTGCCTATTTCTTTTGTGGGAAGGTGGCCAACTCCAGCCATCAGGGATTCATGCAGACTCCCTGGGGTAGGCTGTCAGAAACACTTTGACAAAATTCACAATTTTTTCTCTAAGAAGCCACTTATTGGCAAAACTAAGTGAATGCATGTGTCACCAATTCAGAGTACATATACAATAGGGACTTAGAGAAGTTTCCTTTGCTTAAAGCATTGACTTTATTTAACCCTGCAGATGCCTAATGGGCAACTAAAAGCAGGTTTTAAACTTTAATCGTGGCCAAGTAATCTACCTTGTTCCCCCTTCAAGACTGAGGCAAGATTTGCAGCATCCTGCTACCGACCCCTGCAGTGGCATCTAGAAGTCCTTGTTCTACACCTTCCAGGAAGAGCAGGAGCAATCATCTAATGGAACAGAATTGCCTCCTTCCAGGGCCACAGGTCTGACTGATGAACATCTTGCATCCTGTGAAGCCTCCTCAAGTGTTAAGGACTGTCCAGAGCCACTTCCCAGAACCAGAACTGAAATAATGATCCACCACAGTTTGACCAACTGTGCTTAATTACCCAGACTCTCACACCTGTCCCCATTCCATTTACACCCACAGCTCATGCCAGCACCCCAAGACTGAACTGAGATGCTGGGTCTTGCCTTGCCTTCCCAATATGGTCATATTGATTTAAGTTCTTTTCCAGCTTTTCACCAATACCTTTTCTATTTGGTTTTGGGGACTAGTAGCCTGACCTGGTTTGTCGGACCCCCTCTGGCCTAGGACTCCAGGAACATTTATGCCTAGTCAGTATACAAGAAAAACTGAAAAGTCATAAAACCTTAAAATAGATATATCATAAAAATTTTTCCCAAGTTTTGACAACAATCCTAATCTTTCCATGATACAACCAATATAGAGTCAAAGCCTGAAAGTGAATTTTTTTTTTCTAAATCTTCAACCACATTAAAAGAAAGCCTGAATTACCTTTCTATTTTCTATGTTCTTTGTAGAAAATGGAGCTACTACAAAATCACAGTGTGTTGAAGAGGTGATCAAAGAGGTCATGGCCAAAATAGGTAGAGAAAAGCATTTTAGTGGTGTATCAGGAAGTTAATAATTATTTTTTTCAGATTTAGTGATGTTTAGGTTTGTTTCAGATCTTTTACATGTGTAATCTGTATGGAAAGTTCTTAATCATATCATTTCCTATGATGTTATAAAACATATATTTGGGGGCTGGGGCTGTACCTCAGTGGTAGAACGCCTGCCTCACACGTGTGAGGCACTGGGTTCAATCCTCAGCACCACATAGAAATAAATAGATATTGTGTCCAACTACAACTAAAAAAATATTTTAAAATATATATATATTTGGTCTTCATCCCCATTTCCTGACATATACCTCTTAAAATACTTGGAGTGGTAAGAGTGTCTTTTGTCAGCAAATGAGGTGACCCTATTAGGGAAATGCTGAGGGCTGGTTGCCAGGGGAACCAACCACATGGCTAGAGGATGGGAACTCCCAGTCCCCCCACCCTATCCCTTACCCCAGACCCTCCTCCTAAACTTCCAGGGAAGAGAAAAGGGCTAAACGTTGAGCTGCTAAATCAATGGCCAATGACGTCATTGTAATGAAACTTCCACAAAACTCCAAAAGGACTGAGTTGTGGAAGCTTCCGGGGGACTGAACTGCAGATGATCCTGAGGGTGACACACCCAGAGAGTGTCTGGAAGCTCTGTGCCTTCCTCCAGACCTGGCCCTAAGCATCTCTCCCACCCGACTATTCCTCCGTATCCTTTGTAATCATTCTTTATGACAAATGGGCAAACATAAATAGAATATTTCCTGGAGTTTTGTAAGCCCCTTTAGCAAAGTAATCAGATCCAAGAGAGAACTCCTGGGGACCTCAATTACAGCTGGCCAGTCAGAAGCTTGCGATTGGCATCTGAAGTCGGGGGCCATCTTCTGAAATTGAGACCTCAACCTGTGGGATCCAATGGTATCTCCAGGTGGATAAAATCAGAATTGAATTGAATTAGAGGACATCCAGCTGGTATCTGCTTTAGAATCAGCTGAAGAATTGCTTGATGTGGGGGGAAAAAAACCCAAAGCACATCTGGAATCACAGAATCATTCTGTTTGGGGAGTAGAGTAGTAGTTTGTTTTCTCCTTTTAAAACCCAGAAACACTTTACCATTCATGGCATTTCACTAAAGCTCAGGAGGCAGGTTGGTGACAAGCATCTTTGAAGAAGATGGAGGACATTTATTCTCAAATCTCCATTTTCAGGGACTCAGGGTGCCAAAAGCTTTTTATAAGAGGAGAGGAGGCAAATTGGGACAAATGGCAGGACACATGCATAGGTAGATGTATGTAGGCTGAGCTACTCAGAGGCTCACAGTCTGTTTCCTTGGTGTCTTTCCTGTAGCCTCTATTCTCATTATGAGGAAATTCAGAAACTTAAAGAATTTGGGGCTCTGTTTCACTGACAGGTCCACAGTTTATTTTGCATTTGGCCTCTTTTTTTCCCCCAATGTTAAGCCTTATTACTATATTCTCTGTCTCTTAGTAATTCTCTTATATTTTTCTACTCTTTGTCTTCCTATATTTCCTTGCTTTCTTATAACCTAAGCTCTAGCCTACTAAATTTCTCCTCAATGGTGACCAATCTGCTATTAAATCCATCTGTTGAGTTCTTAATTTTGATTATTTTCAGTTTGGGAATTTGCCTTCCATGTCTAACAAAATTCTGAACACTTCTTTATCTCCTTAAACATAATTGGAGACAATGTTATATGAAAGTGTGTATTCCAATTTTTCATTGATTTTTTGCTATTTCTGTCTCTATTAACTTGTTTTCTATCTCTATAAAATTTTGCAATTCCACTTTCCAGAGCCTTAGTGAATCTGTTGCTACTCTTAGTTCCAGCTGATATTTATACCTGTTGACATATCTCTAAACAAATCTGATTTTTAATTGTATGCTGGATACTGTACCCCAAAATTGTTTGTAGTGAGAATTTGAGGCTCAGGTGCTAATAAGATGGTGAAGAATTAGTGAGCCAGCCAGGTTCTGAAAGAGGGCATTGAGCTCAGTCTTTGAGGTCCCTTTTCCTTGAAGGCATTGCCTATTTTCCAGAAAAAAAGGCTGATAAGTTGAGTACAGCCACCGACTGCCTCCTGGAGCTGGGGACAGACTTGGCCTCCAGAGCTGTGAAGGTGTTTGCATGTGTGTGCATACGTGCATATGCCTCTGTGTGCAAGCATCTAGCACACAGCCCCGCCAGTGCCTCAAGTCACAGCAAATGAAGGATAGGGATACATCAGCTTGGGTTCCATCTGTGTAATTCACCACTACTTCCAGGTACAGCTAAATCATTGCTACCATACCGGTGTAGACACAGCTTCCAGGAATGCTCACAAAACCCATTCTGCTGGTGCAACCAGCATGGTGGCCCCAAAGTTCAGGGTCATGGGTCTTCTCACTGTCTAGACATGCACCATGGTACCAGGTCCTGGATATGTGAAGTAATGTGGAGAGAGGAAGAGAAACAAGGGTCAAAAATGATGGAGTCATAAAGAAGAATGACTTTATGACTTTAGTATAAATGGATGGATCTGGAGTCCATCATGCTAAGTGAAATAGGCCAATCCCCAAAACCAAAATTCAAATGTTTTCTCTGATATGTGGAAGCTAACCCACAATATGTGTGTGGGAGGCAGGGTGTAAAAAAAAAAATAGAAGTTCAGTGGATTAGACAAAGGGGAATGAAGGGGGGTGGGAAAAGGAAAGGCAGTGGAATGAATCTGACATAACTTTCCTATATACATATATGAGTATACCACAGTGAATCTCACCATTGTGTACATCCACAAGAAATTAATTTTAAAACAATAACTATGGGTAAATGGCAGAAGAGGACAGGAAAGGGAGGTGGAGAGAGGAGAGGAAGGGAAGGTACTGGGGACTGAATTAGGACAAGATATATTCCATGCTTTTATAATTATGTCAAAATGGATTCTACTGTCTTGTATAACTAAAAAGAACCAATAAATAAAAATTAAAAAGCATATAATCTGTGAATTACATAAATTGTTTTCTTCTCCTTTTCCAATATTTAAGATTTACATTTTCTTGCAGTACTTCTGGAACTCTCAGAATACTATTAAATGATAATGTTGATAGCAAGTATATTTAATCTGTCCTAGATTTTAATGGGAATGTCTCTATTGTTTTATTATTTGTCATTTAAATATAATTATGCCTTTTTATTTAATATGCATGTCAATGATTTTGTTAAAGTATCTTTATTCTTCAAATTTAGCAGAATTATGTTTGTAATTAATCAAGAATGGAATACAAATTATATAAATTCTTAAAAAAAAGGAGAAAATAATGGAGTCAGAATTCACTCTATGGAAAGATTTTTTTCAAATCTTCGGAAAGAAAGTTGATAGTAATTACACAAAGTTTGATAGCAACATTAATATTTACATGACACTATCAATAATGTCACAAAACTGAAGGACATTTTCCCAATCAATAAAAAACAGATTCTGATCAGTTTGCTAGAGGAAAAACTGAATTACCTCACTATTTTTGCTGCAGAAATTATTACAAAAACTGTGATCACAAGGAAAGGCAATCCAAAAATATGAGGCCAAAAAATAAAGGGAAAATGTCCAAAGATGCATTGAATAGTTAAGTAATAAAAACATTGTTTCCCTTGAATGTATGCTGTCTGTAGTATCTTACAGCCTTTGAAAATTTGTGATTCTTTGTGATTCTTTTCCAAATGATAACAATTTCATGCCTGATTTAGCATGTGTTCTTTTTTGAAAGAGCGCTCCCAAATTGTGTCAACTCTTTTCAGCTGGGAGCTGAATGTGTCGTATGTAGAGGCGTTTTTCCTTAGATATTTGAGAAGGGATTCCCTGGCTCTCATCAGGCCACTGAAACACTGGATTTCATGTTAGTCCTCTGTAAATTAGCCTAAAACTTCTAAGGTCTGTTGCGGCTTTAGGGGCAGTGGCCCTGTGGTGCTACAAATTGGACAGGCAAGATTTAGGGTGACTTGACTCACTGCGTAACTTTATAAAATTACAGATGAGAAAAAGATGCCCTAGAATGGGGGGTGGGGGTACATGGTAACTGCAGAACTAAAAAAAAAAAAAAAAAAGGCATCTGATACTGAAACAGGAGGGGTGGAAACAAAACAGCAGGGGACCAATTTGGCCTCATCCTTGTCAAGTCAGGAGGACACCTGGCTGGGCAGACCCTCAGGAAAGGTGGCCAACCATGGCTTTACAGCTCTCAACCCACCATGTCTCAAGAGTCTAAAACAGTTAACACTGAAAAAAAATTGAAGAGAGAACTTCTTTGGACAAAGTTTTTATAGTGTCATAATGTTTTCTTCCCCACCTGAGAGGTTTGGCATTAGTACATTTGCACAAAGTAGGTCTTTTTGTTATTAAAGTCAAACTGGGGGACTAAAGTGACCAGAGGAAGTTTCTGGGTTTTGATTTTTTTTGCTATTGTTTGTTTGTTTTGCTTTTTTAAATATAGTGTGATCATAGAAGTCACAGGATTTATACATGGTAAGGATTTTATCCAGGGTTAAAAAGCCAGTAGAGCTGGTTTGCAGCAGCAGTCATGAAAAAGCATAAAAGTGCTGTATGTTTGCCAGTAAGTTCCACTCTTAATGCTTTAAGGACTCTGGAGACAGGAATGTTATGTAAGCTATACAGGGCTTTACAAATTTTGATCTGTATTACATTGGAGATACCATTCACCAGATCAGTGGGTCCCATATTAAATAGATTTCACAGATAAGTAAAATTTAGAAACATTTTGAAAGGTAGGTATTTGGTTTCCAAATCTTAATTTTGCCAAGTGAAAACATATTTTTATGTCCCACCATCTAAAATCACTAACATTCACAAGAGGAAGAAAAACTTTATACCAAAAAAAGTATGAAAAGATATAACAATATATTACCAGAACAAAACACAGTACTTGAAAGGTAATAACTTTAACTTTATAAATGTTTGCCTCCTAATCACGTTTCCTCATAGACAGGTTAAAAAGTGTTATAGACCTGCATCTGGGAACCATAAATTGAACACTGATTGAGGGATTGTTTTGATTTTTCAGCAACCAGAAAAAAAAGATCATGATGGTCCTATCAATATTTCAAAACTATTTAAATTGATTAAAAACTACAAACTGAAGTATAAACCAGTCAAATCTTTTATTTTCTCATATAATTTATCAAAACATAAAATCTGAATGTCACAAGGCTGGGGATGTAGCTCAATGGTAGAGTACTTGCCTAGTATGCAGAAGGCCTGGATCCTGGATTTAACTCTCAGTACTGAAAACAAAATTTTAAATATTACTGTCCTAAGTACCTGCTTCCAAGAATTGTCCATGAATCCCAAAGATTTACTAGATCCAAGGTGGAGGCTAGGCCTGAGTCCTCTTGCAATGACAGCTCAAGAGAAAACTCCTTCAAGGTGTCACTGCAACTGCTTCTCCTGACCTCTCCTCTCCTTCTCTTTAAGAGAGGACAGGCAAATATTGCTTGCCACCAAATAAATAAATAAATTAAATTGAGCTCTCAAGTTGCAGCTCTTAAAGATCTACTTTTCATTTCATAGAGAGGCACTTTTCAGACCAACTTCCAGCCTAGGATCAGTTCTAAAACCCACCAGCTCAAGGTGTAGACCTTGCAGCCCTCCTTCCCTTCATGCCACCTCAAAGGAACAGTGCAACTTCTCCCTTTAAACCAACCAAACATGAAGATGCTTGTCACCTTCCATCCCTGGACAGTCAGATCTTGTTTGAAAAGCCCTGGGTAGCCCCGCTACAAAGAGGGCCGTCTTAGTGATAGCCAGGCAACTACCCACAGAGAACTTCATGATAGAAAGGTTGCCTCAGCAGCCCAGCTTTTCCTTCTCACCAGTTCCATCCCCTCTATTCCATCAAAGGTGTTGCTGTAGAAGACACCTTGGTCCTAGTAAACTGCTCTCATGCTAAGCCCAGGGACTGCCTTCCAGGTGTGAAAGAGCAACACTGGGCCAGTCCTGCCAGCTGGATCCCTCAAGATCATAGCAGAGAGCAGGAATAACTAAAGAACTTTCAACTTGAATGGGGTTGGGGATGTAGCTCAATTGGTAGAGTGCTTATCTTGTATGCACAAGGACCTGGGGTCGATCCCCAGTATCACCAAAAAAAAAACAAAAAACAGTTATTTCAAAAGAAACATGGGAATATGCTGCCGATGATCCATGGCCTCAATAGCTTATGCCAATTTAGTGCCCTGGATGTCCACACGTTATAAATTGGCCTGAGTGCAGACCCTGGAAAGCACACAAAACAGCTAGTGCATCTGTGTTCCCATAAAACAGTATTTTCAGACACTGAAATTTGAATTCCATATCATTTTCTGTATCATGAAATCTCCCTTTCAAAAGTGTAAAAAAAACATTCTTCATTCCCAAGCCATACAAAAACAGGCAACAGGCAGATTGACCTGCAGGGTACAGTTTGATCACTTCTTCTGTGGAGTTTAGACTTAACTGGAATCCTGGATGTCCCCTAACTTGGGCCAGCCACTTGGTCTGTGTGCCTCAGTGTCCTTAAATATAAAATGGGACCATGCTAGTCATCTGTCCTATAGGGACACTGTTAACATTAACAGTAAACACTTTTAGCACAACCTTAGGCAGATGGCTTTGTTATTTTCATGTCTGAACATACTTTACCTCTTATTGTCAGAAGTCCATTTCAGGAAACATCTTATTTTCATTTACCCTAATACCCTCCAACATGGGGTGGTATGTTAGCTTCCTATAACTATAAAAAATGCCTAATATAATCAACTGAAAAAGAGAAAAGATGTATTTGGACTCACAATTTTGGAGGTTATAATGCATGATCAGTTGAACCCATTGTTTTGGGCTTGTGCGGAGGGAGCACATCAGGGCAGGAGTGGGTGGTGGAGCAAACTGGCCTCATTACCTACCAAGGGCAAGAGAGAATGGAGGGGGCTGGTGTCCCACAGTCCTGTTCAAGGGCACATACCCAGTGACCCAAAGACCCTCCCACAGGGCTCCACCCCTCAAAATTTCCCCCAGTTTCCAATAGCACCACCCTGGGGACCAAACCTTCAACATATGGGCTGTTGGGGACATGCAGCTTCCAAACTAGCAGAGGGAAAGTCAGTATCACCAGGTGAGCTCTATTTCTTAGTGGTTCTCTCCTTCTTCTGCTCTGGCTTTCCGGTGTGTGTCCTCAGTGACACTCTGTTGTTCCAGTTTAACACTTGACAGCATCGGGCAGCCCTCTATCTACAGTTCATCCTGGAACAAGGCAAAAGCAATATTTGAGATCACAGTTGGGTGTGGTGCCTATCAGAGAGAGAACATCGCCTGTGAATGTGACAGGAACAGGAGTGTGGAGTTTCCCACGCTGACAAGTCCACTCGCCATCCCTAAATGGCACAGCTGTGAGGGAAGATCAGGCAGCATGAGTGGAGACAGACTGAGGGAGCCTCAGTCAGACACAATGGTTCAGACATGGAGCCAGCGCTGCCTCCCAGGGAGATGGAAGACACAGTAACTGCTCCTGACTGGGACCCTGGGACCCTGGCATTGTGTTCTGAGGGATGCCTTTCTATGGTAGAGTCTTTCCAGAGCCTGGGGAACATGCTCCACATACTCTGGAACATTCCTTACCCTCACGTGTCAAAATGCAAGCTTTTCCCTTGCTCTAAAGCCTCAGGCTAATCAACTGCCTGCAGCTCAGTTCTTTGGGTGGTAATGAAACACCCACACTCAGTGCCAGCAAATAGGGAGACCCTGACTTTAAGTATGAAACAACCCTCTCTGGCTGTCTGTGATATAGGACGTTGAATGATGTTAAAAGGGGAAATGTGAAGTGTTTGTCTCTAGAAATGAAGTGTTTTTTGATACAAGAGGCAAGAGAGAAACAAAGTGGTCATTCTGTCTCACTAAATAAAGTTAAAATATGATACAAAATGCAAAACTCAAGTGTACACATTTCATCTACATATTATCTCATTCACGGATCTTAGGCACTCCAAGAGGTAATTAATAAGTCTTCCCATCCACAGAAAAATCAACAGAGGCTCCATAGGGTTAGCTAATTTCTCCCAAGGTCCCATAACCAGGAAGTGGAGGAGCAAAGCTAATAGCCCATTTGGCAAA
The DNA here is from genome assembly GCF_964194105.1 of Spermophilus citellus. NCBI lineage: Eukaryota > Metazoa > Chordata > Mammalia > Rodentia > Sciuridae > Spermophilus > Spermophilus citellus. The sequence goes on from NC_138186.1 coordinate 23,496,118, forward strand.
TGAATCTGAGCTGTGAGACCCAGATCCAAAACAATTGGGGGGAAAATGAGAAAAGAGGGCTCCCTAAACAGGGCAACCTCAAAGAAAGAGAAGCCAAAAAACACCGCCATTTTAATTGACAGTTCTTTGTAGCTTTTTGTAAATTTCTTTTCCAACAATGCCTCCCTGGTCTTTCAGTTATCACTTAAGATCCTTGGTGACATTTTTTTCCCCATGGATTGAAATCTCTAACCATTTCATTTGAGTCCCAAATATTGATCATTGCAGAACAATCCTCAGAGACAAATGCTCCATCTAACACATTATTTTTCTTCTCTTCCTCTTTGACTCAGCCTTGCCTCAGTTTTCCCTCAAAGTCTGCTTTGACTCCTTCCTGCTTGGGCCAAGTTCAAGCTGAGTCCTCCCGGGCACCATCTAGATCCAACAAAGATGAGAGGTCACAGCAGGTGGTATCCACTGAATATCTTCTTGGTTTGATTTCTTTTACAGTTGTCCAAAGCCTCTTTCTTTACCTTGGAGGATGTTTGAAAATGTGGTCAATGAAGGAACCAAATTAGGACCGACTGACAAACATTTCTTGAAGTGCCGTATACAGGCCATAAGCCACAGAAACATGGCGGCCCATGTTGGGTGAGCATTCCAGCTTCTCTCTCTCTTGCTTCCCATAGCAGAAGCTAATAATGAGAGAATCTTGTCTGACATAGGACTCAAACTCATTTTCCAAATTCTTCATCACCTTCCTATACCTTCCGTTCTGTCTTTCAAACTCTAAAATCTAATGCTCAATTTTATCACTAACTCAGAAAACATTGTACATTAAAGCTGAACAGCCCCTAAGCCCATTTTTCTTCCCTTAGGGATCAGGTAACATTTGTCTGTTTTGATGTGTCTCCAGATCTGAAATTATGAGAAAGTTCAACTGAACCAATGCTCCTGACCTCTGTGTGCCTGGGGGCTGTGCCAAATGGATGAGTGGAAATCACGCCACTGCCTATGCAGACATTTTTTCCATATTATAGAGAGTGTGCAAAGAGCTTCCTCATGAAAGAGAGGACCAGGGAGCAGGTCGAAATCCTGGGTCTCCTCCCCCTCCCACTGACACCCAGGCATTCGCCAATGACTCCCCTCCTCCAACCAATACCTCCTACATTTTGTCTCAATTTTTTTCCAAAAGGTTGTGTGCAAAAATCTTTGCTTCAACATTTTTCTTGCAGCTCAGAGAAAGAGGAAGATGGAGGACATTTATCCTCTGGCCCTGCCCAGAGACCTCAGCCGGGCATCCCGCTGGCTGAAGGATGACAGATGGCGCCCCTTCCCTGTGTGCAGGGGAGGCTGTCTTGACCTGATTCTGTCCAGTTAGCAAAACAGGGGGAGCTGCCAAGACAAACAGCCGAGGTATGAGCGTGAACAGCAAGCGATCACCACGGTGTGAAGTGGACCCACAAAACGAGACATCAAGGATGATGTTTGGAATAGCTTGGATGTCAAACATTCTTTCCCAGTGGAAGGACAGAGGGAGGGCAGCACACTGAAGTGTGGGAGACTTGGGCAGGGGCTGAGGAGGGGAGATGACCCCAGACTTCACCCTGCAGGGGTCAGGAGCAGTGCTCCCTTCTTGCCCATCTTGTGCCAATGTTCCCCACCACTCCCATCGAATGGTAACATGACTATTAATAGGTCATATCAAAAGAACCCTTGTAGTTTATAATCGCTTTCATCTGGCCTAGGAAACTCAACCATAAAATGTCTGTCTGGTGACCTCTGGGGCTGGCAAGGCAGGTTTATATTAGCCCTTCTACTCTAAAGACATCGTAGCAACTGACAGGCAAAGCAGAGGATGGTTTATGGTCCTTAATGCCTGTGCTGACATGGAGGATCGGAACAAGATTTATTTTATGCTTGGGCCATCGCCGAACACTGAAAAGCGGTCATTACAAGCCAGATGACAACTGGAATGCAGTAATCCCTTGAAGGAATATTTATTTGGTTTTTAAAGTTTTTGGATGAATCTGGTTTTCAGACAGTGAGGGACTGCTAGGAAGTCAGACTATGCCATTATTACATCCAAACCATTATGCATTGGCTGGCCAATTATGTAATCCTATATGGAAAACATAACCAGAAAGTAGGATAAGCCCCAAGACTTGAGGGCTCATTATTATAGGTCTCACCACCATAACTTCATTTGTGGTTACTACACACCCTAAATATTATTAATGGGCCAGGACAGCCCAATACTTGTAAAGTCTGGTCAGTATCATTAAATCCACAGCCCATTGTGACAGTGAATTTGATGGAGTGGCAATATGTATTAGATTACTTTTCTTCAGACTCATTCCACTGAATTTCAGGTGATAAAGTAGCAAACATCAAACCAGACATTTTTATTGAGCCCACTGTCAGCCTAAAGATTTCAATTCAGTTTCTGTAAACACATCCTTTTTTTTTTTACACTAATACCCTCCCCAGTGTTAACACTTCTGCTCAGTGTGCCTTAAGACTAACTACATTTACATGTGACATTTTTAATGCTTCTTACCTCTTCCAGATAAGTAAAGGAGACCAGACCCAGTGACTGATGTGCCGCTATTTCTATAAAATATGGCACAATGCATCTTGTATAATCTTCAATTCATTCCAGCCCACTCAACTGTCTTGTTTTCCTTTCTTTTCCAGAACTCTAAAGCAAGCATGTTTCTGTGATAATTTTTCTCCCCAGGAAAACCCATCATTTTCCAAGTGCACGAGAAACAAGAAGGCTGGCTGATTTATGGCCCATTCACCCACATGGTGGCTGCCACGCACCACCCCCCACGGCTCTGGGCCTAACTTGTCGGCCGAGTACACACCAGGCTCCCAACAACGTCAAAGCCTAATGTCTCTTCAGGCATGTCCAGAGTGAGGGAATTCATTGAGCTGTTTGCTTATGTGGGCACATTTCTGGGTGCATTTCACACCCCAACAAAATAATTCATGTTTTAAACATACATAAGCCATAACCATTAGACATGTGCTTCCTGTCTCCCTCTGTTATTAAGTCAAAGATAAATAGAACGCAAAGAAATGGAAAGTTCTCCGAAGTGTGCTCAAATTCTGGAGTTTCCAGGTGCATCATTTGAGAGAAAGGAGTGTGTAGGATGGAGGGAGGAGACACAGACTAGAATTCCATCTCCTGCCCCTCGATTTCCCATTGTCAGTTCCTCTCTCCATCTTGAAGAAGCCTCTCCCTGGCTTGTGTTCAACAACTTCCACTTTTTTTTTTTTTTTTTTTTTTTTTGCCTGATTCAGATGTTGTCACATTTGTGCTTTGAAAACTTCAAGAAAGGAGGTTTCAGAGAAGTAAAACAAAAACGAAAGAAAGAAATCTCTATGCTGTTTGTCTTGCAGGGCGAGCCTCTGCAAGGCATTCATTCAACTCCTTATCTAAGCATCCTTTCTGACCATGTCAGTAATCAAAACATTTCTAAGGCTGTATTTAAAGCTCATGGATTAGGCCAACCCAAACCCATTTTGTTCTCTGGCCAAAGCAGTGGGCATCCAGAGCTGGGATGCAGAGGGCCTGGCCAGTGATTGTAGGATCCTCAGGCTCTGGGTGGTCTCAGCACAGCACACTGAGTCTCCACCAAATGCTTTCTGTTCTAGTCCCTACTGACTCATTCTGTAGCCATCGCCATATTGCCCTGTCCTTGGAAGACCTCCCTGTGGGAGCCTCATCACTGGGTTCTTTATCCTCTTGTCTCCAGTTGGGTTTGGCCATGCAGAGTGAGATCAGGCTATGGTCCCCCTGCCCCAGCCCCACTCCCTTCCTGTGGAATTGATTCTGATGGGCTTCTGTGCTCTGGATATGGTCTCTCCCCCAAGAGTTCATGCATCAGAAACTTGGTCCCCCAAGGTGGTGGTGTTGGTTGATGGTGTAGAACCTTTGAGGGGACCTCATGGAAGGTCTTAAGGTCATTGGAGGAGCTGCCCTCCGAAGGGATTAAGCAAGTTGTTCTAAGAGTGATCCCAACCCGTAAATTGCTCTCTGGCTTCCTGTTTGGTAAAAGAATCTCTCCCTGTCACACATACTCCCACCATGATGCCACTCATCATTAGGCACTCACCAGAGTCCAAACCAGAGATGCCTCCTGATCTTGGATTTTCAGCTTCCATTTCTGAAAAAAAAAATAACCTGCCTCAGGTATTTCATTATAGTAACAGAAAATGGACTAATACATGAGTTATTTCCCTTGAACTAAGGTGACAGTTTTTCTCAATGTAACCTCTCTCTTCTTAGATTCCTATAACCAATAGCCACACTTATCTCATCAGCCATGGGAGTATAATAGCCCCAGCTGTTTCTAAGTATCATTTGTCATTTTCCTGTGCCCTGCTTTTGACTTTATCAATAGCCCCCTTATTAAATCCCCCTTGATTTATTGTAACTTGTAAATACCATCTATTTCTTGTGGTGACTCTGACTTGATATGGGATTTGAAGGGCAGGACAGGTCAAGAACAGAATGGAGGCATACACCATATATTGAATTTTTCTGAGGCTCAGGAGGATACAAAAATAAAGAAGAGGCTGAGTATATGGCATACACATGTCATCCCAGCTTCTTGGGTGGCTGACACAGGGAGATTGCAAGTTTGAGGCCAGCATGGGCAATTTAAGGATACCCTGAATCAAAATTTAAAAAAAAAAAAAGGCTGGGGATGTAGCTCACTGGAAGAACACTTGCCTAGCATGTGTGAAGTATTGGGTTCCATCCCCTGTACTCAAAAATAAATAAAAAGAACAAATAAATATAAAGAAAGGATCTTTTTCCCTACAGTGCAATCCATTGGAATTCCACATATCTAAGAGGTTTTTATGAAATGTTCTTGTCAGAGTCCTTGGCAGTCCATCTTGTTCTTGGTTGGCCTTTATTGTACCACTGAACAATTCTGGCCCAACTGAAAGACAGAAAGACAGGAGACTGGTGCATAGTTTGTCCCAGATCAATGAATAGCTGCATGATTTTTTAAAAGGAAACACCCCTCTATCAACAGCACCCAGACCAAGAAACAGACATTACCAGCACCATCCAAGTTCTTCATAGAACCAGTCACCCGACTCCCAACAGTAACCTTTACATTTACTTTTAAAACCGTAGTTCTATTTTCCTGCTTTTGAGCTTTATATAAGTAGCATTACACTTTTTTTTGCATGTCCACTGGCTCTACATTAATGACATTTGTGGCATTCACTGGTGCTACATAGGTTCCTTATCACTGTTGTGTAGTTTTCCATCTTACGAACTCTGGTATTTATCCATTCTTTCTGTTCATTGTTTTTCTTTTCTTTTTTGTATCAGGGATTCAACCCAGGGACACTTAACTACTAAGCTACATCCCCTACTCTTTTTATTTTTAAATAAAAATAGGACCTTGCTAAGTTACTGAGGTTGGCCTCAAACTTGCAATCCTCCTACAGAAAATTCTGGTTGTTTCTACATTGGAGGTTATGAAAAATTATATATGTCATTGGTTGAACATAATGTATGCATTTCTGTTGCATATACATGCATTGTTGACAGATAGGTAATGTTACTATTCGGCCTTAGGAGACACTGCCAAACAATTTTCTATAGTGAATGTATTCATTTTCACTCGAGGTAGCCCAATCATTTTAATAATTTCTTAAGTATATGCATATGTTGACTCTCTCCTCTTGGGATTCTAGAGCAACCAAAGACCCTGGTTTAAAGCTCTAATGAAAAAATTATTCCAGGTCCTCAGGCAGACTAGTGAAAACTCTTTCACAGAATCAATATCAATGTGTCTGTCAATCATCACTGTCTTTTTTTAAAAAAAATTGCTTACAATTAAAAAAAAAGTGGAATGCATTACAATTTTGATTACACATATAGAGCACAATTTTTCATATCTCTGTATATAAAGTATGTTCACACCAATTCATGTCTTCATACATGTACTTTGGATAATGATGTCCATCACATTCCACCATCCTTGCTAATCCCCTGCCCTCTTCCCTTCCCCTCCCACCCCTCTACCCTATCTAGAGTTTGTCTATTCCTCCCATGCTCCCTCTCCCCACCCGACTATGAGTCAGTCACCTTATATAGGAAAAAACATTCGCTGTTTGTTTGTTTTGGGTTTTTTTTTTGGGGGGGGGGGATTGGCTAACTTCACTTAGCATTAATCATCACTGTCTTGACCCCACAACTTCCACCAACTTCTCTCCACTTCTGCTTCTTTAAACCCAATGTTCCCCACCCATCAGTTCTGTTCTGGGTGAGTAGAAAAGGAGAAAACTGGAGTCTAGGGAGAGAAATAGAAGTAAGGTGTACAGCAAAGCTGTGGTGTTGAACTTAGAGTGAATTTGAGAATAATCAAAGAATCAAGAGGAGAGTTTGCTCATATCTTAAGTCTTGCTCCTCACAGGATCCAGCTGCAGGGAGAGGGGCAGGGGAGGAGGTTTTGCCATTTCTTGCACACCCAGAAAAAAACATGATTCTTCATTGCATTATCTGCCACAAAGGAAAATAAAGGCACATCTGTTCTTATTAGAATGGATGGAGCAGAAAAACCTGAAAACTATCAATTAAGGGACGATAAATGAAAATTTTTTGATTGTGTAGTTCCCATGACTAACCCTTGAAGATGAATGAAATGCTACTGGAATCTCTCTAACTAGTGCTTACCCTCTGTTGTTTCATTTTATAGTAGAGATAATTTAATAAGGGTTATTCACATGTATTCACAGTTCCAATGCTCTGTGCTAATTTCCCAGGGCTGCAGTATCAGATTACCTCAAACTGGGTGGCCTCAAACAATAATAATTTCTTCTCTCAGAGTTCTGGAGGCCAGAAGTCTGAATTCCAGGTGGTGGCTGGCTTGGTTCCTTCCGGATGCTCTGAGAGGTGGTCTGTTACTTGCCTGTCCCCCTGGCTTCCAGAGACCTTCCAGCAATCCTTGCTATTCCTCAGCTTTTAGATCTACCACACCAATCTCACCTTCATCTCCACATGGTTTCCCCCTGTGTGTGTCTGTAGCCAAATACCCCTCTTCTTATTAGGACACCAGTCATATTGGATTTGGGGCCCACCTACTCCTCTATAATTTCATCTTAACTTGATTGTATCTGCAAAGGCCCTATTTCCAGACAAAGTCCCATTCACAGATTCCAGGTGGATGTAAATTTTGGAAAGACGGTTTTCAACCCAGTGGACCCCCTACATGGTTTTTCTTCGTAACTTTAGGGGTAATATGAACTTTCTTCCCATGTAGATGCTCAGGAGCATAGTTCTTTCTATTGTGAATGGAACACAGATGAACATTGAGCTGGAACAAAATATAAGCTGGGAGAAGAGGCTCTTGACCCTCCTTTGGTACATGTAGCCTTGTTGTCATAAATTAGGATACAGGGGAACTGGGGGAGGAAGCTCAGAGGACAGCTTCTGGTAACATTGACCACAGTCCTTTAGCACAATGAACTAACTCATAAACCTACCAGGGGGGAGTGTCCAAAAAGGGAAAATGCAATCTATTCATATCCAGGAAGAAATAAGGTTACCCTGCATTTTTAGAAGCTCATTATCACTTGCCCATAGCCTAGTTCCAGACAGCCCAGAGTAACCAAGTCCCAGGAGAATAGAGCATTCATGAAGACACAGAATCATGTCACTAGAAATTCTGTTCAATTTTTAGCCTGTGATGAAGATTGTATGTTTGTCATGTGTTTTCTCTGGAAGTTTCTCTTTTGTTAGGGTCTCACACAACACAATTGTAGGACAACTGGAAACTTGGTCCTAGAGACGTGGAGAAAAGTTCATGTTGTGGACACTACCATCCCTCAGCCTCAGATCTCCATGTCACTCTGAGCCATTATACAAGAACTGCAAGGCCAGGTGGCATCCATGCAACTCTTTGGGTTCACAGTACCATAAATTGGACTTTAGATACAGATTAACTGTTGGGTTCAATAAGGAGAAAATTGGAGTATCTCAATTTATCATGCACATTTTTATTCCACTAAAAGGCAACTTTGTTATTCAATTCAAAGAAGATACATTATATTATTTGTGATCAGAAGTATCCAAATTCACTCCATCCCTTTGGATTTTTGATTTACTTTAATATTTGGTTCATGACTAAATTTTAAAGACAATCAATGTTGCAACGTAACAGTTACAGCAAATGATAAAATTCCACACTCCCAGCTCAATTCAGAGCAAGTTATGTTTTCAGAAAATGGTACTTTTAAAGGCAAAAGATGAAAATTAGCCTAGGCCTAATGCCTAAGCAGTGCACAGCTGCCTCCTTAGAAACTCTAAAAGGGGATCTCAGAGGTCCCCTTTTTTTCAGTCAGTGGACCTTTATTTTATTTATTTGTGGTGCTGAGAATCGAACCCAGTGCCTCTCACATGCTAGGCAAGCGCTCTACCCCTGAGCTATAACCCCAGCCCTCCGAGGTCCTTTTGAGGGCTGTTTCTATAAGAACTCCACATAGAACAGAACATAATTACATTTTGTTTCAAAAACAGCTCTTGCCAAGTGAGGTGCTGCCCTCAACCATGCTCAACCCCACAAGCTTGCTGACTCTTCCGTTCTGACTCACACACTCGTCTCTTGCCCCTGGGTTTTCTCAGCTGGCGATGGGACATGCTGAGTGCAGGCTGAAGTTCAGGACAGGATCACAGAAACATCGGGGAAGTCAACGTGAGAAAGAAGCCAGGAAATTCAAATTGTGCTGAAAATACAGCCCATCTGTCATTAATTTCGTGGTGAAGCTTCAGCTCACCCACAGGGCAGCTCCTCGTAGAGCCGGAAAGGGGCATCATGTTGAACGTTCCTCAGAAACCCCACAATGTAGCTCCTCGTCGAACTGATCTTTCACTGCCTGTATTTGCTCTCTTATATCATCCTTGGGTTCACAGAACTTTTTAACCATGTACATCCTGAACTCCTTCTCTGTCATTTCTTCTGCTGTGGCTGCCAATCATGGCATTTGCAGGTAAATGGATGGCGTTGGAGAAGATAATGCTAAGTGAAGTTAGCCAGTCCCAAAAAACAAATGCCAAATGTTCTCTCTAAGGTGATTGACTCATAGTGGGGTAGGGAGAGGGAGCCTGAAAGGAACAGACAAACTCTAGATAGGGCAGAGGGGTGGGAGGGGAAGGGAGGGGGCAGGGGGTTAGCAATGATGGTGGAATGTGATGGACATCATTATCCAAAGTACGTGTATGAAGACATGAATTGGTGTGACACACTCTCTATACAGAGATAAGAAAAATTGTGCTCTATATGTGTAATAAGAATTGTAATGCATTCCGCTGTCATGTATTTAAAAAATAAAATCAATTAAAAAAAAGAAAAGAAACTTCACAATAGACAGATCTCCAGGGGGCTCCATCCTTGTTGGAAGCCTTGGTGGTTCCTTCAGGCGAACACAAACGAAGATGTGGATGTGGGTTTAAAGGTCTTTACCCTCTCAGGCCTGGATCACACTCTGCTCGAAGGATGTTTATAGCATGAGACACACGTGGGCTCACATAGGCTGGGGGCATCTAGAACCACCCACCTGGGTCCACTCTGGAATTCTCGTTCATGAGCAGATGTAACTGACCACTGTATTTAATTTTTTGGGGGGTGGGGGTTGTTTTTGTTTTTGTTTTGCTAAATTCACAAAATTGAAATTGTAGAAGTGAAATGTCATTTTGATGCAACTCCACTCTATTTCAAACAGACATAGGGATGAATAAGGATGTGTACACATTTCCATATTTGCATAGTTACTACATAATTAATTAATAGTTTCTTAGTTAATGCAGTTACATGTATAGGATCTATGCATTTCATGGAAAAAGAGTGAATAGATGCTTTTAAGGATTATGGGTTTTAAAAGCTTCTGAGTGGCAGAAATACATCTAGAATTAAAACTAATGAGCTTAAATAAATCATTGATTTTGTGACAGCTCTAAATCTATAGGCTTTCAGGGATAAATATTTTAAGGTATGTTTTGTTTGATTTTTTTTCCCCAGTGCTAGAGATTGAACTCAAGGCCTCTCACATGCTAGGCAAGTGCTCTACCACCTGAGCTACATCCCCAGTTCTTTCTATTTTACTTTCAGACAAGATCTCTCTAAATTGCCCAAGCTGGCCTCAAACTTGCAATTCTCCTGCCTCAGCCTCCCGGGTATCTGGGATTACAGGCGTGAGCCACCATGCCCAGCTTAAGATATATTTTATGGCTGGGGAATATAGGACAATGGTAGAGTACTTGCCTAACATGCCCAAAACCCTGGGTTTAATTTCCAGCATGATTAACACACACACAAACACACACACAGAGCTAGGTTTTTTGAAAAATTATATTATCTCAAGTTGAGAACATGAAAGAACCAAGCAAATAAGTGGTATCAGCTTGAAATAATGGAACTAATCAAGTACTGGAGATAAATATTTTGTTGTTGTTGTTGTTATTGTTACCAGATAATGGGCTATAACATAAACTCAAATACAATTTTTAACAGATTATTTTCATACATCAAATAAATAATAAATTAAAACGAATGGAGGAAGTCCAGCAAACTTTTTTAGCAAATAAAAACAAAAATTAAAAGAATAGAAGGCTTGGTGATAATTACAAGGTCATTTATTTTAAAATGTTCCTATCTTAAAGTAAAACATTATTAAATTAGGAATGATTTTAAACAAATTCCTCATGGAAACAGATGGAAACTTTGGCAAGGTTCAAGATCTTTTTAGAATTCTCTGCTTCCCCCAAAACTATGGGAGAACATTTTCTTAATTGTTTCAGCAATTATTTTTACCCTCCCTTTACCCTTTTCTCTCAGGGAGGAGACAACAATGTAATTCTCATTACAATTGATGAGATTTGCATCAAGAGGACGTTAAAAAATTCTGTGAAATCCATCTGACTGTATCAGATAGAAAAACTCCTTCTTATTCAAGAAGGAGTTTTATTCCAGGGAGAGAAAAAAAAGTTACCAACTACCAAAACTTTGCCCCACCTGCCTCCTCTCAGAGGCCTCTGGTCCTAAGGGAGTGACTGAAGTTGAGTAGGTCCCCCAGGTCTTCCAGCCTCTCATCCAGCCAGAGCCAGAGAGGAGCCAGGTTTGACCTCCACCCAGGCAGAGCCAGAGAGGAGACAGATCTGGACACCTGGGCTGGGGCCCATCCTTGAGGGTCCATGCATGAAGAGCTGTGTTGACTTTATCCAAAGACAAGAAATGAAATGTGTTTCCCCAGCGATCGAATGCGGAAGGAAATGAGATTTGTCACAGCCACAGGCTGATGCAGACCTTCTGAGCTTGTCAAAGAGATGCGACCAGACGAACAAGCATTTCGCATTATACAACAGGCTTAGTTGGTTTGTTGGTTGGTTGTTTGGCTTTTATACATATCTCTGGTCATGATCCATCCTGAAGTCAGTCATGCTCTAGGTCACCATAACCATACCACAGTGCGTGCACACACTTGTGTGAGCACACACACACACGCTGGTAAGCAGGAGCAGCACTGTGTATGAAGCAAGGTGCTCATCAAATACCAAGAACTAAATTCTAGCTACAAACAAGCAAATGTAAAGAAAGCAAGGCTACTGCTCACCTCCCCCTCTTACACAGCACTTCTGTCTCCTCCCTGGGACATTCCCAGGATGTTCATCATCTCAGTGGGTCGTGTGCGTGTGTGTATGTGTGCGCGCGCGTGTGCGCGCGCACGCGCGCATGTACGTGTTATGTGACAGAAGCTCATTACCCGTGAGGACTGGGTCACCACCACCAATCTTGTTTTCCCCTCGGAACCAGCCAGAATCTGAATTCAGGTCTCCAGAGGGGTGCATGTGCCAAGCCATTCACGTCCTCTGTAATAATAAGTGACACATCCACTGTAGACAGAGGTTCTGGGAACAGAGAAGCAAGCTTAGAGAACAGAGCCAGCCTTAACATTCCCGAAACCCGGGCCAGTGTGGCCCCCAAATTCCAAAATGGCTCCCTTGAGGGACATTTGTTTATCCATTCATTTGTATCCCTTGGTTTCCTACTTTTACCCCAAACCAGGGAAAGGGACAAAAGATTCTAAAAGCAATGGTACATTCTTGCCATATTTCTCATTCATTCGGAACTAGGAGGCATCAGCAATCTTGTGGGAAAGTCACTGCTTAGGAGGTTTCTAACCCCACGTCCTAATGACAGGGGTCTGCAGTTTTCTGTTTTGCCTAAATTTTTAGATAAGGTCATAATTCCTGGTTGCTTGGCTGATCAAGTTTCAAGTTCTTCTCAGGTGCATATCAATCATTCCCAGAGACAAAACATTTCACATAACATAAGAGGTTGACTTTTTTAACATATTTTTTGTCTGAGTATACAAGACTTCTATGTCTTTGAGGGAAAACACATATCTCAAGAAAAATAAAAATAAGAATAAAAACTGTCTTTTCTCTCTCTCTCTCTCTCTCTCTCTCTCTCTCTCTCTCTCTCTCTCTCTCTCTCTCCCCCCCTCCCTCCCCCCTTTTCTTCTCATGGCCTCCTCTTCTCTCCCTATCTCATTCCCTCTCTTATTCCCTTTCCCTCTCTCTTCTCTCTTTTGCTCTGCTTACTCTGTGCATCTCTGTCTCTTATCTCTGTCTCCTCTCCCTCTTCCTTTCCCCCTCATCAAATCTAAAACCCGCCCTCCTCACCAGCTGCAGCCAGACCCCAGCACTGCATTGCTTAACCAAATGCACTCAAAATAAAATGTATAAGGAAACCACAGAAACGAAGACAATTAGGGTAAATAAGATCCAGTGATCAAATATAGCTAATTTGTATCCATAATATTTGGGAGTTACACAGTCTGCTTCAATTTGAAAGACAGCTTCCAGACCACACTGTTTTTTTTTTCCCATGGGGACTGCCTTTTGCTTTAATTATTGAACCTTAAGAATTTTTGCTATAATTTGGGGTTAGCTTGTAATTCTTGAAGAAGAAAAAAAAATCAAGTCCATAAATCCTTCTGTATTCCATCACTTCCAATAATAGGCTTCTGTGGCCAAATTCACCATCAATTAGCTATGTTTTTCAGAGGGAGTGGGTGAAGCCGGGAGAGAAATTGCAAAAACTAAACTCCCAGTGAGCATGGCCTCAAATGGCAGGGGGGTGAATGGAAACTCCTTGGCAAAGAGCCTTGGCTGAATAAGATATATAAGAAAGGCCTCGAAAATAGAATATGTGGTGAGGAAAAAGGGAACTCTAAATAGCAAGACTTCACCCTCCCATTTTAAGAGATTTCAATCACTCTTTTGGCAAATGGTAATTAGGAGTTTTATAAAATGTATTCTGAGGCTCCATTTTGTTACGGCTAATTGATGTTGATGGTAAGGAGGTGGGGTGTGCCCTTGGTCACCACCCAGGTATGCAAGGGTACACAGGGGATTCCCACAAGTTGGTCTGAAAGGACAGTGACTATGATGAAGGAAGAGGGTACAGCCTGGGCCATCCCACTTGATGCTACATCATTTCACAGACTCACACGTTCGCAAAAAGCACCATCTAGGAGCTAGTGGCATGCAGTATCAGCAACGTGCTGTGGTTTGGATATGAGGTGTCCCCTCCAAAGCTCCTGTTAATGCAGGAATATTCAGATATAAAATTATTTAATTATGAGAGCAATAACCTAATCCACTTATCCTAGTTTGAATGGACTAACTGAAGGTAACTGGAAGAGGCTGGTCACCAGGGGTGGGTGTGCACTGGAAAGGTGCAATTCCCTGAGGCTCCTTCTTCTTTCCTTCTCTATGCTTCCTGGATGCTAGAAACAGCAGAACTCCTCTGCCATGCCCTTTTGCCGGGATGCACTGGGCCCAGAGCAATGGTGTTAGTTCTCTATGAACTGAGACCTCTGAAACCTTGAGCTTCAAATAAACATACCCTCCTCCAAGTTGTTTTTATCAGTTATTTTGTCCACAGCAATCCAAATACTGGCTAAAAAAAACACTTTCTATACTGTAATCCTTCAATATCTGGGGCTTACTTCACAGAGAGGGACTGCACCCACTTCCCAGAGTCAGCTACTTCCTAAAGATAGCAAGCAACTCACTTGCAAATGCACATTTCACATGCAAATCAGTCAATCCATAGCTGTAAACTTAACCACCTCCTTTATTGGGCTCTCAAACTCTGGGCCACCATCCACCTAGTCTACTCACTTGAGGATCAGATACCACACAACTAGGAACAGGCTTACATCCCAGAGCCCTGAAATTGTTCAAAATCGCTCACCCCAAAACTGTTTACCCTGCCTTGCCTGTTCCTTCCCAAAGAAACCACCATAAAGTCTCTTGTATATATTCCCTGATTTCCTCTGCCTCCTGACCAACTAGGTGCTTCTCTTTATGCCTCCCCCATGACATGATTTGGCCCCTCCTCTTGAGAACTGTGAGCAGTATTCTGTGTTTTCAATGGCAGTAACTTCCTGATCTGTTGTCCTCACCATCCCTGAATAATAATAATGAAGCCTATATTTGAAAACACAGGTATTTCCAACCAGAGACATCAAAGGCCCAATTTATTTTGTAGGAAGAATAGGTTCATTTTCCAGCAAACCAACCCAGGGTGAAAAAAAAAGTAAAGCAAAACAATAACATTCCAAATTTTAAAGAATGAAATATTTTCCATGTATCACATTGGCAAAATATACAGATGGCAAGAGCATGTTGTAGGAAAATGGGCAGTCCCATAGGCTGTTGTGGGAATGTTAGTAAGCACAACTCTTCTGGAAGGATGTTTGGCCAAAGTATTTAAAGCCTTATAAATGTGAACACCCTTGAATCCAGAAAATCTTTCTCAAAGATTAGTAAAGTGATTTTCCTGAAAGAGTTGTTTTTAATTGAAAAAAAGTGGGAGGAAAGATTAACAAAAACATCCAATAGTGAGTAACTGGTTAAGTAAATAATGGAACAGACTGAAAGTGGGGTGCCATCCTTCCACTAACAAGTGTTAACCTAGAAAAATGTTCACAGTATAAATCTAAGTTTAAAAATGTGTTACAGAGCAGCCTGTATAAACTGATGGAATCAAAGAAAATAACGATGTCTAAATACAGAGTATCCCAAATTAAAGAGACTGAAGAAGTTATCACCAGGTATCTGACAAGTGGAAAAACATATCCACCAATATCTGCTCCAAATGTGTTAAAACCACAAATCCCCCACTTCCAGCACCAACACATGTGGAGGGGGACATCAGCACCCAGGGGTCTCCAAAAGGCTGTCAGGGACACTAGGGACAGACATACAAAAAGTCTGGAAAGGGTTGTGCTGAGGCATAAATTGTAGTTATCTTTGTATGATGAAACTACAGGTATTTTAAGATTCTGTCCATTTTGTGTATTTGTATATCTAAAGTTTCTATAATGAACACATCTCTCTTACATTAAGAAAAAATATATTCATAAAACATTTTCATAAAGCATGGAAAGAAGAGTCAACTCAAAAGAGGTATTAAAATCCCTCACCTCTTAATCAGACAAGATAAATTAATCATTCCATCTTTAGGACTATGGGGATACCTTCATGACAGCTGGTTATAATTCAGACCATGGGGCTGACTACGTGCTTTGTTGAGGACTATACAGTCATCCCCACTTACCTACAAGGGACACATTCCAGACACACAGTAGATGCCTAACACAGACAGTACCAAATCTATATACTATGCTTTCTTCTTATGCATGCATGCCTATGATAAATTTCCAAGTTTTTGATCAAAGGAAGCAGCTCATAGCTTCTCTTTGGAATATCTGAATTGCCAGCATTACCACTCTTGTGCTTTGGGAACATTGTTAGGTAAAATAAGCTTTACCTGAACACAAGCATTAACACCACAACAGTCAATCTGATAATCAAAATGACTACCAAGTGACTAAGAGATGGGTAGCATATACAGCATGGATACATTAGAAAAGGGATGATTCACATCCTGAACTGAATGAAATGTGGTGAGATTTTATCATACTCCTGAAAATTTCATGCAATTGAAAACTTATGAACTGTTTATTTCTGGAATTTTCCATTTAATATTTTCAGACTGCTATTGACCTATAGTACCTGGAACCAAGGAAAGCAAATAACCACAGATAAAAGAGAATTACTGTTTGCTAGGCTAAAGAACAGGGCCCAGAGTTTGTCAAATGTACCTGCTCTTTGGATGTATGACCATCCCAGAGTGGGGCAGCATGTCATTTTTGAACTTGTCTAGTCTTTGACAATAGCAGATATCTACAGCTAGAGGCTGAAAGGAAAACCAAGCTGAAACAAAAACAAGCAAGTCAATATCATGGCTAAATACTGAAAAAAAAAATCTTTTATTAAACTGTCACAATTATTTTCAGCTCAGCACCATTTTGGAGGATCTTATCTGTGCCAGACAGAGAAGTGAATGGGACACAGACTCCATCTGTCCAGTGTGGACAATTCAGCATCTTCTCACCTGGTGGGGCAGAAATCACAGAGGCCTTTGAAAGTATACAGACATGCAGTTAGATTCCGCTGACTGTCTAAAAAAATTTAATCAGCCACAGCCTTAGTTTCCATATCTGCCTACTGGGGATAATAATAAATATTCCAGAGATGCTTGGAGAATCACACCTATGAGATGGCTAAGCAGGCCTGCATCACCCCATTTCTGAGAACTATGAACAAATGACTAGCACCGGCGGGAGCAGTCCAACCCTGCTCCCCAGAATTCTCACCACATAACTTGGAATCATTACTTCAACCAACAACAGTTCCAAGAATGCCTAGAGGACATTGAACATTAAGTATTTGTATAGATTTCAATCAATCTTCATTTTATTGTGTGGGTTTCTAGAAATATTTAAGCTAGGTGAAAGGAAAGACTGTGACATGATTGTCATATGTGGTAACAAATTGGTTGGGTCTTCACAGCTTAAAAAATATCTAGCTGTGGATAATAGGCAGAACAAGTCTGTATTAATCCTTTTCTTTTTTTTATTGGTTGTTCAAAACATTACATAGTTCTTGATATATCATATTTCACAGTTTGATTCAAGTGGGTTATGAACTCCCATTTTTACCCCATATACAGATTGCAGAGTCACATCAGTTACACTTCCACTGATTTACATATTGACATACTCATGTCTGTTGTATTTTGCTGCCTTTCCTATCCTCTACTATCCCCCCTCCCCTCCCCTCCCCTCCCCTCTTCTCTCTCTACCCCCTCTACTGTAATTCATTTCTTCTTGCAGCATGAGATTAGTACTTTTCACATTTATAATTATCTATGACATTTTTCTTGTGCATATTTAAGAAAACTTTTGTTGCCTTGCAAACCTGATTCTTCTTGTAGATTTATTTAGTTACCTTGTAGGAGTGAGAAACTATAGATACTTGACTTAACAGAGTTCGAGATCCACTGCAAACTTGGGTTTGGCATATGAGACTTCTCCATTGTGTCTGCTGATGCTTAGTCCAGATGCAAGGCCGACTGTGTTAGTCCAGGTCTGTGCTAGTCAGCTTTCTATTACTGTAACCAATACCCGGACTAATCACTTTACAAAGAGAAAGGGTTTATTTTGGCTCACAGTTTTGGAGTTTCAGTTCAAGGTCAGTAGACCCATTGATTTTGGGCTTGTGGCAAAGAAGTACATCATGGCAGGAGAGCATGGCAAAACTGTTCACCTCATGTCTGGGATGAGAAGAAATGACAGGAAGGGCTGCAGTTCAAGTATTTCCCTTCAAGGGCACACCCTCGATGACTGGAGGACCTCTCAGTCCACCTCTTCAAAGTTCCACCACTTCCCAATAGCACCATGGGCTGAGGACCAAGCCTTTAACACATGAGCCTTTGCAGGGACATTTATCCAAACTATAGCAAGGTCCTAGAGAAGAAGATGTCAAGGCAAGATGAAACACGCAAGGATTAAATGGGGGGAATCTGTAAGTATAAGGAGAGCCAGGTAAGTCTAGGGAAGCCATCAGAACATGATGCAAGTCTGGCCCTAAGTGAAGGAGAGGGAATCAAAGTTGGACCAGACCACAGTCTAAATGCATCTAGAAGGTTATCAGGCAGTCCTCAAAGCAATGTTGCCCATCAGAGAAGTCTTCCTGGAAAAGGCCTGCCTCAGTATCCCTGCTTCTCAGTGTCTGGGAGTGACCTGCAGAAGAAGCATGGCTCCAAAGATAGTTAGAAGCACAGGAATGGATTTCAGAGCAAGTAGCCTGGCCCTGTGGCTCATTCTGCCTCTGTAGTTGGAGGCCTCTGTAGTTGGAGACACAGTCTCCTGGGCACCATATCTGCACTGAGGGAAACTTATCATTCTCTAAGCATTCATACAGTTGTAAATTCACCTTTCCACATTGCTAGAGTATCCATGGCTACCATGAGATTTGAATATTTATTTCCTGTGGCACTTCATACGTTTTAAAAAATATATTTATCTTTTAGTTGTAGTTGGACGCAATATCTTTATTTTATCTCTTTATTTTTATGTGGTGCTGAGGATCAAACCCAAGGCCTCACACATGCTAGGCTAGTGCTCTACCGCTGAGCCACAAACCCAGCCCTACTTCATGCTTCTTAATACATGCTTTGATTTCTTCTTGACTAAATTCAGCAAATACAAGTAGACAGGAGGCACTGCGCTGGGCGGGGGGCAAAGGGCACAAAATGCATTGACTGTCCTGGAGCAGGGCTGAGGGAGCCCTGAGAGGCACACAAGGCCACCTAAGGGAGGGAGGAAGACTGAGAGAAGTAGTAGAAGAGGCAGATGGAGGAAAAAAAAAGGGGGAAGTTATCAGAGTGTGGGGGAAAAATTAGACCTGAGCTTGTTCATATAACTCAAAGGAGAAGAGGGTATTGGGGAAAAGGTCAATTGGCAGACAGATGAAGAGAATCCCAGAACCCTGAGTTGTAGGCAGGGGAAACTCGGTATTTCCACGACATTGATGAGACTGGGAGACTACCTTTGCTTCAGTGCAGGTAGAGACAGAACGAGGACCCAGTTCTGGGGCTCATTTGGTGCATTTGCCAACGATGCATTCCTTTGCCCACTCCTTCCCCTTCCTTCCTTCATTACTGTGATCTTCATGGCAACTCTTTTATCTTCTGTGGTCTCCTCACATCTCTTTCCTCATCTTTCTCACCATGGAAGAGGTGCTATTAGTCTCCATCCAGCTAAATAATTTTTGATTCCACTAGAGGAGATAAGACAGAGTCACACAAAGTGGGTCTCTTCAGCACAATCCTCTCTGAGCCTCCACATTCCTGGCGCTGATGGGGGAAATAGTCCAGCTGCTACACATTTGGAGCTGAGAAAGCTTCTCCAAAAAAACTTATTTGGCCTATCGACAACGAGAAAAGAAAAGGAACACGTTCCCCTGAATTTCTCAACACCCCCCACCCAACAAAGTTTAGAGCCACACCAGAGCCCAGCGGAACCTGCAGTATGGGTCTGTGTTACAGCAGAAGGATGAGGGTCTCCCTGTTCATAGGGTCATCGTGGTAAAATAATCCTGTCAACAACGGGAGACTAAGCAGGCTTCTCAGTGCCAGATGGTATGGGTTTGGGGTGTGTGAGTCAGCTCTCTGTTACTGTAAAAAACATCTGAGATAATCAACTTTAAAGGAGGATAAGATTTACTTTGACTCTCAGTTTTGGAAGTTTCAGTCTGTGGTCAATCAGTCCATTGTTTGGGGCCTGTGGCAAGGCAGCACATCAAGGTAGGACTGCAGAGCAGAGGAAGCTGCTGGCCTCTTGCTGGCCCAGAAACAAAAAGAGAGAGGAAATGTCTATAATCCAAATATTCCCTCTAAGGGCATGTCCCCCAATAATGTAACCTCCTCCACTAGGGCCCCACTTCTTAAAGGTTCTACCACGCCCCAATAGCACCATGGACTGGGGACCAAGCATTTAATACATGGTCCTCTGGGGGACATGTAAAATCCAAAATAAATCAGGGCATCATCTATTTATAGGATCAAATGCCTGTTACACAACATCAGTCACACTGAACCTAAAGACTTTAGGCACTTAGGGTAAACTGCAGTCTCTTCTGCAGCAGGAGGAATTCCCAGTCCAAAGGGAGGCAAAGATTTGGGTAGCTCCTTCTGCTGTAAAAATAGGGGCTCCTGGGGCTGGGGATGTAGCTCAAGCCATAACGCGCTCAGCTGGCATGCACGGGGTGCTGGATTCAATCCTCAGCACCACATAAAAATAAAATGAAGATGTTGTGTCCACCGAAAACTAAAAAATAAATATTAAAAAAAATTTTCTCTCTCCCTCCCTCTCCCCCTCCTCCTTTCCCCCCCCTTTAAAAAAATACGGGCTCCTTAGTACCAGACATTATACCAACCAGGCAATGCAGAGTCAGCCACATGAGCACCTCGAGGCAAATCTTTTTGTTGCACTATAGATGTTGTTTTAGTCAGCTTTTTTTTTTTTTACTGTTGTCACCAAAAGACCTGACCAGAACAACTGGAGAGAAGGAAAAGTTTATTTGGGGACTCATGGTTTCAGAGGTCTCAGTCCATAGATAGCCAGCTCCATTCCTCGGGGCTTGAGGTGAGGCAGAACATCATGGCCAAAGAGTGTGGTGGAGGGAAGAAACTCACATGATGATCAAGAAGCAGAGAGAGACTTCACTTGCAAGATACAAAATATAGACCTCAAAGGCAGGCCCCCAATGTCCACTTCCTTCAGCCACCTCTACCCACCTTCAGTTAACACTCAGTTAATCTCCTCAGGGGGATTAATTCACTGATCAGGTTAGGCTTTCATAACCCAATCATTTCTCCTCTAAACTTTTTGCATTGTCTCATGTATGAGCTCTTAGGGAACACCTGACATCTAAACCATAACAGATGTGTAGCCAAAATAACTGCATTATACAAAATGATAGGTGGTGTTAAAAATAGCCTCAGATGTAAATGTAATGGCTCCTCAAAAACTGAAAAGAGAGCTTCAGCAGGTGAGAGTATGAGGCAAGTCTTCATAAAAGGGAGATATGGTCAGGCTCTAAAAGGTAAGGTAAGATTTGGTAGTGTAGCATGGTAGGCCAGGGCATTACAAACCAAGTTGTAAATATGAAACAAGATGGTAGAGAACAGGAAGGAGTTGGGAGCAAGCATCAGACCCAAACACAGGTAGCTATCAATACCTGAAATGCCCTGGATTTAGATCAAAGTTAACCAAAATACCTGGAATCATTTCCTATTAAGATTTCAGGACAGGATTCAGAAATATCATTTTGATCAGTTAAATTGTAGTACCAGTGATTCACACCGAGCGAACATGAGTTGGTGTCTGCACTACTGTTTTCATACAGTTTGATCTTTTGTTCAATTGGAATCCGACAGGGAAAAAAAAATTATTGTAGTCCTCAAATTTTGCTACTTAGTTAGTGTGAAAATCCCCACAACGAAATTCTTTCTTCATCTTCTTCTTTCCAAATATGCAGTTCTTTTCAGCTCATTTCAGGTGCTGAATTCCAAACGTTTCTTGACATTTGGAGACAAGCTACCTGGTTTGTACATGTTGCAGGATAAAGAACCTCTGGAACAAAACACCGATTCCTAGGTCCTGACAAGGAATGTCTACCAAAAGTGCTCTCTGCACAGGAAGAGGGCACTGGAGGCTCAGAGCAGGGAGACCGGGCCTCCTGCTTCCTCTCCCTGCTCCATGGCTCCAGTGCTGCCTTTTCATTTGAGCTGTGACGCAAATATTTCCAAATGACCCCAAGATGTTTTTCTCTGCCTTACATTGTTTGTCTTGAGGTAGACTGGGTGTTAAAGATAAGCCAGGTTTGGAACCGGGGTTGGAATCAAGTGTGACTAATCACGGGCCACTGGTGTAAGGAATGCTCCTCCCGTGTGCCAGAGCACATCCCTCCCCCTTGCTCTCTGCTCAGTCACGTCCTGCTCTCCCCTACCCACCCACCTCCAAGAAAATGCTCCCAGTGGACAATATAGTCAGAGCTGTGCCACCTCTCTTCAGGCCCACAGGGTGCCACTGCATGGTCAGGGTGATCAGAGTGTGTACCTGTGCTGATAGCTGCTCCCTTGGGTTGACTCAGCCGCCCATTTCTAGCATCTGCTCCTCTGCTCATCTGGCTCTCACAGGGACTTTCTGGAAGACACTGAATTTCAATGATCTGTTTTCTCAATAAGAAAAGGAAATTGGCAAATAGGAGGCATATCATCTGTTCACAGCTGACATTACTAATTAATTGTGTCCCTGAGATCCAACCCGAACTCAGAATCCTCAACCCAGGCTCCAGGTGGCAACTACCAGGCAACTGTTGTGGACTTTTTTAATAAAAATGATTTGCAACCCCAGGGCTAAACTTCCTTCCAGATCTGATGGTTTATTACTGCATAAATAGAATGCAATGTCAATGTAGCATTAAGAACAGTGTGGTAGTCAGGTGCTGTGGCATACACCTGTAATCCCAGTGGCTGCAGAGGCTGAGGCAGGAGGATCAGAAGTTCAAAGCCAGCCTCAGTAACTTAGTGAGGCCCTGAACAACTTAGTGAGAGCCTATTTCAAAATAAGAAATAAAAATAGGCTGAGGATGTGGCTCAGTGATTGAGTACCCCTGGGAAAGAAAGAAAGAAAGAAAGAAAGAAAGAAAGAAAGAAAGAAAGAAAGAAAGAAAGAAAGGAAGGAAGGAAGGAAGGAAGGAAGGAAGGAAGGAAGGAAGGAAGGAAGGAAGGAAGGAAGGAAAGAAAAGAAAAGAAAAGAAAAGAAAAGAAAAGAAAAGAAAAGAAAAGAAAAGAAAAGAAAAGAAAAGAAAAGAAAAGAAAGAAGGAGGGAGGGAGGGAGGGAGGGAGGGAAAGAAACCAGTGTAATAAACCAACTCATCTTGATGTATATCTGTGTTTCTGTAGTTAACATTGAATGAAGGTTGATGTAATTTTTTAAACTCAACACATACCTTTATTTGAAGTAAAATATCTTTAAACTCAGTGATGAAAATTGAGACTCTTTGGGTAAGACCATAACATTTCTTTGGTCTTATACTTTGCACCTTTCCCAAATGAGATATGCCAGACAAGAGGACAACAGAACCTACCATAAGGGTACTTTCCAGTGGAGGCACACAGGTCCCTTATCTAAAAAAATCCTTTCATTGCTTAAATGGCTGGAATCCAGTTATCTTATCCAAGTCCTTTTCCTTCTTCCCTGTTGTCAATTCCACAAAATATCAGGCAATTAGACAAGGACAAACAATGACAAATCTTTCTTTGGTGAAATGAGTTAAGCAGATCTAGTAGCCCATGCACTCAAAATGAAAAGAAAAAGGAAGGCTAGGTGTCAACAGACATGAGACCTGATGGTAGGAGCTTCAGGCTGAGGGTCTCAGCACCTTGGGAAGGTGTTGTGCTCCTCCTGTTTCTGGCATGTCTTGGGCTTTGCCAGTTTACATATGTCTCACTCCATAGACTGGTAAACTCTTCAAGGAGAGACGCCTTGCTTTATCCATCTCTAATCCCTAGAGCCTGGGAGATCAATTGGCTAATTGTTGATAAATAGTTTCTCAGTGACTCTTCTCATTGCTCAAGTCTCCAAGAAGCAGACTTAAAAATACATGGGGGATTTTAGAAGGCAATCTGCACACTGTATAAAAAACATACCCATCACTGGGAAGCAGTAAAAAGACCCCGAGAATCCTTTTTTTGGGACACTGTTCCTGGAAAAGTGAGCCAGAATATTGCTTCCAGGCTTGACTACAGTTTCTATCAGGCTGATCCAATTTGCAGCCTCTCCAGCGGGCACTCAGTGTCCAGGGGCAGTGGGGGTGGGGAAAGATTCTTTGAAGAATCAATATCAGATGCTGGGACCATCCCAATCTTTGGCCCTTGGGCAAAACACAATCGACTTGAAATGGCAAAACCCCCGAGAAAGTTCATTAGAACATCTGGCACCTTATCAGGGATTTATCAAGCTTTCCCAAGTTGATCCAAGCTGTGCTTTAATGAAAATCGCCTGTCCATAAACAATTTATGCCAGGAAATTTTTCCTTTTCTTCTCCCCCTTCTCCTTCTGTCTCTCCTCCTTCTTCCCTCCCTCCCTCCCTGGCTGGAATCACTACAAACATTAAGTCTGAAATAGTGAGTGTGCCTCACACTTCTAGGCCTGCTGAATACACTGTTATAATCAAACATTTGTGCTTAGTTTAACCATCTATGCCAAAATAAAACAAGTGTCATAGACATCCATCATCACAGCTTGAAACTGGGAATTATAAGAGGTTGAATTACCCTTGACTTTTGCAACTGGGTCCTTCGCCAAGACAACACAACCTTTCAGTCTTCATTTGTATGAGAAAGAGATCTTCATGTTTTACTAATTTTTTAGACTGGTAATTTTATATATGCACATATTTCAATTAACTAATTATTATTCCTCTGTACTTGTGCCTACGAGGTGACTTAACTAGAAAAGTTGCAACAGAGTACTACCCATCAATTTAAAGTCTACAACCTTTGTTCATAGTCTCGGGGGGAAAATAATCTCTTTGAACAATTAAAATGCCTTTATCATAATATTACCATGCACTTCTGCATTTCTCTTCTCTGCCCCAACTCAGTTGGCGTGTTTTACTTTGTGAGTCCTTCATTTCCGTGAATAAATTAGCTTATGACAGTGGTCAATGAGGCAAAGAAAAGGGGGTACACTTGGAGGGAGGCTACCTAAAGGACAACAGGACCTCAGGACCAGAAATTCTCAAGGGTCTAAAATTGGAAACTCACAGGCCCCAGTGGTCTAAAAAATATGAAAGATGCCAGAAACTAGAAAGAGAATTAAAAGCCAAAACCCGAGGAGCCAATGGCAGAGGTTAAATGGATGGGAAGGAGGAATAGGCACAGCAGGGGGTATTTGGGGAATAATAAAACCACTCTGTGCTACTATGATGGAGAATACATGCCCTTATACATTGTCCAAATCCACAGACTGTCAATCCCTAATGTAAACCTTGAACCCTGGGTGGTAACTATGTGTCAATACAGATTCATCAGTAGTAACAAATGAATTGCTCTGGTCTGGATGCCAACAGCCATGCATAGGTTAAGGAAACTCTCTGTACTTTCTGCTCAATTTTGCCATGAACCTAAAACTGCTCTTAACATAGTTTATATTTCTTAAAAATCTAAAATTACTCCTCCTGACGTAAAATAACCCAAAAACAGGGGGAAAAAAAGAAATAAGCACAAATTTAAATAGACGATTAGAGATCATCTGTACAATACAAAAATTCTATTCAGCAAAATAAAACTGTAGGTCATTCACTACTTCATGCATTTATTCAATAAATATCAAATATAAGAAAAAGGCAAGTGGTTAAGTAAATATAAGAATGCCCATAGAATTAAAAAGGTTAAGATGAGGAGTGAAGATAAATAGACAAGTAACTAAGTAGAAAGACCTTCAGGGCAATAAATATTCACTCAAGAAAAATAGGGAAGTTCAACATGACCCACCTTCGAGCCTGTAATGGACTCAACTGTGTCCAAGCTCTGATGAGCAACAGGTGGACAGATCCTAGATACATGGCAAGGTAAAAAGAGGATCAAAAGCTAAGAGCAGGAAATGGTACATCCACATGTGTGGCAAAAGAAGAGAGGGTTTCATGCTCAAGGACAAAGGAATGTCCAGGTCCTCCCCACTGCTGTTGCCCTCTCCCAAGAAGAGAGGAGGAGGCTCATGGAGGGAACCTCTGCTCCTTTTCTCGCTAGGGACTCTTGCTTTTTCTTACTGTATTGCACTTACATTCCTGTTTTCCAACCCACACATGTATCTAATGCATGTCAAACTGTATCATTCACTATCTTTATTTTCTTTTTTTTATTGGTCGTTCAAAACATTACATAGTTCTTGATGTATCATATTTCACACTTTGATTCAAGTGGGTTATGAACTCCCATTTTTACCCCATATACAAGATTGCAGAGTCACATCAGTTACACTTCCACTGATTTACATATTGCCATACTCGTGTCTGTTGTATTCTGCTGCCTTTCCTATCCTCTACTATCCCCCCTCCCCTCCCCTCCCCTCCCCTCTTCTCTCTCTACCCCCTCTACTGTAATTCATTTCTCCCCCTTGTATTATTTTTCCCTTTCCCCTCACTTCCTCTTGTATGTAATTTTGTATAACCCTAAGGGTCTCCTTCCATTTCCAAGCAATTTCCCTTCTCTCTCCCTGTCCCTCCCACCTCTCATCCTGTTTAATGTTAGTCATCTTCTCATGCTCTTCTTCCCTACTCTGTTCTTAGTTACTCTCCTTATATCAAAGAAGACATTTGGCATTTGTTTTTTAGGGATTGGCTAGTTTCTTTTTTAAAAAAAATTTTTCATTTTGTTTATATTTTTCATTTATTTTGAGACAGGGTCTGGCTTCAAACTTGCAAACCTCCTATCTCAGCCTCCCAAGTAGCTGGAATGACAGGCCTGTACCACCACATCCAGTTTCTTTTCTTTATTTTAAAATTTATCTTTGTATTTCACAAATAGTGTACGAATATGTTCACATTGTAAAAATTGCAAATGCCGCAAAGTGAGTGTCATTCAACCTTTCCCCAACTCCCCCAATCTTCATGTCCTCTGAGAACCATGATCTGCAGACATTTCCCAAAGACCATCTTGAGAGGCCTCCATCGCTATAAGGTCCATCTCTTTGAATATTAGTACAGCCACTCCCTCTCCCGAGAACCAGATTTGGTTAATTTAAAACCCAATGTAGTTGTAGATTAAAAGAAACATATTGACCGAGCACAACATGTATACCTCCATGATTCCATGATTCCAACAAACCAACAGTGTAATAATTAAAGACATTGATGCAATTGTAAATATGAGTCATGACTGGATATGGGGATGATAATAAGGAATCACTGCTAATACTGTGGACATGTTATATTGGATCCACATCTTTATGAGTCCTTATTTAGAGATATAATCTGAATCCTTTATAAATAAAATTATATGAGGCCTGGGATTCGCTTCAAAATGGTAACTGGTCAGGAGAGAGTAGGGGTGGAGGGTAAGCATGGAAACAAGATTGGCCATGCATGGATAATTGTCAAAGTTGGCTGATGGGTACTTAGAAGTTTTCTTTTGCATGTGCTTAGAATTTTCCATAATAAAAATAAAAAAAAAAACAGTAAGTTTGGCTGAGTTTCACTGGCACAGTCTTAAGAAAATGAATTCATTCTTGCTGTTCTTAGGACCTATCAATTGAGGACAACTGATGGAGAGGGAGGGCTGGTGGCAGGTGTGGGCACAAATGAAGCTGAGAAGGGACTCAGGGAGTTGAGTGGCCCTGACCCTTTTAATGAAACTTGACTACTCTCTGCAGAACGCCAAGTTCAGCCTTGGACTCAGATGGAAAACATGAGCGGCATCCTTTGCAATGACCCCAGCTTTGAGGTTCCTGTCATTTTATTGCAGGACCAGGTTCCCACACCCTGACTTAATTTGAAACATTCATGCACATCTCTTCCCCATGATGAAGAAGTAGAGAAATGTGGGCCTGAGAAGCAGTGTAGCTCTGTGACTGCACGGTGGCGTCTCTGCCCTGGAATGCAGGCACCCTGACACATGGGATACTGGGAGCAGATGTGGCCGTGCCGGGCTTAGGACTTTGCCCAGGAGTGAGGAGATGACTGGAATATTTACTTTGAAAAGTAGCCTCTGTAGATGGGAAATGATTAATTCACCATGAGGAATTTTATATTCTACAGGGTGATGCCCTCAGGAAAGAAGGGCCTCTGAGAAAAACAGATTGAGAAGGTCCCCCTTGGTGTCCAGGAACATTAAAGTCCCTTGCCTCCCATAGCCATGAGGTTGTGTCTCCATAGAGAAGACAGACACCAAGAAAGCAGGGAGCTGGGGGGTGGGGGGCGCAGAGAAAAAACATGTACCTGCTTTGAAAAAGTTGAGAATCATCAAATGACATTTTCAGGAAATAAAAAAGATCACCCAGAGGATGAAAGCAAATATTTCTAAATTTTATAAATGTTTAATGTCCAGAATATCCAAAGAACTGCTATAACTCAACAACAACAAAAAACAATCTAATTTTAAAATGAGCAAAGAATTTGAATAGATATTTCTCCACAGCAGGTTTACAAATGTCCACTAAGCACATGAAATGATGCCCATCAGCAATGGTCACTAGGGAAATTCAAATCAAAACTGCAAGAAGTTTGACACTCATTAAAATGGCTATATTGGCAATTTAAAAGAAAAAAATATGGAAAATATGCATCGGTGAGGATGTGGAGAGATTAGAACTCTCATACCTTGCTGATGAGAATGTAATTGGTACCTCTGCCATGGAAAACAGGATGGCAGTGCCTCAAAAGACTACATTACCAGCCAGGCACAGTGGTGCACACCTGTAATCCCAGCAGCACAGGAGGCTGAGGCAGGAAGATTGCAAGTTCAAAGTCAGCCTCAGCAACTCATTGAGGCCCTAAGCAACTTAGTGAGACCCTGTCTCAAAAAATAAAATATTAAAAAGGACTGGAGATGTGGGTCTGTGGTTAAGCACCCCTGGACCCAATGCTCAGTACAAAAAAAAAAAAAGCTAAACTAAATTATCATATAACCTAGCAATTCCACTCTTAAGTATTTGCTCAAAAGAATTGAAAGCAAGGATTGCAACAGATATTTATACACCAATGTTCATAGAAGCATTAATCACAAATGCCTAAAATTAGAAACAACCAAATTCTCCATTAACAAAAAAATGAATGGGTAAACAAAATATGATACATGTGTATAACTGAATACTTCTCAGTCATTAAGAGGAATTCAATCTTGACCCATGCTTCAACATGGCTGAACCTTGAAAACATTATGCTAAGTAAAATAAGTCACACACACACACACACACACACACACACACACACATGTACACACAGAGATATTCAATATTCTACTTACATGAAATATCTAGAATTAACAAAATTCATAGATAAGGGAAGTAGATTAGAGCTTACCAGCAAGCTAGGAAAGAGGAAATATGAAATCCTGCTTAGTAACCATCAAGCTGAGTTTCTATTTAGGCTGATGAAAAAGTATTAGAAATAGATGATTGTACAGTATTGTGAATGAAATTAATACAGTCAAATTGTATACTTAAAAGTGGATAAAATGGCATATTTTGTTACACATATTTTTACCACAATTTAAATTAACAATACATTAATATGCATATAATTATACACTTGAAATAGATTAATTGAATGGAATGTGAATTATATCTCAATAAAGCCGAAAAAAGTTTTTAATATATAACCCAAACACACCATCCAGGCTGATGCCCACCAAGGATGTGACTGCTTAGGTGTCGAAACCACCAGTGTCCAGGGTTAGCCATGTGGCCTTGGCCCCAACAGTGCTATTTCTAGTCACCACCAAAGCTACACAGCCACTTCCCCACCTGCTGAGTCAGCCAAAGTTGACCTGTGCTCCATCCTATGGATGGCGACACAGTAGATTTTTCATTCAGCTTGTGTCTTCATGTCTCCCGGTATCTGGGGAAGTGGGGAGAAGGGCTCTTTCTGCCTACTCATTCCCTCTGCTAAGAGTGTTACATGTGTAAGACCCAGTTTGTGGCCAACCCTTCTCCTTGGTGAATTTGGACAAATGAGTCAATTCAATTGTCCTTGAACAAAATGAGCAACTAGGGGGACAGCAGACACTTCTGCCAATGGATAATTTGGTTTTCCTTGAGTAGGGGAAGCTGAGTGGGGAGAAGCCAGAAGGCCCCAAGAAGGAGTCTGCCTTCTAAGCTTGAGCCAAGTGGGGCCTCCCCTTCCCTTCACTCCTCTTCCTGCTCAAAATCCAGCCATGTTTGTTGAAAAAAAAATAAAAATAAATAAATAAATATATATATATATATATATATATATATATATATATATATATATATATATATATATATTCACCATGATTAACCACAGATCAGTCTTCATTCTGTGCCTTCCTTCACTTCCTTCATCCTGCCTTGGAGCCTGGACTCTAATGAGATGGTCTCCCAAAAAAGGGCCCTCTCCTTCACTCTGCCTGTGTGTGTGATAAGTGGGGAGAAGTGGGAAGGGAGAGAACTGACTCTGGATTCCATTGCCTCTATTATCACACCAGCCTCTGCAAATTGCCTCATTTGTGATTTCAGTCAAAAACCACAAAAAGAAACCATATTTTCTAAGTTTCCACTTTTCCAAATATTACATTTGTATGTGGAAAGCGTCACTGGTGATTGTGTTCCTGCTTTTTCCCTGAAATGCCCAGAGGTCCTTTCAATAGGATATGAAATATATATATATCAAAGAGCCCCCCTTAAAATATCAGAAAAGAGTAATAATAATGGATTGTCAACACTAATCTAATCCCTACTACATCTTCATATTCAAACCTGAAATTTTTCACCAAGATTTCCAAATGCATCTCAGAGTCTTTGGCTCACTTCAGTTTGTGCCCGTGTGCTAATATGGAAACTACGATCAACTGAACATTTATTGTTTTCTTTTAGTAAATGAGTATGTGTTGGAGACTTTTTTTTTATTTTTTACTACATAATAAAACCAGTATAAAATGAACTAGCTTCAGTGCTTCCTCACTCTTTCAAACCAGCATGCCTTCCCTGCTCGTCTTTATTTGGCTTCGTGCCTGGACCTTAACTCAGTTATCAGCCGGTGATGGGAGGCAGCCTCAAGCACAAAGCTTGGGCCAGGCTGGTGTCCCGCTGTCTGCCCTTTTGGGGGTCTGTGTGGTATGGACAGATTCTGGGATCAGTTTGCGCCCCCAAGGGGGCTTGGCCACTGTGGATATTGCTTTTATAGACTCTGCTTGTTTCTGACTCTATGTTTTTTATTACATTCCTTTGCAATTCTAGCAGCTGTTTTTGTCAAGAGTCTTAATAAAGTTTGAACTGCTAAAATGAACTTTATGGAAATTGGTCACAGAAGAAGTCTACGCGGCACCTTTTAGAAAACCAGAGGCTAAATCGCCCCTCGGCTACCTTTCACAGTAACAGTGGTGACAAAGTAAACCTAATGGTGTGGGTGAAGGAGGATGGTGTGGCAACTGTTTTCTCAAGAGATTTCCAAACTAAATTTCTAAGAGCCTACCATCCACAAACAATTGGTTTCTTTAAGTCTGTTTACCACAATTTATTTATAAGAAATGTTTGATGGTGTGGTCCAAATTAGTAAGAAGTTTAAAGAATGTTTAAAAGAAGAGTCGACTCAAGTTTGTCATTTTGTTTTGCTTTGCTTTTAATTCCTGTTGCTTTTCGATGTTATAAATCTAAGATGACTTTGAAGAATTAAATTTAGAGATTTGGTCTATGAAAGAAAAATAAAGTGAGATACTATTAGTTTCTCTTTTTTCTCAATCATACTAAAATGCTGTTCCATGTTGTTAAACATGTGAATTTATCCATGATGTCAAGCTGATTCGAGAGTGTCAATATGAGCCCATAAAGAATTCCTGTCTTGTGCTAGACCTGCCTTGTGGATAATGCTTTACCCTCTGCTTCACATACCAGTGTTATGGAAGAATAATTTATCAACAGACCAAAACTAACTGCTCATCTCTTTGGGGTGTGACTTCATAGATTTCCATGAATAAAACAGACTCAAAAGCAATAAAACAAAGTGTTTCAATCACTTTCACCAGGGGGCTGAGTACCCCACACCTCAAGTTCCTCCATGATAATGGGTCCTTTATGGAAAATCTCCTTGAAAATTCATTTTGCCACCAACATTGAGAAGTTTAAAAACAGAATAAGTTATTAGCAGCATTGCAGCTAGTTGAAAGAAAATATTTATATAGAGATGACTCAGTGACTTTGGGCTGGAGGTGCAGCTCAGTGGTAGAGTGCTTCCCTAGCACGTACCAGGCCCTGGGTTCAGTCTCCCAGATCACGAGAAAAAAAAATACAGAAAGAAAGAAGGAAGAGAGTGATGACTCAGTGACTTTAGACAAGTCACTCAGGACTCATGAAGTGTAAAATGAAGAGACAGGACTACAAGGTTTTTCAATATCCTTGTACCTGTAATAGCAGGTTCTGTGCTCCAAGGAAAATTCTAGAATAAGATGAGAGATGGGACCAACCAGTGGTCACCCTGGATAGAAGGCACTGCTCACAAACTGCTTTCACTCTAAAGTAAACAGCCACTTTTGCCTTTTTAGGTGGACTGCCCATAGAAGCAACTGACACTCTGGTGCTGCTGGATCAAACTCTGAACCAAACTGAAATTCGCAAAGCCTGCGGTTCCAGGGTCAGCTCCCAAATCCAGCTTCCCCTCTCAACTCTTGAGAACTGTGTCTGATTTTAATGAACTTTTGAGTGTCAGAATCTATTCCAACATAAAGGAGAAGGAAAATATAATCAAGGTAAAGGGCCTTCCAGCTTTGCAACGACGACATAGTGCAACTCACTGGAGATTTATAGTTCCTTATTAGATCCCATTCAGAATCAATGGACATTTCTTTTTTTTTTAAGAGAGAGAGAGAGAGAGAGAGAGAGAGAGAATTTTTAATATTTATTTTTCAGTTTTCGGCAGACACAACATCTTTGTTTGTATGTGGTGCTGAGGATCAAACCCGGGCCGCACGCATGCCAGGCGAACGCGCTACCGCTTGAACCACATCCTCAGCCTAATGGACACTTCTTTATATGAGTTTTGCTAATTTAAAAAAATGGCTCCAGGGGCTGGGGTTGTAGCTTAGTGGCAGAGCGCTTGCCTAGCATGTGTGAGGCATTGAGTTTCATCCTCAGCACTGCATAAAAATAAATAAATAAAATAAAGGCATGTATCTATCTATAACTTAAAAAAAAATTAATGGCTCAGTTTCAACCACTTATGTTCTGTTAACCTAACGCCTGTGGTTCCAACAGCAAGGGAATCTGCCTTTAATGAAAACGACCTCCTTAGACCCATGGAGAATCCCTTCCTCTCCACGCACAAAATATCACATTCCCTCAACCGGACAGTGGAGGGCGCTGTTGTATTTGGTGAGTTTCCACATACCAGCCTCAGGAAATTTCTCTTTTCTAAGGGAAAGGGGCTCTTTCCCATAGTAATAGGAACATGATGTACGATAATGAAAACAATAACTACATCAACATATTTTCTTCAGAAGGCTCTTTCCCCACTTGTTCAGGGTGTGAATGCAGGGCTCTTAGTTATAAGATAGCAAGGCAAATGAGTGGATTTCAGGGAAGTGTGGAAAGTATTGAAAAATAACTTCAAGGTGAACATGGGCTTCCCAGACCTTGTAACTTGAGGACTGTGACTACTGTATATTAGGAGTTTCATTACATGTCATTGTTCAGCAGTTTAGAGATAATATAACAGCAATAAAATACAGCAAACAGCAAGATTAACATCTGGCCACAATCAGCATGGTGTCATGAACTAGACTCCCTGACTGCGTTTCACAGGGCTTGAGCCTGGCAAAGAATGACAGAAAGACACACTTCTAAACCAAGTTGTGACAGCTCAAGATTATTTTCAACCACTACACTGAAGATCTGTGCTAGGCACTTCTCCATTCCCTCCCTGCAGCCTAAATGCCAAAGACCCAATTTAATCCTTGACAGGTTTTTTTTTGTTCCCACAGTAAACTTCTGCTTCTGCGTGACAATACCTTTTTTGTCATTTCTCACTAATCAGATATTGCTCCATACCACACAGGTAACTTAATAAATCAATTTAAGAGGCATAAGCAAGCTTTTTGCATGCTCAAAAGACTCTAGAACTACAAGCTAGGAAACCTGGCTTTAGATCAAGCACAATTTTCTGAACCCTGAGGAGGATTGCCAGATAAAATATGGAACAAGCAGTTAAATTTAAATTTCAGATAAACAACAAATAACTTTTTTAGTGTAAGTATGTCCCATGTAATATTTGGGCCATACTTACACTTAAAATCTAAAATTCAAAATTTACCTATGCTTCCTCTAATTTGATTTGCTAAATCTGGCCATCCTAACCCGTAGATATCAGACACCCACATTAAGAAGGACTATACTTACACTACAATCTCTACAGAACTTCAATTTAAATTCCTACTTGACTATGTTGTATGAAAATAGAAGCAACAACCTATGAATTTACATATATTTAAAAAAATGCCTGCTTTACAGGTTTTGGGGAAAGATAAGAGACAGGTTTGCTTTCCTCTCCTAACCTAAAGAGTATGCTGTTGCCAAAATCCAGATGGAGATAATTTGGCTGATTTAATATTCTGTTTAATGGAAAACTCAGCTTGGGGAATCATGTTTGTATGAAAGCAGGCTGACAGCTAACAGGAGGATTCAGCCCAAGTCCAACAAAGGATTCAAAGAATTAGCTGCCCTTCTAACCAACCCAGGTAGACCCTAGGGGTAAAGCAAGTGGCCCACCTCAATGTAATCCATGACATGGAGTCTGTCACTTGTGAACTCTGCTTCCATCTTGGTCATCTGAGAAGAATATCCAGCTCTAACTGCTTCCTGATTTTAAACTAGGTTGTCCCCAGAACTCAAAAAAGGCATTTAGAGATGTTCCCTAAGGCTTTTAGAAAATACCAAAATGCATTCTTTCCGGGTCATGTAAAGGGTAATGCAATGTCATTGGTTATGCTGCTCTGTCAGAAACCCAACTTACCCGGTGAGGAAGTGGGAAAAAGGGATCACATACACTATTGGTGAGGACGTACATTAGGATAGCTATTATGGAGAACAGCTTAGAGGTTTCTCAAAAACCTAAAGCTAGAACTCCCAAGTGGTTCAGCAATGTCCCTTCGGGGTGTGCATCCAAGGGATCTGAAATCAATATACTGAAAGGATATCTTACCCTCAATTTCACAGCAGCTCTAGTCACAGTAGCCAAGAGAAGGAATCAAACTAATAGTCCATGATGAGTGAAAAGATAAAGAAACTGTGGCATATGTCCATGCTGAGATACTATTCATTCTCTGAAAAAGAAAAAAAAATGAAATTCTGTCATTTTCAACAACATGACTGAACCCCAGGGACATTAAGCTAAGTGAAATAAGCCAGACACACACTAATATGGCTGTATGTATAAACGTGGCTGTAAAACCAATGTGATACTGCAATATGTACACGTGGAAAAAAAAGAATTCATACCCCACTTGAATCAAATGTATGATATGTCAAGATCATTGTAATGTTTTGAGCAACTAGTAAAAAAAAAAAATTTTTAAAAAAGGAGAAATACTACATGGTCTTGCTTATGAATGGAATCCCAAAAAGTCAAACTCATAGATGTGGAGAGCAGAATGGTGTTGACCAAGAGTGGGAGAGGGTGAGGAGGATTGGAAAGTTATTAGTCAAAGCATACAAAATTTCAGTTAGGAAGGAGGAATAAGTTTTTTTGAGATCTATTGCATTACTTGATGGTTATAGTTCATAATAATACATTATATATTTCAAAATTGCTAAGAATATATGTCAAACGGGTGAAGGATATGTTAATTGGCTTGATTTAATCATTAATGTTGCATTTGTGTGTATATATGTACATATATATGTATAGCATCATCTCTACCTCAAAAATATAGACAATTATAATTTATCAATTGAAAAAATAGTGCTAGGGGTATAGCTCAGTGGTAAGGTGCCTGCCTAGCATGCACAATTCCCAGGGTTTGATTCCCCAGCACTGCTAAAAATTAAAATTAAAATAAAAGATTAAAAAAAATTTTTCCAGTTCTGGTACTCAAACTTAAGGTCTCAAACATGCTAGGTAAGAATTCTACCACTGAACTATATCCCCAGCTAAAAAGCTGTTTTCCAAAACTGAATAAAAGGGACAAACATTTCAAACCAAAAGAAAAATGAAATTTATTCTAGATGCAAGGAAAAAATATTAATAAAAAAGATGAAATTGTAGACTTTCCTCTTTGGGAAGAGAGGAGTCTAGAGATTGAACACAGGGCCTTGCACATGCGAGTCAAGTGTTCTACCACTAAGCTATATCCCCGCTCCTTCCTTTAGAAAGACTGAAAGGAATAAAGAAAGAAAGAAACCCAACTTAATACCAGAGTATTCCAAGGCCTGAACAGTGGAAAGACTGTTGATATACCCCCACACTAATGAAGTAAAAATCAAAGGAATTAAAACTCATCATATGATGACTGTTGAATGCTCCAAAATATATGGGTCAATTAATGTTAAACAGGCAGAATTAAGTATATTTGAGCTTACCGCAAATAAATAAGTAAATACCACCATGACAGAATCTCAGCAAAGTCTCAGAAGGGCAAAGTAAGAGGTGGGCTGAGGTTAGGCAGGTCTTTCAAGGCAAGAAACTGGTAGGAATTGGTCATTTAGTATCTGTAGATTTAGCAAAATGACTGCTTGAAGAGAGTCTTGGTAAGTATACTGTTGTTCTAATAAGCTAGTTGTTTGCTCAGGTGAGTAGACTATTTGCTCTAATAAGTTGATTGTAGGAATTTCCTTAGGCAAAGAGTAAAACTTTGACTTATAGCCTTATCTTCCTTGGGCAAAGTTTTTCTGGAACAATCAACCAAATCATATTGACTCAGGTCTATATTTACATACCCTCCTTTGGTTTCAGTGGAGCCTGAACATTACTACTTATTGAGCACCTACTGTGTACCAAGCCCTTTTTTACTTTTTCATATATGAAGGCTACCTCTGTATCCTGTTGATTGACAAGGAAATAAGTCTAAAAGATACTATAGCAGAGCACAGTGGCATAACCGGGCACTGTGGTGCATGCATGTAATCACAACGGCTCAGGAGGCAGAGACAGGAGATTTGTGAGTTCAAATCCAGCCTCAGCAAAAGCAAAAGCAACTCAGTGAGACTCTGTCCCTAAATAAAATACAAAATAAGGCTGGGGATGTGGCTCAGTGGGTGAGTGCCCCTGATTTCAATCCTCAGTACCCCACCACCCTGCCGCCAAATACTATAGTCTGCAAAATCCTGTTAGGAGAATCATCTGGAGGGGAAAAAGCACAGAAACACTTCTTTTCTGAAAAATAGAATCTAAGGCAAGTTTAAAGTTGTTCACCAAAGTCTGAAGCCCTCTTGAATGACTCTGGTATAATGTTGAAGAAAGTGAAGTTAGTCCCTACACATCAATTTAGAATCTTTCTCTCCTTTAGGATGTCCCTTCTGATGAAAAAGATC
Source organism: Spermophilus citellus (assembly GCF_964194105.1). Taxonomy (NCBI): domain Eukaryota; kingdom Metazoa; phylum Chordata; class Mammalia; order Rodentia; family Sciuridae; genus Spermophilus; species Spermophilus citellus. The sequence continues at coordinate 23,533,312 of NC_138186.1, forward strand.
ACAGTTCTTGCATAAAGAGATGCTCACAATCTGATCTATTCACTTAACCTGATTCAGTGTCTGCTCTACCTACCTGGATGTTGGATGTGAAGGACACCCTGAAACCGCCCACTCCAGCCCCAACTTTGTGGTCAGCACTCTGCCCTTTGGACTTCACCTGAGGCTTGAGAAGCTATCACATTACTTTCCGAAGGCATTAAGTGGGCTGAGCACTACAGCCACTTTTCTTTCCCAGCATAATCCATTAAAAACATGGCCTAAGTCATGATAACACCAAGTCCCCAACTTTCAAAGTAGGACATGAAATTATATCTCAGTGACTTCCTTTGACCCAGAAGAAAAATGCAAAGCTGGCCTTATTTGGTTTATCTTCATGTTAATCGTGAAGGAAGAGTGTGTTTAAAACGCTAGGCAGATGGATACCATTTTCCTCTCAATGTTAGGTGCCTCTTGAACTATGGAATTTGTTTAAATCATCGACTCCAGTGACCTTATTCTCTGTGTTTATTATGCTTTGGATGAAATAATATTGTAGGCGTTCCTATTTTTTAAATTCCATGCTACTATAAAATATACAGTGAATCTATCACTATTTCACCAATCTGTTCCTGACTTTGAAATCAGAAATGAGCTAGTTTCAAATCTTCCCTCACTGAGAAGAGTAAGATAAACTCTCTTTCATTTACTTTGGAACATGCTATCTTCTTTGTTTGAAATATACAGCTCAGATTTATGTTTTCTTTTTAATAGAAATTTCTATTTTTCTTAGGCCCAGCCCAGACAATTCTTCATGAAAAATAAAACTACTTATGGATCAATGCTGGTATTACAGATTAAAAGGGGTATAATTCTTTATGCATGAAAGCGATTTTCTGTAGCTTTTTATTCAACAAAATAGCAGAAATTGAATGCATACTGAAGTTTTAATAATATATTTCTGCATGATATTTGTATGATAAAGATAACTTGGTTTCTAACTGAGCCCAACTGAGATAGGTATCATTGTGTTGGTCCAATATTGCCTAAAATAAAATGGCCTAGGATTTGCCTTTGGTTTTAGTCAGCTTTTTCACTGCTGTGACCAAAAGACCTGACAGGAATAATTTTAGGAGGAAAAGTTGAGTTGGGGGCTCACAATTTCAGGGTCTTAGTTCATAAATGGCCAACTTTGTTGCTCTCAGCCTGAGGTGAGGCAGAACCTCAGGGGCGAGAGAGTGTGGTGGAGAGAAGCAGTTCAGGACATAACAATCAGGAAACACAGACACTCTGATCATTAGGTACAAAATTTAGACCCCAAAGGCATGCCCACAGTAACCTACCTCCTCCAGCCACACCCTACCTGCGTAGGGTCACCTCCCAGTTAATCCATTCAAGGGGATTAGTGCACTGACTCACCTCTAAACTTTCTTGCATTGTCCAATAGATGAAATCTGGGGGACAACTCATTTCTAAACCATTCTTTCTTTTTAAAAAAGATTATATTGATTTTGTTCATTGTACTAGGAGTATACTTTATTTACACAGATAATATTACAATATAACATAGGTATGATATGAAAATATAAATTATGAGCAACACTGAAGCTAAAGTAGCTACATTTTATCCATTAAGACTGGCAAATAATAAGAATAATTGATATATCTTTTATTTCTACCCTAGAGTGTTTCTCAATGTTTATTCATTATCACTCTTCAGGAGCCCTGCTTAGACATTTTTTTCCTTATTAATTCACCTTGAATTTCTAAAACTATGGACACAGTGTGTATCTATCTGTGACATATATTTTTAAACGAAGATTTTTTTCACCACCCCCTCCAAAACCAATTGTTTCTCTTTTGGATATCTTATTACCCAGGTTGATTTTGAGGATTTTAAAATGTAGAGAAAGATAGCAGCCCCCAAATTCCCACTTGGAAAGCTAATTCTACTTTTCTTGCATCAGAGCCAAAAGAATGGGTCTAAATTAGAATAAACCTCAAATCATTTTCTAGGGTTGGGCGGGGAAAGAGAAATTTCAATTCTAAGCTGATTAGTTTTCCCCTGAAAATATTAGTTGTAACCTAATAGCAATGAGCCTGTGACTAACGGGAAGAAAATGTTGACCTTGTAGTTCCTATAGCTCCCCATCAGCACCCCTCACCCATTCATTCATTAACACTGATTAGCTGACCTGTTTTCCCCATAAGCTCTGTTGGAGTTAAAGATGCAAAGTAGTTAAAGATGCAAAGGTGAATAATACTCAACTTGAATGTATTCATCCTACTAATAAGACCACAAATTTAGAATTGGTATAAAAAAAGGTAAATAAGTCTACTAATTATTTTAATAATTCTATTCCAAGAATTCTAGAATACAAAGGAAGACAGTATATGCTCCTTGACCTACAATGGGTTACATCCTGAAAAGCATATCTTCAGGTGAAAATATAAGTTGAAAACACAAGATTATATTGTTACACTGTGTGCATGTATAAATAGGTAAAAACAAATCATCATTATGTATGGCTATAAAGCACTAATTTAAAAAATGTGGAGGAAAAAAAAGGAAAATACATTTAACACTCCTAACTTACCAAAAATCCTAAGTTGGCAACACTGTAAACTATAGAGCATTAGTTCTTTCCCCTTACAACTGTGTGACTGGGAGCTGTGACTTACTGCCACTACAGAGAATCAGACAACCTATCTTTAGTGCAAGAAACTGATCCAAGTTCAAAATTCAAAGTATGGTTTCTACTGAATACTATCACTATTGCATCATTGGAAAGTGGGGTAAAAAAAGTTGGATCATTATATATTGGGGATCATCTGTGTTACTATTTATAGAATGAAGAAGCAGCATAATATCAAGTGACAGTGATTGTGAATCATGCCCCCGTTACACTGTTGGTGTATACAGGCAGTTCGCATCCTGCATAAGCAAACCAACAGGCTAACTTCAGCCATCCGTAAGTGGGTTAACAAATCTGCCTTAAAACCAATTTGCCACAGTTCAAATTACAAGTTGAAAGTGCCCATAAAGGAATGATGAGATGACGTCTCAGGGTGGTCAGCTTCGACTTTGAACTTAATGAAGAATTTCAACCATTTTAAGTTAAAAATGTGGATTCCCAAATGGGGATAGACATGATTGTAGTTTTTCAAACCAGTTTCCTCCTCTGTTTGTTTTTCCCCCGCAGCCTCAGGCACCACTTGTAAAAGTTCACTTTAGCATCCATGAAAAGCAACTTCGTGCTAGCACACCATTTATTTCTGAAATGCTGGCAAAGTTGGAAGAGGCTTTAACTCCTCAAGGGGCAACATTTTTCTTCAGGAAAATTGTCAACACAGGTAAAACAGCTGTGTGCAAATTAAGAGAAATTAGCTATTGAGTTAAATTCTTGTAGTTCAGGGATGGTTTTTCATGGACATAAACAGACTATATTCTAAAGTAATAAAAAGTAGCATTTCCCAAATGAGATCCAGGGATCCCGATGATAGCATATGTGTGATCTATTGTCCATCTGAGGACAAAGGAGGGGAAATCACATCATCTCTAACTATTTGGCTGTTCCTACTCTTTTGAACAAAGGTATAGGGCTCTAGCAATTAAGTGGTGGGAGGAAGGTCAACACAGATGGAGATATGAGGACAAATTATATGCATATGACCATTGCAAAGGGGGCTGATAGCTAATGTTATCCCAGAGGCTGGTCCTGCCAAACGTATAAGACAGTCTCCATCATCTTGATGATTTAATAGCTGCAAAGTGTATGGATGTTGTGAGAGTCAGTTTCGAGGGTGTAAGTGTATGCATTGTAAGAGGTATGGGAAAAAGCAATGGCAGAACTCCCTTTCAGCTAACAAAGAAAGAAAATAGAGCCTTTTCCAAAAATGTTATCAGTAAGTCCAGATTTGAAACTTGGCTACTGTCTACGAAGAAATTGATAGCAAGGAGTTGCTTTGTGCCCCAAAAATAAGTTATAGGGGAAGGGCATAGCAAGAAGACAAGACAGGAGAAACAATTAAAGGGCTGAAGTTACAGTGAGTGTAAAATTATAGATGGCTATGGAGCAAGAGAGAAATTTAAATGTAGTCAAAAGAAACAGAGTATCTTGGTGCTAAATTGTTTGTTTCCATCAAACATTGCCCAACCTTAAGTTATCTGTTTAGAATGCATGTTCACCTCTCTGTTGATATTCCATAATGCTCTTTTCAATATAAATTCTCTAGGTCTTACAGTAAGGGATATTTTGTTATTCATTACAATAGACTGCATCGTGGTAAATGTTGGTTGTGTTGAAAAGCTAACCCATGCCAGTTCATTGGAGCTGATTGTTAAATATGCTTATTTATTTATTTGAGTGCTGGGGCACTTTACCTCTGATTTACATCCCCAACCCCATTTTTTATTTTGAGGCAGAATCTTGCTAAGTCACCCATGCTGGCCTCACATTTGCAGTCCTCCTGCCTCAACCTCTTAAATCATTGGGATTATAAGTGAGCATCCTTTTGACTGGCTCTGATTGTTAAATATTAAAGAATTTGTAAACAGATATTTAAAAAACAGTTGTTGAAAAAATAAATCATGTAAACTTAAAATTAAATTATATAAACCTAAATTAAAATTAAAATTAAATTAATTAATTAAAAATAATAAATTAAATAAGTAAACAAAGATTAAATAAAAATAAACTATATTTAAAAGGTAGTGAGTTTTTATTTTAGTTTTTGTATTTTTCATTTCTGTCTTTCTGCTTTTTGGTGGTTTTTTTTCAAGCATGTTCACAATTGCCTTTTGGAAAACTTTACTTACAGTTTCTCTAATATCTTTGTCATATAATTCCAGAATCTGTGTCCTTTTGCTACCATCAATTGATTGCCTTTTGCCATCTGAGTTGAGCCACATCCCCAGCCCTTTTTAATTTTTTTTATTTTGAGACAGGCTCTTGCCAAATGGTTGAGGGCCTCACTAAATTGCTGAGGCTGGTTTTAAACTTGCTATTCTCCTGCCTTAGCCTCCCAAGTCACTGGGATTACAGGCATACACCTCCATACTCAACTCGTCTATTTATTCTTGTGTCCAACAATTTTGGGTTGGGTCATAGACATTTTGACTATTATGAGATCCTTGGTCTTATTTAAATCCTATGGAAAATGTTGACATTTTTGTTTTGGGAGCCAATCAAAACCTAGGTAGTTTCAGGCTTACATTTCAATCTTTGGTCAGTGATTTTGAGGCCAATTCAATTTCCAAGGCTTTACAGTGTTATTTGGATGTTCCCTGCATAGGTACAATGCAGCAGCTACTCTGGGACCTGAACAATAGTCTGTTATTTTTAATTCTCAAAGTCCTTTTTGTGCTGATTAGAATCAGATTCATTTCTGTGCAGCTCAGGGGTAAGCCCAGAATTTATTCAAAAAAAAAAAAAAACTTGACAGGCAGGGTTACTTTCTCCAACTCTTCTGTCTTTGTGCTCTTGTGAGTACTTTCCTGTTTCCTGGGGCTTCCCATTTTGATCCTCCAACTGGGAAGTTGGAACTTTAGTCACTCACTCTGATGATCCCTTCCACAGCTGCACCCACTAGCTGGACAAGTAAGAGAACTGGAAGGAAAGAACGCTGGAAACTCATTGCCAGTTTAGCAGCACTTTGTGTTCTGGTCTTCTCATCCACCTTCCATGACTTATTCTTGAGACTCTTTGAATAGCTGCCCATGTCTTTTCTCCTGCTTTAGGTGGGATAGACAGGGAGAAGTGAGTTTCCTGCATCTCATCAGGCTCTCCTTGCACCCTTAGCCCTCTGAGAGAAGCCTCCATCTATTCTCTATTCCTCTCCAGGAGGTATACCCATTTCTTTCATGAATCCTTGTAATTTACCATTTCCAGACTCCTCTTCATCTCATTTACTTCCCTCTGGAACTTCCCAAATATGTTAGTATTTTTCTTAAAGTGTGGTGCCTACAATATGGGACTATTATCTTTTTCAACCAGGTTAGTGGAAATCTATTGACATGATGGAAAGCTTTGTGAGTAGTTGAATTTCAGTATTGGCTCTGACTAAATTTTTGGAAATCCCAGGTCTTTGTCACACGACTGCAATTGATAATTCTCACCCAAATGCAGAAATTTGGAACTGTTAATGTTATAATTATTAGCTCTAGTTCATCAGTCTTACCTATTGAAATAATCATTTGGAGTTCTGATATTATTATCTACTTTATTTGTTATCCATCTTAGCCTTATGTAGAGAGAATAATAGTAAGTTTTATTATATTCTAGGGAGACTGATGGAGTGGAAAGACTTTCTGCATTCTGAATTTAGTCAATAATACCTTCCCCATAACACATCCCAGCAGCTATGCCTGAACATCTGTAATTCCCAGATTCATACCGAGTTCAAGTTCTTTCCCTCTGCCCCATGTTAAGCAAGATCTCTGTGTAGACACCTGTGTCAATGTGTTAGATTTGTTAGAGTAGGATAGATGGCTACCTGACAGCAGTTGGCCACCTACTCTAGAGTAGTTTGAATCTGAAAAAGTGGCTACAGGACAGCTTGCCCACACAAGACATGAGAAAGAAAGTTGGACTAGTCCTGAGAGAAAAGAGGGAAAAGATGGGGTGGGAAGGAGAAGAGTGAATAGAAAAAGAGAGAAAAGGAGGAAAAACACATCCAGAAGGGAAGCAGTTTGTAATCCAGCAGAACCCAGTTCTTTTCCCATTAACCTGGGCTCTTGGTGAGGCCCACATATATCACCATCATCTGAAGAGTTGGAATAACACCCACACCTAGAATGATCAAAACTGTATTGAGATTTTTTTGGAAAGAACTCCAGAAATACCATTGTCAGAGACAGTGACCTTTCCAGAAGAGCAAAATGGTGTCCTTTCCAGAAAAGTACTGGGAATCTAGAGGAGAGGATGACACATCAACAAACTAAAGTCCCATCAAAGAGAAAAAATGAATCCTGGAGAGGATTGAGGAGAATATTTTCTTTTAAGGAAAACTTCAAATATATACCAAAACATAATAATATAAAAAACTCCATGTGCCTCGTGGACAGCTTCAAAAATAATGAGTTTGTGATCAAACCAGTTCTACATAGACCTTCTCCAGGATACCTCTGCTGCCTCACACTACCAGACTGTTTCAAGGCAAATCTCAGAACTAGAACCATTTGTTTCATAACATTTGAGCATATAGAGAGATAATTCTGTTCAGAAAGGCTGCATAATAAACTCCAAATAAAAGTAAAACTTGAAAAAAAAAAGGAAAAGTAAAAACACGGAAGAAAAATTTGAAAAGCAGTTGTGAGGTAGGAGGCAGGGGGAATTCATTCCTAGAAATTATTCTCAGATTCTGGTAACATTTTACTTTTTAAATAATGTGGGGGGTTTCATTACCATTCCCTTTTTACTAAAGAAACACTACAGTATAAATCAGAGTCTTTATAGGGAAATGAGACTGATATTGGGGGAAATCTCCCCAGCCCATACAGTTAAACATGAAAGAAACGTATTTGAGCTGCGTTGGGCCATGGTGACAACACTTTTTAAAATATATGGGCCATGACCATATTTTTAGAGTTTATGTTTATTTTGCTTCGTTCCACGAGATGTAAACTGGGATATTCAGTTATAAAACAGCATTTTATTGCTTCTGGGTAATTCCCCAAGAGAGGAAAATAAAGTCTCTTTGCCTCCAAAAAAAGTGATAAATGTTTAATGAAACCTCTAGACCTTCCCCCTTAAAGGTTAGGCATAACTTTAGAATATTTTTATAAGCATTTGATATCTTCCACCTGAATTTAGCTGATGAAGCAGAGTCCAGGTATGAATATCAAAAAAAAAAAAAAAAAAAAAAAGGAGAAGAAATACTTGTGCCTTCCAAGACAGAATTACTCTTCAGTAGAAGGAATTTCCCGTCAACGGAGCATTCTGTCATTTGGAAGTTTCCCGGGTTGCCCAAAAAAACACCCACTCGGAAACTACGGATAAGGGTTTGGAATGTCAGATTTAGCTCAAATTGCTAGCTGCTTGAAAGAAAAAGTATGAGCATTTTCTCTTTCACATCCACAAAGACACACGCACACGTACTTGTCCACAAAGAATTTCTCACCATTGGGTAGTTTTCAGCTCAACTAATTCACAAGAAGTAGGAAACAAACCAGAAATAAATAGAGTACAAAAAAGTTACTTAGACTATATTAGGATCTCCAAGCAAAAGTGGAAATGCCTTGACAGGTCCCAGTTAGGAATTCACCCAGTTTACACCTTTCTAGATCCAGTGGACCCAGATCAGACAGCTGTGCACCCAATGTCACTCATGTACCGTCATGTCGCTTTCAGACGTGTGACCAATAAAAATTGTATTTGCAAATACCTGTGCTCCGAATGTGCACTCTGTATTCAAAGTGTGGTCTTTTCCCTCCTCCTTCTCCCCTTTTATTTCCTGTTATGGTGTTATTTGCTTGCCTCATTTTTATACCTCTGGTTTTCATTAAATAAAACTCGGGAGTAGAAGACTGTAAATCTCTTTATGTTCTCTGCGGCTCAGGGCAGCCGGTCCTCATCCCTGCCTAAGCACCTCACTGCCAAAGCCACGATTCCAGCCCCAGGGGAGGGAGGCCACTGGGGCAGGGCAGGCGGGAAGGAGGCCTTCTTGCCGAGGGCCTGTTAACCTGAGTATACTTTCTCTTTCTCGGGTTTGTTTTCTCAGCTGGTGGTACATGCTCTGCTCCAGGACCACTAGGGCTAGTGGAAAACAGCTTCCTCTAAGATCTAACAGTCCGTTTTAAAGAAGTGGTTTGGAGCTCAGAAGAAGGGAGCTCAGTTCGAGCTCTGTGCCCAGGTTTCCTCTGTTTTTCTTATTACATGGAAATGTGAACTGTGTAAACAGTTCATATTTCACATTCCACCTGTAGCAAAATCCGCCTAAGCAGACAAGGAAGGCTCTTTAGACCTTTCCCCACCTCAATTATTTGTGTCTTCCCACTTCTCACCTTCTTCCTCCATCACAATGTTTTTCTAACACACACACACACACACACACACACACACACACACACTACTGTCCATATCTCCAGGGAAAAATGTCTTTCATTAAAATATGTCATTCTTATACTGTCCTATGACTCAATGACTTTTCTACTGGACCTCTGGGCTCTCAACAAAGTCCCTGGAATACTTGTGACCCATCAGTACTCCAAGGAGGGTTCTATTCATTTTTCTCTTCTCTAACCTAACATTAGTGAAAGTCAGCCATCAAGAACCCAGCTACCAGATTTCACCTGGGAGCCGAAGATGAAGGACTCAAAGATGTTTCTTTCTCAGGCAGCCTAAGCAGTAACCTATCCCCTTTCTGTGATTTCTGAAAAATGATTGACTGGACTTTCCTTTTATCTCAGCTGGAAAATGGCCCTGGAGCTTGGGTGGCAGAGAGCCCCCTGCCTGTCACAGAGCAGACACTCAGCTAGGTCCCCTTCATTGAACAGAGGAAGATCAGCATGAAGAGAAATAATGAGTGATTAGAGATGACACACGCCAGCTTTGCAAAGCTCCTAATTAGGAAAGAGACAGAGGAATCAGTTCCCAATGCCTGCAAGGTCTTCAGCTGTAATTTATACTACTCAGAGACAGGGGCTTGGTGGCCTTCAGGTGTCTCTAGGAAGGAGGTGAAACCTGCCCCCTTAAGCCCAGCCCTCAAGCTGAGCCCAGAGGAAATGTGCTGGGAAGTCAGTAATGCTGAATTCCTGTTCCAGGTGGCCTCTTCCCATGTTGGGAATGGGGGGGGGGCAGTGGATGCCTCTGTGTGCCTCACATTCTCCAGGTTCAGTGAAATGGCTCAAGGACGGGAAGAAAGGAGAAAAGAGGGAAGCGAGAAGGGGCAAGCCAGCATGAAGGAGGGGTATGGAGATTTCCCTTGGCCCTCACATGTCGCCATAACTCCAGCTTCTAATTTTCAGTTGTCAGGATTCATCTCCCAGAAAAGGAAAAAAGCCGCAAAGAACATGTAATCTTTTGAGAGAGACCCCACAGTATCTCCAGATGTTTTGGGTTATCCTATGGGGAGGGGGGGAGAAAGCCTAGGTTGAGAGAAGTAAATATGTTCATTCCCTGGAAGGAGGAAGGTCACCGAGTGGGAACCGTTTATAGGCCTTTGGAAGTATCGCATTTCAGCAGAAGGAGCCAGGAATAAGATATCATTTGTTAACTTTGCTAATCCATTAAGTAGACGTTGGACAACTGAGCTATTATTTGGAGCACTCTGCTAGGTATCCTCTGACAAGGAAACAACGTCCTGCTGAGTTTAGGTGTGGTGTGGGCTAAGATGGCGTAAAACTTTCAGCAGCTTTAGATGAAGTCGATCTTTATTTTAGGGAATAGCACATACTGAGTCAGTAGGAGAGAAAAACCGTCATCTTCCATCCCCTCCTCAGGAAATACATGACTAGGAAATACCTGGATGCTCAAATCAGGATGTTTGATCAACCTACCCCCAGAATATAGGGTTTTCATTTTGTGCTTGGGGTGGAGTGGGGTGGTGGTGGCAGGGGATTCCTTCATAATGAGATATCTCAGAATCATAGCAGCTCTTTGAACTAAAAGGAGTGTCTGTGTCCCATTTTTCTCATTCAATTAATTAAAAAAAAAAAAAATAAGGCTTAGACAGGGCTGATGAACACACGAGCACTCAAGTTAATGTGACCAAAGAGCCGGGATTAGAAATATGGCTAGTGTTCAGCAACACCAGGTACCCACCAGACAGAACACCTGTGAACACAGAGGCCTGGGGTGTTCCTGCCACCCCTGTGCTTTTCCCATGGTCACATCTCATCTGGGCTTCAGTGGTGCTGAGGGTGGGGGGCCAGAGCCCTGTGCCAGATCCATGGGGAACAAGAAGGATGCTTGGGCTGAGGCTCCTGGAAATCCGAGTCCTCTGTAGCATCGTTCTGCATGACTTACAGGTTGTTCACGCAGGCCAGCCCAAACTGGCTGGCCGCACCATTCTTCCTCATTCCCCTGACACAAGACGAGGCATGACAGGCAAAGACAGAGGGCAGATTGAAAGCACAGGTTCAATGGCTCCCTTTCTTTGGTTCCTGTTCCCCTGACAGTGACTAGGAAGTAGGAGGCTGACAGGAGAGACAAGATGACAGACGGAGTGAATCAGAGGCTAAACCACAATCAAGAAGCCAGGACTGGGGCCCGAGGAGCGTGGTGTGGTGCCAACATTGAGCATCGCCCGAAGCCTGGGGGTGTCACCGACTCTCCTTCTCCCAGGGCTTCTGATGGACAGGTGTTATTTTGCCTGGCCAGCCTTCCTTCCTTCTTCTTTTACAAACATCACCTCACTTTTTCCTGAGTGGGGGCCCATGCAGGCCTTCTGATGGACACCCAACTCCTGAGAGGGATACAGGACCCAGGCTGAAACCATTAAAGCTTTCCATCTGCCTGGCTTTACTGGTGGGCTCAGGAGTGAGTTCATGGGCCAAGTAAAGCCAAAGAGACTCTACAGGGAAAGTCTGTTGGAGAGAAATGGAGAGAGGCTTTCTCTTTCTGCTAGATTTGCCAACCAGAAAAGGCAATGGAGCCCAGTGCTCTCTTCCTGAGAGTGGTCAACAGTTAAGAAAACAGATCTGAGACATAACAACAGAGAAGCCAAATCTAAATGACATCACAAAGCCTGCCATGGTTTGAATGTGTCCCTCAAAATGTCTTGTGTTGGAAACTTAACCCCCAACTTAATTCCAAATTCGTATTTGGAATTGGGGCCTTTGTGAGGTGATTGGACTTTGAAAAGTCATAAAGGTGTGACTCCCATGATGATATTAGTAACTTTTTAAGAACAGATCCCTAAGCTAGCAAGCTTGCTCTGCATCACCAGGTGATGCCCTCTGCCACGTCAAGAAGGCATTCGCCAGATGACAGTGCAATACCCTTGGACTTCTATTCCTTATTAATTTAAATATTTCAAATAAACTTCTATTCTTTATTAATTTCCTGATCTCAGATGTTTTGTTATAGCAATAGAAAGCAGACTAAAAAAAAAAAAAAAAAAAAGCCTGGATTCATTTGTATCCACATCCAAATCTAAGGTTATTCGGTATATTCCTGTTTTGCTTAAGTCACTAGTTACATTTCTGTCACTTGATCAAACTAAGACGGGGTTTATAATACCAGCATTCACACAGAGCTTTGGGAAAGGATGGAAGAAATCTGAAGAAATTGCAAGTTCTTTACTCTTTTGAGAGTAAGGAATATTGAGCCTAACTCCAGCAAGCGTCAACATGGACAGGTATCTTCCAAAGTCCACCTGCAGCCTCTCACTCAGGAAGTCCACCCTGAGAGTCGAACACACACAACATCAGTTGCTTTCAATTAGTTCATTGTTCTGAATCAAGAGTGAGGCCCGCTATGATTGCAGGTGTGCACAAAGTTCAACAGAAGGAGAGAGAAAGAGGGACCATCTAACAGCCTGGGAGAAAAGACAGGATGTTTGCTGGATGAGGAGAAGGAATATGAGAAGAAGGAGTTGGGGACGCAAGAGAGACGAAGAGTTCAAGTTCATAAATATTCATTTTGAACTGTCTGCAAGACACCTGAATGGTGACATCCTGTTGGCATGTGGTTCCTTAGGAAAGGATGGGAATGTAAGTCAGAGATAGAAAATGTGGATTCAAAGCTTTCTGGGCAATGGGGATGGGAGGGCAGAGGGTTCACTAAAACCACAGGCTCAGGTGGATGAAGTTAGCCAGGGATGAGGAAGAGAGAGAAGAATGACACAGACAGTCCTTGCAGAACAGGGTCATTGAAAGGGCAGGACCAGGGAAGGGGAACCAGGAAGCAAAAGAAGAAAAATAAGAAAGAAAGAGGAGAAAAACCAGTAGAAAATGTCACTGAAGTTAAGCAAGAGAGCATTTCCAAAAGTGAAAGCCATAGAGCCGGGCCCAGCGGGTACCCCCATGATCCCAGTGACTGGGGAGGCTGAGGCAGGAGGATCACAAGTTCGAGACCGGACTCAGCAACTTAGTGAGATCCTGTCTCAAAATAAAAAGTAAAAAAAAAAAGGGACTGAATGTAGCTCCATGGTAAACCACCCCTGGATTCAATCCCAAGGAAAAAAAAAGAAAAAACAAAAAGAGAGAAAAAAAAAAAAGGCAAGAAAGTCACTGGCAAAACAAAATGCCACAGAGAGGTCAAAAAACAGAAAAGCTATGAACTATCCCCTGGATTTGGTGACCTTCTCGAGAGCTTCTGTCTTCAGTATGTCAGTGGCATAAATCACACTGGACACGCTGAGCTGTGCCCTTCCAAGAATGGCCTTCTGCCTTTTCAAGGGTACCAAGTACGTCCCTCTCCTCTACCTTGCCCATGCCCATGTGTGTCTCTGTCTCTCCTCTTGGCACACACCTCAGTGGCAGCTCTCAGCACACTGCAGGAAAATGATTGATTCTTAAATTTTTTCTACTAGACTATTGTCTCCTCCCGCCCAGGGACTCTGTATTGTTCATCTTTTTCATTTAAGCTACTGAATTTAAGTATACCTTATATCTAGAAAAAGCATACATCATAAGGATACAGCTCAATTTATTTTTACATATGTGTCTGCCTGTGTAACCCACACCTAGATCCAGGTAAACACATTTCTAGGATCCCAGACTCCTACCCTTGATCCTTCCCAGTCAACATTATTAGAAATGTCCAATTTTGAGCTCTCTCAAGACATCCAAATGTGGTGTCTGGTTAGCATGAGCCTATGAAATTCTCCAGGTACGGAGGGAGATGCAAGTTGGAGGTAACACATTTGGAATAAATGATATTTAGGCAGCAGGCGGGCGGGGAGCAGGCTAGTTTTAAAATCAATATAAGTGGGATCATGGCATCTGTATTCCTTTGAGATACCTACTTTAATTCAACATTTTGTTATCCATGATGTTGTGTGTAACAGAATGTATTCCTTTACATTGCTGTGTATTTAATAAATACTTTGCTGTTTATATATCCTTTCTTCTATAGCTGGACATTTGAGTTGTTTCCAGATTGTTGCTGTGGAAAGCTATGCTGTAATGGATAGTCTGGTTCATACTTTTTAAAGGACACAGAACTTATTTATCAGTCACGCAAGTCCTGGATCTGTCTTTGATCTTTCATTCTCAATTCTTTCATTCAACCTACCCATAGGGCTAATAGAGTAAGTTAAGTAATGAGTGCAAATTGCCCTTGAAATCATAAGCAGTTGTTCAACAAATATCTTATAGGAAGTTATGTTAATGCCATTTAAAAATAAGGTCTTGGGGTTGTGGCTCAGAGGTACAGTGCTCACATAGCATGTGTGAGGCACAGGGTTTGATCCTCAGTACCACATAATAAAATAAAATAAAGATATTTTATCCACCAAAACTAAAAACAATAAATATTTTTTAAAAAATAATAAGGTCTTTGTGGTGTCATCAACAAACATTTTTGGATCCATTCCTGAATAAGTTATCAGAATCTAAAGAGTAGGTCAAAAGTTCAGTTAGCAGAAGGCATAAGCCCCTCTCTTTCAAGAAATCATAGTGCAAAGTCAAATTGGTTGAGATTCTCTTTCTGTGTGTGTATGTGTGTGTATAGATATGTGTATAGATATGTGTGTGTATAGATATATAGAGATGTATACATCTAATTTCGATAAATATCTTTTGTAATGAATAAGAATATGAAGAATTTGGTTACAAAGGGAGTCAGGAAGCTCTGCGGTTTTCTCAGTGGGAGGAATGAGACGCACATTCCACTGTACGTTGGAAAGAGATCTGAATTGATGTGACTATTTTACACACACCAAAAAAAAAAAAAATAGAAAAGAAAAGAAATATGTTCAGGCAGGGGCCTTAACAGGCGCTTGACAAATGCCCCAGGAATGATGTGACAAGAAGGTAACCTCACCAATCAGGATACCACAGTTCTGTTTTTCTTATAATTACCTGCTTCAGTTTTCACTGGTTAGAAGAGGTAAATAGTATTGGGGAAGCCAAGGGAGCAAGAGGAATCGACTTTGGTTACATGGAGAACTAAGCTTGGCCGATGCCAGGGTTTGAAGTTGCTGCCACATCCTTCTCTCCCTCCTCTCCCTTCATGGATAGAAGCTGACCACAAGCTTGGCCTGACTTTGTGAGAAAAGAGGCGAAATCTTACCTGGATGAAAGGAACTGTGTGACAATGTGACTTCTGGGTTTGGACAGGAGCCTTTTCTTCATTCCATCTCATTCCTTCTTCCAGCCCCTGCCCAACCCCTTGCCCTAAGGCACGGCTCAAATCCAAACCTGAAGCCAGTAGGATTTGTTGGTGTTTTTCTAAGTCTCCCTGAGTTCCTTGGAAAACTTTCCAAGATGGGAGAAGGGACCCCCTGCACATCTAGCTTAAAATGTCAATCCAAAATGGTTAGAGAATGAATTTGGGCAAGGGGTGCTGGTGAGGGTGAATGCAAGTTCATTCATCCTGTGGCCAGCAGATACAGAAAACAAATACAGGGCAATCTGAAAAAGAAAGAACCCAGAGAGGAAAGGCCCTCTTCAAGGTAGATCATCCCCAAACGTGTCTCCCCTCAGTATCCAGCTCCTCTCAGTCAGTCATCAGCTTAAGCACATGACACACTCATCAGCTCTGTGATCTCACTCACGTAAATAATATATGGGGTTTCAGTGGAAAACAGCTTGGATAAAAAAAAGAAACAACTTTGGGGGAAATAATGACATTATTTTCACCTGTTGTATAAGAATCTCAGTGACACTAGGCAGATGAGGAATGAGTAAGTGGATAGCTCGCTGGTATTGAGGGGCATCTTTGTCTAAGGTCTGCATCTGGACGGTTCAGAAATCCCAGTACTTATTTCCAAGGATGCCCAGGGCCACTGAGTTCACAGCTCTAGGAACACCATTTACACTGGGTGCCCCCGGAGAACAGAACAGGAATGAACGTTGTCACTGTGATTGTATTTTCTTATTGGACATTGGCCAAGTGTCCTGAAACATCCAGGACACTGTTGGATTTTTAAATTGTTTATTTCCTTGTCTTGGTAAATTTATTCCAAAGTGTCAGGATTACTACTCCTGTGTTTTGGGGTTTGAATATATTTTGGAAGCTAAGAGAACCAACTCTGTGCTGGAGGGAAGCTCACCCACCAAAGGATCAACTAATAATCCCCACTAATACAGCCTCCCTTCTCTATGCACCTGGAATTCCAGATGGTTGGGTTGATATGCTATGGTTTAATTCTTCACTGGAAATTCTTAGAAAATGTAGATCCAACTAAATACAGAATCCCCCAAGAGGCAAGCACACAACAGGACAAGAAATAGATAACAAGTAAATAATTTTTCACTCTACAGTGCCCCTCTTTTCCTTTTCTTATCCAGTCACATACCCTCAATGTCTACTTTATGAAGAATGAACCTTAACTTAAGGAAGGTACAGTTTCTAGCAGCACTGAAAACACTGGTCTCTGACCACCTCCTCCTCTTTCTCGCTCTACCCTCGATTCCAAGCACAGTGCTGATCCTCTCTTGTTGGTGCATCCAGTCACCAACCTGGGTTTCCCATGGGTCACAGTCACATGATGCCCTTTAAACTTAGTCTGACTTTAAAACATGCTTTAAAAAAATCATCATTGTTTCACTAAGAACCCAGTTTAAATTCAATGGTGAATCAGTGTAATGAGTTCTTTGCACATATCCTCAACAACCTTGCTCCTTTCTGGTTTGTTTAACAAAAACACAATCTCAATTATGTAAACAATCACACTGCACTTCTCCCATTACAAAAAAAAAAAAACTTTTTTCAATTGACTCAACAACACCCCCTGAGAAGACCCCACTTCCTTGATCTTCTTCATAGAAAAATTCCCTGGAAGAGCCGTCTATTGTCATCTCTCCACTTTCTTTCCTCCTCTTTTCTTTTGAGTCCACTTAAGCCAGATTTGTCCACAATTACTATGCTAGAACTTCTTTGTTCAAGGTCACCATTGACCTTCAAGTTGCTACATGCAGTGGCCAGTTCTTGGTTTTCATCTTAGACTCATCGGCGGCTTCAGACATGGCTGATCACTCACTTCTCCTTGACTCAGTCTTTTCCCTTGGATTTCAGTATGCTGCATCCTCTTTCCCTTCTGTTTTACTGGGTCTTCCCTTCCAGCCTCTTCTGCTTATTGCTTTCTTCTCCCTGACCTCATAGGCTGTGTAGCTCTCCAGAGCTGCCAGAATGGTCAGAATGCAGTGGCCTCTGCAGAGGGGGAAGGTGGGACTGGCATCATGCCCAGGGTGGGTAGGAGTGAGAGTAGGGGCAGGGGAGAGAGGTCAGATGTGTTTGCAGAGGAGAATTTAGACTAGAATCTTTAAGGTGGAGACATTTTGAATTTTAGCAGAATCTAATACACAGAATGGAATTAGTAAAAGGTTCACATTAATAAAAAAAATTCCTAAAAGAAATAGGTCATCTATTCTTAATACCATTGGCTATAGGGAAGCTGGCCCTGTTTTTTCAGAAACCACTACAACTAGACAGGGTTTCTGAACCTCTACCATTCCACATTGTCTGCTTAAATCAGTTTTTTAAAGTTTATCTATTAAGACCTTGAAGACTGACATTTGAAGAAAGAGTTCAAAAGCTACAAAGAAATTTGAAAACTCCTATCCTGAAGTCTAACAGACTTAACATATGGTTCTTGTGGATGTGTGGTTACCTGGAGAGTAAAGTACAGACTTTCCTTCCCATCTCCACTTTCAGAGAGTCCGATTCCGTAATTCTGGTGAAACTTAATCTACATTTCAAAAGTGTACAAATACAACTCTAGGAAAAGTAGGCATGGGGGTCCAAAGAAAGCTGACTTAATGAATATGTTCATTCAAGATTATTTAGCACTTATGGCATGCAGAAATAATTTTAGGTATTTGGAGAACATGAGGGAACAAAAAAAGATAAAGACCCTGCTCTGCGCTGGGACTGTGGCTCAGCAGTAGAGCGCTCACCTAGCATGAGCGGGACCCGGGTTCTATTCTCAGCACCACATAAAAATAAAGGCATTGTGTTGTGTCCATCTACACCTAAAAATAAATAAATAAATGTTAAAAAAAGACCCTTCTCTATGGAGCTCATATTCCAATGAAGGGAGGCAGATGATAAAGATAATAAATAAATGGATTATATGGTCTATTAGAAAGTGATTATTTTGGTTGAGATATAAGGTGTCCCCAAAAGTTCATATGTAAGACAATGCAAGAACATTTAGACATAAAATGATTAAATCATGAGAGGATTAACCTAATCCGTGTGGTTCATCCTATCCATGGATAAGGATGAACCAGGTGGTAACTGTAGGCAGGTAGGATGTGGCTGGAGAAGGTAGAAGTCTCAGCTGGGTAGTGAGCAATGTGAGAAAAGGAAAGAAAATATGAACATTTAAAGGCTGATCACTATCAACGAGATGGGGAAGGCTGCTGGTTGGTGAGGAAGATCAAGACACGCTGAAGTTGAATTGCTTATTAGACATGTACAGGGTCTGTGGAGTGGTTGTTGGAGTGTGGAATGTGCTCCATCAATTCCCCTCTACTCTTCTATTGATCTTATTCATGTCTTTACAGTTGCTATTTTACAAAAGAGGTCTTCACCTCCTTTTAAGGTACTTTTCTCCTACAACCCTCATTCCACCTCCTCCCTTCTCCTCTGAAATGCTCCTTTTTCTGTACCTTCTACCTCCTTCAACTACGAAAAAGAAGTTTAAAAACACACACAATAGACATCCTACTGATTCTGAGCTCCCTCAAGCTACATGCTATCTCATCTGTCTCCTTCTCTTCACCTTCAAACTTTATGAGAATATTCTCACCTCATGTTTACCCCTCAACCAATGTCAACTACCATTTCCCCCTTGTCTTTCAAAAAAATGCTTTCTCAAAAGTAAAAAATTCTACTGAATCCCCAACACACAGCCTAGTACCTCTCACTATTATGGCCGGATAAATATCTGTTGAAAAAGCCATGGCCAAAGATTGCCTTCTGTCACCAAGCTTTGTCCCCCAACCACCCTATAGTACAAATGTCCACACATTAGCTTGACAGGTCTTTTTAAATTGATCATAATCAAGCAAGACCCTGAGAAGAAGATCCAGCCAAGCCATGCCCAGACTCCCAACCACAGAAACTGTGAGATAATTGATGCTTGTTACTTTAAGCTACTATATTTGCATGCAGTAATAGAAAAATGATAAATCAGACCTTACCACTCCTAGGCTTAAACTCTCCAATGGCCTCCACCACATTTAGAATAAAATCTGACATTTTTACCATGGCCCATAAACTACATAATCTGATTGCTACACCTCTCCAGACTCCTTGGCTTTGGTTTGCTCCCTCTCGTTCCACTGCAGACACACTGTACTGGTCTTCATGCTGTTCCTCAAATACCTACATCAACTCCTGCGTTGGGGCCTTTGTACATGGTTTCCTCTGCCTAGAACTCTCCACCTCCAGATCCCCTCATGACCCTTCCTTCCCTTCACTCAAACATCAGCTCTTCATGAACTCCTCCAGGGCTCCCACCCCAGCTTTCATCAATACCTGAGAGGACTGTTATGGATTTTTAAAATTCATTGTCAACCTCCTATTTATTGTCAGCTCCTTGGGGACAGTGCCTGGGACAATATCTGGCCCTAAGTGATGGTGGTGTTTGTTATATTAGTGGAAAAATTATTCTATGGACCTACCCAAATCATAAAATCTTGTTGATTGCATCCTTGAAACTTTCCCCTCTTTTATTCTCTGGATCCTCTTCCTACTTCTCTGAACTATTGATAGCTATTGACCACTTCTCTCCAAGGCATCCACTGAAGTTCTATGTAATCACTTCCCTTTGACTATGGATAGACAAAGGACCCCAAGCTGGACCTAGGATTCTCTCCCAGGACTTTGAAATACTCCAGTAATAGATCTTAACCATTTCCTTATTTTGAGCTACCAGGTAATTCATTTTTGTATAATTCTCAGTATAAACACTTCACCATTTCTGTGCCTACTTGACCTCAGCTAAACATGTCATTGACAAAACAGGATGAAGTCCTGCGCTGTGATTTATATAAATTCACACCTGCAAATTTTGTATCAAGTGAAGTTGTACAAAAGGGTCTATCACCACAATGTGTGGTATTCTGAGAGGACAAGCAAGGCTCAGGCACATATGTGGACCAGTTGATCCCACTTGGCTGCGGTGGAAATGTAGCATGTCAGATGTGATAATGCTGCATCCTATAAAGGTTTCAGGTATGTTTTGCTTTAGGTTAATGATGAAGATCATGAACAATGGCTAAGACATAAAATATCTTCTCTGTTAATCAGAATTTTTGTGCAATTAAACAAAAGGCAATAAAGACATGAATTGGCGTGAACATACTTTATATACAAAGATATGAAAAATTGTGCTCTATATGTGTAATAAGAATTGTAGTGCATTACGCTGTCATGTATTTAAAAAATAAAATCAATTAATCTTTTTTTAAAAAGGCAAAATTGGATGCTGAGGTAGATGACATTGCAACTGTCACCTCTAACCTCAGACTTCTGATGTGTATCATCCAAATAGCTACTGGTTCTGAATATCATGGTTCTGAATATTTTGTGGACTTATAAAATTTAAAAAAATTCTAATAAAATGCATGAGGAGGGAATTATGGTATTCTGGTTTAGCTTGATGTAACCTCTTGAATGGAACCAAGCCATGGCTGTCATCCACTATGTAAAAGGAAAAGCCCAATCTCCAATCTGTAGATAAAAGAATTGGGCTCAACAGAGAAGGAGGGGACAGAGGCTTCTGGTTCTGGTGCCAGCCTTTTGCAGAGTCCTGGTTGCGCTCTTGCTCTCAATGTCTATATGATACCCTGATCCTTACAGAAAAGACCTCTCTTTTAAGTTAATCCAGCTAGAGTTTGTTTCTCTTACTATAGGTATAATGAGCATATGCCTCCTTGCTTCAGACTGTCCCCTTTTAATCCCTAAAGCATCTTAGCTTCATATGATAAATTATATGATTATCCTACTTTCACCAAAGCATTCCAACCAATAAACAAACCACTCTTTCCTCTAGATTGAACAGAAATTTCTCCTTGGAGTCTTTGAGGAGAATGTCTCATGTGACATAACCATATCCTAACCACAGACAGCCACAAGCTCATGGACTTTGTTTTTAAAACCCTCCTATACACTGATGGTATCACATCAAAGACCATGCAGTAAAATAAATCTGGGAATGCATTTTTGGATGCCTGTTACAAAAGGTCAATACTCGGCATTCAATAAGTTTGCTTCTCTGATGATGGCTTCATCAAGAGTGGGGGCTGTGGATGTTACCAGCAGTGACTGGATTCACAGTGAATTTTAAAAGCACAACCCACTGGTGTTTCTGGTGCATTGGATGCACAATGTGGGTGGATGGGAGAGGACGTAAAAAAATGACTTTAAATTTTGGGCTTCATTTTACTGAGATAAGGGAGGAAATCAAGAATTCAGTTTCGGTCACATTAGTTGGAGATCTCTCTCTGATTTCCAAATGGAGCTCGCTGTCCCCTAGGCATTTGGAGCACATTGAAAGGATGTAGATAGATGATAGATAGATAGATAGATAGATAGATAGATAGATAGATAGACAGACAGACAAACAGAAAGATGATAGACAAAGGCAGAGAAATAGATAGAAAGAGTTGATAGATAATAGAAAAAATTGGCCTGTAGATGGCATCTAAAACCACAAAACCAAATGAGATCACCTAGGTAGAGTGTCAATCTAGAAATATAAAGGACTTGGGATCACAACCCAAGAATGACCAGCCAAAAAAAGCTTCAAATGAGTGGAAGAAAGAAAGAAAGAAAGAAAGAAAGAAAGAAAGAAAGAAAGAAAGACAGAAAGAAAGAAAGAGAGAGAGAGAAAGAAAGAAAACTTTTGTAGCAAGTGATTTTTTTTTCAAAGTTTCAAAATGAAGAATGGTTAATAGCACCCAGTTGTGTAATTATTTAACTGCAGTTATTCAGACTTGGATATTTGGCAGAAATTGCCTTGAAATGAGTGCAGTGAGTCTGTCACTTCAATGAGAACAACTGTAAGTCTTGTAGCAGTAATGAAATTTGAGTTTTCCAGCAAAAGTTAGAAGTTTGGAAAATTCATATCTACCACTATGAGACTGACAGTTTATCAAAAATTAAAGAATTTTTAAAAAGAATTTGGGGTGCTGGGGTTGTAGCCCAGTCATAGAGCACTTGCTTAGCACATGTGAGGCACTGGTTTCAATCCCCAGCACCACATTAAAAATAAATAAATAAAATAAAGGTGTTATGTCCACCTACAACTGAAAAAAATTATTTTAAAAAAGAGTTTGGTATTGATATTGATTAATGTGATTTTGTTTGATATTTTAAATTCTGTCAACATTTAGAAAATGTGAAAAACTCCATGAACCATTTTCAAAGTGATCAATAAATGAGATTACAAAATCATACATAGCTAACATAAAGACATATATATAGGCTAATAGAAAAAAAATAAAGAGCACCTAAATATACACTCACATACAAGGTCAAAGGATTTTTGACAAGGGGTCCGAGACCATTCAATGGGAAAGAATAGTCTTTTCAACAAATGGTGCTGGGAAAACTGGACACTTTCAGGCAGGAATGAATTTGGACCCTTATATTAAGTCATATATAAAAATTAATGCAAAATTCACCACACATCAAAACATAAAACTAAAACTTTACAACCAAGAAAAAAGAAACCAAAGACTTGAACACCTATATTTATAACAGCATTATTCACAATAACCAAAAGGGGGAAACAACTTAGGGTCCACCAAAAGACAAAGTGATAAAGAAAATGTGGTATACACATACAATGGAATATTATTCAGCCTTCAAAAGGAAGTAAATTCAGACATGCTACTACAACATGGGCAAACCTTTAGGACATTATGGTGAAATATGCCAATCACAAAAGGACAATACTATATGATTCCACTTATTTGAGTTACCTAGAGTAGTCAAATTCACAGAGACAAAAAAGCAGAAAGATGGTGGCCAGGGGCGAAGGGAAATGGGAAATCATTGTTAATGGACACATAGTTTCCATTCTGAATGATGAAGAGTTCTAGAGGTGATGGTGAGGATGGTTGCACAACAGAGTGAGAGTACTTGATGCCACTGAACTGAACACTTAAACATGGTCTAAATGGCATGTTTATGTTATGTGTGATTGGGGCATGAGTCTGTCTCAGTGGTAGAGCACCTGCCTAGCATGTGTGAGGCCCTGGGTTTGATCTCCAGCACCATAAAAAAAAAATAAAATGACAAAACTTAAGTGAATGATAGTTACATATTTTTCACTAAAATTAAAAATAAATTAATACATAAATACATAAAAATGATTCATGGGTAAAATATCCAAAGTACAAAATATGCCAATAGATTTTTAATATAACAAAGTACCAAAAATTTGTTGATATTATTTCAGATTCTACATTAGTTAGCCTTCAAAAATGATCCTTTTTTTTTCAGTACTGGAGATAAACCCAGGGGTACTCTATCACGAGTTGCACCCCCAGCCTTTTGTATCTTTTTATTTTGAGATAGGGTCTCACTAAGTTGCCCAGGCTGACCTTGAACTTATCCTCTCGCCTCAGCCTCCTGAGTTACTGGGATTACAAGTGTGCTTCCCTGTGCCTGGAGTACTTAAAATTATCCCAAAGGGCACTTCAATACTCCTTCTTTTGCAACTACTTATCTAGGTGAGGCCAGATCATCCTCTTATACTTCAACAAAAACATTTTGCAAATATTGAATGAAAAACTGTTATGAGAGTCCAGCTGTCTTCCATTAAGGCAGACATTATTTTAAAAAAATTTTTTTTAATGTAAAACAATGCCATTCTACTTACCAAGTCTTGTTTTGGAACATACAGTCATTTTTAAAATTAAAATATGTCATCTCTGTCGACATGTAATGGGCTTGTTTTGTTATGACTTGATGAATTTTATTTTTATATGAATTAAATATTTTTAAATGTGCTCAGCTTTAATTTGCTAATTGGTAAATGTCTACAGGGATACTCCACCTACAGATAAGCTCTTTGTAGTCCTGAGGAATGACAAGGGGTTACTGAAAACAGAAAGTTTGAGGACTACTGATTCAGACTAATGTGTTATAGAGGATGAAGCATTCGATGTCCCTCTTTAGACTATCCTGCCCTTGAAGGATTATAGTTTTAATTAATAGACCAAATTTAGACAATCCCAATCTGGGGATCTCAGATCTGAAATCCATTCAACCACAGGGCTGCAATCAAGGTGCTGGGGGCTGCCCTCCTGTCAAGGGATAATCTCTTGCTCTTCCAGCTTCTAGTGGCTTCCAGCACTGCTTGGCTTGGGACCCATCCCTCCCATCTCTGTCTGCGTCTTCACATGACCTTTTCCTCTTTGTGTGAAAATTCCCTCCACCTTTCTTTTGTAAGGTCACGTGAAATTGGATACCATTTTTTACATTGGAGTTTGATTATGTTTATATGAATTATATTTTGAATCCTTTCCTGAAGTTCAAATGCTGTCAATAACAAATGTTTCATTTGTGCACAATGTGCTTCGTGATTATTTTTCCAATCTTTCCATAATCCACAATGAAGGAATACTGGAGAACAACAGATCTGGACTTCACTTTCCAAGATTTGAAGTTCAACTCCACCATTTCATTTTTGTTCTTGGGGATGATGGTGATTTCTTTATTTATTTTTTATTGGTGCATTATAATTATGCATAACAGTGGGATTCATTATGCCGTATTCATATATACACATAGCATACTTTGATCAATCTTATTCCCCAACAACTCCACCATTTCTAATTTATCTATCCAAAGGAAAGTCAGCTCTTCCTTTGTGCTTCATCTTCTTCTCCATAAAATGGGGGTAATAGTACTAGTGCCTACCAGTTAGAACTATCAGGAGGAGTATATAAGTCCATCCTTGCAAAGTACTTGTAATAGCCCCTGCACCGGACATCATATAAATATTGGTTGTTAGTACTAGCACATGGACAAGGTTACCAAAGAGAAATTGGGAATGGCTGGGTGATTTGATCAATGGAAATAGGATTGATACCATTGATGCAGTTGACATGGATGAAGCTCTTTAGCTGTTAATTAAGTCAAGACTTGCTAGGACCTGAGTACCTGCTACAGTGTGAGTGTGGTTTGTCCCCTCCAAAACACCTGCTGAAATTTGACTGCCCTTTTGGCCATGTCAGAAAGTGAGGCCTTTAACTGGTAATTAGGTCACTAAGAAGAATTAGTTCCTTTCACATGGGAGTGACTTAATGCCTCAAGACTGATTAGTTACTTCAAGATCAGGTTATTTTAAAGTGAGAACACCCTGTGTGTTTTGTCTTTCCACATGTACCTGCTTGCCCTTCCACTTTGCTGTCACATTATGATACAGCATGAGACCCTCATCATATGTGGCCACATGATATTGGATTTTCAGCTTCCAGAATCATGAGCTACATAAATTTCTTTTCTTTATAAATTATCTGGTCACAGGAATTTCACTATAGCAACAGAAAACAGACAAAGACAGTATTCCACAAGGCATCACTTTGCATTTCTGCATTAGAAACCATATCTATATTTCAGAGGTTTCCCTGGCCATGATCCACTCATGCATGCCCTCACTAGGGAAACCCCATACATCCCAATACAGCTTCTCTGAACAGTCTTCAAATTCAGCCACGTCACTGTGAGTGTTCCTCCTCCACCACCTCCTCACCTCCTTCTTCTCTTCTCCTCCTCCTTTCTCCTTCTTCTCCTTGTTGCACAACCTTTTTCTGAAAATGAATAGTATATATTTACGGAGGAAAAATTACAGCATGTTTTCTGTGAATAGCTACATCATTTTTATTCCACTTCCTGTTTCCACCATTTGGAGTATTTATAAAGTTTTCCATTTGATCCTTTTTTGGACACACTGCTTGTTTGGAAAAATTGGAGGACAGTAACTGAATATAAAAAAAAAAAAAAAGGATCATTGGGGACCTGAAGCTGTAAACACCCTCAGCATCGCCCTCCTGTGGAAGGGTGGAACAGCCATATTTTGGGTGGGATTTGAAGGAGCCAAACCCTGAAGGCGCGTAAAGAGTGGCTGAGGTGCAGAACCAGCGTTCAGACCTGCCCAGAGCTGGCAGCACATGCCACATGGAATTCTGCTCGGCCTGGAACTCATTTGCAGTCATTAGAGTGTGTGTGCGCCCGCGCCCGCGCACGCACCAAGAGCAAAAGCGGTTGCCCAGAAAACAGGGTAGAAAAAAAAGGGGTTATCACAGACGGCAATAAATAGCTCTGTGGTTTCTATCCCAAAGGAATCTGGAAAAGGAAGGATCTTTAAGAAACTATCTCCTGATAGTCTCCAAAGAGAACCTTTTAGCAGAAATCCAATCCTAAATAACATGAGTAGCGAAGTGACAGAAAGCTATAGGAGGCACAGAGTTGGCACCTATTAGAGGGCTAATAGGAGGGCGTTTGACTGGGGGACTTTGCTGATGGCCCTTTTTCTCAAGGCAAAGTGACTTTCTGTGCCTGGAACAAATGATTCAGTGCATTTCCCAGAATGATTTTTCAAGCTGGGTTCTTTCTGGATGGGAGACCCAACCCGTCCATTTATAACATCTTAATTTCAGGGCAGAGAGAAAGCCACGGATCCAAAGCTAGCCCAGAACCAAAATAGAACACACTAATACAGGATGGTGGTGAGTTTTCATGCTCAAAAGTCCCTTCTGGCTATAAAGTTTTCCCTACCCCTTGGAATTCCTCAAAGGAAAATGCCCCATGTTACTGAAATCTGTGTGTGACATCATGGGACCCAGCTTGGTTCCTTTCTCTTTTGTTTAAGTTTAATCTGTCTGACCTTTAAGAAGAAGAAGAAGAAAATAAGAACCTCTAGCCTTGGCTTCTAACAGATCCCCACAGAAGAACAAGTCCTGGGAGTGGCCAAGTTAGGTCACACAATGCCAAGACACTTGCTCATCGAAATGTCCCTCCCCCCCCCTTTAGAAAAGTCCTCTTTGGTCATAGGTCTCACTGCGGTAACCAAAGTGGGTCTGACCTTCCCGGACAGCTCAGAGTAGGGATCAGTACCTGTCCTGTGGGGTTGGAGAAGGGATACTGAGTGCTGTGGTTTATCCCTCAAGGCTGCATATGCTTCTAGAATGTTGGGTCCCAGTGTGTCAATGCTGATAGGTGGTAGATCTTTAAGAGGTGAGGTCTACTGGAAGGTGACAGTGTGGTGGTGGGGGGGGGG
Source organism: Spermophilus citellus (assembly GCF_964194105.1). Classification (NCBI taxonomy): domain Eukaryota; kingdom Metazoa; phylum Chordata; class Mammalia; order Rodentia; family Sciuridae; genus Spermophilus; species Spermophilus citellus. The sequence goes on from NC_138186.1 coordinate 23,560,642, forward strand.
GGAGCTGCCCTGGGAAAGAATTAATGCTTTCAAGAGAATAGATCAGGTCTCATGGGACTGGATTAGTTCCCTCAAGAGTGGGTTGTTATAAATCAAGTTTAATTTTCCTCTCTTGAATCTGCTGTCTTGCACACATGCTCCTTCTGCTTGCACCTGCTTATCCACCATGTTGTAACGCAGCTGGGACCTCCTCACCAGATGCTTTTTGGACTTTCTAGCCACCAGAATCATGAGCCAAAAAAACTTTTTTCCCTTTATAAAATGACCAATCTTAGATACTTTGTGATAGCAACACCAAATGGACCAAGACCAGGGCATTCTCAACACCAGCTCTCAAAGAAGATCATCAAATACTACCCCAAAAAAAAAAAGCATCCTTGGGGTATGTGACTAGCAATTATGGCATTAGGACTTCGAAGGCCACTGATAAATGCATTCACATGGGCTCAGGTACTCTACTAGAAAACACATGGAGAGCACACAAATGCCCTTCCTTCTTAAGATTTTATTTAAATGAGTAATATAAAAATCACAGCAAAGCAGTTAGCCTTATTAAATAACTGAACCATTTATCATAGTAAAGGAAAGGGAATTGGGGGTTAACATACTTCTAAGCATTTCATTCAAGGGAGAAAGATGAGGGAAAACACATAATATATCTTAGGAACAGTAATGTCCTGTTATTGTTAAAAACTGCTGGGACCTCATTAGAGCCTATGAAAACATCATCTGTAAGTACTGAAAGGCAATAAATCTTCAATGGCCAAAAAAGAAAATGGGAAAAGGGAGGGAAAGGCAGGAGGGAAGAAAAAGAGGGAGAGGAGAAAGAGGAAAATGAAACACAGGCAAGAATTACCATGTACCTGTTGGTTTTCTCACCAAGCTATGAGCCAGCAATTTCCATTTCTGCCTGCCAAGTGGCTTCTCAAAATGACTCTGTGAATTCAGTGGCTTGATGCAAGTTGATCAGGTAGAAGTTACTATGCTAAGTATTTTAAAATAATTATTGACAGTAAAATGTTTGAGATAGGTATTGGGTTTGGGTTTTTTCCTCTTCATTATTCATACCTCTCAGCAATCTTGGCTTCTTCCTTGAACCTGGGCATTCCGTTTTATAAACTTCTTCTGTGACTAAAATCATGGCGATTCTGAAAAATTGAACAGATATTAAACAGTACAAGTTCGAGTTGCTTATTATGGACTAACCAAATGTTCTCCCTGTAGCCGTCATTATTGGCACACAGCCAAGAAGCATCTTCCAGGCCAAATACCTTTGCAAGATTATGGGGACTACACAGTTCATTTGTTCTCTTCTGTAACTCAAAATGGCCATAGATAATAAGCAAAAACACCCTTTTGCAAACAAAAGAATGACAGCGTCAGCAGTGAGCTACGTGAAAAGCAGAGACTGGCAGAACTTTCTCAGTAATGACATGAACAGAGAGTTATTGATAGAGAAAAGAATCTCTTGACATAAATAGCATCCTATATTCTGTACCCAATAAATATTACCCTTTTTTTTCCTCTAGAAGAGATTAGTTGACTCCTCAACTGGTCAATCAGTTTAATGCCCCAAATTCTTCAATATTGGAGCAGATTTCATGTGTAGAGCAGAAAATAGGCTCACCATTATTTGCACTTTTTTATTGTCTGCTGATTATTTTTTAAGCACTTTAACACTTCCCTAAATATTTACACAGTTTTCACAAGCTTAACTAGTGAATAAAAAGCTGTTACGGTTTGCATCTCAATGTACCTCCATGGCTACGTTGAAGGCTTGGTCCCCAACCTATGGTGCTACTGAGAGGTGGTAGAACCTTTAGGAGGTGGAAGAAGTAGGTCATTGGGGCCACGCCCTTGAAGGAGAAACCCAGCCCCTTTCTGCCTCTTTTTGCTTCCTGACTGCCATAAAGTGAGCAATTTTCTTCCACCATGTGCTCACAAGGGAACAGGACTATGGACTGAAAAAACTCAAATCCTGAGCCAAAATAAAACCTTTCTTCCTTTTTTCTTTTTTCTTTCTTTTCTTTTCCTTTTTGATACTGGGGGATTGAACCCAGGGGCACTCGACCACTGAGCCACATCCACAGCCCTATTTTGTATTTTATTTAGAGACAGGGTCTCACTGAGTTGCTTAGCTCCTCGAGGTTGCTGAGGATGGCTTTGAACTTACAATCCTCCTGTCTCAGCCTCATGAGATGTTGGATTACAGGCGTGCACCACCGCACCCCACAATCTTTCTCCCTTTTAAATTGATTTGCCCATGTATTTTGACATAGCAACAGAAAGCTGACAGACCCCGAAGCTAAATTATTAATTAATTATTAAATAAAAAGCTAGAAAGACTGGGCACTCTACCTCAGTGGTAGAGCACTTGTCTACTATGTGCAAGGCCCTGCAGGGTTCAATCCTAGTATTGAAAAATAAAGACACAAATAGAAAAAAAAGGTTAATAAATTTGACTTCCCAAAACACTTAAACATTGACTAATATTTAAAAATTAATCATACTCTACCAAATACTTAATGTGCTTAGGTCTTATTAATGTTTTATACAATTGTACTGGATCCATTATTATAGAAATTCCTTCACATAATTGTATTTGATACATTACCACAAAAATTCTCCCAATCATTGGCTTTGGAAAAATGTGATTTTTTTTAACCTTTTTTGACCTTATTCATCCTCTTATCAATATCAAAACAATGACCACTTAGCAGTTTTATCTTTACTGAATATCCAGTAAAGTTCTGCTATGTCTTGAATATGGGTAGTATACCCCAAAGGTCCATATGTTAAAGACTTGGTCCCGTGGGTGGAGCTATTGAGAAGCCCTATGGACCTTTAGCATGTGGGGCCTAATGAGAGGTCATTAACTACCTCTCATTGGGGGGTTGCCCTTGGAGTGAATTAGGGATCCCTTGTCTCTTCCTCTTTGTTTCCTGGCTCATGAGGTGAGTGTTTGCTCTGTTGCATGCTCCTGCCTCAATGTGTTCCCTTGCCAGAGGCCCAAAGCAAAAGAGCTACTTCATCATGGACTAAAACCTCCAAAACCACAAGCCAAAATAAATATTTCCTCTTTACAAGTTAAGTGCCTCAATTATTTTGTTATAGTGATGAAAACTGACCAATACACTCCTTTTCTAACTCTTGTTCTATATATGACCTTGGATTGTTTGGGATCCTTGAAACATTATAATGTTTCTTTCCTATCAACTATTAGGATCCATAATATTTACATAAAGATGCCTGCAAAAACCCAATGGCCATACTTCATCTACTTTCTGTATAGAAAGCTGAGATGACCCAGCTTCAATGGGATCATTCATACCTTTAAGGCCCTAGATCTGCTTATTTTCTCCATCTTCCTCTTTTCAGGTAGGCTTGATTTAACAAGTGCAACACAGAAATAAATGAGCAGAACCCTTCAAAAGAAATTGAGAAACCCAGGAAAATGAACTACATTGGAGACACTTCTTTTAAACTTGATTTTGAGCTGCTTGGATTAAAGATAAGTACCACCTGATTATTATTTTTTTTCTTTTTCTTTTTTTTATTGGTTGTTCAAAACATTACAAAGCTCTTGACATATTTCATACATTAGATTCAAGTTGGTTATGAACTCCCAATTTTACCCCATATACAGATTGCAGAATCACATCGGTTACACATCCACATTTTTACATAATGCCCTATTAGTAACTGTTGTATTCTGCTACCTTTCCTATCCTCTACTATCCCCCCTCCCCTCCCCTCCCATCTTCTCTCTCTACCCCATCTACTGTAATTCATTTCTCTCCTTGTTTATTTTCCCGTTCCCCTCACAACCTCTTATGTGTAATTTTGTATAACAATGAGGGTCTCCCTCCATTACCATGCAATTTCCCTTTTCTCTCCCTTTCCCTCCCACCTAATGTATCTGTTTGATGTTGATCTTTTCTTCCTGCTCTTCCTCCCTGCTCTGTTCTTAGTTGTTCTCATTATATCAAAGAAGACATTTGGTATTTGTTTTTTAGGGATTGGCTAGCTTCACTAAGCATAATCTGCTCTAGTGCCATCCATTTCCCTGCAAATTCCATGATTTTGTCATTTTTTAGTGCTGCGTAATATTCCATGGTGTATAAATGCCACATTTTTTAATTTTTTTTTATTGGTTGTTCACAACATTACAAAGCTCTTGACATATCATATTTCATACATTAGATTGAAGTGGGTTATGAACCCCCAATTTTACCCCAAATGCAGATTGCAGAATCACGTCGGTTACACATCCACAATTTTACATAATGCCCTATTAGTAATTGTTGTATTCTGCTACCTTTCCTATCCCCTACTATCCCCCCTCCCCTCCCCTCCCAACTTCTCTCTCTACCCCATCTACTGTAATTCATTTCTCTCCTTGTTTATTTTCCCATTCCCCTCACAACCTCTTATATGTAATTTTGTATAGCAATGAGGGTCTCCCTTCATTTCCATGCAATTTCCCTTTTCTCTCCCTTTCCCTCCCATCTCATGTCTCTGTTTGATGTTGATCTTTTCTTCCTGCTCTTCCTCCCTGCTCTGTTCATAGTTGCTCTCATTATATCAAAGAAGTCATTTGGTATTTGTTTTTTAGGGATTGGCTAGCTTCACTAAGCATAATCTGCTCTAGTGCCATCCATTTCCCTGAAAATTCTATGATTTTGTCCTTTTTTATTGCTGCATAGTACTCCATTGTGTATAGGTGCCACATTTTTTTAATCCACTCATCTATTGAAGGGCATCTGGGTTGGTTCCACAGTCTAGCAATTGTGAATTGTGCTGCTATGAACATCGATGTGGCAGTATCCCTGTAGTACGCTCTTTTAAGGTCTTCAGGGAATAGTCCGAGAAGGGCAATAGCTGGGTCGAATGGTGGTTCCATTCCCATCTTTCCCAGGAATCTCCATACTGCTTTCCAAATTGGCCGCACCAGTTTGCAGCCCCACCAGCAATGTGCAAGAGTACCCTTTTCCCCACATCCTCGCCAGCACTTGTTGTTGTTTGACTTCATAATGCCTGCCAATCTTACTGGAGTAAGATGGTATCTTAGGGTGGTTTTGATTTGAGATTTGTTATCACTTGTCTCATTATTTCAGCACAGTGGTTCTCTAGTATGGCCCCCAGATTGGCAGCATCACCTGGGAACTTGGAAGAAATGAAAATTATCTGGCCCTGTCCCAGACCAACTGAAGAAGAAACTCTAAGAGCAGAGTCCAGCAACCCTTGCTCTTACAAGTCCATGGGCATACCACATGACTCTGGCATGCACTGAAATTTGATGGCCATCCCCATCAAGAACTTTAATCATAACTTCCTTGGTTGTAAAGAGGTTCCCCAAATTTGAAGATGACTCATCTTTGAAGACAATACCAGCAGGAATCAATGTTGACTGGAACAATTTTGTCATGCTCTATTCCAAGAAGACTGTTGTGTACACAGATTAGAGATGAAGACTAGATATGTTTCTTCAATCAAGTCACAGGACTGGAATGTAACAGAGAAAAACAACACTCTAACCAATGAAATTGCAACTTTATCAAGAAGAATGAGTCACAAAAGAGGGAATCCTGTAGGAAGAAAGGGAAGGCAGAAAAAGAGATTCTATGCAAAAGACTAAACTCTGGACATCATGTGTGAGCCTGAGGTTCAATCCCCAGCATGAAGGAAGAAAACAGAATTTCTCTAAAAAGGAATTCCTCTGCTACCAAGGTAGAGTCTATCTTGCACAGGACCATCCAACTGTCCCCTTTTTGTCCTCTATCCAGGATCGTTAAGCTGCTGAAGGAGATCATAAAATGGCACAGATGAGTTCCACTATGAAGTCTGGATTTCCAGCTTTGTTTATTTAGGTCAAGAGTGAATTCTGCCATCCCCCTGCCTGTTCTGAGTCTGGCGCTCCTCCATCCTTCCAAAAACTCTTTCATGTTAACTTGATTTGTCCAAAACATGTCACCCCATCATATTGCCCTTCGCTCTCTAAAAGTGACCCTACACCCACTTCAAAGGGAAAAGAAGTCATCAGATCAGAAATCCATCAAATGTCTACAAGCTCATTCACCCTTTCTTCTTCCTCTGTGTTAAAATGAAACAGATGATGACCCCCTCATAGTCTGAGGTTAACACCTTCACTTGTGCAGAAAAGCCACCACTTGTATACCCAAAGGCATTTCCCTCTCATGATTATCCCCTTCCTCGTTTCTCTTCACTATCTCTTTCTATATAGACTCTTTTTCAACCATTGAATTCAGATCCTTCTTGCCACATGTTTCCCCCAACTACTTCTGTCCTTCCAACTGTTACTCCAGTATGAATCCTAGGTAGTTTGTATATTAAAAGCAGATTCATGGGCTAGGGATACAGCTCAGTTGGTAGAGTGTTTGCCTTCCATGCACAAGGCCCTGGGTTCGATCCCCAGCATCACCAAAAAAAAAAAAAAGCAGATTCATAAGTTTCTCTCAGGAAATATCTTTATTCTCTCTACCACATTACTCCAACCTGTTATGTGGAGTTTTTTTCTTGTCCTTACCTGAAAGAAGGACTGAGAAAACATATAGCTCTTCTGCTCACATGTGGTTGTAAGAATATACAAGAACAATATTTTAGCCATTGGTCTGTTTGTTCCTCTGTCATAATCAAAATTATGAATTTTTAAAGCTTCTCCCCTCTCTCGTCCCTGGAGTAGTCAGGGGTCTTTCTTCTCTGTTTCCAAGCATCATGCTTCTGTTGGTCTTCCTTCCTTACAAATCTTCCTCTGACTCCTTCCAGCATGAGATAGAAGGGAAGGAGGAGACATATGGCCAGGGAAGCTCTTATTTGGCAAGAAGTGCCTTCACCTTCTAAAATTGTAGTCTCAGGAATGGAGCTACTGCTCAGCAGTAGAGCGCATGCCCATATGCATGAGGCCTTGTGTTCAGTACCTAGTACCACACAAGCAATAAATATATATATATATATATATAATCCACAGGGAATATATATATATTCCAAGCCTCCTAATGAATGCCTGAAACCACAGATAGTGCTGAAACGTGTGTGTGTGTGTGTGTGTGTATGATGATTTTTTCTGTACATACATACATATGATCAAGTTTAATTCATAAAATAAGCACAGTAAGAAATTAACAACACTATAGAACAATTATAGCAATATACTACAATAAACATTATGTGAATGTGGTCCATCTCTCTCACAAGAGTTCAGACAAATATTAATATTTTGGACCACCATTGATCATGGGTAACTGAAGCCATGGAGGATGAAATCATGAATAAGGGGAAACTATTGTCGTACTCTTTGGTCTTTAGGACATTAAAAACTGACTATTTTTCTTGGTGTTTTTTTAGTGGGTTCTTCAAAGATGTTCCTGTGACTGTAGATCTCTCATAAACAGCCCCCTGCTTCCTCTGTTGAGCCACTTTCAACGTCCCATTGACACTATTTCAGATGATCCACTCAACACAGATTCTCTCTGTTGGGGTCTCTGGCCCTCCAGGCATCTTTCTTGTGTAAAGTTCACTTAAATATGACTCCGGACATTTATCTCCATCAGCATGGTAGACTCGAAACCCTAAGTGACCCAGCTGCCACTTCAGAAAAGGAAAATAAATGAAGTCTGGATAAATATAAAACAAAAGAAAATAACATTTTAATGAATCAACATGCTGCCAATAAAGTGAGGAATCTATCTTTCTTTGAAACTTGGAACCATCCATGAGTTTCCAGTTTCAAAGTAAGACACTGAGCCTGGGAACCATGGAAAGTAAGCAAGATCCAAACCAGCCTTCACCCGAAACTATGTGCTGAACTCTGATGACCTTTAGTTTCCATCCGAGAGCTACACAGTGGCATGAGAAACAGGAAATTAAGCCTTGAGCCCACCCAAGGTGAAGAGGCTCCCACACAAAGTGAGGCCTATAACGTCACAGCCATAGTATAAGGGTAAATGGGAAACAAACCCAGCAAAGAAACAGAAAGTAAGAAACATGTCGATCTTGAGAAGTCTTAACTACCATCCCCATTCATATGGATTTTCAGTCAATACACACTGCATTGATATTTTGGAAAAAAAAAAAAAAAAGAGACAATTTTAACTCAACCTAGTCCCATGTTGGCCATGCCCCCAGGCAACTGGTAGAAGAAATCTCAGGTACTCTCAAAAGGAACCCAACCTCAATACAAGTCTCAAAGCATCCCCATAGACAAAGTTGCAAGAAATATAAACACAGAAGGAAACAAGCTACTGATAAATTGAATTACGTTTGGCCCAAAGTCATCTCTCCATATATTTTAAATTTGGCCTAAAAGTTTCTCTGTGCATAATGAAATGTAACCTGTAAACAGACTGTAATCTAACCTGGAAGTATACTCTTATAACAAGTTGCTGAGTCTCAGCCAATCAGAGCCATCGAACTGCCAGTCAATCAGGGGCTGAAAGCTGCCAAAATATGACTGTATATGAAAAATGCCAACTACAGCCAATCGGGTTGTTTCTGTATGGCTCCGCCTTTTTTTCTGGCTATAAATAGAGCCTGTACTTTTGGCAAGGTGAAGTCTTCTGAACCATTCTGAACCATTTTCTGTCAGAACTACTACTACTACTGTTGGATTCACCAATTTTTTATTTGATTACATTCCATTCAGTTTAATTGGTCTAAAATTTCATTTTACCAATACAATAAGCAAGAAGCAGCAGAAAAAACACATAAGTGTAAATTGCAGATTGGGTCCTCTGGAAGCAGCCACAGGACTAGAACTTAGAAAACTAGATGTTTACTAGAATTGGCAATTCTAAAAGAAAAAGGAAGAAATCAAATGGAGAAATTCAACCAAAATGAAGCTCTGACAAAACTTTATGCAACCCAGCAGAAGAGAACACTTATAGGGATGTGTCCATCAGAGGTGTCCTACACCCCGGCCAAAATGGTATCCCCACTCTGTCCCCAGAGGCAGGCTGAGTTGAAGAGGGCAGTTCTCTGATGATGGCAGCTGCCTACTGACCCTCATTCCTCCCCACAGCGAGGCAGGAACAATTGAGCATGGAGCCTGTCTTTGAAGAGGAATGTAGATGACACATTTCATCAGATACTTAGATGAGAGTGAGATGGATATCAGAATAGGTCAGGTAATGATTTAAGAAACAGAAATTATCAGAATATAAAATAAGAATTTTAGTGCTTTAATAAGTTATTTTGTCATTTTAGCAATTTGAAGATGAACAAGAAAATTTGAAAAGAGAACCAGTTTCTAAAATAGAACCTCTAGAAATGAAAATTACATTTGAGTTAAAGCTTCTCTAAACATATTAAACAGATGATCAAAGGGCTGGGGTTGTGGCTCAGTGGTAGAGCATTTGCCTAGCAAGTGTAAGGCACTGGGTTTTGTCCTCAGCACCACAGAAAAATAAATGAAAAGGTATTGTGTCCATCTACAACTAAAAATATTTAAAATAAATAAATAAAGTTTTAAAAAAGAAGATTAAGCACAAACCAAAGAATTACTAAACTGAAAAATAGATGTTTTGAATCATTCAAAATGCAACCTAGAAGAACAAAGAGTTGGAAGAGAGAATGAAAAGATGTAATATATGCAAAGTTCAGCAGAATATATGAGAGAGATTGTAGATAGTCACTGAGAAATTTAAATCTTTGAAAGACTCAAACCTGCAAGTTAAAGAAGCCAGAATAATTTCTTGTTGGATAAATAAAAATAAATCCAAAGTCAGATACAACATAATAAAACTGAATAACATCAAAGAAAAAGAGAAGATTTAATAAAATGCAAATGAGAGATAAAAGACAAAAACCTTTAAATGGAAGAAATTATATTAAATGTTAACTTCTTATTAGCAATAAGCAAAGCCAAGAGATTGGGGGTGGGGTTCAATTTGCAGCTGAAAACAAACAAAATATTGACAACCCTAAAATTAAAAACTTATTTTTATCAAAAGACATCTTGAAGAGAGTTAGAAAACAAGGGAAAGAGTGGAAAAAGATATTTGCAACATATGTAACTCACAGTGTTTAGCCTCCATTATGGGTAAAGTGCTCCTTAATAAGAACAAGACAATCCAATAGAAAAATGGGCAACCAACTTGAACAAGCATTTCACACTTAGAAAATTCATATGGGCAATAAACATCTTAGATATTCAAATTTATGTGCACTCCAGGAATTAAAAGTTAAAATCACAATGCCATTGGCCAGAGTAACCTTGGAAAAATGCAAATATTATAATGCCACTCCCTTGATTTTTTTTATTTGTTTTAATTAGTTATACATGACAGTACAAAATCATCTTGACATAGCATACATTTACTCCCTTGCTTTTTAAGTCTTTAATAGTTTTCCCATGGATCTTAGGATAATAATAAAAACCCTGAAAGTAATCTAAACAAACATGGTTGATACCTGCCTGTCTCTTTTTAGCCCAATCTCATGCTGTTCTGGCCTCATGCTTCTTGCTCCTTCTGCCCTAACCACACTGGCTATCTTTCAGTTTCTCCAACATGCCAAGCTGTTACTATTTACTATTTACTATGTGGGCTTTTTCACAAATTTTTCTTTGCCTGAATTTACTTGATCTGAACAACTCTGACTCATTCTTCAATCTCAGCAAAGGTTTTCTTTTTTTGGAAAGGCTATCTCAAACCTCCTAATCTCGGAAAAGATCCTTTATTCTTTTCTTTGATAACATCCTATCCTTAGTTTACATTTCCAGCAGAAGTATATGAGAGTCCCAGTTGCTTCACATCCCTGCCAACATTTAAGATTATTAAACTTCAAAAAATCTTGACAACCTTGCATAGTGTGTGTGTGTGTGTGTGTGTGTGTGTATGTGGTATTGTGTCTGAAAAATGGATACAGTGAAATCATTTATTTAGAAATTCTTTTGCAATAATCCAGGTAAGTAATAGTAAATAAGTCTAGAGGGAAGTGGACAGGTTGTGAAATATTTAAGAATTAAAAAAAATCAATGATTTGTTTATGGTAATGAGGAAGAAGGAAGCTGTAAACAATTACAACTTGTGTCCAGGGTTTGGGGTGCAAAACCAATCTACAAGAGGACAGGGTTGTGTGTGTGGCAGAGAAAGAGTTCAATTTGGTGCAGGTTGATTTTGAGATTTTGAGATGCTTAATTTGCCTCTAAGTGTAAGGATGCATTTGATGTACAAGTTTGGATCCGGTGGTGTTCTGGAACCAGCTCATACTGGTTCGTAACTATCAGTGGTCTCTTCCCATCTCTGCATTTCATCAGGTCAGTAGCTTAGTATCAATCCTGGTGAGAATATTTACACCATGGAAATTGGCAGATGTGACAATCCAGGGTATGACTCCCCCGCCCCCTTTGGAGAATGGTTTACTAAACATTGACCAGCACGCCACTCTTCAGATCAGAGAGACGTATGATATAGAGATAGGGAATTTGGGAGTTGCGGGGTGAAGGGAAGCTGGAGGTTCTCAGCTGTGCTTCATTAAGCAGCAACTCATTTTTCACACAGAGCTGAAAGTCTTAGCAGGGAATTTGCTCATGCCATCACCATAAAACTGCCTCTTATTGACATGTGAATGGCCACCAGACTCTTCAGACAGGTTGGGATAATTTTATAAGAAAAGGGGTGAAAAAGAAATGTTTGTCAAAGAAACTCAATTCTCCTGTTTGGGGCCTCGGTGGTATGGCAAAGAATGTGAAAAGAGTGTTACAGGTTTATATGCATGTTCCACTTTCTGCCTTTGGGACCATTTATACTTGCTTCCTTGGGAGCTTGTGGCCTGATGCCAACCCTGCATACCCACCAGCACCAGGTGGCAAGCCTCGTGCACACCTAGCCCCACCTGACCTTACATCCAGGCATAAGCAAGCAGCAGACATGAGCAAAGATCCCTGCCAGCAGTCTCATTTCCACCCACAGAACCATGCACATGGCAGCACATGGAAGCAGATCTTAGGAAAACACAGTGGCTAAGGTGTCTGACAACTGGAGCAAGACGTGTGGCTAGTGCTGGTGGGGAAGGGCTCCCAGGGGCTGCAAAGCAGCAGTTATGCATGGTTCTGAGAGCAGCAGCACTGACCCTAGGAGGTGTTGGTACCCTTCCAGAGACAACAGCTGCAATGATGGATAGGAGCACCTTCCTCTGGTTTAGGACTTTACACTTTTCCAGGCATTTTCACATACAGTTTCTCATTTGTTTTTTACAACACGTCTATGGAGTCGAGAGCACTAGTGTCACTATTTCCCCTTGATTTTAAAAATGAAGTAACGAAGGTTCAGAAAATACAGTTGTGACTGTACCGTTCCAGCCCCTTTAAATTAACAAGGACCACCCAGCAACACTGCTAGGATAAAAATTCACACAAGTATTTTCCATCTTTCTTCTCTCCAACATCTTACTGTTGGCATCTCTGGTTTCCTAAACTCCCTGCCCTCTCTACTCTTTTGCCAGTTTGAATTCCAGGAAATGGTCTATATATTTGCACATATAATGGAATATGTAATTCTATATATAACTTTGTTTATTAGTAGCAATATATATTTTGCCCGCTGAAACATCTGAACAGGTAAGCTGTTTTCTAAAAATTCCTAAGTAGAATTCCAAATGGTATATCTATCAAATGCGAGTTCACATAGACCCATAAAAATGTTTTCAAATATTATTGTCTTTACTAATAAAATAATAGATGTATTCATATTATAGAGTTTGGAAAAATTACTTCCTTCTGCTAATAAAAATAACATGCTCATGTTATAAAATTTGAAAAATCAGAAATTCATTATCCTTCATAATTAATATTCAAACAAAAATATTTGGTGTAATAGAAACATGAGTAGGATAAATGCACATACTGCCAATGCAGTGATTATCTTGAAAGAATATTCATTTGAGTATGAACAATGGTATTTTCAAATATAATAGATATTGATGCATATGTATTCTTATATGTACTTATTTTCAATTCATCTCAATCTACGGACTCCCCTCGATTCCTACTTTAGGTAGAGTCCAAAGGGGTAGCTGTGGAATTGTAGAATACACAGTGACTCTGGTAGTCAGTGTCTAAGATGGCATCTATTGGTAATCCTCTACCGTATCGCTCTGCCATATGGGATATTCCAGAAACAGTGATACATGATTCCTAAAGCTAAATAATAAAAGACACATGACGTCCTCTTGGCTTTCTTTTGGATCACTCACTCAGGGAATCCAGATACCTTTTTAAAGGAATATTTGAGCAACCCTCAAGACAAGGCTACCTGGAGGGGAGCTGAGGCCTCTTGCCAAGAGCCATGTGAATGCACCATGTTAGATATGGCTACTCCAACCCCATTCAAGCCTTCAGATGTCCACAGCCCCAGCTGACCTCTTAACCACAACCTCATGAGAGACTCGGAGCCAGAACCACCCAGCTAAATGGCTCCTGATTCCTGAGTGACAGAAACTATGGATTAATAAATGTTTATTATAGGTTTAAGTCACCTAGCTTTGAAGTAACATATTAGCACCAGCAGACAACTGACATACCAGCTTGAAACCAGACGACCAAACTTAAATCCAAGATCTATCACTTACTGGATAAGTAGCCTTGGGAAGCACACTTCAAATCTTGTTTATGAACTCCTTACAATACAAATATTATCCACTGCAAAACATTGCTTCAAAGAGTAAATAGGATCCAATAATGTAAATATTTTACATTGTTTAGTCAAGAGTCAGCATTCCTTGGATTACTAATTCATTCTAGCTTGCCTAAAACTTTTTGATTTTAGTGGTGAAGGTCAAGCATCCAGGGAACCCCCTCAATCCCATGCAGACTGAAACAGTTGGTCACCCTCATATTTGTTGAAAATTGGATGAAGATGAAAAGTTGTTAGTCGCAAATAGGAAAGTAAGAAAGTCTGGAAGCACTAGGTGGACTTACCCTACACCCTTCTTACCTGAGCATTAAGAAAGACATGGGCTATAGGATTGCATTGCCATGTCTGCAAGATCCAGATTCCCAAGTGGTGGTTTTGCCTCTTAGACGTCCTGCAGTGCCCCCCAGGAACCCCCTGGTGTGCTAGGGAGCTATACTCTTCTATCACACTGGCCTCACAGTGGAGGTATCCCTATGACCATTCTTCCTGAAGAATGGAACAGAGACTTATCAAGAAACAAGACCCATCTAGAACATCTCTTCAGATGATACTCAAGGATTGGGAAGTGCTAGATCAGAAATACAACTCTGCCAATGCTAAGTAGTTATTCTAACCCTATTTCAGAGACCCTCACTAGGTGGGTCCTCGACCAGCCCTCACTGGGCCTCTGTGGAAACCCCAAGTATATCCTGGGTTCCTAAGAATCCACCACCTCATAGGACTAACCCTGCCTTGACTCTGTCTGCCTCAGGGGGTCTCACCTCTGCCTGGTTATCCTTTTTCCATCTCCACCCCTTCACCACACAAACAACTAATCCCTTCTCATCCTTCAGCTCTACATTATGGCTTTGCTCCCTCTTAGTACAACCGCTCCCAGGGAACTTCTTACAGCACTCAGTGCTTGTCATAGTAGTACTACAAACTATCAGTTTCCTCTTTGATTGTCTGTCCCACCAGCAGCAGCCAGCAATCTGCTTCAGCTCAGGACTGTTCTTGCTTACCTGTTCTCCACAGTGCCTGTCACATAACAGATGTTCAGTAAATAACTGTTGGAGAAATGAATACATGCACAAATAAATGCCTTTCCTTCTACTTCACTCAATTTGCCAAAGACTGCCAATTTGGGAAGCAGAGAAAAATGTTCTTTTTGTTTCTCTGGGGAGGTACAGGTTGCTCAGAAATGAATCAATGAAGGGAAAAAGGAAGCAAGTACTCTAGAGCTCATCATCCCCAGAAACGGATGATGAATGACAGTCTGCACTGTAGCCCTGGGCATGTCTGTTCTAGAGTGAGGTCAGGTATTGTAAGAACTCCTAAATGACACCCTACTCTCTGTCTACACTGGTTTAAGAAGTCAAGGATAAAAGCAACGAGTCTTGAATGAGCTTTCTTTATTTTGAAAACATTATGTCACAGACCTGGACTGGACTCTTTGACAAACTCCAGTCTCGTGGATTCTCCGTAACAGAGAACTTCTGCCCTCCAGCTACTGCGTTCCCCACCCTCAGGCTCCATTAGGGTAGTGGGGTATTCTGGGTAACACACCAGAGACTAATTAGCAGGCAGATGCTGAAGCAGCTGGCCAGTGATGGGAGGCATGAGTGAGTATGCGTGCTGCAACAGGGGGCTTGTGGCTCACGGCCAGGGGCTCCTACTTCATGCATCACGTGTCTGAGGGGAGACACGGGGAATGTCTTCCAGAAATCCTACTCACCTCAACATCTGCTTCCATGCTCTTTCCAGAAGCTCAAGTAAATTGACTTGCTACTTTCAAAATCAGGTCAAAGTAAGTAGAGGGGAAGGATGTTTTAACAAATAGGCTTCATTCCATCTGGTAAACAAGAGGAAAAGGAAAAGAGTAATGAAGACTTAAAAACAGGAGCAAAGCTTCAGTCCATTCAGGGTGAGTAAAAACAGACGAAACCAAGGCTCTGAGACAGCTTGTCTGCCAGAATGCTAAACAGCAGGGAGGGAAGCGACTACATGGTTGCAAACTTGTTTTACTAGTAATTTACTATTATGTGGCTACTATTTGGAAGCCAAACACAAGGCTGTATGTGCCTCTCCAAGACAGCATTATTACAAAAGCATATCAGTGTCAGACTGGATGCATCCCTGGTTTAATGGAAAGGACCTAATGTAAATTAATGCCATTATGCTTTTACATATGGTCTTTAAGGAGATCCTTGTGACGAGGTTTAAGAAGGTATTTTCATCCCTGCTTTGTACATGAGATTAAGCGACTTAAGAGCACATAACTAGTAAATTTCAGAGCCATGATGCACACCTATGGCTTCTACCATAGTGCCTGCTGTCCAACCACTGTGTTGTCATCCCATGCTACATTCCACACAGGGCTGGATGACTTTGTTTTGTAGTTCAACAGTGATTTCCCTGCATCTATGGCCAATCACAGCAGGCTCTCAATCAGAGCATTCTCAGCAGACATAAACCTCCAGGCTAAGCACTGTGTTTCCATTTGCCATCCTGCTTCCTTCTGTGTTGGGATTTAGTGCATTTTCCACAAGGTGGAGCACCAAGGTGACTATATAAAACTCACACTCACTTATGCTTCTTTTTTTTTTGTTTCAAATTTGAAAATCCAAATTCCCCATCTGCTCACAGAGCCTTGTCTGGAGAATTAACCAGACAGTGATCTCCTTACATTATAGAGTGGGTGCAGAATTAAGGAAGCGAATTGAATTTACAGTGGTAAGTAAAACTTTTCTTGCCAGGAAACTCATCCAACCGAGGTTGGAAAACCAATCCTCAAATCTTGGGTATTAATTGGACCCTTGGCCAAAGCAGTCATTCTATCAGCCAATTAAGGTCCTTGGAGCAGGAGCACACTGTCATCCAGAGCCAGTGCCAAACCCGAGACTTTGCCCCTTTGTCTCCAGTGACTTGAATTTCCTCTCTTCAGTCTGCTGGCAAAATCAGGGATTTTTTTAAAGCTCTCCTGGACTCAGCTGCCCAGGCACATTTTTAAAAGAAGCCACAGCTAGTTTATTAAAACTTGTGAAAAGTTTGTGAATTTTCAACAAAGGTCCTCAAGGAGTTTGTGTTCTTCTAGAATGAGACAAAGAAAAGAGGGGAGCCAAGTAGGGGTGGGAATTTTGGAGGCCAGATGATGGGCTGGAATTGTGTAGAAGACATGCCAACTTCTTGCCATCTTTCTTTCCAATATGAAACGGAATGCATACAAAGGATGCACGCTCTTTCTGCTGTTATTGCTGTCAGCATCATAATGGCAAGCATGTTCCAACAACAATCATGTCTCCAATACGTATGGACCATCACTCACTGGAAAGACACAAAATGAACACTCCAGCATCCTCCGACTGTAGATTGGAATCAAGACTCTGCTACTTCCTGGTTATAAAACCCTGGGCAAGGAAGTCAAATTCTCAAAGTCTCCATGCTATCAACTTTAGATTACCAAAAGGTTTAAAGGAAAGCTACTTCACAAACTTAACCCACAGTACATATTCAATACATGTCTTTAGCTATTGTTATTGTTCTCTGACAGCCATTTTTCTAAATCCTCCCTAACTCCACTGGAGACCTCTCTCATTTATAGATATAAAATTGGAAATTTCTGTGAGCTCCAATTGTGGATGATTTTTTTCTAACGTAAACCAGTAGCAATCTTATATTAGCACACACAGAAACCAAGGTCAACTCTGCAGAGAGTCTCTGACGAATTGTATAGTATGGATGATCAGCCCCATGTATACAAAACAGAAAGGGTTTTTTTTTTTTGATATATGACCAGAGAAATGTAAAACGGAGGCAATTGCAATACAGTTTTGGCCAAAGGAAACACATTCACTTGAAACAGGCCAATCATTGAAGGAAAAGCAAAAGCTTTTTATGGATTTAATTATCTGAAAAATTGCATCATACTCCCAGAGCATCTGTAAACAGTAAAGTGATTTCCCAAGAGCACACATTCCATATGGCAGCCCACAGATGCAATATTAACCAGTAGATAATTGAACTGAGATGAAGCTAGGAGAATGACAAATGACAGTTATCAGCACACAGGGTTCACTAGAGCAAGAGGCCATCAAATGGTAATATACTGGCTACCGCATCGGTATGGCATGGCTGCCCGGAATACAGCCAAGTGCAGTGTTTGAAAGCATAGAAAGATCTCATTTCAACTTTTCAGACAGTATATCTGACTGTTATCCAAGATTCGGGATGGTTATTTGTCCAAGAATAATTGAGTAGCTACTACGATAAGAATTCATGGAGTAACTTTAGAATTCTTCATTTCCAAGCCAAACATGAAGTCTTATGGAATTTTAAAAAAGAGAGAGAAAAAAAGAAAGAAAAAAACACCTCTGTCCATTTCATCTATGTTCCTTGACTTCCTACCTCCTTCATTAAATATCCTTGACATGTTCACATTTCTGGTCATTGTTCTCTTCCTTGCAGCATCCCTGACCATTAAACTAATAGTGATATTGCAAGTGTCAACTCAAAACAGTTTCCACAGTAGAAGAGCAATGATTGGGACTCGGGTAAGACTGACCAGTGGAGAGACACATCAGTGCTGATAAGCTTCAAGCGGTTAGTGACAAAGCAATTCATTTACCATGAGGTCCGACTCATGTGCCAAAAACTTTGAGGACCCTAGCAGAAAAAATGGAAAATTTTCATCAAGGCAAAGAGCCTTATTAAAACAGACTGCAAACTGTAAAAATCAACTGAAAGGGATTCACAGATGTGCCAAGCCTGTCCCTGGGCCACAGGTGCTCCAACTACCCCTGCTGTGTACTGCCTTGCACTGTAGGTGCCTGGTTCTGCTGTCAGACCAGGATCTTTCCGACACCTGCTTTGCCCCAGGGGACACTTCCAGGTAAGCCCTGCAGTCCCACCATGTCTACTCCACCCCGGCATGAAGAATAGCTGTGATATTTGTGGCCTCACACCCAGGTGCCTAAGGCAGGATTTTCCTCCAGAGGATATTAATTCAGAGGGCCTAAAACTTGCAATCATAAATTTTAAAGACTGTAATTTTAAAAGCTGCTGCATTTACAAGTTGAAAACTCATTAATTCCTCCAATAGTATAGGAATAATAGCATTAATAAAAAAAACTAATAAAATCATAAAAGCAGGCTGTTGCTCAACTGTACCCATTTCTATCAACATCAGTGAGTGAGGCATTCGAAATACAATCTCAATCAGGAGTCCTGTTTGGTGCTACCTGTGCTGGTTTTCAAATGATCAGCCCAAAGCTATTATATTGTTCCTGCTCTGAGCACCAGCCTGGGTCCTGGGCACCAGGACTGGGAAGGAGGGCACAGGGGAATGACGGTCATCTCCATAGCTATCATTTCCAACACTGGATGCTAAGAGCTTTATTATATCTGTTCATTCATTTAATCCCGTCAATGACTACAAAATAGGCCCTTATGTGTACATAATACAAATGAGAATTCTGAGCCTCAAAGAACCTTAGAGTGACTTGTCCCAGTTCTACAATAAATACATTGGTGGATTTAGGTCCAGAATCAGAAAACCCATTTAAACACTATTCCAATGCCTCTCAAACTTTAATGTACATTCAAATTATCTGGGGACTCTCATCAAAATGAAGAATATGGTTGGTAGTTCTGGGGTGAGGCCTGAGATTCAAAGCTTCCAGGGGATACAAGTCCTGAACCACATTTAAAAAAAAAAAAACAAAACATTATGTAATATAATCATCCTTTAGTATTCTTGGGAGATTTGTTCCAGTGTCTACAAAGTTACCAAAATCTGGGGATGCTCAAGTCCTTTATATTGAATGTCCAATATATATTTGAAAATTATATATATATATCTTTCAGCATGCTTTATATCATCTCTAGATTACTTAAAATACCTAATCCAATATAAATACCATGTAATTAGTTGTTATGCTGTATTGTTGAGGAGAAAATAATTTTTAAAATATGTATGTGTTTAGGACAGACACAATCACAATAAGCCTAACTGTATCTTTGATCTGCAGTTGATTGAACTGGTGGTGTAGAACCCACAGATACAGAAGGCAGACTATACTTCTTCATGTAGGCACATGGGTCCCCACAAGTGACAGAGGGAGGGATGCACAGAAAAGGAGGAACCAGAAAGGAGCCAACTTTCCTCCCATGAAATATTATCCTCTCCCCTAAGGTAAATATGACAATTTTAAAAATCCACCAAGTTAATAACTTTCTTCCATGAAAGTTTTTAACTAGAAAATCAATTCAGGCTCTGAGTGTCTATGTTGTATCTTTGTTGGAATACTTGGACATTGATGAATTGAAACAATTTTGCATTTAAAGAAACTAGCCTCCATAGTAAGAACTGGCCAACCTCCCTTCCCAAAGATGAGATTTAAGGTTACAGTAATAGTCATTACTAAGTGAGCCTGAAATCTTGTGTGTGTTCTGCCACACACACCATGGAAGAGGGAAAGCTGCCTCCCCTTAAGTACATCCCAAGGTCATTCTGATAGGGAACAGACAGATGTGAGTGGTGGGAACATGAAGTTAAGGGAATAAATTTATAAACAGGGCACACTGTGCTGACCCCACATGCTTTCACTTTTAAAAAGCAATTTACCTACAGCCCTGCCTGGCTTAAGTTGACAGGATATGTTACATTCCTCAACAAACTACCTGTTATCTGCAAGAGAAAAGCAGGCCTGAAATACCTATAAAATGAACACAAGTTACCCTGGGGAGCAAGGAGGGACTTTTGTGACCCTTGCACAGACAGATCCCAGAACTCAAGGAGATAAGGATAATTTCCCCAAACCATAAAATCCAATTAGAACGGGTCATCATGGGCTAAAGTGATCTAGAGTTATCATCAGCAGTGGGGACTTGAAAGTCTAATGTCATCCTGCTGTCAGTCAAAAGTCAAGAGATGGACCTAGGCAGGACTTTGTGAAAACTTCTCTAGGATCCCCAATAAAACCAGAGGACAGGAGAGGCATACCATTCCTTGCTTCTCTGAGGACCTAGTCTCTCCCTTTCCCCACCCTTCTAATAAACTCATACTTTTGAGCAACATGTCTGAAATCTCTATGACTTAATTGCAAGAATCAGGGTTTGAAGGGGGATCTTTGCACTGTCTCAACAGTTTTCCAGAAGGCCCAGGTCTGTAACCATTCCAGCTAATGCAAGACAGCCTGAAATAGGCCTTTTAGCTCTTGGCTCTCACTTGGAAAAAGGGCCTACTTCCCAATGGTATTTCTTTCCCCATGGAGTTTTTTGTGGACACTTCATAGAAGATGAGTTTATTTTCACTGAGAGCATCATGTGGGTGATGGACATGGAGGGACACTGCAGAAACATCCTCTAACACAACTAACAGGACAGCAACATGCCTGGGCCTGGCCAGAAGCAATTTGGGCTCCTCCTGGCTTCCTTTGCTACATTTGGCTCCCTCCCTCCCTTGTAGACATCCTTTCTATTCCCCCCACCCAGGGCACAGAATTGGGAAGTGCTGGGCACAGACCCGATGACCTCCCTCGTCCTTGGCATGAGGTCATCCTTCCTGGAGAAACCCTGCAGTGCAGTGACCACTGCTAGAGTGTGGTGAGAATTGGGCAAGAGACACGATGCTTTCATCCTGGCTTTCCTCAGTCTGTGGCTGGAAATTTTAAAGTGATTCTTCCATGAAATTGTCATCATTGATCCATTCATTTGGCAAATGCTTACTAAGTACCTCCCTTGTAGGAGGCATTGTGCTAGCCCCCAGCAAGAGAGATGAGTGTAATGTGTTTCCCTGCACTTAAAGAACTTAGAGTCTAGAGGTGGAGACAAACATGTAATAGATGAAGTTATCATATGTGCTATAATAAAGATGTGCTCAGAAATGGAAGGGAGGGCTGGGGCTGTAGTTCAGAGCACTTGCCTTGCACATGTGAGGCACTGAGTTTGATCCTTAGCACCACAGAAAGATAAACAAATAAAATAAAGGCATGCTGTCTATCTACGACTACAAAAAAAATATTTTTAAAAAAAGGAGTGGGAGAAAACAAGAAAGAAGAGTCTCCCACATTCCAGGTACTTTACACACCCTCCCTCAGTGCTTCCCAATCTTCTTCACATTGCTGTTCATCTGGAAAAGGAAAATAGTCCCATTTCATACTGAGGTAGTGCAGGAGGTCACTCTTAGCTGGAGGCCACCTGCCCAGGCTCTAGTAGAAAGGATCTTTAACTCAGCAAGGTGAGATTTCCAGATTTTGTCTCCTTGGCTGAATTAATAGATGGAGAGGAGAAAGATAAGGAATTCAAGTCTAATTCAGGCCTACAGGAAAAGTGAGATGGGAAGACAGAAGAGAGTTTAGGAAAGGAGAGGCAAGAGAGAGAGCAGGGGACTACCAAGAAAGAGAGTGGGAAGTAGCCGGAGAGACTCTAAAGCATACATGGTGTTTAGTCAGCTTTTGTGCCACTGTGACCAAAAGACCTAAAACGAACAATTTTAGAGGAGGAAAAGTTCATTTGTATCTCACAGTTTTAGAGATCTCCTTCCACAGACATCCAACTCCATTGCTCTGTACCCAAGTGAGGGAGAACATCATGGCAGAAGAGTGTGGGGGAGGAAAGTAGCTCAGGTTGTGGCCACCAGAGAGACAGCTCCACTCCCCAAGAACAAAATATATATAACCCAAAGGCATGCCCCTAATGACCTACCTCCTCCAGCCACACCCTACCTGCCTACAGTCAACATCCAATTAATTCTTATCAGGGGATTAATGCACTGATTAGGCTAAAGTTCTCACAACCCAATCATTTCACCTCTAAACTTTCTTGCACTGTCTCACGCATGAGCCTTTGGGGACACCTCATATCTAAATCATAACAATGGGTAAGGGAGATTTTTGCAGGATTCTTGCTGGATGTTGAACAAAGAGACGTTAAGCCAAAGCCTAACATGACTCTCCTATGCTTTTACAAGTCTATGGGTGTTTCTCTAACCTATGATCCCATGCCAGGAACGGCCTCAGAACCATTCTGTCCACTGGGGTTGTACATTTGATTCACAATCATGCTTTAGAAAGTCTACTTTCTCCAAATACTGTACTGAGCACCAGTAAAATCGTGGAGAAAAAGCCTTTGCATGTGCTTTATGAGGTATTCACTAGACAGACAGGGCAACAGGTGATATTGTGGCCGGGGTGAGCATTCAGATGAAAGGAGTGCATCCTCTACTCTGACTCATAATCTACATATAATCTGTTGGCAGACTATTGGTTATTTTGTTTTGGCTTGGTTTTCTGCCATAAGAAATAATGCTGCTATGAACACTCATGCACAAGTTTTATTTTGATGCATGTTCTCATTCCAGTTGAGTATATAACAAAGAGTGAAGTTGCTGGATCTCGTGGTACCTCTACAATTAAGCGTTTGCACATAATTTATATTTACTTATTAATCTTACTTATACTCTGTTCTCCTCCCTCACCTTTGCTAGAATACAAGCCTTACCAGGGCAACGATTCTTGTCTATTTTGCTTGCTACCATATCTCCAGTACTTAGAAAATAGGTGTTTAGAAAATATTTCTGGAATAAGTGACAGAAAAAATATGCAGAGACTGAGGGTGAAACACCACTTTGCATTCAGGAAGCTGCAAGTTATCTGAATGGCTAAATTATACACTGTAATGTAAAAGGCTTAAAGGTGGATGTTGATGTTTGACAGGCAAGAAATCAGGGAGGTGTGCCATAGGTTACGGAAGAAGAGAAAGATTGCATTCAGGGGAGCAACTAATCCATGGGAACAATATAAATTGCAAATTATGCATGCTAACTCAAATTAGCCTAAGCAAAAATCAATTCTATTGGTTTAAGGTCCAAGGTCCAAGATAAGGGGTTTCTTCACCCACTAAATGATCCAGAGATTAAGATGATTCCTTCCTCTCTCTTTTTCCCTTTCTCCCTCTTCCTCTCTGCCTGTGTCCCTTCTTCTCCCCATTCCAACAGTCTTTTGGCTCACTTTCCTGAATTAACTTTATTCTTACTTGAGCTCTCTCCTTGCAATTGTAAAATGGCCAATGGAACTTCTAGGATCTTAATGCTTTCAGCCAGCGTACCCAGAAAAGTCACAGCCCTGCTTTGTCTCCCACACCCAAGGGTATCTCTCTCCGAAGGTCTTTGATGAACCTCAACTAGATCTGAGTCCTGTCCTTACTGGGCCACAGGGATGCTATCTATCCCACTGAGGCTAACGCAATTGAGGGCTTCCCTGTAATTACATGGAATATGGTGTTGGGGGAGGTGTGCATGTAGGGTATCTGTGCAACTACGTGTGCATGCATAGCACATGTGCACATGCATACATGCAAGTGTGTGTGTGTGTGTAAGACTGGATATGTGTGTGGATTGTGTTCAGGGAATGTATGTGTACATGGGAATAAACATGTACATGCATGGGTGCCTATGTATGTGCACACATGCTTTTATGTGTGTGAGGGTTGTGTATGTGTACACAGGTATGTTGTAAGCATGAGTTTATTGTGTGGGGGTGTGAAGAATATAGAGGTGTGCATAAGGACTGTGTATAATGTGTGTACATATGTTGACAGGGATGTAGGGATGTGCAAGTATAATTGTATGTGCTCATGCATACAGGTGTGTTCATGCATGGAGTGTGTGTACAGGGAGTATGTGTAGGGATATGCCTGTATGGTCGTGTGTATACACATGTGGGGGCATCGGGGCATGTGTGCAGGCTGAATGTGTGTATCCATGTGTGGACTTAGTGTCGGTATGTGTGAATGTGTGACTGTGACTCTGTGTGTGTGTGTATGTGCGTGCACATGTATGTGGTATGTGGCAATGGATAGGGAGGAGGAGATAGCTTCCAAAGAGAAAAGAGGCAGAGTGAGCTGGGTTTGTGAAGTCTTGGGTCCTGGTCAGTGACCTGAGCAGAGCTGTGTGCAAGGAGACTGCCTGGTAGGCAGAAGAGACAGTGGAGTGTGCAGGGGCAGGAGAGGGTCAGAGTAACTGAGAGATGAAATAACTAACCCTGACCCAACTCTACGTGAGGACAGTGGTGACAGGAGAGGTGGACAGAGGGCATGGAGAACCTCTCGACAGGTGAGATGTGGAAATGGCCCACAAACTCCCAGGAGCTGGACTGGGAACTTGAGGGACCTTCGTAGCCCTGACTGAAATAAGCAGCAATGAAATAGAAGCAGGTTTGGTTGGATGGCTTTGGCTTTGCTCTCCTTTAACACATATTCTGATTTTACTTTTAAGTCAAAAGAATATGCCTAAAAATCATGATTAATAAGGGGACCATTGTCAGAGCTGTTATAAAGGACTCTATTCATACTGTTCCCTCCTCTTTGAGGCTTCAGAACTAACATGGCATTGAAGAATATCCTGAGATAGCATAGGCATGCAGTGTGGTATTTTTAATATGGGCACGTATTTTAATATATAGGTATATATTCATGTAGGAAATAAAATGGAGTACAGAAATAAAATATTGCCCCGAAATTGAGAATGGTTAGAATTTATTATTTTTTCAACTAATAGGTGAAAAAATAGAATACATGAAATGAATATGTATCATCAAAGAAATAAGAATGGCTTGGCAAAAAATAGGGATATAGTGAGAGGGTCATATTGAAAATATTAAGTGATAGATAATAGATGATAGACATAGATGGATAGCTCAAGAGAAAGAGAGGAAAAATTCACTCTCTATAGCTACCAGAACAAATTGGGTTGATTCAAACAATAGAAATTTGTACTTTCAGAGGCCAGAGTCAGAAATCACAGTATCTACAGGGACTCACTGCCTCCAGAAGCTGTAGGGGAGAATCCACTCCTTGTCACTCCGGTGTTTGGTGGCTCCAGGTGTTCCTTGGCTTGCAGCCACATGCTCTAATCTCTGCCTCCATTGTCCTGTACCCTCCTACTTTTCTGTCCCTCCTGTATGTCTCTTACAAGGACACTTGTCATTGGATTTAGGGTCCACCCATCTAATCAAGTATGATCTCATCTCCACATCCTTAGGTTGATTACATCTGCAAAGATCCTTTTTCCAAATAAGGCACATTTATAGATTCCAGGGATCAGAACATAAATGTTTTGAGAAGTTGGGGGGGGGGTGGACACCATTCAGCCCAGAACAGGTAGATAACCAATAGATAGGCCTTCTATTTATGTGTTGTATTTTATTAAATTGCACCCAGTGTCCAACTTTATTTTTCCCTCCTCTTAGTTTTGTTAGTATTGCAACGTAAGCACCTGTGACTCACTAGCATTCATTTTACCATATCATTTTGGGTCACAAGCTCACAAAAGACTGCATTTCTGAAAAGATGATTGTCAAACCAGATGCCAGAACTTTGCAGAGACACACTATAATTCAAACCCCGAACCCCTCAGGCTATATTTTAAGAAGGACAGTCCTAGAATAAAATATTGTGTGTGGTTCCCCTTGGCCTTCCACAAACTTAGGTGCACGAAGGCCCCATCACCTGTGAGCAGGCAACATTCTAGAACCTGTTTGAGTGGACACACAATGAGTATTTGCCTGAAATCTGTTTTTCTACCAAGAAATAATTACCATCCCCAGAGCCCCCAAGAGTATATAGTTCCAGGGACACAGCCTGTCACATAAGGTATTTCTATGGAAAAGAGATTTTTTTTTTAAAAGAGTATCCTGTTTCTTTAATCTTCCATTCCTCATTGCTGAAAGACTCCAGGAAAAGAAAAGAAAAAAGAGAAAAGAAATTGATTGTTTGGACTGATGAGAAAGACTGAAAGTTTTACTTTTTTGTTTGCTTGTTTGTTTGTTTGCTCGCTTCATTGCTTGCTTGTTTGTTTGTTTCTGTTTAATTTCCCAAACCCAAAGAACCAGAAGAAAACTTTTGAGTCTCTTTGCATCCCAGATTATTCAGGGCAGATGTTTGTTTCAGTGGAAGCAGATTAAGTAATGCCCTAGTTGGTGTAAGGCACCTTGCCTAGAAGCGGGAAGAATATAGAAAGCACTAGAAAAATGATAAAGAAACAGACAGAGGAGGGGGAAAGAAAAAAAATAAGTACATAGCAGAAAAAAAAATGTTTAAATATACAATAGTCAGACATAATATGTTTTTCATTTTGATGGATCAAACATTTCTCTTCATTTGTAACTTTTCAATTTTTCTTCCTTTCAGGGCAAATGCTGTGACTCAGGCAATAAAATAGGTAATTATTATTAATTTTTATCTTACCACCATTAGCCAGCCATATTTCCATCAGTGGGCCAACATACAGCAGAGAGAAATTATCTTTTTTATTTATTTTTTAAAAGTTTTTTTTTTTTATTTATTTATTCATTCATTTATTTATTTATTATTTGTATGTGGTGCTGAGGATCCAACCCAGGGCCCTGCACATGCGAGGCGAGTGCCCTACCGCTGAACCACAATCCCAGCCTGATCATTTTTATTTTTAAAAGGAATTTATTCAGCCACTGTATGACATCTGTTTAGCCACGATAACTGGAATACACTTGGCACAGCTACCAAGGCAAACCTTCAGTGGCCACTCTGGTTCCTGAGACTTTCTGACATCTGGCTTCCGTCTGTTTGTTTGAAAAAGTTTCTGTTTCATTTTATTTTTCACTTTATGCAAATACTTTTTGATTTTTATAAATGTATTGTTGGAGTTTTTTATATATGTTTGTGTCCTTGGGTAGTTCCGTATTTTCTCATACACTGACATACCCAACTACATGAAGACTTGAGGAAAAACTCCAAGTGAAAACTACCTTTACTGCTGGAGTTTTTTTCTGAATATTTTTATTCTATGAATCTATGAATAAAAATATTCTATGAATATTTTTATGAATATTTTTATTCTATGATTTATTCTATGAATCTGTATAAATATCTCAACATTTATTTTCATTTTTTCCCTTTGTGTTCCTATTGAAAGCTTCTATACTCCACAAAAAAGTTCTTTTTGCACTACAACATTCCTGTGAATAAAAATTCCATTGATAGGCCAGAATTGTGTAGGAAATAAAGTGAGCTAGGACTAGTATTATTCACTTATACTTAAAGCTTAATACTATATTATTAAATTTTCAGTTCCTATTTTTAAAATGACATTTATATTATGTTTAACTGCCTAGATAAAAAAATTCATTTCTTAAAATTTTGATGGTCAAATAAGGGACAAACTATAATGCTTAGAATTAATTGCATCTATTACTCAACAAAATATAAAGCATAATGTTAATGGTAACATTTGCAGAGAACAGCTGGAAAATATTGCCCTCTTGATAGGAGTTACCTTAATTATGAAATAACTCCCAAGCCAAGATATCAGTATTTTAAATTTTGCTTGTCTGTCCCCTGGGCAATATTTTATGATACTATGTCAAACTAATAAAGGTTACCTCAGTTGTTTATTTACACTTATTACTGTCAGTTGCCAAACCAATAAAATATATAAACTCTATTATTTATCACAATATTTCTGTGTGGTTTTATAGATATATATGGTAATTTTTCTGTGCATTTTATAGGTTTTGTAACCAATACTAAGTCTCTAAACATCTAAGACAGCTTCTGCCCTGAGGGCTCCATTTCCCAGCTGTTACATTAAACATTAGTCACTACTTATTTTGTAAGATTTTTAATAAGTTTTATGGCTGTATCTTTAATTAATATTCTACATAGCCATTCTATTCAGTACCTACTAGGTTCCAGGTGCTATGTTCAGTCTAGAGGATAAAAAAGTTCTTCCCTGTTAAGGAAGACTCATGCTTCCTGATCTTGTAAAAAATTGTTCAGAGGATCAGATACTGAAATTCCAAGAGGGGATAATGAGGTGAGTTAAATCAAGTTGGGTTTAAAGTTACCTTCGAATACAGTGAACTGCAACCTAACTTGATGTATAAGCAGATTGTAACCTACTTTGTAACAAGTCACTGAGTCTTAGCCAATCACATGTGGCCAACTGTTCAAATTATGTTCAAATAAGGTAGACTCCAGCTGTAACCAAATGGGGCTCTCTGTGTACCTCACCTCCAATTTCTTTATGTCACTTCATTTTTTTTTCTTGCTACAAATATATCCTCTCTATAGGATAGGAAGGAGCTTTCAGAACCATTTTTGGTCCAGATTGTGCCAGATTCAAGAATCGATAATAAGGCCAATAAAGATCTGCAAAACAAGATTTGATGTAATTTTGCCTTGCAATGGGACATAACTGCCAGCTTTTATTCTAAAACTCATTTTAAACAAAATCTCTTTATCACAAATGCCAACAGCCCAAATTCAAAGAGAATAATAATTTTTGTAGAACATTATGGACACAAATACAATCTAGGTAATAGAATCGGGTTTTTTTTTTCTACAGTGAACTAACTGAATAGGAAACTAAACCATTAGCAGCTGAACTAGTCTGACATACATATAGAACATAAATCATCAGCACTTCCTCAGTGCTGCTTAGATGCTAATGAGGTACAATTATATGTAAGTACAGTTGATTCTTATTCAAGGTACACTGATTTAGTGAGTACCAAGCCACCCTTCATGGGGAAATGCAGCATCCCTCTATACACACAGGGGACTTGGTTTCAGGACTCCCTGCAGATGCCAAAATGCTTAAGTCCCTTAGATAAAATCATGTAATGTTTGCATAGAACCTACACACATCCTCCTATCGGCTTAAATCACCTCTAGTATTATAAGATGATTTATAATATCTAATACAATAGAAGTGGTATGTAAATCATTGTTATACCGCACTGTTTAGAGGATGATGACAAGGGGAAAGTCTCTACACTTTCAGTACAGATACAATCTTTTCCCCAAAGTATTTTCCATAGTTCATTGAATACATTGTTGTAGAAAACACAGATACTACAGGGTTAGGTTCTTACAAACGACTGGCCATAGCACTTTTGTAAGCTGATTAACAGATAGTCTTGTTTTATGTGTGTTTTCATTTAAAGATACCTTCTTTAATATTTTCATTGATTCCATAACATTGAACTCACAACCGACAGCATTATAGCTCATGCCTGAACAAATTCTCTAACACAGAGTTCCTCCATAAGGCACACCAAGGCTTTTTGCTCTTACAGATAATAGATAGCACTTTGACATTATGTTTGGGGGCCATTTCAAACAGCAAAATCAATAAAAAGTACAAAAATGGGGGAGGGGAAGTCATGCATTAAATAGACCACAAAAAGGATATTTGTGTCAGCTGAGACAAGAAGAAAGAGTGATGTCCAACCTCAGCAGGGACCATGCACATCAGTTGACTCAAATGTTTTTCTGCTATGCCACATGTCCGTGAATGACCACAAAAGTGCTGTAAGTACAGATTTGGGGTTACAAAAAATTTTATAGAATGGGCAAATTTGCAAATATGGAATAACAAATAATGAAGATCAACTGTGTATGAAACATGAATGTTTTCAAATATTTATCCTGAAAAATTTCAAATCTACACAGAGAGAATATTAAGTATATGTATATTATCTTTCAATCTGGATTTTTTTTTCCAGGGCTGGGGATAAAACCCAGGGTCTCACACAGGCTAGGCAATTGCTCTAACCTTGAGCTACATATACCCTCAGCCCTGGATCTGTTTTGATCACATTGTCTCTATGACCTACATATTTCAGGAGAGGTCATTTGTACTTGCTCTTTTCAGATAATATAAAGATTAGCACATAGCCACCTAGCCAATATGTCCATGGGCTAGTATTGTCCGGTGGGTTCTTTGAAAATCAGCAATGAGAAAAAAACATGCTGAACATTTTATAACAAACAGGAAATAGAATGAAGGAACACTAGTTGGATATGAATGAATGTGAAAGATAAGCCCATTATTTAGAAAAAAAAAGAAAACAGGGATTAGTAAACAAAAAATGTGGGGTGAGGATATAACTCAGTGGTAGAACATTTGCACAATGCCCTGGGTTTGA
This sequence comes from Spermophilus citellus, assembly GCF_964194105.1. Lineage (NCBI taxonomy): Eukaryota > Metazoa > Chordata > Mammalia > Rodentia > Sciuridae > Spermophilus > Spermophilus citellus. The sequence continues at coordinate 23,591,237 of NC_138186.1, forward strand.
GCCCCAACATAAATAAACAACTTATTTATTTATTCAAGAACATGTAAATTATATTTCATGTCAATTAGAGAACTGTATGAGCCCAAATTTAATATCATTCAACAACTGAACATATTTGAAAAGTATTTTGGAAGACTCTAGACAAAATAACTAACGTACTATAGAAAAAACTGACCAGAAAAATTTGGCCCAAAGAAGTATCCTGGCTGGAAATATCAGACATGAACTCAAGTATAAGCCAGACAGGTGTGAAATTAGTGCTTTCAAAAGTTTCATAATTTAAACAAAAACTTCTTTATCCAAGAGTTCACAATGCCAGTTGTCAACACAAAAAGAAAATTATAATAATGATAAAAACAAACTTGGTCGAAAGAAATCCTTCATTTGGACAAAGAAATTAAGAATTCTTTTTCTCTATGCTTTGCATTTATTTATTTTTAAACTGTTTTTCCCAGGAAATATCACAGCATAGTAAATATTCCTACCATAAGATCTCAAAAATAATTTCTGAGCAGTTTTGCTTTCAATCTCACATTCCTGAAATAAATACAGAAATTAAAACATCTGCCACATGCATGTGGATTTCAGACCCTGAACACATACCTTAGCAGACATTCAGAGACTAAGTAAAGCATTCGTAACCAAAGACCATTTGGATTACCTTACCCTCTTCTGTTCATACCATTCTCCATAGCGGAAAATGTATCATGTATCATATCATTTGCCCCAAACCAGTTTTCCAAGTTTCATGGTCATCGTCTCCCTTATTCCTGGAACAGAACAGTCTTGCAAAGTTTGCCAACAGTAATTCAGACTTGGACTGCTAGTCACTTCCTAGACAAGGCTGCCTTGATGACCAATACCTGGTTTCCTAATACTCAGATCTATGTAATGTGATGATGCTGCCTGGCGGTGTTAATGGATGTTTGAGTAGCATGCAAGAGGAAAGTGTTTGCATACAACCTCAATTATCTATTCTTGACTAGTGATGAAAGGCAGAAATGATTGGGATAATGAGTTTTGATGGGTGGGCAAAAGTCAAGAAGCCAGGAACTAAGTAGGAGACTATCCACATGTTACAGTGTATCTCAAATTTAAGGCATCAGGGTCAAGGAGCAATGGGAACATGTTAGGTTTGCTTACCAGGACCAAATTATAGTGGCCAGCTTTGTCCTTCACCAGCCCAGTGCTGGCTCACTTCCTGGATCATTCAATCTATCTTCATTTTTCTGGTAGTTGACATTTGCCTGCAACAAAGCATTTCTAAGATGATATGATCAAAAATGTCTTTTATTTATATTATGATATTCAACCCAGCCCTTGTGTCTTAATTCATGTAAGTAAAGACATATTAATTTACTCATTTTAACATGAAGCAATATTCTGTGCCCTAATCAAGGATAGTAACTGTTATATTCTTTTTACCTACTTAATTTTGATGTCTTGTACTCTTTCAGAGAATTAGTAGTTTGGTTTCTGAAAAAAATAACGAAACAGGAGCAAGCCATGAGACTAGGACTTCAGCAAAGACTTGGCTGTCAAATTTAGAATAATCATCTAAAGGTTAAATGTTCCTTCTGAACAGATCAATAATAACTTGGTAGTGACTGCTTTATTCAACCAGTTGGGTTACTTACTTAGTGACATTTTCATCCTGGTTTTGAAAACTGTGGAAAGTCCAAAAAGTAAATTCCTCATTCAAAAAATTTTTTCCTAAATAACTTTTGCTTCAATTCAGGGAGACTTCCCCTACCCATATTAGATAGACATCTATTTATGCATAATTATTGGATATTGTTGACACTGAAAATTTTAGTGAAATTTAGGATGATGAAATTCTGACCCAAAATGGTTTTATATTTGTTTTATATTTGTTTTCCTCCACCACTCATCTCCTTCCCATTCCATAGTCCTTATTTCCTAAATCAGAGACAATGTGTTCATCACTTTACATCTGGGAGATCCAGTTGCCACTTTTCTTACTGTGTGTGTGTGTGTGTGTGTGTGTGTGTGTGTGTGTGTGTGTGTGTTTTAGAACCCCTTTACTCCATCAGCTTTGTCCCTAACTTAACTGATTCCTTAACACGGTTCAACCATTTCTATATGTAGACATATACATGGGGTACATCCATACATGTCCCCATGTAGTTTTACCATATAGACAAAATCTGGGCTTTACCTACTTGATTTTCTTGTACTTAAGGTTCACCAGCCACAAGCTACATTTGCTCAGTCTTTCCAGTGACTAAAGTTATTGGGAAAGCCATTCACACTGGCTCTGTGTTTGGAGTGGGGAACAAGATACTATAATTCCAGTTCAACAGAGCATGGCCAGAACAGATGTACATTACCCAGAGTGCAGGGAGGGCACTTGGCCAGAGGAAGCAAATGCACAAAGACAGGGAGCTTTTTCTAACTTGCCTGGGCACTTTTCTAGGCCTCACCCTCCCACCTTGTACCATAGTTAGTTTTTCCTTGATGGAGCTGGGCTGCCTTACTATAGCGCAGCTAACTAAGAAGCAGAAAAGGCATATTTGCTCATATCTCTCTCATTTATTCAAATAGCATTATGGAGGGCCTACTATTTGGCAGACAGAGTGGGCTGTAGAGATACCTCAGAAAGTAAAATACACATGGCCCTAGCTTTGTGACCCCCACTGTTCAACAAAAGAGACAGCCACTAAAAAAAAAGTATATTTTATATATATATATATATATATATATATATATATATATATACACATACATACACACACACACACACACACACATATATATATATATATATACACACACACACATATACACACACACACACACACATACACACACACACACACACATACATACACACACACACACTTTTTTGGTATATATATATGTATACACACACACACACATCAGTTAACAGACAAGCTAGCATTGTAATAAGCACAGAGCACTAACAGAACAACTTTATTGTGTTTCCTGTGGCTCTTCTCTGACACTACATCCTACAACCTTCCCGGCACCCAAGATGCAAAGTATTTACTATTAAGTTACTGTAGTACTAGAGAAAGTAATAACAAATTCAACAAAAATGAGGTCAGCTTATAATTGTATTTACAGTTCTGGGTGTTAAATTCTGATCTGGTTCAGAATTCAGTCCTTTCACTGACTTGATTAGTAATAATGGTTTGTATATCTACAGTCCATTTAGGTTTCAAAAGCATGGCCATTTACTGAGGCAGTTGCTTTACATCCTTTGGAGGGGGGCAGGGGTGTTTGTTTGCTTGCTTTTTAGAACAGAGCAGGATATTAACTAACTAGTTAACTGATTATCCATTTGATCTTCACAGCTATCCTGTGAGATAGACATGCCTGGATTGTTCTCTAGGTAAGGAAATGGAAATTTCAAGGCAAGGTGAGTGAATATAGCTAAAAAGCGGAGCAAGATGTCTTCCCTCCCTACTAAGTTCTGTTTGTATTGTTTATTAGAGGGACAAAATGTTTTCATAACTTGGCCAGTTTTCTGCCTTTTTTTAATCGACACTTACAAATCGTACATATTCATGGGGTTCCATGTGATGTTTCAATATATATAGACATTGTGAAATGTTCAAATCAAGGTAAACATAATCATCTTTGAGAATATTTATCACATGTGTGGTAAGAACATTCAAAATCTTTTCTTCTAGCCTTTTTTGAAATAACCTGTACATCTTTGATATCTACAGTCACCCTTCTGTACAGTGGAACCCTAGACCCATTTCTCTTCTCCAACTGTGACTTAGCACCCATCCATCAACCTTTCCCCACCCTCCCTCACTCACTATCCCCAGATCCTGATAACCACCATTCTACTCTCAACTTCTGTGAGATCCACTTTTTGGATTTCCCTACTTGTCTTTCTGTGCCTGGTTTATTTCACTTAACATGATGATCTCCAGTTCCAACTGTGTTATAACCAACGGATTTATAACTGAAATGCATTCCATTGTGTGTAGGTACCACATTTTCTGCCCTTATTTAATAAGGTTGGTCAAGAAAAGACTGAAAAACAAGTTAAACTATAAGCATTTAAACATAATTTTCACTTTTTACATCACCTGAAAGATAACAACAACTGTAGGTGTCTCTCCCCTCCAGAGACACCTACAGTTGTTGTTATCTTTAACATCCTAAGTGAGTTCACACCCATCCACTTTCCCCCACCACGCATAATGATTTAGTCAGAAGTTTATGGCATGAAGCTGCTCCTTGGTTTGTGATGGAGGATACTGTGAGGCATGTACCTGAGTCACTGTGACATCTTGCTGTCTGGATGTTTTTCATAAGTTCCATAAGTTCCAAACACATGGCCTGAGCCAGAAAATTAGATTAAGATCTAACACAGTTATAGTGAAATTAAGGGCTCTGATAAAGCTATGGTCCTTAATGTGAGTAGAATAAAGAAGAATAAAATGGGCCTGGCCAACGAGCCTTGAGCTCCTTGAGGGTTTATTTACATAGATATCACACTATAAATTATAAGACACTGTTTGACACTGAGAAAACATGCTAAGAAAAGCTATAAATCTCACACACACATAAACTGTGTAAGCTGATTTCCTAATGCTTCTTTAACATCTAGGTTCTATCCCAAGTGGTTTCTGTTGCAGATACATTTGTAACAAGTCACTGAAATGAATTCACCATCTGTCCTACCTTAGAGGGTAACTGGGGAAATTAAATAAAATTGCATATTTACATTACCATTTATTTGGTTTCATTTACATCAACATCATTATCAACATCCACTTACAACAGGTCAGATAACTTCTGCAGTGACACTTTTCATATTGATCAGTTTAAAATGCTTTGTTTGAACTTTTGCATATCTTATGGTGAAAACCCTTTATAGTTTGGCAAAGATCTATGGCTTATTAAATTGCTGATTGGTTTTAGAATGTTTGTAGTGATCCACTAAAATCCAGGAATGCCTTTTTATGCCTTTATCATAACTTTGCACATTTTCCAGCACTTTTATACATCCAATAACCTCATTAAGGTTCATCTTCTCCAAATCTCCTAGCACTGCAAGAAAGAATGGGTAATCTCAAGTAAGGGTCTCATTTTCCTTCTGCTGTGAAAAAGAAGAAGGAGGAGGAAGAGGAGGAAGAGGAGGAAGAGGAGGAGGAGGAGGAGGAGTTGGAGGAGGAGGAGGAAAACTTAAGGAAAGAATTGTTTCAGGGGTGTTGAGAATTCTCTAGATCATATGAATTTAAAGGACACATTCTTCATGGGGTCATCATGTAAAATCCACAGGGACAATTGTAATTCCAGGTTATCAAGACCAGCTCTGGAAATCACAGATTCAAGGTCAAGTTTGGGAAATGCTCCCTAAACTGACTTCTCTGACACAAATTAAAGGCTCTGAAATGCCCCATACTAACACCTGTAAACAGTCTTTACAAATGGAATTGCTACTTTTTGTCTTTTTGATGATAACCACTCTATTGGGGTGAAGTAATACCTTAGTGGTTCTGATTTGCACTCCTCTAATGATTAGGAATGCTGAGCTTCCCCACCCCCCCACCCCCCCACCCCCGCCACACACACACACACTTTTTTGGCCATTTGGATGTTTTCTTTTGAGAAATATTTTTTCAGGTCTTTTGTTCACTATTTAATCACCACCTATCCTACCTTACAGGATGACTGGGGAAATCTTTGTTAACAAATGCTGACATAAACATGGAGGGATAGTAACCCTTAAACATGGTTGCTAGAAATGTAAATGAACACATCTGTTGTAAAGAAAAAAAATAGTATGGAGGCTCACCAAAAAATAAAAATAGACTTTCCATGTGATCCAGCAACCCCACTACTGGGTATATACCCAAAGCAAATGAAATCAGCATGCCAAAAAGGCATCTGTACTCCTGTGTCCAATACAGCACTGTTTCCCATAGCCAAGATGTGGAGTCAACCCAAATGTCCATTAATGGGTGAGTGGATAAGGGGATGTGGTATACACACACAGTGAAATCCTGTTTAGTCATTTAAAAGAAAGAATAGACTCCTGTCATCTGCAGGGAACTAGATGAACTTGGAGGACACTATGTTAAGGTGAAATATGCCAGGCTCAGAAAGACTAATACCACATGATCTCACTCACTTGTAGAACTTTAAAAAGGTCATCTCATTAAAGTGCAGAGTAGAATAGTGGTTACCAGAGGCTGGGGAAGGTTAGTCTGGAGGGGGATTGGGGAGACAGTGGTCAAAGGGCACAAAATTGAGTTAGGTGGGAGACATGAGATGTGCTGAGCTATTTATTGCACCATAGAGTGAACGTGATTAACAATGTTATACTGAAAATTTCAAAATAGCTAGAAGAGAGGATTTTGAAGTTTCTCACCACGAAGAAATGAGAGATGTTTGAGGTGATCATATGCTAAATACCCTGATTTGGGTCATTATGTAATATACACGTAACAAAACATCACACTGTGCCCCTTAAACATGATTGTGTCCATTAATAAGAAAAAAAAAAAGAACCAGGCATCTTCAGTAACAGGTACTCAAGAGCCTGAAACAGGAGAATTGCTTAAATCCAGGATTTGAAGGCCATCCTGGGCAACATAGCAAAACCCTATCTCAGAAAAAAAAAGAAAGAGCCCAAGCTTTGGCAGGACAGGTCCTGATGTGGGGGGAAAAAATGAAATTGAAAGAAAGTGGTAGAGAACCTTCTCTCTCTTTCTGCCTTCCTTCTTCTCCTCCTTCCCTCCTTCTCTCCCTCTTTCTTTCTGTTTTTCAGGGAATCTTGAGACTAGTTGGGGGAAACTCTTCCCCGGACTTAACTTGTCAGACAGACAAAGGGAACATCTTGGTGTGGTAAAGCTTTCCCAGCATCTCAGGGGTCTCCATGCTGGTATCTGCTTTCTCCATGTGACAGTCTTACCTTGGGGTAGGCATCTGAAGATGGACTGAGTCGGGACACTGACAGGGCTTAAAACACAGAGTAGGACACACAGAGTAAGTGCTCAATAAATGCGTGCTGTTGTCATTGGGCTACAGTTTTCATTATCATTAAGAACTCAGATTAACCATGGGGCTGGTCCTGAGTGACCCTCCTGAAATACTAACAGGGGGATAGGTACAGAACTAGCTCTTCTTGGTGGCAAATATTTTTTGAATCAACAACCGAGCTGGCTGCCCCTGGGGCATGCTATTTTTAACATCTTAAAAAATGGCTTCTCTTACTGTTACGTGGGTGGGTGGGCAGCTGTTTGCAATTACAGCCCTATATGTGGTCCGCAGGTATGCCAGGGCTGGGGCAGCTGGCTTTCCGTGAAATGTTTTCAAGCAACTTGCCGCCACACTGCGCTCGGCAGCCAAACCACACCAAATGGAAATGTACTAAAAGAGATGGGCAGAGCGAAGCGCTCCCTGGAAAACAGAAGAGTGACTCATGCTCGTAAAATACCATTACCATGGAAATTCCTCACACACACACTGGCCCATGGGGGGAGGGGGGGCCGAGGAGGGCATTTCCATGAACACTTTATTGGCCGGAGTGGAGAATGTTGTTTTTTTCACAATGGCTTCTCACTTCTTTATTGGTGGAGCCAGAAGACAAGTTGGTACTGGAAAAAAAAAAAAAAAAGCCTTCTTAGCTCTATAGGGAGAACGGATCCCTCCCTCCATGGCTCCAAACCCTGAAACATTAGCCCGCACAGGACAGCAGCATTGAGGGTGTGTGGATTGGGCAGGGAAGGGGGAATGGTAATTCGTTTGATAATCATCAGGCATTGAACCAAGCAAATAGTTACCAAAAAAAAAAAAAAAATGCAAGCAACTACGCCCTCTTCTCTTGGAAGTAAAGCCCTACGGTATGGAAAAGATGGTTTGGCAGATGACTTATGTGAAGAGGCCCCTCTAATTACACCCAAGTCCATCCATGGGGCTCCTTCACCTCGAGTTTTCTCAGCTTCCAATCCCATGGCTGTGTTTTTCCAAAGTGCCTGAGTGTCCCCCATCCTACTGCAGGAGAGGGGTGTTCACAAGTGTATACAGTGTGTGTATATACATATGTCTTTTGGGTGTGTGTTGGGTATATATGGTGTGGTGTGTGCACTGTGTGTGTTGTGGTATATGTGTGTTGGGTATGTGTGGTATGCACATGTGTGTTGTGGTATGTGTGTGTGTGTGTGTGTGTGCGTGTGTGGTGTTTGTTGAGTCTGTGTTGAGTATGTGTGGCATGTTCATTTTGTTTGTTGTGGAATTTGTGTGTGTGGTGTATGATGTTTGTGTTGGGTATGTGCAGTGGGTGTGGGTGTTGGGTATATGTTGGGTGTGTCTGGTTTTATATATATATATATAGTGTGTGAGTGCGCGCACGCGCGCATGCTGTGGTGTTTGTTGAGTATGTGTGGCATGTGCATTTTGTGTGTTGTGGAATTTGTGTGTGTGTGTGGTGTATGATGTTTGTGTTGGATATGTGCAGTGGGTGTGGGTGTTGGGTATATGTTGGGTGTGTCTGGTTTTTATATATATATAGTGTGTGTGTGTGTGTGTGTGTGTGACTGCATCTGGTGTGTTGAGTTTGTGTGTGTTATGCTATGAGTGCCGAGTATGTATATGTAGTGGGAGGTTTGTGTGTATGTGTGGTATATGTATAACAAAGGACAAATGCTGCTACCACAAATAAAGAGGATTTCAACCTCAAACAGACAAAAAGACAGTAAATCATTTTCATGTCACCATCTATTGTCACTGCCTGGGTCAAAGCTTCACACTTACTCCACAACTCAGGGAAAGCTCTCCACCCAGCCCCACTCGGAGGGTGATACAGCCTACAAATCAATCGGAGTTGCTAACTGGTTTTCCTGTATTTTCTATTATGCCAGCTGTGTCGATGCCTGCACATATTAAAACAGTACATCTTTATCTTTTACTACTTCTTTCTAAATGGTTCACAGTCATCCCCTCAGAACAAAGGAGGAAGAAGTCCAGAAGAATGGGAAAGTAGGCAAGCCATGGCAATCCGATGGAAAGGGGAACAGAGAAACGTGAAGACAGAGCCAGGAGATGCGAAGACTGTGCTTGGCAGCTGGCATGGCCCGCACGTGCCACAGAGGAGCAACGCCCTCCAGCCACCCGGAAACTCAGAACAATTGCCTGAGTGTATCTGAGGATAAGTGAATTAATAGCTTCAGAACTGTCATCACCCCCTCACTAACACGTTCTCACCTGTGACATGTTGGCTGGCTTGGGTTTGCAGGTTCAAAGCCGGCTTTGTATACCCATTCCCTTGTGAAATGTGTTGGATTTTCCCCACATGCGCACTTTTACATAATTGTTGCATGTTCTTGTGCTTAATGAGAATAACATGATATTCATGTAAGGAAGCCCCAGGTGTTCTGGAACAGTGGTCTCTCAGATAAGAGTTTTGAGGGGGGAAGGGACACCACTGTGAGATGGATTCCATCAGACACTGCACGCAAATTCACAACCTTCCCTCAATCCTAATTTTCCTTGAGATGAGACAAATCAAATTATTATCATCACCAAACACTCGACTGACATAAATGACCGTAGTAAGCAACTTGAAGATATTGAAATTATGTGAGTTTCCTTATAAAGTGCTGTGCTAAATAAACTTCCAACCTCCATGTCCATCTGTCTAGGGATTTTGAACGTGTTCAATAGATTCATTCACAGAATGTGTTACAGCTAGAAGTGACATTACTGATCATCTGCTGCAAACCCCTCAAGCCCAAATGTATGAAATGATTTTTCAGGAGGGTCTTAGTTATTGTAGAGAACTGCTTGGGAACTGAAATCATGCTCTCTGCACCCAGTTTCCACGGCACCCACCAAAGATATGAATGCACAAGGGACAAAGAGTGAGCTGGCCCAGGACTGCCTCATCCCTGGGGAGGTGGTTAACACAGACTTCATTTAATGAGGTACTTTTAAATGGAGCAGTTTGCAAACACCCAGCTTCAACACCTCCTTGTGCCAGTTCCAGGAAAGAGATCGCTTGACCTGTCATAAGTAAAGATGCACATGGTCATTAAGCAGGGTTTGCCCAAACAGAGCTCATTCACATACATTGCCTCTAAAATAAACCCTTTGCAGAATAAAGTACCCTTTCCACTCTCATTTGAGGCCATCTGCATCTAATTGACCTAGATGAGAAAAGGGGAGAAAAGTACCATTCAGGAACATTCTGGAACTTGAAATTAGGCATTTTGAAACTCCTATGAAATATGTGTATATGAGTTTCCTCACCCATAAAAAGGAATATGAGAGCAAAGTTTCCTTCTTTGGGGGAAAGAAGAAATAGACCAATATATCACAAGCTCTGAGCATAAGAGACTTTGGCAAATACAGTCTGCTCTGTCTGCTTTATTACTTTTGAGATTATGTAGGAACAAGGTGGGTGGGAAAGTGTAACTTCTTCCTGTGCTCTCTCAAAAAACTACAGTGAAAGGATGGTGTAGAATTGAATGTCAGAATACCACATGCAATGAACCATCCCAGAGATGACATCCAGACATTTTAACGTGGACCTCATGCCAAAAAGCAAACAACTAAAAGGCAGAGTTTGCAAATCATGCAGATGCACATGACCAGCATATCCATAGACATCTTCATTTTTGCATTCCTCAAAAGTTTTTATGATGTACTTGGGGGCACATGCTCTGTCTTCTGCATGGAAGTTTCTTCCTATCCTCTTGGCTTATCTAACTCCTACACACACTGAAGTTCTTACAGAAATATGATTTCTTCCAAGATTCTTTTCCTGCTGCAGATTTACCCTAGGTTCCCTCTACCATTCATTAAATCTCACCACACATGTGTGATGTCATTTGCCCCACTAGAATCACATAGGATAGGAAGTATATTTGTCCTGGTCATAGCTGACCCCCCAGTCCCTGGCAGACCACTTGGCACATGGGACATGCTTGGAAAATATGTTATATGAATAGAAGGATGCATACCCTTTCTAGTGACAGGGGCTATATCCAAACTTTAGGTTGAATATTCTTTACTCAAAATGTGGAAACAGAAGCATTTCAGATTTGGGAGATTTGGGTGGTGGGGTGGGTGATGTAATAGTTGCATAGATTTCCCAGGGGATTAGGGATTCAGAATCCATAATCCAAAATTTCAAAATCCAAAACTTTTGGAGCTTCATGTTGGCACTCAAGACATTTCAAATTTCAGAGCATTGGTAGTTCAGATTTTTTAAATTAGGGACACCCAATTTGTTCCTCTTTCCAAATTACAGAAGGAAAGCATCTTTTTTTTTTAAAGAGAGAGTGAGAGAGGGGAGAGAGAGAGAGAGAGAGAGAGAGAGAGAGAGAGAGAGAGAGAGAATTTTTTAATATTTATTTTTTTAGTTCCCGGCGGACACAACATCTTTGTTGGTATGTGGTGCTGAGGATCGAACCCGGATCGCACGCACGCCAGGCGAGCGCGCTACCGCTTGAGCCACATCCCCAGCCCAGGAAAGCATCTTTAAAAAAAAAAAAAAAAAAAAAAAAAAAACCTTCTTTTCTTGTCCAATTTCCTCCACTGAAGTCATTTCCAAAAGAAACACAGGAGTGTGAAAGATAAGGCAAGCAGGCTGAGATTGGCACTGACCCAAAAGTCCATAAAACAGCTGAAACACAGGGTTTGGAAACATGTTGTATTACCATGAATCCAAGTCTTAAAAGAAAATGAATCCCCCAAATTCTAGCTCCACAAAATGCTGTGTCAGAAAGTGTATCTGATTTATTTTTATATTCCTAGTAGGTTTTCAATAAAATTTTGTTGAATATTGCCCTTTTCTCATAAACCAAGGAAACACCTTTATATAACATCAACCTGTAAATCTGAGAAATCATAAATTAGCTTGCTTTCCCCAATAAATTGTTCTTTTTTAAAAAATATTTTTATTAGTTATGGTGAATTTTTTTTTATTTTACTTATTTGTATGTGGTGCTGAGAATTGAACCCACTGCCTCATGCATGCTAGGCAAGCACTGTACCACTGAGCCACAATCCCAGCCCAAATTGTTCTTTCTTATCTTAGTCCATTTTGTGCAGCTACAACACAACACCTGAAACTGGGTAATGTCTGAAGAACAGAAATTTATGTCTTACAGACTGAAGGCTGGTAAGTCCAAGATCAAGGCGAGGGCATCTGGTGAGAGATTACCTGCTGTGCCCTCACATGGCACGGCCAAAAAGGGACAAATTCTCTCCATCAGGCCTTCTTATGGAAATCCAGTTCTCAAGGGAGGAATCCTCCTGGTCTAATTATCTGTTGGGCACTACTTACTTATTCTATCACATTGACAATGCCTGAATTTTGGAGGGGCCACATATTCAAACCATAACATAATTTTATGTCACTGCTAGACATTTAGCATTTGGTAGTATGAAGAGGCCAAAATCATTCCAGAAACATAATCCATAATTAATAAATCAATTCTGAATTACTTGAGTGCCTGCTCCCTATAACCAAGCACCACCTTTGGATACTGATACCCATTTCTGCCTTGGGCCTTATTAGGCCATTAGGACCAAAAAGTACTGTCTTAATTGCAACGAGCTAATACTGACAGAATAGACAACTTAGCCAATGTATTGTGAAAGCCATCATAGAATATATGTCAATTAGTGGTTGTGACTATCTTCCAGTAAAATTTTTTATTTACAAAAATAGTTGGACAAGTACAGTTGGCCCATGAGCCATCGCTTGTCTGCCTCTGATTTAAATGATGCATAGAGCCCAGATGGCACAGCAAAGTGTTATAGGAAAACATCCTGGTAGTTTGAATAGAGAAAAACAGGTCAGAATCATTTATGGAAGATGATAAATTGATCCTATAAATTTACAATAGGGGAAAACCACTAAACTGTAATTGTTAATACCATATTCACTTTGGTGATTTGGTAAAGAACCTATGTACTTAGAGAATCGATAAAAGAAGTTGGTTTATGCATAGCTTTATACCTGTCCATACTGAAGCATCACAACAAAAATAATTTATTTAGTATCACTTAGTATACTAAATATGTATAGTCTTAAATTTAAATACAAAATAAGAAAAGCAAACAAAAAAGATAATTTATATAAACAGCGAGGGAATAAAAAATAGAAAACATTTTTCCCATAAAAGAGGTTAGTCCACAACTATCTTAGCCTTGAGAACCACCACTAGCCCAGATGAAATATAGACTCACATCCTATCGACACTCTTCAATATCTGAGAGTGCTCAAGAGCCACAATCACCACTGCAGTTTGAAAAACCAGATCTCAGCTAAGAGGTTCTTGAAGTGAACCATTGGTGTGACCACAAAAACAGCTTTGCAATATGAAGAGTGTGCTCACCGGGTGTCTGATTTCTTTGGGGCCTCTTTGCTTTCGGTTTTGTGCTGTTAGCCAAAGTTTCCTTAGGTTTCAACATTTTCAAACAGCATTTCAGTCAACACAGAAGTGAGCAAACAGTCTGAAGAGTGTTTTTAGAGAGAAAAGTATTACTAGGGGGTTTCCGAGACCTGCATTGTGTCTGTGTGTATACATGTGTGCACACACGCGCACGTGCAACTAGTGGACAAGCTTTTGTGGGAACACTGACACACGTGTGGAGTCTGCTTGTTTAAGGCCTCAGCTTTCCGGCTTTCCCCAGAGTTTTCAGTGTTTCACCATTAAATCTGATGTTTGCTACTGTGTATTTTTGTAAATAATCTTTGTCAAATTAAAGTTTTGAGGTTTTGGGGTTTTTTGTTTTGTTTTGTTTTGCAGTCTTGGGGATTAAAGCCAGAGCCTCACACATGCTAGGCAAGTACTCTACCACTGAGCTACGTCCCAGCTCTTTTTTAAATTTTATTTGACACAGGATCTCATTAGGCCAACCTTAAATTTAGGATCCTCCTTGCCTCAAACTCCAGAGTAGTGAGGGTTAGAGATATGTACCACTAGCCTGTTGTTTGGGAATTTTGTAAGGACCCTGAGGGGAGGGTTGCAGTGCTGGGGATCAAACTCAGGACCTTACGCATGCTAGACAAAGCACTCCACCACTGCGCTGCACCCCAAGCCCAGGAAAGTCTCCCTCTAATCCTAGTTTGCTGGAGGTTTTTATCGTGAAGGGTGTTAAATTTTGTCCAATTTTTTTCCCTGTATCCATCAATATGATCATATAATTTTCCCTTTTTTCCTAGTACTCTAATGAACTACATTGATTGAGCCTCAAAAAATAAACCATTCTGAATACCTGGGATAAGCCACCACTTTTCATATTGCTGAACTTAGTTTGCTAATAATTTTGTTAGGGAGTTCAGCACCTTGTCATTTTCCTGTATTAACGTCCTTGTCAGCTTTTAAAATTCAGGGTAGATGTCTTCTAAAGAAAGTTTTTCCTTTTTTTTCCCGTATATTCTGGAAAAGTTTGTATTGTGTTGTTATTGTTTATTCCTTAAATGTTTAGAATTGACCAAGGAAACCATTGGGGCCTGAGTTCATCATATAAACGATCCTAGAAATCCTTACTATTTCACTAAAGGACAACATCTGCACCGCTGAGAACCTCCCATGTGGCTCTCTTCCCATAAGAGAACCCCTGAGTGTGGGAAGGGGGCGGGGTCCCCATCCTACCACAGTTTCACTGTAAATTCCCCAGCACATGAGTCGCCATAGGCCAGTGGAAGGGTTTACCAAAACACACTGTTTGGCCAGCTTCCCTCTCAGCTTCCCTTATGCTCTAGGGAGCCAAATTCCATAAGGCTAAAAGTTTCAAGGGCCCCCAAATCTGTCAAAACAACCACATTCTGTTGGGATAACAACGGATCACAAGATCTCAGGGATTTCCTCAGATTTTTCCCTTGCCTACAGTTCATATCCATTCAGGTCCACACCAGCTTACTCCTGAAGCCCCCTGGGAAGCACACTGATGGAGCAGCCTCCCCCTGGAAGTCAGTTGTCCCATGGCAGAGGGAGGGTGGAGCAGAGAGACCAGGTGCTGGCTCACGGAGCTTCTGCCCAGAAGTGGTAGGTGCCACTTCCACAGGACACATCCTAGCAGAAATTCAACAGTGGGCGGATGTGTCTGTGAATCACACTCCCATCTGATTTAATGCAATAGTTCTCACTGTCTTTCCCACTTCCACACAGTTCCCCTGAGCCTCTCACTGGTCCTAGACAACCTGATTCACCTCACCAGGCCTCAGTTTTCTCAGCTTCTAAGGGAATTAAAATATGTTCCCCATAGGGGCTTGTGGCAATTTGCACTAAAGGAGCTAGCACGTAAGTAAGTACATGACAATGTTAGTTATTATTATTATTTATCATTGTGTGCAAATGTTCCATTGGGGATCAGGAGGGTAGAAAAGAAAAGACAGAAAGAACAGATTGTTAATCACTATTCTAAAGGTTTGGGGGTTTTAGGTGAAATGAAAGCACTTCCCATCAACACTAATCTAGCACAAACAGATGCACAAGCACACACAGACACACATGGCCATGAACACACATATACAGAGAATTGGGGACCTCTGGAAGGATATTTCAGAAAGCATAGAATGTTCTTGTATCTGTCTTATTTCCAATAGGAAGTACTGTCTGGGCCCAAGATTTAGGCCTCAGACACCCCTGATTGTCAGGCTGCTCATCAGAGGAATCATAAACTAGTGATACCATCTGACTTCAATAAAGTAGGCCTGCTTTCTGTTCCTCCTGCAGTCTTTCACTGATCCTACAAAGCAAACACCCCAAATGCTTTGTTGAATACTTCCATCTACACCCTGCTTTGCCATCTGTAGAGGGTAGATCTCTCTTTCCCTAATATCCATATATTCCTTTTGAGCCATTGGTGCTGGGGTTGGACCTCACACCTGATAGGCAAGTGTTAGAGTCTGTAAACAAGATGGCGCCTGGCATTTTGCAGAGGGAGTGGTTTGTGAAGTAACGCCAGCGAGCCATTAAGTGTGGAGATTCCTTATTGGTTGACTGCTGTATCTAGTTTATGTTAATTAGGATAAGCTGTATGGAATGTATATATACCCCTCCTGTCCTACAATAAACGGCTCCCACTCCTGCTGTATCAATCTACACAAGTTGTTCGTCACCCCCGGGTTATTTTGCTGCACCTGATAGGCAAGGGCTCCACCCCTGAGCTATAACTCTAGGCCATACATTCCCTTTTCTTCTGGTTGAAACAGCACCTTTGTTTCTTCTGGAGACCCTCACCTCTCCTTCCTATTCCAGTGTCTGTGATTGAGTTAAATCCATTAACGGATCCCACACTGGGGTGTGGTTACAGAGACAGACCCACTGAGGCAATGAGGCTGGGCAGCTTTTAATGGGGCTTCAGGAAAAGAAAAAAAAAAGTTATCTCTCCTTGGATGGGGCTATGGAAAGGAATTCCTCTCTCCTGGAGGATATTCTATGAGGTAGGGAGGCTGGCCGGTGGCTATCATCAGAGTCTCTCCTCAGCTCTATTGATATGTGGATCAGCCTTCGTTATGTGGACTGTCCTGTGTACTGTGGGGTGCTGAGCAGCACAGGGCCACTACTTACCACTTCCCAGGACATGCCAGTAGCATCCCCTCCTCAGTAGTCACAACCAAAACAACTCCAAATGTTGCCCCTGGTGGGGGAAGGGAGTATTAAGCAGGCCCAGTAGAGAATCTACTTTAATCTTCAAGCCAGTTCCAGCAGACTTCTCTCATTAGCAACTAGAGAAGCCTGTTACAGGCACATGTGAATGACATTTTCTAATTGTCTTTTTTTAAGGTTTATTTTTTATTATTATTAGTTGTTCAAAACATTACAATCTAATTGTCTTTTTGAAAAAGTTTTAATTGAATTTTTAAAATGACAAATGAAAAGCATTAAAACTGTGCATGGGGTACTGTGTGATGTTTTGATACATATATACATTCTTTAATCTTTAAATCAGGTTAAGCATATCTATCTCCTCAAATATTGACCAATTCTTTTTTATGGTGTCTTGGAAGATTGTAAAGTGGGATACTAGAAATTCAGATTCTACCAACAAGTCTCATTTTAATCTCAAGTATGCTTGTTTTTTAACCATTTAAAATAAATTAAAAGCACTGGTTGTGGTGGCACATGCCTGTAATACCAGTAGCTTTGGAGGCTGAGACCTGAGGATCTCAGGTTCAAGGCCAGCCTCAGCAACTTAGTGAGGCCCTAAGCAATTTAGTGAGTCCTTGTCTCAGAATAAAAAATAAAAAGAACTGA
This sequence comes from Spermophilus citellus, assembly GCF_964194105.1. Classification (NCBI taxonomy): domain Eukaryota; kingdom Metazoa; phylum Chordata; class Mammalia; order Rodentia; family Sciuridae; genus Spermophilus; species Spermophilus citellus. Next base: position 23,608,462 of record NC_138186.1, read on the forward strand.
GAATGCAACTCAGTGTTAAATTGCCCCCAGGTTCAAATCCCAGTACTCCAAAAAATAAAATAAAATAAACATAACTCTTACTTTTATGTATATGGTTCTAAAATAAAGAAAAGGTTCTGTCTTGGAAGACCGTATTTGAAATGCTGATCTGGTGTAAGTATCAAATATGGTTGGAGACACTAAGTTTTGAAAGATTATTCTAAAGTTTATCTGTACATTTGAAACATTAATAATAATAATAAAGTTTATTTGTAATTAAGGCCCAGATTTCAGGGAAATAATTAGTTCATACATAAGAAAGAATAATATTAAGAAATGACTGGAGTCACTATGTTCTGTATTTTTTTTAGAAATAACAAAGGTCACATCTCTGCTCTCTTAGTAGAGAATTGGGTCATTTGCAGAATAAGGATAAGAAAATAATCAGCCCCAGGTACAGCCCCAGCCTATATCTTCACATTTGACCCTCCAGGACATGTGGTCAGGGGTATGTGGGGAGGAATGAGACCTTGGACCTATTCCCTCCTCTGAGGACAATACCCAGAGAAGAGCTCAGCCAACAGCTGTCAGCTGTCAATACACTTTGCAGTGAAGGCAGGAGAATTTGCACAGCATCTATTCTGTGGATGTGCACATTGATCACTAAGTGTAAATCTTACATCACTAGTTTATCAACTTAAGAAGGGCATGGTGCTTGCCTTTCTTATTTACCATTGTGTCCTTCGCACCTAGAACAAGGCCTGGCCCATGGTATTTATTGATCAATAAATATTTGCTGAGCAATAATACTGAGACAAGCAGTTATCATTTCACAAGTGCTAATGTATGCATTATAGTCAGTCAGTTTCTGTGTCACCCTGAGGTACTCAGGTGGGTTTTCTAGAGGAAACTTTCCTCTACTAAATAGCATAGATTCATGGTTTCTTACAAGCATTAAGAAATTGCACAAATATAGGTAGAAAGTGCATTTTAAAGGGTTCAGAGCTAACCACTTTCAAAGGGATCTTCTGGTTCTTACAAATAGCCTGGTACTAGTGTGGAGAAGATGCCTCTGAAACTACCTCAGGAGTTGCTATTCACTTTCTCTTCTGGTTCTTACAAGGAAAACACACTTTCGCTCAGCGTCTTTCCCAGAGGAGCAAGGGCCCTCTGGGCACCTCTCAGAGCCTCGCAGCTCAGTCAGTGGGGTGAAGAAAGCACACTGAGGTGGCTGGGCTTCTCTATGGATAAGTGGTGAGGAGCACCCTGGAAAGCTTGTTGGAAAGCTATAAAATAAAATGCAATTCAGAGCAGATGGTGTTTGAACAAACAGAGCATCCTCTCAAGTGCCAAGATAGCGGAGGGATCCAGAACACATGTTATAGGCCAGCATTGGCCCCATACAGTTTGCAAACCGTGAGTTGTGTTATGCTACTTAAGGAGAGAAGTGAATTGACGAGATAGGATTGTGAGTGCTTGTGCATGGGCATATGCACATGTGTTTTTCTGTGTGCTATTGTATGTATGTAGGAACACAAGGGCAGTCCATGTGTGTGCAACATGTATGTGAACAGGAATGCAAAGGAAATTCATGTATGTAATGCACACGAGTCCATGCATCTCTGTATATGTATGGATGATGGCACACAGTGTATCACACTCTACATTTATTTCTAAGAATGTAGGTCAATATTTTTTTTTCATTTTTTTAAATTGTTTTTCTTAAGTTGAATACACTTCCTTATAATTATTCTCTACAATTACAAAACAAGATCAGGTGTCACTAATTTTTCTTTAATTCAAAAGATGATTTTTTTCAAATGAGTCACTTTTTTAATTTTCAAAGGGAAGTTATTATTCAGATATTCTTTGGTTGACAGGACACAAGTATACTTTGCTTAAACATATGATGTTGGTGGTTGCCAACTTGATTTGATTTTAAATTTTAACTTTATTTTGTGTTTGAATAGTTAGTGCTTGAATATGATATACAACTCAAGAATATATGTAGAAAAAAACTGAATTTCCGCCCTTTCCTTCTAACCCTAACCCCTAGTGCTTGGTTTGGATGTAGTTTGTCCCTTAACAGTTCTTGTGCTGGAAGCTTGGTCCCCAGTGTAGTGGTATTGAGATGACAGAATCTTTAACAGGTGTCCTAGTGGGAGGTGACGAGGATGAGGGACTCCACCCTCATGCATGGCTAAATGCTGTCTCATGAGAATGGATCAGGTCTCTTGGAACAGGATTAGCACCTTAGAGAGCAGGTTGTTATAAAACAAGGTCACACTCGCCCCTTCTGCATGCGGCCAATTCCCTATATTTTTGTCACATTGAACAGAGTCAGGGGGGACTCTCACCAGGATACCAGTGCCAACATGTTTGAACTTTTCCAGCTACCAGCTACCAGCTACCAGACTCAAATATTTTGTTATAGCAACATAAAATGAAGTAAAACGGGCTGGGGATGTGGCTCAAGCGGTAATGTGCTCGCCTGGCATGCACGGGGCGCTGGGTTCATCCTCAGCACCACATAAAAATAAAGATGTTGTAGCCACCGAAAACTAAAAAATAAATATTAAAAAAAATGAAGTAAAACACCTAGCCACCTGTTGCTCCTATAGAAGCCTTTGAGTACTTTCTGCTACCAGCATCTTTCCCCTTATTTTATTCAAATGGGAGTGTACTATTACACTGCTCTGTGCCTTGCACTTTCTTTTCCCAATCCAACTTGGAGTACACTGCATATCAATACAGTTACCTCATTTTTTGTGTGTAACTACAAAGTATTAGCATATAAGATATTTCCAATTATTGGCTTGTCCAACTAATAACTTCATAGTTAACTTTCTAGGTGTTTGCACATGTAAAAGTATATCACATTACAAAATCCTTGAGATGAAATTTCTGGATCAAAGTGTTTATAGTTTTGATAGTTAAGAATAAATTACTCTCTATAAAGGTTGTAACTAGGGGTGGAAGGAGAATGAGAGGAATGGAGGAACTTTAGATAGGGCAAAGGGGAGGGGGGAGAAGGGAGGGGTAATGGGAGTAGGAAAGATGGTGGATTGAGATGGACATCATTACCCTAAGTACATGTATGAAAACACGAATGGTGTAACTCTACTTTTTGAACAACAAGAGACATGAAAAATTGTGCTCTATATGTGTACTATGAATTAAAATGCATTCTAATATGTAGAATAAATAAATAAATTTTATAAAAACATTGTAATTGATTTATATTTTTTCCAACAATGTATAAGATGTTCTTTTTAAGATACATTTTCTCCAAGAAAGTATGCTGATTTTTAAAATCTTTGTCTCTGATAGGTGAGGAAAGCATGCGTGTGGTGGTGGGAGGGAGAGTAAGAGATAAAACAAGACTGGCCATGAGTTGAAAATGTTGGAGTTGGATGATGGGTACAGGCAGGGACCTGATCCATCTATTCTTTATTGATTTCATATCCTTTTATCATATACTGAATCTCCGGAGGTATTAAGTCCTATCCATAGGGTCAGTACCTCACACAGTTTATTTGGGATAGATAGAAGTCATGACTTCCTATTGTTATCTAATTACATAGGCTAGTACCACCAGAACAATGCCAAACAGTAATAGCAAGTGGTCATCCTTGTTTCTAATGTTGCAGTTATACTTTACATTTGCTGGTTTGAGATTGAAATAGAAATCTTTTCTTTTAAGGATGTGTCCAACTGTTGCTAATCTCTGAAACAATCCCCAAATTTCAATGACTTACATAAATAAGGGTTGTTATTGTTTTAGTCCCTCAAATCACTGTCTACTATGGACTAGGTAGGGCATATAAGAACTTTCCTCCATACAGTCACTCAGGAACCCATGCTCCCTCTGTCTATGAATGCTACAATTCCCAGAGCCTCAGAGGCCTCTCTCCCCAGGGAAAAGGAGAGAGAATGTGCAGGGATTGTATGGGAGACATTCTAGAGGCCCAGGCCTATAAATAGCCAGTATCCTTCTCTCCACATTTCATTTAGAACTATACCTGCAAGAGAAGCAGTGTCACCTATCCTTGTGTCCAGGAAGGAAAAGAAAGAGTGTTCACTGAATGCATCACTGTTCCATTATTCTTATTATTTTCTTCTTACCTATGTATGTGATCACCTATATGTTCATTCTTATGTGTAGAATATGTAGTTGACTGCATCAGTTAGGACAGGTTAGGTTATGCTGTAGTAACAAACAGCTTGAATATCTCAGCTTGTTCCTCTCTAATGATCCTATATACCCAATGCAGAAGAGCAGCTCTGCTTCTCCTGGTCATTCAGGGATTGATGGAGGGACCATCTGATACTTCCATGATAGTCATGGCAGGTGCCATATTTGGATATGTTTTTTCCCTAAAAGTAAATGTGCAGGAAGTGTGGTCCTCAGTGAGGCAATGTTAAGATATGATGGAGCCTTTGGGAGGTAAGACCTAGTAGAATGTGATTAGATCTTGGAGGCGCCTCCCTCAGAAGGAATTATTATGGTTTCTTGGAGTAGATTAGTTACTGAGAGAAGAGGTGGTTATAAAGTGACTCTGGTTTTCATGGCTCGCTCACTCATTTCCTGTTTTGCCATGTGATCTCTCCCTTTTGCACACTTCCAGTTCCCTGTCTGCTGCTCTGCTATGTTATGACACAGCTGGTAGCCCTCCCCAGGATGCCAGCACCATGTTATATAGATCTTCTACCTACCAGAATCATGAACCAAATAAAGTTTTTATTTAATACATTACCTAGTCTCACGTATTTTGTCACAGCAAGGCAAAACAGTCCAATACAGCAGATGATCCAAAGACTAGAAAATCAGACACCACATTGTACGGACCAAAGCAAGTCACACAGCAGTGACTAGCCACCAGCAGACAAAGAAATGCAGTTCTTCTGTGTGTTTGGAGACAGCCATAAACCAGATATAATTTAATTGTGGAAGTACTTACCCCACTCAGTGTGTATGAAACCAAAAATCTGTGTTCTAAACACTACCTCACATCTAATACATTTGTATCAGTATAATTGGAAAACACTAGCATACATCTCATCCCCAAGAATAGGATAAGGATTTAAGATATTGCTATGATCTTTTATACCTGGTCTGCTCAGGGTTCTGTATCACTGTCATCAGCCACTAAACAACAGAGACTGTCCAGAAAGAGAATATCTGCATTTGTCTATTGGTAAGGCTAGAAATCAGTACTTAAATACAATTAAACCATTTCACAGGTCTCAATGCCAGGAATCGAAATTTACTGAGACTGAAGTTTTTATTTCAACTGGACTTCATCAAATAACATAGAGAGGCCAAAACTAAACTCTCCATTAACAAAGATCAAGATTTATAGAAATTAAATACAAAAAACTCTTTTCAATGATTATATGTTCAGCAGCCTTCTCTCTCAAATTTTAGAATGAAATTACCTTTGTTTTTTTTTCTTTATGAACTATCAGGTACAAAGTATTACAAGAAAATATAAATATTATAGGGAAATCAATCCATGAAGAAATATGACTTAAGTCCCTACTGTGTGCAACGGTACTCAGAAGGTGGGTAATTTGTTTTTTCACCCCAATTATATTTATATTTCTAACCAGAACTTAATGGTTTGGGGGTAGGTCGACATGAAACCTGAATTAAAATTGCAATTTGAGATAAAAAGTAGCATGGAATGCAGCTTACAGAATACTTATCACCTCTCAATCAACATCCCTCTCCCAAATTTTGTTTCTTCAATAGGAACATTTGGAAATAGTTCCTCTCCCTTCACCAGGTGCTGGAGCAAATGATCTGGGATAAGCTGTTCTTTGTAAGCCTCTCTGTGGGGAGATAAAGGGGTGAGGAGGCGAGGGTTTGCCCTGAAACTCTGGACACCTTTGCTCCCTTCTGCCTTTTCCTGACCGCCAACAGATTTACCTGTGCCCGCACTCTGTATTGGCCATCTCCTCTTTTGCTTCTTCATCTCACATTTACTGAGAAGTACTGCACACCAGATCCTGTTCCAGGTCACGAGGATACAAAGCAGAATCACACTTTTACCTTACTTTTGAGAACATCACCCTGCAGAATGAAAAATGGATATGGAAACAAAGACAGAAGACAGAAACATATTAGGTTTCCACATGAAAGCAGAACAGGCTCCAGCCTCCACCTGCAGATTGGCAGGAACTCCAGATCACAAATTTCCACTTTCTTGTCCTCCTGAATCATCAGGGTCTTGGAGCTGTCTTTCCAGGGAGGAGAAAGCCCTGTGGTCCCCCAGGTGGCTGTGGCTGATGGGATTGCTCAGCTGGTTCTCACTGGACCCAGCACTGCCAGTCACCTTGTCAGAGATGCTCATCCGTGCTGCAACATGCAAGGGAAACATCAAAAGAGAGATGCTCTGAGGTTTTCCACCCCCTTTTGTAAGGCTGTGGCTCTAAAGGCTTCAGTCCCTCCAGACTCCCTTCCTGCAATTTCTTTCAGGGTTTCACTACCACCAGGAGCATCACTTCAGAACCCTAGAATCCACCATGAGCCATCCTCTGCCCTCACCTGAAGATTCTCTCAATGGCATGACTGCTTCCTTTTCAATCTCTGATATACAAAGACTTTATTTTTTTTTTTAATTTTCCATGCACTGTTGCCACAACAAACCTAGGTCTGTGAACTACCTGGCAAGCAAAAGGTCTTCTTCCCAGATGTTCCAGCAGCTCATTTTGTGGTCTTGAATCAGGGCCACTACTTGCTGTTGTGAAAGCCCTGCATTGCACAACTTCAGGACTGGGATTGCTGGACCAGAGGATGGAGGCACACTTAATTTCACAAAGAAACTGACGGGTTTCCAGAATGACTGTACCAATTTGAAGTCCCATGAGCAATGCCCTGTCTTCCCACATCCTTGTCAAGGTTTGAGTCATCCATCCTTCTAATTGCTGCCATGCAGATGGGTAAGAAGTGGTTTTCACCACCATGAATTCTATAGCTGAACTATTGGTGACATTGAACTTTTGTCGTTTATAGTCTGTCTTGGTCATGAACCGGTCTGGCCTGAATATTTGGGTCCCCACAAAACTCCTGTATTGAAATAGTAATCTTCCAATGTGATGGTCTTAAGAGGGTAATTTGGAGGTGTTTAGTCACAAGGGTGGAGACCTCATGATAGAATTAGTGCCCTTATAAGAATAGACTGGAGAGTGCTTTCTCTGTCTCTCTGTTACCCTTAGCTGATAATTTTTTTTTTTAAGAAAAGGAAATCATAAAACACTTATTCAGAGAGTACATGATCATTTATATAGAAAATCCTGATAAATCTACAAGAACTAGTTAGTAAGTTGGCAGATCTGAGGATAGACGGCCAATATCCTATCTCTTTCTATATGCTAGGTACAAAATTAAAGACTTAACTTAAAATGTGTTATAATATTACATTAAAATACAATAAAATAATGAGGAAAATATTTTTCAAACATGTCAAGTCTTGTCCACCCAAACCACAAAATTTTGATAAAAAACTTTAAAGTAAATTTTAAGAATGAAAATTTAAACCATCATCATTTGGAATATTCAATATGACAATAATTTTTTTTTCTAATTGACCTATTGATTCTATGCAATCTTCACTAATTTTAGTCAAGATATATAAATATCTGAAGAATATTTCTACATAAATTTACAAGATGTTCCTAAAATTTTTATGAAAATGAAAAAAAAAACTAGAACAAAATGGTTTTTCTGTTTGTCTCTTTGTTTTGGATTTTTTTTTTCTTTTTTGTAATAGGAATTGAACCAGGGCTGGGGATGTGGCTCAAGCGGTAGCACGCTCGCCTGGCATGCGTGCGGCCCGGGTTCGATCCTCAGCACCACATACCAACAAAGATGTTGTGTCCGCCGAGAACTAAAAAAAAAATAAATATTAAAAATTCTCTCTCTCTCTCTCTCTCTCTCTCTCTCTCTCTCTCTCTCTCTCTCTCTCCTCTCTCACTCTCTCTTTAAAAAAAAAAAGGAATTGAACCAGAGGGCACTTAAATACTGAGCCAAATCCCCAGCCCTTTATACTCACACACACACACATACACACACACACACACACACATATTTTTAATTGTATTTATTATTTTTTTAAAATATATATTTTTCAGTTGTAGTTGAACACAATTTCTTTCTTTCTTTCTTTCTTTCTTTCTTTCTTTCTTTCTTTCTTTCTTTATTTATTTATTTTTATGTGGTGCTGAGGATCAGCCCAGGGCCTTGCATGTGCTAGGAGAGCACTCCACCATTAAGCCACAACCCAGCCCACCTTTTTATATATTTTATTTAGAGACAGTGTCTCACTAATTTTCTTAGGGCCTTGCTAAGTTGATGAGGCTGGCTTTGAACTTGGGATCCTCCTGCCTCAGTTTCCCAGACTGCTGGAATTATAGGCATGCACCACTGCACCCTGCAGAAAATGGTATTTTAAAGTAAATATTAACTAGATATATTTTAAAAAAACTCGTTTCGGCACTATCAAGATCACGATGCACAGGAAATAAATCTTGGTATTTTCTTTCAGCCTTATACTGCAAATCAGAAAAAAAAAATGTGTTCATCTCCTACACAACTCACCACCACCACCAAAAAAAATAATAAAATAAAATCAGAATTTAGAAATGGAAAGGACTTGAGTAGACATTTTTCCAAACATGTAGAAATAACCAATAATTGCACAAAGAGATTTTTCAACCTCATTAGTCTTTAGGGAAATTCTAGTCACAATCTTGATGTGATGCCAGTTCACAGCCACTAGGATATAGCTGTTATCAAAAGTGGGATGGTATCTGGAGATATGTTTAGCATGGCCCTGGGTTTGATCCTCAGGACAAGGAAGGGGGAAAGAAAAGAAGGAAGAGGAAAATAGCAAGGATGTGGAGAAATTGGAACACTTGAATACTGCTGGCAGGAATGTAAAACGCTGCAGCTCTTGTGGGATACAATGTTGTGACTTCTCAAATAGTTGCACACAGAATTACCACAGGATCCAGCAATTCCACTTATGGGTATATGCCCCAAATAATTAGAAGCAGAAACTCTAACAGACAGGTATGCTCCCACATTCACAAGAACATTAGTCACAACAACCAAAAGTCAGAAGCAACAGAGTGTTCATCAATAGATGAATGGATGAAAAAAACTGTGCAATGTGAAGTATTATTCATATGCTATAGCACAAGCATTTCCTTACAATGAACCATGATAAATAACATGCAGTAATGAATTCATTTGTTAGCCAAAAATACAGACAAAATTTTACAATAAGACTTGAATTTAGGGTATAGCACATGCTTAGCATGGACAAGGCCCTGGGTTCAATCCCTAGCAAAACAAATATAGATTAAGAAAGAAGAAAGAAAGGAGCTAGATAAACAAATCAATAATCTGTTAAGCAAGGCTATTTCCTGTCATAAATTTACCATATTCACAGGTTCTGGGGATTAGCACATAGACATCTTTGGCGGTTATTGTTGCGTCCACCACAGTGCTGAAGATGACAGTGTGGGACAATGGAAAGAACACAGGTTCTTCATGATGGTCCTGCAATATAGAACCTGGAATCTCTTACCTCTGGATTTCTTATTATATGGAATAATGAATTCCCAAATTGTTTAAGTGAAAAATGCAAATATTTTAGCTTATAGTTTTCCAATGGATATTTCAATGAATTCATGCTACAGAAGTCCCCTCTCATCCACAGTTTTCTGTGGTTTCAGTTACTTGCTATTAATTGTGGTCTGAAAATATTAAATGGAAAATACCAGAAATAAATAATTCTTAAGTTTTAAATTGCCCACTGCTCTGAATAGCATGATGAAATCTCCTGCCATCTTGCTCTATTTTGCCAGGGATTCAAATAATCCCTTTGTCCAGTGTATCCTCACTGTATACACTACCCACTCATTAGTTACTTAGTAGTTATCTTGGTCGTCACATCAACTGTTAAAGTGTCACAATGCTTGTGTTCAAATAACCCTGATTTTACTTAATAATGGTTCAAAGCACACGAGTGGCATTGCCAGCAGTTCAGATATTCCAAAGAGAAAACACAAAGTGATTCCTGTAAGTATCACCTCACACCAGCACAAGAAAGGTAAATTTAGTTCAATAGGATATTCTGAAAGACACCACATTTGCATAGCTTTATTACAGTATATTGTTACAATTATTCTATGTATCCTAATTATATGTTATGTGTTTTATTGTTAATCTTTTACTGTGCTTAATTTATAAATTGAACTTCACCATAGGTATGCAGATATAGGAAGAAAACATAATACATATAGGATTGGGCTCTATCAAGTTCCTGACATCCAATGGTGATTTTAGAAGGCTTCCCCATGGGGGATGACTATATATAATTTGATCCCTTTGAAACTTCTTATTCTAAATTCACACATATGAACTCCAAAGCACCAGACTAAAAATTCTGATGAGTTACAGCCCAGAGCCTGATAAACAAGGGGTTAAAGAACACTTGTCTATGGACAATCCACTAAATTTCAATCACTAATTTGAAGCACTTAAAATTATTTTTTAATATTAAAGCACGTTTTTGAAAAAGAAGAAAGATTTCCTCAGTGTGTGTGTGTGTGTGTGTGTGTGTGTGTGTGTGTGTGTTTATTTATTTTACAATGCTGGGGATCCTCCTGAATACATTTTTTAAAAATATTTTAATTGTAGGTGGACACAAACCTTTATTTATTTTTATGCAGTGCTGGAGATGCAAGTGCTCTACCACTGAGCTACAACTCCAGCCCCTTCCTGAATACATTTTAACAGCTGAGGCAAAAATCCAGCTGGCTATGCATTAACTAATCTACATTCAATTAATATGAAAAAAAGTCTCTAAATTTGCTCTAGAACAACTAGATGTCTAGAAGTCCTTCTTATTTTAAGTTTGTTGTTTTTAGATATATGACAGTAGAGTGTATTTTGACATGTTATATATACATGGAGTGCAATCCATTCCAATTTGGTTCCCATTCTTGTGGTTGTACATGATCTGGAGTTACACTGTTCAAGTATTCATATATAAGCATAGAAAAGTTATGTCCAATTCATTATATTGTCTTTGCTATTCCTACTCCCCTTTTCTTCCTTTCATTCCCCTTTGTCTAATCCAATGAACTTCTATACTTCCCCTTTGCATACTGTAGGGATGCAGCCACATTTATGTAGAGCAGCTCAATTCACAGTAGCTAAGCTATGGAACCAGCCTAGGCGCCTTTCAACGATGAATGGATAAAGAAAATGTGGTACATGTACACAATGGAATATTACCCTGCCATAAGGAAGAGTGAGATTACAGCATTTGCCAGTAAATGGATGGAACTGGAGAATATCATGCTACGTGAAATAAGCTGGTCCCCAAAAAACCAAAGGCTGAATGTTCTGTCTGGTATAAGTCCTTCTTAATAAAGCACGCTTGGGCTGGGAGTATAGCTCAGTTGGTAGAGTGCTTGCCTCACATGCACAAGGCCCTAGATTTAAATCCCTAGCACCATCAAAAAAATTAATAAAGCATGCTGCTTCTCTATGCGGAAAGGAGTCCTGGGGAGTGTAACTGAGATAAAGAAAATTCACCATCTGTTCTGCTCAAAAGGGGATTAAAAATACCCTCAAGAAACAAAATAAGAATTAGAAAAAATGCCAGTGCACCTTTTTCTTGACTCTACTTTGCTCTTTGCACATATTATTTAATGCAAGTTTTACCACAATGGGCTCTCAGCAAACAGCAGAGAATGAATAAATCATCAAATGAAGGAAGGAATTAAAAGCAAATGATTGAATAGGACTCATCATTTGAGATCATTTCTACAGAGAGTATTAAAAAAATTATGAGGTATTGAGACTAGGGGTGTAGCTCAGTGGTAGAATGTGTGCTTAGCATTCATGAAGCCCTGGGTTCAATCCCTGGCACCAATAAAAATAAATAAATAGACAAGCTGAGGTATTATTCATGAACCTAACAGCTTTTAATAATTTACAACCCCCCTTCCCCACTCATCAGCAGCCACACATTGTCATTGTCCTTAACTAGATCTAATTGTTGTATGGAGTCTAATTGTAAACTCATCTTTATGTGAACACCCTCATTTCGAAATCACATGGACTCCTTTTATTTATTTATTTATTTATTTATTTATTTACATATCAACACACAATATAAAATTCTTAAATGTACAGACCTAAAGGATTGTTTTAAAATATGGTGGAGCAGCCAGACCAGTGATGTGAACCAGCTATTTGGGTAGCTGAGGTGGTAGGTCTTGAGCCCAGGAGTTTGAGGACAGCCTGGCCAGTATAGCAAGATCCTTTCTCAAAAAGTGAGATAGAGTGGGAACAATCATGGGGGAAAATTTTTAAAAAAGCTTCAATTAGTCCAACGAAATTGTTCAAGTCCAAGTACCCAGTACTTATTTAAACCAACATCCTAATCCTGCCTGAGAAACACATTTTGAGTCAGGCACAGTGGCAAATGCTTGTAATCCCAGCAGTGTGGGAGGCTGAGTTAGGAGGATGCCATATTCAAAGCCAGCCTCCACAATTTAGTGAGACCCTATGCAACTTAGCAAGACCCTGTTCCAAAATAAAACATAAAAAAAGGCTGGGGGTGTGGCTCAGTGGTTAAGTGCCCCTGGGTTCAATCCCTGGGGTTGGGGGATAGGGCAGGGGAGGAAGGAAGGAAGAAAGGAAGGAAGGAAGGAAGGAAGGAAGGAAGGAAGGAAGGAAGGAAGGAAGGAAAAAAGGAAGGAAGGAAGGAAAGGAGGGAGGAAGGGAGGGAGGGAAGAAATTTTGATACTGTAACTGACTTTCTTAACCAGGCAGGACCTCTGCTTTCCCGACAAAAGAGGGCTGGATCAGGTAATTGTTACAGCCTCTCCCAGTTAAAAAACTCTACACCATAATCTAGTGAGTAGTAGTTTGAACTAATGGGTAAAGTAGAACAAATGCCAAGCACTCAGACTAGATTTTAACCGCTAAGTAAGAAAGCCTGGGCTATTCTCCAAAAACCTTAAAACTTGCAGTCCAGGGAGATGCAATTGCTGAAAATAAGTTGTGTTGCTTTATGGATAGGAACCAAAATGTTTTTTACCAAAATATTCAGTTTCTGTTCACCTATAGGCACACTTAAGTTACAAGTACCCAACTTTTGATATTAAAAAAGTGTCTTTAGAGTCTCCAACTAAAATTATTAGGTCTTTTAAAAATATTTTTAGCTGTACATGGACACAATACCTTCATTTTATTTATTCATCTATTTATTTATTTTTATGTGGTGCTGAGGATCGAACCCAGTTCCCTACATGTGCTAGGCAAATGCTCCACCACTAAGCTACAACCCAAATTAATAGGTTTTAATGTTATGTTGCTTTTAGGTTTCCATTGTCCTGTGGTTGGGGGTGGGGATTGTTTTGTTTCTTAATTTGAAATTAAGAATAACGCTTTCCCTGTCTTTGACACATATACTACACTTCAAGTTACATATCTTGGGAAATTTACAGTTAGGATTATAATTTGTGCAGGTTTAGATACTTTAAGTGTCATATATTTTAGCTAATCTACACCCTTACAAGGAGGTTTCCTTAAATCAACCCTCTCTCCAACACCACTGCCTTTTGTTTGTTTTTTTATTCTTTATTATTATTTTTTTAACTTTTGCAGCACTGAGGATGGAACCCAGGGCCTTAAGAGAGTTAAGCAAGCAGTCTATCACTGAGTTACATCCCAGCCCACCCTTTTTTGAAAGGATTTGTCTCATTTCAGCCACACAAATGTTACTTATAAGTATTTTTTTTCCACGCAGCTCCCATTGTTTCAAGCAACTATATTCACATACTAAATTAAAAGTAAAGATATATGCAAACATGTTGGAGAGAATAGCAAAAACATTTAGTTAAGCTAACTACCCCGAATCAAATATGTGGTTCAAACATATTTGCTGGGAAATAAATATTTGCAGTAAAACAGTATGTGCAAGGGCTGGGGTTGTGGCTCAGTGGTAAAGCACGTGCCAGGCACCTTTAGTTCCAGCTACTCCAGAGGCTGAGGCAGGAAGATTGCTTGAGCTCAGGAGTCCAGGACCAGTCTGGGCAACATAGTGGAACGCTATTTATTTTCAAAAGCAAAGCAAAGAAAATATTAAACAGTGGGAATGATTACTTTGCAAAAGTAATTATTAGCACCACAAAGATTCGGAATTCCCACAACTTTAGACATAAATATAGTGGAAATGATTTGTAGCTGTATGTGATGCCAATTCATAGCCACAGATAAAGAAAAATAGTAGTCACAAAGAAAGTCAGAATTCTTTGAAAGCTGTTGGCAAAGAACAATAAAGAGATTAAATTTTTGAAATGATAGAGTTTTACACCATCCTGCCAAATGATTTAGTTTTATCAGTTTCTAGAAAAGTTGACACAAACAGCCCATCTCAACTCAGCCAGCAGGTGGCAGTATTGTCTGCGTGCCAAGACAGCCTAAACCTGGCTGGAATTTCTCATTGTTTCAAAAGAGTAATTCCCAAGAAATACAAATGAGTTTGTCTTATCTATGTTTTGAAACTTTCAAAGATATTATTCTATCCTATCAGAGACTACTGTGAACTCCCTTTGTAAAGCCCGATGATCCATCTGTTTCTTTTGGCTCCTGGTGTGGCACTGAACTGCTGCGTTATGTTGTTTCCAAGTGCTAGTTAACCCATGGATAAACACTTTTATCAGGTCCATAGCCAGCAAAGCACCCATGTTTACCTTGCCCAGGACAGAGCTTTGGAACATCATGGGAATTTTCCTATAAGCAGTATATAGAGCAGCACATGCATGAGAAACACAAATTCTATTTGGAGTTAGAAACACTGAAATAGTCCAGGCTGCTCTGGGATTTATATACAGTACATAACCACAATAGTAGCTCAGATCAAGTCTTCCCACAAGCGTCTCTTTAATTGTATTCTTTATTGTGTTTTTATTTGATGTAGCCTTATCTGTGGGTTTGGGGGGGGGTTGGTTGGTTGGTTTTTTGTTTCAAAACAATCTCTGATATCAGGACATTGAATCTTGCCAACAAGATAAAGCAAAATCAGTCATATTGTCATAGACACGTTTATAAACATAAGTACTGCTATGTCATCTAAATAAAAATTTCTCATTCTTTTTCACTCCAAAAGTTTGCTCTAACAGTAGCAAAGGTTTCTTAAGCATCAAACAGTAAATATTTTAGGGGTTGGAAACCGAGAGGTAAAGAATGGTTACTTACTGACCTAAAAATCTAAAAAAAAAAAAAAAAAATCATTCTTAACTCAAAAACAATATCACACCCAGTGGCAGCCCAAATTTTTTCCACAGGCAGAAGCTTGTCCACTAAATTGTAAGAAAATAACCTACCATGAGACATATAGATGGTGCTCAACTGAAACAATATGCCGGCGGTGAAAGGAAAGAAGAAGAAATTGTGGACCCTCAACTCACCTGCATTCTAACTCAGTTCTACTCATGTGTTCCTTACTCCCTTCAATCTCCAGGAAGGAGGGGGAAACACCACAGACCACCCCTAGCACTCCTCTGTCCTGACCTCAGGAGAGTCTGGGGTATTCACAGTATAAAAGTCTGCAAGAAGGGGGGTGTCTTCTGGAAAACCCAAAGTGCTATTGATTCCAAAAAGTTATAGAGTTTAAATTGAAATGAAAAGTGTTGGGTCATTAACACTGTTTTAAAAGATGTTCCTAGGCATCCTGAAAAGCATCTGCTGTGACTAGGATTGAAGTTATTTATTTGTGGGTGTTTCTGGTTGTCTTTTCTGTAAATCTCCTGTTCCTCCCCTACCACATTCAGCCCATTGTTCAGCATCATGAGTGTGTCGGGGACTGAAATTTTCTGATTTGAGGTCTAGAAATTTTAACTGATACATAAAAATTGAACATATGTATGGGGTACCATGTGATATTTCCATATATATATATACATGGTGTAATGTTCAAATAAGAGTAAAAGTGACTATTTGCTCAGGCGATTACCATTTCTTTAGGGTGTTTTACAATGTAGATTAGCTAGTAGGAAAAGAATGACAAAATAACAATATCATTCAGTCTAACCCTTTTATTTCACACATGACTGAATGATTGCCCAAAGTCACACAGCAAGGACTAGCAATCGGGCTGTGTACATAATTAGTCTGCTCAAGAGCACACTTTCTAGTTCTAAGAGTAGGGCTAAAAGCAAGCAATTTTTCTTTCAATGAATGGTTCTTTACTTTGGCTCACCAATAAAGTGGGGGAATACAAGTTAATGCAAGTGCCTTCTAGCATTGTCCAGAGATCCAGTAAAATTTGCAATTAAGGAATACAACTCTCTTAATTCCAGACACAATATAGTGCAAAATGCAGAGAACTGGCAGGTGCCCAGAACCCTGAATCCTGCCAGATGGAGACCAGCCACACTCTGTCCAAGCATCTCTGATGATGGCGCAGACCAGCAGCACATCTCCTTGCTTTGGGCTGTCAGATGGAGCCAGCCACTGGTCCCTCCCTTTTTGGAGAATCAAAAGGAAGCATGGGGCTGGGTACATGGCTCAGTGGTAGAGTTTCTGCTCCTGCGTTCCATCCCTAGCACCACAGGAAAAATAAAAAAGAAAGAAATATAAAATAAAATAAAATGGAAGCATCAAGAGAGATGAGGCATTTCTAGGCTGGGTTCTCTCTAAACACCAAAAACAGACCAACCCCTTAAACATACAAAGCCCCATCACATTCACACTTTACATATAAATATCAAACTGCTGCACACCACCACCTTCCAGCAGTCAGTGTTGTTTTAAGATTTAGGGCTTCTGCTTTACGGGACATTCTGTGACCCATAAAATAAAATTTTTATCACAAAATGGTATTTGCTCAGGGGACTCCAGGCTGCTCAAATGGATTACCCTTGGGCCCCTTATCAGGATGGACTAAATGCCTGGATTCCAGGTAAGTGGAATAGTTTTATTCTACTAAGTCATCTCACTTTATAACCTGCAACCTCATTGCCTTCCAACTGCTCCGCACATTGATCCGTCTATTCCAGAAAGAAATAGGATGATTTTTTAAATGTTTATATTACTTAGATTCTTCTACCATATGAAAGCAGAGGCCAAAATTGCCCCACAAGCTGTGTGCAAGTTGACTTCTAGAAAGCAAAGAACACTTCCCTCCCCCTGCCGTTGGTCCTCTTGGAAGGGAACATTCATGGCTGCTTCCACACATAGCGGCCCTAGAATTCACTCCCATTGTTTTCTGCATGCCCAGATCAGCACTGCCCAGCTTCTGAAAAATGTGCCTCTAATCCATGTGGCCTAGCCATTAGCTGGGCCCATCACAGTCCATCCCAGAATTTCTTAGGCTGCACCAGCTGGGACAAACTCTTTTTTTTTTTTTTTTTTTTTGCCCACATGGTCTTTAAAAAGGAAGCTTGGATCTCCTAGGTTGCCCTGGCTGTGTGATGAAACCTGTCTAAAGCAGGACAGAGGAACCCATTTGAGACCTCCGGACCAGCCAGGCTCACCCCTTGCCTGAGTCTCCGTGTTAGCGTTGGCCACCCTGCCCCACAGCACCATAAAAGCAAGTCAAAATTCTAAAGCAAATTCCCCCCCAACCCTACATTTCTCTATGATTTTTATCTGGGGTCTGCATCAAATACAGTCAGTCTCTGGATCTGCACATTCAATCAACCATGGATTGAAAATATTCCAAAAATAAAATGTACTGAATATGTACAGACTTGTTTTCTTGTCATTATTCCTAAACTACATGGTATAAGAACAGTTTCTACAGCATTTACACTTTATTAGGTATTACAATTTATCTGAAGACAATTCAATATATATGAGAGGATGTGCGTAGTTTCTCTGCAAATGGCATACCATTTTATATAAGGAATATCAGCATCCATGGATTTTGGCATCTAGAGAGGAGTCTTGGAATCAATCCTCTGTGAACACTAAGGGATGAATGGAGGACGCGAGGGTATAGAGATAGACAGAGCAGATAGAACTTGACAATGAACAGAGGTGTCCTCCAGAATATGAAGAAATAGCTCTTCCAATATGCATTTAATATAACAATTCCATTTGCAGAGTGGGTTTCTCCTTCCTAAATTTTCAGGCACATGAAAAGGCAGAAAGGGCCCCAGGGTTATGCTTAATGACTGGCAGAGAGGGAAAAAAACCTGGAGGTTATGTAAAATACCAACTACCTACTTGTGTGCTGTTTAATCCAAAGAAGAGGTTGACCAATGGTGGTGGGGGTTTAATGTAGGAAGAGTATCCACCAGCAACTAATGAGGATGGACATCCACATTTATATTAATTTACCTTGAGTGTCATTATGATTTGTACCTGAGGAGTCCCCCAAAAAGTTCATGTGTTGAAGGCTCGGTCCTCAATGCACCAGTGTTCAGAGATGGGACCTTGGGAAGGTAACTGGATCACAAAAGCTCCAACCTCATAAATGGATTAATCCATGTATGGATTTGTAACTTAATGGACTATTGGAAGGTGGTGGAAACTTTAGGAGATGGAACTCAATTGGAAGAGGTGGGTCATTGGAGGAATGCCCCTGAGGAGTCTGTTTTGTCCCTGTCCCTTTCCTCTTTCTATCTTTCTGCTTCCTGGTTGCCATGAGGTACATGGCTTTGCTCCATGCTTGGCTCCCCACCATGATGTTTTGCCTAGAAACAATGGAGCCAACTGGTCATAGATTGAAACCTCTGAAACTATAAGCTCAAATAAATTTGTCCTCCTTTAAGTTGATTTTCTCAGGTAATTTGTTATAGTGATGGAATGCTAGCAGTGATTAAGAGTTGGGCAGTATATTGAGCCCATTTTCCATCTTTGGTGAAACTTCATTGACCTGATTTGTGGAAGTCTTCTTTGTCTTCATTTTTGTTTTGTTTTATACTGTTCTCTCTCTCTGTGTGTGTATGTGTGTGTGTATAAGATGGTACAATCTTTTTGCCTTTGTAAAATACCTACAAATGTTTTTGTCTCCAGGCAGGTGGTTGGGGATTGGGCCACTTAGCTATGTGCCAGTTTACTTTGAATCTGATCTTGTTTTTGTTTTAAAGCCCGGTCAACATGCTTACCTCTGCCAGGTGCTACAGTTCAGTTTAAAGGGCTATTTCCCATTCTATTTTCTGTTTTTGAATTGGGTCTCTAATTTCAGGTTCATCTCCACTGACAAAATGAGATGAAAGGTCTGCATTCACAGCAGTATCATTTTTTTAAAAAAATTTATTATTGGTTGTTCAAAACATTACATAGCTCTTGACATATCATATTTCATACATTTGATTCAAGTGGGTTATGAACTCCCATTTTTACCTCGTATACAGATTGCAGAATCACATCGGTTACACATCCACTGTTTTACATATTTTTGACATGAAATGCTGTGCAAATATATTCCAGTTTACACCAAAAGTCTCCTGTAGTTTCATCCTGTTTGCATGATTGAATCATGACCCAACAGATTTTTATTATAAACCTTTTGAGTATGACTTTTAGGAGAGTTTGGTCTACACAATTGACCTTTTCTTGACCCTCAGGTTTATTAGAGAAAAAATGGATCCTCTGGGGATCTTTCTGGGATTCATCCAATTAGCTTTTACATAACATCCAGAATTTAGAACCTGAGATTCTAACCAACATGTGTACATGAGTTGATAAAGTTCAGGTCACACTGGGTCATATGCCCCCCAAAGAATTCTAAATTCTTCTATGAATATTTTCTGGTTTCTTCTTTGGGTTTAGGGGAATCTTTATAGCTCTTAATTCAGCTCAGGCCCAAGGTTTTTGTTTTTGTAGTGCTGGGGATCCAACCCAGGGCCTTGTGCCTGCTAGACAAGAACTCTTCCAATAACCTACACCCCCTGCCCAGGTCCAAGGTTTAGGGCATGGATGGTTAAAGGCAGCTAGCAGTTTAGGGTTTTAGGGGGCAGTAGATCAATTATTTGGAAGAGGCAAGGAGTATGGATCGGGGAAAGATAAGGGAGGAGGTGTGGAAGGACAGAGATGAGAAGGATAAGAGGGAAGAGGAAAAGTTGAACATAGACATCAGGAGAACAAGGAGCATTTGTTCATTAGACTTCGTCAGAGAATCTTTCAGCGAAGGAGTTCTTGATTTAGAATTTTGTTCAGAGACCTCTGCAAAATGCCCAAAAAATGCTGCCCACGTAGCCTGAGAAATGTTGTCCCCTCTTCTTCTCAAATGAGCAATTCTTTTCAAATCAAATGTTCTTTAGCATGGCTACTGAAAGCTCAAATTATCCTCAGTAAAACTATGCCACTTAAAAAGACAGGCAGGGCTGGCATTGTAGCTCAGTGGCGGAACACTTGCTTAGTATGGGTAAAGCCCTGGGGTTCAGTCCCCAGCACCAAAAAATAAATAAACAAAAATAAGAACAGGAATTGGGATTATAATCAGAATACATGGTAAGAGTGGGAGTATTTTAAGGTAAAGGAGAAGATTTAGATTAAAATGACCCATGAGAGCTGGCAATGGTTGGTAGGGGTGAAATCTTGAGCACTGTGCCTTGTTTTAATTAGCTTTTTCATAACTGTAAGCAAAAGACCTAACAAGATCAATGTAAAGGAGGAAAAGTTTATTTTGGTGCACAGTTTCAAAAGATCAGTCCACAGTCAGTCAACTCCATAATTCTGGGCCCGAGGTGGGGCAGAACATGGTGGTAGAAGGGCATAGCAGAGAAAGTCAGCTCAGAACACAACTACCAGGAAGTTCTCCAGGAACAAAAGATAAACCCCAAGGCACACCCCCAGTGACCTACTTCCTCCAGCCACATCCTACCCGCCTACAGTTACTGTCCAGTTGATCCATATCAGTGGATTAATCCACTGATCAGATTACGCTTCTCATAATCTAATTATCTCACCTCTGAAAATTCTTGCATTGTCTTACACATGAGCTTTGGGGGGATACCTCCTATCTAAACCACAGCAGACCCCTCCCCTTTTGATGATTGGCCACCTCCAAAAGCAGCCCTGACAATCTAAAACACTGGCAGAAAGAAAATCAGAGAGAGCAC
The DNA here is from genome assembly GCF_964194105.1 of Spermophilus citellus. Classification (NCBI taxonomy): domain Eukaryota; kingdom Metazoa; phylum Chordata; class Mammalia; order Rodentia; family Sciuridae; genus Spermophilus; species Spermophilus citellus. The sequence continues at coordinate 23,629,546 of NC_138186.1, forward strand.
TTGATCAAAGCCAATCCCTCAATATAAAAAATCAGATGAACACAGCACCTCAGCTGGTTTTATCAGTGACCCACAGCAAAGTCTGTCCAAATGGATGTTTATCCAGTGAGAACCACGAACACTGAGAAGCCAGCTGAACAATAGGCCTATAGGACCTGTACCCATGCCTTCTGCCCTTTGATTCTCCTTCTTGCAACTAACAGCACTTATAGACAGTGCAATACAAAAAAAAAAAAAATATATGACTGCAAAAAGATAGATAATAGTCTGATTCTACCCAGGATGCCGAACTTATACCTGAGTACCAAACTAAATATAACAAATCTAGGAATTCAACACAGAGAGTGGAGTTTGGACTAGTGATGACTTAGTGCATCCACACTGTGAACAGCAAGGAAGAGGGTGGCGTTTGTGGGTATCACACCCAGCCCAAGGCAATCGTGAGTGCATAATTTATTTCAGAGAGGCCTTTACTTTATCTGTGGAAATAGAGACCAATCTTATCATAATAGGAAAATCTATTTATTCAGAATGTACCATAGCAAGGAGAATCACACATCTCGTGTGATTTGGCAAAGACTCAAAGTCAAGCAAAGAGGTGGTAAAGATTTAGAGGGCGGGGGGAAGGGAAGGTGTCAGATGTGCTCTGATTGGGGGCTGTTGGTGTGGGCAAGATAGAGGTGGCTGACTAGAGGCAAGGAATCCTATGTGATTGATTAGGGGTGCGTTTGTGACTTTTTTCTTTTGTCCTTAATTAGAAGCAAGAATAAAAATTAAGGAGGCAGTCAGCCATCAATCAAGTCCTGGCCATTTGGGGCCAATTGTTACAGAGATTATTATTTGGCTTCCTGGTCTGGTTGCTGTAGTTGTGGGTCAGAGTTCTATTTTTGGTTTTGTTTGTTTGTTTGTTTGTCTGTGGTGCTAGGGGTAGAACTCAGGGTCTTATGCATGGCAGGCATTCTACCACTGAGCTACATCCCCCGTCCATCAGAATTCAATTTTTATATGTACAGTCATTCCTCATTATCCACAGGGGATTGGTCCTGGGAGCCTCCAGAGATACCAAAATCCATGGATGCTCACATCCTTTATATAAAATCATGCAGCGTTTGCATAAAAATCTCCACATATCCTCATGTATATTTTAAATCACTTCTAGATTTTTATACCAAATACAATGTGAAATAGCTGCTATGCTATATTGTTCAGTGACTGATGACAAGGAAAGGGAGTTTGTACACGATCAGTATAGATAGAATTTTATTCTAAGGACTTTTAATCCATGGCGGTCCATTGAGTTCGGGCTTGGCCCATTGGAATGTTCAGTCTCTGCACATCACCTTCAACCCAGCAGTTGTGTCCAAGGGTACATGTGACAACATTATTTTGATCCGGGAAACAACTGGACAGATTGAAAACAACCCAAATGTCCATCATCAGGGCTCAGGATAAATGAGTGAGATGCACCCCTCCAGTAGAACACTACACAAGCATCCTCTCTTCTGTATTTCTAGTGCTCACATAGTTACCTGTTTACATGTCCAACAATTCTACCACACTCTTTTTTTTTAATTTGTTCTTTTTAGTTATACATGACTGTAGAGTGAATTTTGACATATTTATACAAACATGGAGTAGTACATCTTTTTCTAATAAGAATCCCAGGGTTTGGTTGTACATGATGTGGACATTGACTATAGTGTATTTATATATGTACGTATGACAATTAAGTCAGATTCATTCCATTGTCTTTTATATTCCTGTTCATTCTCCCTTGTCTAATCTTCTGAACTTCTATTCTTCCCCTCCCCACTTTGTTGTGTGTGAGCATCCACATATCAGAGCATCCACATTTGACCTTTGGTTTTGGTGGGGATTGGCTTATTTCACTTAGCAGTCTCCAGATTAGTCCATTTTCCAGCAAATGTCATAAAGTCATTCTTTTTTATGGCTGAGCAATATTCCACTGTGCATATATACCACATTTTCTTTATCCATTCATCTGTTAAAGGACACCTAGGTTGGTTCCATAGCTTAGCTCTTGTGAATTGAACTGCTATAAACATTGATGTGACTGTATCATTGTAGTATCTACCACATTCTTAAGAACTCAGAGCCAAATTTAACTTTAGTCATCTTTGTGTTCGCTCAATAAATATTTGTCAGTTGGGAGTGAAAGACAGAATATCTATTCCTCTCCAACCAGACAGTCATTAAAAACAGTTCAGAGTTTAAATTTCACTGAGAGAAAAATATCATTGGGTAAATTAAAGTATTTTTTTAAAGGAAAATTCTATTCTATCATGATTTTTGAATGCTAGACCACAGTCACAAAAGTAATATGACTGATTAATTTATATTAAATAAGGTCTTTGAGACATTATCTAAAAGAATAAGTAAGCAGAATTTTCTGTAAAAGATCAGACAGAAAATAGTTCAGAATTTGAGGGTTGTATTCTGTCATTTATTCTTTGCTATTTTTTTTAATAAACATTTCTCTTTTTTTTCTTTTTTTGTTTTGTTTTGTTTGTTTCTGGCTGGGGATTAAACCCTGGATCTTACACATTTAACTAACTTTTAAAATTGTAAAGCCTTCCTTAGTTCAAAGGCTGTTTAGAAACAATGCACACGCTGGATATGGAACCCTGCTAAGTGCCAAAGGTCATTGACTTTTTCCTACCAAGACATTTTTGGAGAAGTACCTAAGAATGAATATCGATATAATATATACATTATATATATATATATATATATACATATATACATTATATATATATATATATATATATATATATAGAGAGAGAGAGAGAGAGAGAGAGAGAGAGAGAGAGAGAGGCTTCGGCAGGGGCAAAAAAAAAAAAACTATTCAAAATCAGGATCATCCAGAAGACTTGTTAAAATTCAGAATGCTGAGGGACCCAAGTGACACTATTGTTTCTTGTCTAGGAATTCATTTTGAGAACAGTTGCTACAGGGTATAGAAGCCTCTGTGATCCTTATTTGGGGCACAGTCTTTTCTTGACTGTATTATTCAGACTTTCCATCCTGGGGAGCAAAGGCCCTGGGCTTACTTCCCTCCGCAACACCACTGTATTAGAGGCTGCAGAGGTGTTACACTGAAACTTCACATCCCATCCAACCCAGGACAAAAGGAAGGCATGTTGACCAACCAGTAGCACCCCCTGGGGAACAGCCCTGGAACAAGAATGCAGCGCTCCTGCAGGAATGTGATCCCTTCTGAACTGAGACTTGGGTCCCCCACCCTGAAGTCAGCACCAGTGCTGAATCTGCTGACCAGAATGGATCAGAATGTAGTGGAGTGACAGCCTGCAGAACCAGTTCAGCTAATCTTCACCTGCAACAGGCTCCAAGTTGGCCTGATGTGCACATCCTTTTTTGGAGGATTCAGGTGTTCACTTGGTTTACTGATCTTTCTGTCTTTCAGTTTTTTGTCATCATTCTCAACCACACCATATATATGCATTTCCTTTGGGGTCAAAGGCCAGCTTATTTGTTTTTGTTGAGATGGTACCTGTTAAGCTCTTAAAACCGGGCATGTAACTTCCACTATAAAAATCCAAGTGATTGCTATTGTTATTCACAGCACCTAGCACAGGACTAGTTGGAAATTTTAATAATTCATAGATTCAGAAGTTTTGGGTCCACAGTCAATTGACCCTGTTGCTTTGGGGCCTGTGGCAAAGCAGCACATCATGGTGGGAGCCTGTTGTGTGAAGCACTGAGAGAGAAGGGGCTGGGGTCCCCCTACATCCTTAAAGGTCATGTCCTCAGTGACCTAACTTCCTCCCACTAGGCCCCACTTCAAGATTCCACCACCTCCCAATAATTCCACAGGCTGGGGACTAGGCCTTGAACACATGGGCCTGTTGGGGGGCACTTATCCAAACCATAGCAAATAGTATGACTCACGGTTATGATCCCCTTCTACAAAAATTTGTGTACTTCACCCATTGTCCTTGGAGGCAATAGTAATTTGGATAACACAGAATCTAAGTGGCTGACTTTGGAAGATGATCCACCCCTGGAGGGTCTGGTCCTATCAATCACTCAAGGTTCTGTCACAGCCAATGTGAGCTGGCTGGCGAGTAAAGACAGGTAAGCAAATCACGATCAAGGAAAGGGTACCCCTTTAGGGTTTGCCCAGGAGCACAGGCACAGGAAGCCTGTGCAGTGTTGTGTTTATGTTCTGACTTCCCTGGATTGTGGGTAGAGTTCCCAGTTTAAATAGCCTGGAGGGGAAGAGGGTGGAGTGGGAGGGAAGAAGCAAATACTTTTTTTAAAGGCATGTAGAACAACAAATAGTGACCATTTCAGTTATTTTCAGACAGAGGTGCATAGAGGGAGTTGGCAGCAAGACAATATATATCTGCTCAGCAAGAAAGTTCAAAAAAACAAAAATAAAAGGAGGATCCATCATCAGTTATAGAGGAGAAAACAGGATAGGAAATGGGTGGGATGTAGAACCACAGTAGATGCTGGTTGTCAGCCATTCGTACGACATGTGACTTGCATATATAAAAGTCTCCCAATACCTACAACCAATCTGAATGAAAGAAATGGAGCTTGCCAACAGAACGTGTCCAGGAGCACTCTTCAGATCTGCAAAAGCAAGCAGACGGAATTCCTACCATCAAAGAGCTGAGGCAAATTTCATTTCCTTAGGGATTCCAACAGACCAATAGTGTACATTCAATCAAAAATAGGCTCTTTGAAGTACCAGCTCAATAGTAGTATAGTATTCTAGGCTATGTTCCCTCCCTGTGTACCTGAGTGGTGATCCAACACATAAGTTGGGTCCGTCTGGGCTACGTATTGCTACTCAGGACGGAGAGATTGGACCTAAATAATGAACTGTTAACTCAAATAAATAACATATTTGAATAATATACAAATAACATACTGGCATAGTACCATAAGTTTTTAATTACTATTAGTTTTTCCTTGTAAAGTACTAGAACGCTCCACCAAGAGTAACCAGACGATGAGTCTTCTTAAATATGTTTTTATTTTTAATTGACACATTGTAATTTTACATATTTATGTGGTACGGTTTCACATTTCAATACATATATACAATGTGTAATGACCAGATCGGGATAATTGGCAAATTATGGGTCTTTTGCTAGATTCTCTTCTTTTGACATTATAATGGTTCTTACCACTCATAAATTTTCTCATTCATTTGTCAAATTTGAGGTTCTTTTGCCTTCTTTATTCTCTCTTCTCCTTTTGGGACTCCAATTACATAATCTGTTAGTTTTGTGCCAGACACCTATGAAATTGTTTGTTATTATTTTCAATTTTTTTTAACTTTTTATTTGGATACTAAAAACTTCCAAATTTGTATTCAAGACAGAATTTCTATTTGGTTCTATTTATGATTCCTATGTCTCTCTGAGATTGCCTATCTTTTCATTCACTATGACCACCTTTTCTCCTACATAATTGAGCGTGGTTAATACATGTTTTCAAATCTTTATTGATTCCCATCATTTGGTTATCTTGGTAGTCAGTATTATGTGATTGTCTTTGCTTGAAAATGGGTCCCGTTTCACTTTTTTCCCCCCACCTGTCTGCTAATTTTGAATCATATCTTAAACATTGTGTCAGTCATTTCAGGATGCTATAACAAATTACAATAGACTTGGGGGGGGCGTTAAACAAACAAATACATCTCACAGTTATGAAAGATAATAAATCTAAGAGAAAAGTGGCAGAAGTTTGAGTGTCTGTTGAGGGCCTAGTTTGTGGTTTGCAGATAATTGTCTTCTGCCGTAACCTCACATGGAGGAAGTCAGAGAGAAGCAAACCTTCGTGTCTCTTATTAGGACACCAATTGCCTTCAAGAGGCACCACCCTCATGACTTAATTATGTCTCAGAGTCCCCATCTCCTAATACAGCACATGGGGGGGGGGCACAAATATTCATTTCATAGCAAATTGTAAATGTTATGTTTCAGAGATCGGACTCAAGTATATTCCTCCTGGTGTGTGTTTGTTTTAGTAGGCAGCCAGCTTCACTGGATTCAAGTTGCAAACAGCCTTTTGGGAAACAGTTAAAGTGACCAATCATCCCAATTGGCCTGTTACTGAAAAGGGTCCCCTGTTAATAGGACTTTTGATCCCCAAACCAGAAAACTTTTTGGAGAAACTGGGTTATCCTAGTAGCAGATCAACTCAGTTCAGTTCTTTTAATCTTAGCTGCATTGCTTGGAGTCTGCTCGTTCTGAACACATATACATGACTCAGAGATTTGCACAGAGTTTAAAGAGAAGTTAGAATATTTTGAGACAAAATCCTAGCCACTCCCAACGTTCACCAAGAGCACAAGTATTACATCCTCCTCTGAGGTGGGTCATTTGACAAAATCATGCAGGGCATACTGAATGCTCACAGAAGATCTCACAGAAAGGGTATGGGCCAGGCCGCACACATTGGAAGACTCCCTGAAAAAATTTCTGATCTTATTTGGTGAGCCAACACCACTTCATCCCTGACATGGTCAAGAAACAACTATTAACCCACTCATTGCCCACACTAAAACAAGCCCAATGTTTCTTTAGGATTCTGGAGGCAACATACTCGGCATTTACAAATTATACCTGAGCTCTTTTGTGTGGTTACTCACAAGTCAGCCCACCTGGAATGGGGCTTTCCATATCAGCAGGCCTGTAATCTGTCCAAATTGGAATACAGCAGCTGCTCTCATCAGTGCCCACTATTATCCCAAGATTCCTTTACTGCTGGGACTTTAGCACCTCCTCTCATGCCTCTTGGAGCTCTGGCCACTAGTTGCACATGGACCTCCTTAGCTCCATCCCATATGCCATTAAAATGGGACTATTGGCCACATGCTGGGCTCTCATGGATATCAAGGTTCTCACAGGCCCCGAGCCCATGAACTTCTAAACCTATCTGCCCAATTATGCCTTGAGTCATGGAAATAGCACCCCCAGAATCAGCATGGTTACCAGGGTCTTCTTCCAAAAAATGGAAATTGTCCCTACAGGATAGACTTAAACCATAACCCTGGGGCATATCTCACCTGCAGGAAGGGGAGGCCTCCCCTGTCCTAAGTCTTTGCCAAAGGCCACGAGCTTCAGAAGGTCATTCTGGATCCTTTGGCTACCTGGGATCAAATGAGTGATGGTGAAGGGAGTTTGTACACTTTTTAAATGAAATCATCACCATCACAAAGTATGGCTCCTCCTGCAGAGTTACCGCTCTTCACCTTTTAAGTGGGATGTTTGTGATAATGGGCATGACTCATGTTGACAATTGGCTGAAGTTCAGGCAGTCAATCAACTTAGTTCTAGACACCCTGGCCAAAAGTTGGCCCCATCTGTTCATTTTTACAGACCCTTGGGCCATTGCCAGTGGTCTGCTCTCTATCCCGGCCCACGGCAGCAACAATAATTCCTTTGCCAAGTTTGCCCCTTCTTGGGGTAGAACAGACTCTGGGAATATAATGCACAGACTCCCAAAATATAAACCAAGGTCACGCACATCTCTGAATATGCTGAAGTCATTCTGCACAGCCTCATGGAGACTCTCATTCCCTTAGAGTTCCAGACACTACTGATAGTGAACAGGGCACTCATGTCACTTCTAAAAAAAAAGAACTACAGAGGCAGACTCTGGAGCAGGGCATTCATCAGAACTGTCACCTCCCTAGCTGGTCTCAGGTTACAGGCCTGGTAGAGTAGGGCTCTGGCTCATGCACACAAGTTCAAATTCAATGAAATGAAACATGGCACATCTGGGTCACCAAAGGTTGGAAATGAATTTCAATGAAGAGTGTGACTGGTTTTTTTTTGTTTTGTTTTGTTTTTTAATGTTTGGTTCCTGAATCTTTGGGGGCCATCTCTGCCTCCTTCCTTTCCACCCCATGTCGGGGAAAGCTGATGAGGAAGCCCAAGTTCTTCCAAATTGGCTACCAATGGAAGGTTCAAACCATACAACCCACACTCACCCCCCTCAAGACCCCAGAGCTCGTCACCTTTCCCACTCTATCTAGCCATTTTTGGTCCTGCTTAGGGACTAACTCAGCTTTATGTCTTTATGGTGCACATGTGATGTGTGATCAGTCAACATCCAAACCAAATCTTGAATAGGGTCCTTGTGCCTCTGTGGAGTGACTACAATAGGATGGTAATTTGTCCACTAAAAAGAAGCACCTGTCCAGTCTCCCTGAGAGCTAGAATGGACCATTTGGCATAGAAATCTAAGCAGAAGTCTCTGGAACAGAAGTTCAAAGAAAGCTGTTGCTTCTCTGATCTTCTTAAAGGGTAGGGGGCAGAATCATTTAGCATGTACCTACTGCTTTTTGCACTTTATTTTCCTCTATTCTTCCTACCTAGAAAATTGGTGCAATGGCTGGAGGATAAGCAGCCTTCATAAGTCCCTGAAGAAAGAGGCCACATGCTAAGAATGGTAAAGTATTAAGATAAATCTATTTGGGACCTTTAATCTTATCTTTGAGCAAGTTGTCTGCCTCCAGGACTGCCTGGATTGCCCACCTCAAGATTTATGTTATTGACACAAATAAATCACTTTTTGGTTCTGTTACCTGCAGCTGAACATAATCTTAAAGGATACAAGGCCCACTCTGTTCCTCTAGTCCTTCTTGAGTTTATTTTCTTATTTATAATTGCCCAGAAAAGTATTGTTTCCTTTAGTTTCCAAATTAATATTCATTTAGTTCTCATTTGATAGTTTTAAAATATCTGCATTTGGATTCTTTTCATTTATTGTAGGTATTTTCACACATTTTTTTAAAATGATGTCAGATTCTGGATCAAATGTTTTTTTTTTCATCTTTGCAAAGAACCACCTCTTAGATTTGTTTATCAATTTTATATTTTTCTGTTTTATAATTTGTTAATATCTGCTTTTACTTTTAGTAATTTCCTTTTTTTACACAGATTTTGTTTTGAGCATTTTTTTAGTTGTCAATGGATCCTTATTTATTTATATGCAGTGCTGAGAATTGAACCCTATGTTTCACACATGCCAGGCAAGTGCTCTACCACTGAGCCACGACCCCAGCCCCCTTTTAACACAAATTTAGCTTTCTTTTAGAATCCTCACATTGATGGCTTTAATTTTATTTTCAATTTTCTTGTTTAATGATAAAATGATTTAAGACTACATCATTTTACTTAGCATATTTTTAGCTTTATCTCATAAACTTTGATACCGAAAGCTTATGTTTCTTTTTGTATTCTTCTTTCTTTTTTATTTGTTCTAATTAGTGATACATCATAGAAGAATGCATTTTGATTCATTTTACACAAGTGGAGCACAACTTTTCATTTCTCTGGCTGTACACCATGTAGAGTCGCACCACCTGTGCAGTCATACATGTAACTAGGGTCATGATGTTCATCTCATTCCACCATTCATTCCTGCTCCCATACCCCCTCCCCTCTCTCCCTGCCCTTTGCCCAATCAAAGTTCCTCCATTTTCCCCACAACACCCTCCCCATTATGATCAGAATCCACTTATCAGAGAAAACATTCAGCCTTTGGTTTGGGGGGTAAAGAACTCAAAAAACTTAACACCAAAAAAAACCCCCAATCAATAAATGGGATAAGGGGTGCTGGAATTGTGGCTCAGTGGTAGAGCACTCGCCTAGCACGGGCAGGACCTGGGTTCGATCCTCAGAACTGCATAAAAATAAAGTGCATTGTGCTATGTCCATCTACACCAAAAAAATAAATATTAAAAATAAATAAATGGGATAAGGAACTGAACAGACACTTCTCAGAAGAAGATATACAATCAGTCAACACATATATGAAAAAAATGTTCAATTTCTCTAGTAATTAGAGAAATGCAAATCAAAATTATTTTAAGATTTTATCTCACTCCAGTCAGAATGGCAGTTATCAATAATATAAGCAATAAAAAGTGTTGACAAGGGTGGGGAGGAAAAGGTACACTACTCATACATTGCTGGTGGCGCTGCAAATTGGTGCAACCACCATGGAAAGCAGTATGGAGATTCCTTAGAAAACTTGGAATGGAACCATCATTTGATCCAGCTAATCCACTACTCAGTCTTTTTATATTTATTATGGTTTTAAATTTATTCCTAAACCCAAAAGTTACTTAACAAAGCACTCTTGCTCACTTGCGCTCGCTCTCTCTCTCTCTCTCTCTCTCTCTCTCTCTCTCTCTCTCTCTCTCTGGTTCTTTTTGCTTTGTTCTTAATTTGCAACATTATTTAACTGATGTTAGAAAATGTGGCCTGTACAATTTCTAACATAAAATCATATTGAGATTTTCTTTGTTTTCTGTTACAGAATCAGTTTTTATATATGTTATATGAACATTTTGAAAGATTTACTATAGATTGCACACACATGTACACACCAACTGTAAGTCTGGAGCAGTGGCACATGCCTGTGATCACAGTGTCTCAGGAGGCTGAGACAGGATGATTGAAAGTTCAAGGCCAGCCTCAGAAACTCAGCAAGGCTCTCAGCAAATTAAAGAGACCCTATGTCAAAATAAAATATTTTAAAAGGGCTGAGGATGTGGATCAGTGTTTAAGCACCCCTGGGTTCAAATCTTTGTTACCAAAAAAAAAAAAACCCAAAAAACAAATAGAATAGAATACTTAGGAATTAAAGAAAGAAGCAAAAGACTAGTACACAGAAATTCACAAAACATTGTAAAAAGAAATTAGAAGAGACTAATAAATAGAAAGATAGCCCCTGTTTAGGGATAGAAAGACTTAATATTAAGATATTATTACTTAAAGGAATCAATGGTGGTCCCTACCTGTAATCCCAGCTCCTCAGCCGGCTCAGGCAGGAAGATTGCAAGGTCAAAGGTCAGCCTGAGCAACATAGTGAGACCCTGTCTCAAAATAAAAAATGGAAAGGGCTGGGGATATAACTTGGAAGTAGAGTATCTCTGGTTCAATCCCTAGCACCCCTCAAAAATGAAGAAAGAACTTAGAATGGTGGGATGCAGAGTCATTATCTAATGGATACAGACTTTCTGGGACAATGAAAACATGCTCTGGATAGTTCTGGTGACAGTTGCTTAACATTGTAAATACTGCTGAATTAAACACTTAAAATGATTTGGCATTAGTATATTTTACCACAACAATAGTAATTAAGAAGGATGGCTACATTCACTCACTATAGGATGGAAAATTCAAATCCATCTATGAAAAGGCAAAGTGGGATTCCCAGGGGAGGGTGAGCACTGGAGTTCAGGTGAGGAGCTCTTCTTCTCTGGCACCTTGACTACAGGGAAAGAGTAAATGGTCTCTGAGTAAGATAAAGTCAGGTGATTGCCTCCCAGAAAAGAGAAGAACCTCTTCCATTTTGCAAGGGATGCAAATGGATTTCTCCTACATAATCAAACTATGTTAGAAAAGAAGATGAATCCTTTAATGGCAAAATGTGTTTTGTTTACAATAACTTTGGGAACAAAATAAGCAGCAGCCCTGAGTAAAACGTTCTCATAATAATTCTTCACATACATCCAGAGAACGAGAGTTACAAAACATACAGTTAACTTCATGCTGTATTATATTATCTTCTCTATATCCTTATTTTAGCCTACTTAATCTATCAAAATATATGAAACATTGTTAAAGTCCTGCTACTACAGTATCTCTCTCCATATCTCCTGGTATTAATAAGTGTTTATTTAAGTACAGTGATATTAAGTTCATAAAGATTCATGAAAGCTGTCCCATATGTGTGCATAACTCTTATCAGTTAGTTTAAAATTATCTCAATTCCCTATATAATAGTATTTGCCTTGAATTCTACTTTTACTTATAAGTGAAATCCCTGCTCTCTTTCTTTCTTTCTTTTAATGTCAATGTGAGTTACATTTCCCATTATTTTCATTTTAAAATTTTTGCATCACTGAAAACCTGTGAAGGCCTAGATATACCCAGACATAAATTCCTTGAATAACAAAGTGCTCAATTTGTCTTTCAGGAGGCGCCTCCAGAAGCCACTCAAGAAAGGTTTAAAACTGGCTTTTTGAGAATAGACATGCACAGTCAATGATCTTTAGATGTCATAAACTCAAAACCCCCCATGTAGAACATGATGATCATCTGAAAAGAAACATGTGACCTTTGAAGAGAGTGATGACTGACTATTCTTTCTCAAAGAACCCTACCCTTCCCCGCCCAACATCCTATAAATAAGGAGCTCCTCTCCTCTCCCTTCTTATAAATTACCTTGTTTCCAACCAATCAGAGAGGTAGATTGGAGCTTTTTGCTCCTGTTCTCCTTGCTGGTCAACCTCATAAATAAAAAGCTCTTTCTTTTAGCAGAAACCAGGGGTGCAGTATTGGCTTCTATGAACATTGGAAGTGAACCTTTGCTTGATGTAATCATGTTCCTTATGAAGACCATATACTTGGATATTTTTTTCCATACTGGGGATTGAACCCAGGAGTGCTCTACCACTGAGCTACATCCCCGCCCACCAACTCCCCTTTTTTTGTTTTGAGACATGATGTTGCTAAATTGCCAATGCTTGCCTCCAATTTGTGATACTTCTACCTCAGTCCCCCAAGTTGCTAGGATTACAAGTATGTACCACCACACCCAGCCAAAGTGTACTTTTTAACAGCTTGGATTTTGATTTCTATTCCTAGATTCTGCCTTTTTAATCAGAGTTTTAATGAATTTATGTTTGTGGCAATAATATATATTTAGTTTCATTCTGACAACATTTTTAAAAACTATTCTGTTTGTTGTAAGCAAATATTTTGAGTTTTTCTTTTGCTTAATTATTGTTATTTTGAAGCTGGGGATGGAATCCAGGGTCTGACAGATGAGAAGCACTTGCTCTGCCACATAGCTACACCCTCAGTCCCAATAGTTTGAGTTTTTAAAAAACATTTTTATTGTGAAATATACAGAAAAGTAAATATATAGACACATTTATGTATGGATTTATACATATACACACTACCCACACAAACACACACCATTTAACAAAGAAAATATTTCTACCACAATGGAAGCCTCCAGTGTGTCACTTTTTGCTTATTTCCAGTACTAACTATGACCCAAGGCCTCAAAAGTGCTAGGTAAGAGCTCTTTCTCTAAGCTTCACTCCCAATCCAAGGTGTCACTTCAAATCCTGGTCCTCTCCCTCCCCATCCAGCAGTAACTCAATCATAATTTTGTAATAAGCTATTTCTTGCTTGCAGTTATCACTTGTGTATGCATCTCTAAATGATAAAATGCAGTTTGTCCTGAGCCATGCATGGGCTGTGTGTGGACCCTCGTGCATCACAGTCTAATTGAATAGGGAAATCTGGTGTCTGGGAACTTCCATTGGACATTTTCTCTGGCTGGCTGCCCAGAGACACTGTGAGCCCTATTCAAGCTCTGCCAGGTCCCACACAGCACCAGAGATGGGGTGACCTGCTGCAGCCGCACAGCCCCTCTGAGATGGATATGACCTACAAAGATTCCAATCAACCTGCTGATTTCAAGACATCAGCAAGCAAGACTCCACCCTTGAAACCTTACCCCTGTCTATTTCTTTTTTTTTATTGGTTGTTCAAAACATTACAAAGCTCTTGACGTATCATATTTCATACATTAGATTCAAGTTGGTTATGAACTCCCAATTTTACCCCAAATACAGATTGCAGAATCACATCGGTTACACATCACATTTTTACATACTGCCATATTAGTGACTGTTGTATTCTGCTACCTTTCCTATCCTCTACTATCCCCTCCCCTCCCCTCCCATCTTCTCTCTCTACCCCATCTACTGTAATTCATTTCTCTCCTTGTTTATTTTCCCATTCCCCTCACAACCTCTTATGTGTAATTTTTTTAAGACTATTATAACCCCCATCTTGTGAGGTTTTATTTATTTATTTATTTTTTTATTGGTTGTTCACAACATTACAAAGCTCTTGACATATCATATTTCATACATTAGAATCAAGTGGGTTATGAACTCCCATTTTTACCCCAAATACAGATTGCAGAATCACATCGGTTACACATCACATTTTTACATACTGCCATATTAGTGACTGTTGTATTCTGCTACCTTTCCTATCCTCTACTATCCCCCCTCCGCTCCCATCTTCTCTCTCTACCCCATCTACTGTAATTCATTTCCCTCCATGTTTGTTATCCCATTCCCCTCATAACCTCTTATATGTAATTTTGTATAACAATGAGGGTCTCCCTCCATTTCCATGTGATTTCCCTTTTTTTCTCCCTTTCCCTCCCACCTCATGTCTCTGTTTAATGTTAATCTTTTCTTCCTGCTCTTCCTCCCTGTTCTGTTCTTAGTTGCTCTCATTATATCAAAGAAGACATTTGGTATTTGTTTTTTAGGGATTGGCTATCTTCACTAAGCATAATCTGCTCTAGTGCCATCCATTTCCCTGCAAATTCTATGATTTTGTCATTTTTTAGTGCTGCGTAATACTCCATGGTGTATAAATGCCACATTTTTTTATCCATTCATTTATTGAAGGGCATCTGGGTTGATTCCACAGTCTAGCAATTGTGAATTGTGCTGCTATGAACATCGATGTGGCAGTATCCCTGTAGTGTGCTCTTTTAAGGTCTTCAGGAAATAGTCCGAGAAGGGCAATAGCTGGGTCAAATGGTGGTTCCATTCTCAGCTTTCCCAGGAATCTCCATATTGCTTTCCAAATTGGCCGCACCCATTTGCAGTCCCACCAGCAGTGTACAAGAGTACCATTTTCCCCACATCCTCGCCAGCACTCATTGTTGTTTGACTTCATCATGGCTGCCAATCTTACTGGGGTGAGGTGGTATCTTAGGATGGTTTTGATTTGCATTTCCTTGACTGCTAGAGATGGTGAGAATTTTTTCATGTACTTGTTGACTGATTGTATGTCCTCCTCTGTGAAGTGTTTGTTCATGTCCTTGGCCCATTTGTTGATTGGGTTATTTGTTTTCTTTTTGTCAAATTTTTTGAGTTCTTTGTATACTCTGGATATTAGGGCTCTATCTGAAGTGTGAGGAGTAAAAATTTGTTCCCAGGATGTAGGCTCCCTATTTACCTCTCTTATTGTTTCTCTTGCTGAGAAAAAACTTTTCAGTTTAAGAAAGTCCCATTTGTTGATTCTTGTTATTAACTCTTGTGCTATGGGTGTCCTATTAAGGAATTTGGAGCCCGACCCCACAATACGTAGATCGGAGCCAACTTTTTCTTCTATCAGACGGAGAGTCTCTGATTTGATATCTAGCTCCTTGATCCACTTTGAGTTGACTTTTGTGCATGGCGAGAGGAGGGGATTCAGTTTCATTTTGTTGCATATGGATTTCCAGTTTTCCCAACACCATTTGTTGAAGATGCTATCCTTCCTCCATTGCATGTTTTTAGCTCCTTTATCAAATATAAGATAATTGTAGCTTTGTGGATTAGTCTCTGTGTCCTCTATTCTGTACCATTGGTCCACCCGCCTGTTCTGGTACCAGTACCATGCTGTTTTTATTACTATTGCTCTGTAATATAGTTTGAAATCTGGTATCGCTATACCACCTGATTCACACTTCATGCTTAGAATTGTTTTTGCTATTCTGGGTCTTTTATTTTTCCATATGAATTTCATGATTGCTTTATGTATTTCTACAAGAAATGCCATTGGGATTTTGATTGGCATTGCATTGAACCTATAGAGAACTTTTGGTAATATCGCCATTTTGATGATGTTAGTTCTGCCTATCCATGAACAAGGTATATTTTTCCATCTTCTAAGATCCTCTTCTATTTCTCTCTTTAGGGTTCTGTAGTTTTCATTGTATAGGTCTTTCACCTCTTTTGTTAGGTTGATTCCCGAGTATTTTATTATTTTTGAGGATATTGTGAATGGAGTGTTTTTCCTCATTTCCGTTTTAGAAGTTTTGTCGCTGATATACAGAAATGCCTTTGATTTATGTGTGTTGATTTTATATCCTGCCACTTTGCTGAATTCATTTATTAGTTCTAGTAGTTTCTTTGTAGACCCTTTTGGGTCTTCTAGGTATAGAATCATGTCATCCGCAAATAGTGATAATTTAAGTTCTTCTTTTCCTATTTTTATGCCTTTAATTTCTTTCGTCTGTCTAATTGCTCTGGCCAGTGTTTCGAGAACTATATTGAATAGAAGTGGTGATAGGGGGCATCCCTGTCTTGTTCCAGATTTTAGAGGGAATGCCTTCAATTTTTCTCCATTCAGAATGATGCTAGCCTGAGGCTTAGCATAGATAGCTTTTACAATGTCGAGGTAAGTTCCTGTTATCCCTAGTTTTTCTAGTGTTTTGAACATAAAGGGATGCTGTACTTTGTCAAATGCTTTTTCTGCGTCTATCGAGATGATCATATGGTTCTTATCTTTAAGTCTATTGATGTGGTGAATAACATTTATTGATTTCCGTATATTGAACCATCCTTGCATCCCAGGGATGAATCCTACTTGATCATGGTGCACAATTTTTTTGATGTGCCTTTGTATCCAATTCGCCAGAATTTTATTGAGGATTTTTGCATCTAGGTTCATCAGAGATATTGGTCTGTAGTTTTCTTTCTTTGAGGTGTCTTTGTCTGCTTTTGGAATCAGGGTGATGTTGGCCTCATAGAATGAATTTGGCAGAGCTCCCTCTTTTTCTATTTCCTGAAATAACTTGAAAAGTATTGGTATTAATTCTTCTTTAAAAGTTTTGTAAAACTCCGCTGTATACCCATCTGGTCCTGGGCTTTTCTTGGTTGGAAGTCTTTTGATTGCTTCTTCTATTTCATCTATTGATATTGGTCTGTTTAAGTTGTGAGTATCCTCCTGACTCAGTCTGGGCAAATCATATGACTTAAGGAATTTATCGATGTCTTCACTATCTTCTATTTTATTGGAATATAGGTTTTCAAAATAATTTCTAATTGTCTTCTGTATTTCTGTAGCGTCTGTTGTAATATTGCCTTTTTCATCCCGTATGTTAGTAATTTGAGTTCTCTCTCTTCTTCTCTTCGTTAGTATGGCTAGGGGTATGTTGATCTTATTTATTTTTTCAAAGAACCAACTTTTGGTTTGTTAATTTTTCAATAGTTTCTTTTGTTTCAATTTCATTGATTTCTGCTCTGATTTTAATTAATTCTTGCCTTCTGCTACATTTGCTGTTGTTTTGCTCTTCCTTTTCTAGGGCTTTGAGATGAACTGTGAGCTCATTTATTTGTTGGGTTTTCCTTTTTTTGAGGAATGAACTCCAGGCGATGAATTTCCCTCTTAAAACTGCTTTCATTGTGTCCCGTAGATTCCGATATGTTGTGTCTGTGTTTTCATTTATCTCTAAGAATTTTTTGATTTCCTCCTTTATGTCTTCTGTAACCCATTGATCATTCAGTAACTATTGTTCATTGTCCATGTGATGTAGGATTTTTCCTTCCTTCTTTTATCATTGATTTCCAGTTTCATTCCATTATGATCTGATAAAGTGCATGGTATTTTCTCCACCCCTTTATATTTACTGAGGGTTGCCCTATGGCATAATATATGGTCTATTTTTGAGAAGGATCCATGTGCTGCTGAGAAAAAAGTATATCCACTTGATGATGGTTGATATATTCTATATATGTCAGTTAAGTCTAGGTTATTGATTGTGATATTGAGGTCAATAGTTTCTTTATTCAACTTTTGTTTGGAGGATCTGTCCAATGGTGAGAGAGGTGTGTTGAAGTCACCCATGATTATTGTGTTGTGGTCTATTTGATTCTTGAACTTGAGGAGAGTTTGTTTTATGAACGTTGCAGCGCCATTATTTGGTGCATAAATATTGATAATTGTTATGTCTTGTTGGTGAATGGTTCCTTTTAACAGTATATAATGTCCTTCCTTATCCCTTTTGATTACCTTAGTCTTGAAGTCGATTTTATTCGATATGAGAATGGCTACCCCTGCTTGCTTACGAGGACCCTGCGCATGGTATATTTTTTCCCAACCTTGTACCTTGAGCCTGTGTATGTCTTTTCCAATCAGATGTGTCTCCTGGAGGCAGCATATTGTTCCATTTGTTTTTTCAATCCATGTTACCAGCCTATGTCGCTTTATTGGAGAGTTTAAGCCATTAACGTTTAGAGTTACTATTGATATATGGTTTGTACTTCCTGCCATGTTTGATTATTTATCTCTTTTTTTTCTAATTTAGTTTGTTTCTCCATGATTAGCTTTCCCCCCGTCCTCTGTCTTTACCGAGGCACTTCCCGCTGATGGTTTTGGTTATTGTTTTTCATTTCTTCCTCATGTAGAGTTTTGCTCAAGACACTTTGCAATGCTGGTTTTCTGGCTACAAATTCTTTTATCTTTTGTTTATCATGAAAGATTTTTATTTCGTTGTCGTATCTGAAGCTTAATTTTGCTGGATACAGAATTCTTGGTTAGCATCCATTGTCTTTCAGTGTTTGAAATACGTTGTTCCAGGATCTTCTCGCTTTCAGCGTCTGTGATGAAAAATCCGTTGTCAACCTTATTGGTTTACCCCTAAATGTAATCTGCCTCTTTTCTCTTGTAGCTTTTAATATTTTCTCTTTGTTCTGTATATTGGATATCTTCATAACAATGTGTCTTGGCATTGGTCTACTGTGATTTTGTGTGCTCGGTGTCCTGTATGCATCTACAATTTGTATATCTGTTTCCTTTTTTATTTCTGAAAAGTTTTCTGTAATTATTTCCTTCAGCAAGTTACTCATTCCCTTGGCATGAATCTCTGTGCCTTCCTCTATCCCGATGACTCGTAAGTTTGGTTTTTTTAAGTTATCCCAAATCTCTTGGATGTTTTTCTCGTGATTTTTTACCAGCCTATCTGAGTTGGCTAGACTCTTTTCAAGATGGTACATTTTGTCTTCATTATCTGACGTTCTGGCTTCTACTTGCTCCACTCTGTTAGTGATACTCTCGATTGAGTTTTTAATTTGGTTTATTGTTTCCTTCATTTCTAGAATTATTGTTTGATTTTTTTTATAATCTCTATCTCCTGATAAAGATGCTTAACTTCTTCTTTTATCTGTTTATGTAATTCATTTTCAATGTGATCTTTAAGGTTCCTTTCCATCTGTCTAAGGTGTTCCTTGAGTTCTTTATATGGCCATTTTTCTGATGACTCCAGGTCCTCCTGAGTATTTAGGCTGTCCTTCATTGTTTGTACTCCTTTTCTTCCTTGCTTTTTTATGCTCATGATACTTCTTGTTCTGTTTGACTGCTGAGTTACTGTTTACTCTTATAAATTTATTTGATGCTTGGGAGGAGAGGTATTAGAAGGGAAGGGAAGAAGTCACTAAAGAGAGTGAGTGTAGGCAGGTAGAATTCAAGAAAGGGGGAATAAGAAAATTGAAAAGAAATGAAAAGACAAAAGAAAAAAAAGTGAAAAGAAAGAAAGAAAAAACGAAAAAATAAAAATTTAAAACCAAAAAAAAATTATAATGATAATAAACAAATGGAAATTAAGGTTTAAAAAATAATAGTAATAATAATAGAATAAAAAGAATTTAAAAAATTGAAACCGTTAATAAGAAAGTTGAAGAACAACAGCAACATCAACAACAAAAAGTGAAAATAAAATTTAAAAAAAATACCAATAATAATCATTAAAAAAATAATAATAATAATAATAAATGCAGTCATAGAGCTCAATTAACTTCTCTTCCAGTAGGTGGGAACTGGGCCAGGCTTCTCTTCTTGATGGGTGGGAACCAATCACTGTGCCTCAGCTCTTCTTCCCAGACTGTGCGGGTCTCCAATCCTGAGTGCCTAGGGCCTTCTCTTGTGGTTCCTCAAGCCAGGCCCCGCTCACCTGTGACGCTCACCACAATACTGGCTACACGCCGGGTCTGCTGCTCCTGGGAGCCCTGTTTCCATGGATGCCTGGGCACACCCTTTCTGTTTGCCTCCCTCATACCCTAAGTTTGTAGGGCTTGGGGCTGAGGACCCCCAGCGAATTTGTTTGCCCTCAGGTAGCAACTCCCCTGATAGCTGGTGCAAGGGACATCTGTTGTCAGCAGAGGGATACCCTGGGTCTGACTATCGTGCTCAGTTGGCTTTTACCTCTGTGAGTTCAGGTGGGCTGACTAGTTATTTCAGCGGGAATATTAGTGCTGAGTCACGAGAAGCAGGCGAACCAGAACTAGAATGCAGCCCAATCCGGGCTCGGTGTGTTCTGAGAGGGGCAGACTGTTCGCCCGGGATCCCCTTCAGCTCAACAGTGCCTAGTGGTCCTGAGCGAGCAGTATTTTGACAGTTTACTTCTCCCTATGCTCCCACAGCTGAAGGGGATAGAGACTTGATCTCTCCGCGTCCGCTGCCATGTTGGATCACTTAGATTTTAAATTGTCACTCATCTTATCAGCTGTTCCACTTAACTCGGCAGCTCACTCGCGCGGTGAAGAGTCTGCTCTATGGTGCTCCACGGGAAGTGGCGGCGGTGGCGGCGGCGGCGGTGGCAGCGCGGTGGCGGCCCAGCTGTGGCCTTCGGGACCCCCGGGGAGGGGGTGCGGGCTGGGGGAGGGGAGGCAGTGCCTCGGGGCCCGCGCGGGCCGGGTACTGGACACGCGGGAGAGCGGGCGGGGTGGGGGAAAGAAATTGAGATCTAGATTTAGGGACTGAGTGTGGGAGGAGAGACGGCAGGGGAGAAGCAAATCGGAAAGGCGGAGGGGAGAAGGAGAAGGTGCTGAGGGAGCCGGGCAGCTCGGGAGCTGCAGCCTTACTGCTCGCGCTGAAGTCGTGATGGACTCACTCCACCTTGGCTGGAGTCGTGGCAGATTCACTCCACCTAGGCCCCTTTCTTGACACGGTGCTGAGTCTTTGTCGACAGATCTCCTTTAATGATCTTTACTTCATCTTTTAAGACATGGCAACATACGCTGCAGGCACGGCGGCGCGGAGCACAGAGCGGCTTACTCACTTCCCGCCGCCATCTTCCCACCTTGGTGTAGATCTCAGTGGGACTTCCAAATATGATACTGCCAGTTCCCGTGTGGAGTCCTATTTTCTCCAATATTGAAGTATAACACCAGAGAAGCATGCCAGGCTTTATTTAAAGAATAAAACAGTCTTCTCTTGGAGGAAAAAGGGGACCTAAAAGTAGGAATCAGTGGGATGAGGAAGTCCTATCCGTTTTATATCTAAAGTTTTCTTTGACCCTCCACATTCCTCTCTTTTATGTTGTTCATTCCCTCTTTCTGCAAGCCTAACGGGGAATTCGAGTGGAAAATTATTATGTGTAATTTTGTATAACAATGAGGGTCTCCCTCCATTACCATGCAATTTCCCTTTTCTCTCCCTTTCCCTCCCACCTAATGTATCTGTTTAATGTTGATCTTTTCTTCCTGTTCTTCCTCCCTGCTCTGTTCTTTGTTGCTCTCATTATATCAAAGAAGACATTTGGTATTTGTTTTTTAGGGATTGGCTAGCTTCACTAAGCATAATCTGCTCTAGTACCATCCATTTCCCTGCAAATTCCATGATTTTGTCATTTTTCAGTACTGCATAATACTCCATGGTGTATAAATGCCCCTGATTTCCCTTCTATTTTCATGGAATCCCCCTGGCAGTTTTTTGTTCTTTGTTTTTGTTTTTTAAATCCTTGTTTTACTCAGCTTTTTCACTGCTGTGACTAAATGACCTGACAAGAACAATTTCAGGGGAGGAAAATTTTACTTAGGGGCTTAACATTTCAGAGGTCTCAGTCCACAGAAGACCAGCTCCACTCCTTGGGGCTCAAGCTGAGGTAGGACATCATGGCTGAAGAGTGCAGTGGAGAGAAACAGCTCATATGATGATCAGAAAGTGGAGAGAGAGAGAGAGACAGACAAACAGACTCCACTTGCCAGATACCCCAAAGGCACCTCCTCCATCTGATTTTATTCGATATGAGTATGGCCACTCCTGCTTGCTTCCGAGGGCCATGTGAGTGGTATGATTTTTCCCATCCTTTTACCTTCAGGCTGTGTATGTCTTTTCCTATCATATGAGTCTCCTGAAGGCAGCATATTGTTGGATTTGTTTTTTTGATCCAGGTTACTAGCCTATGTCTCTTGATTGGTGAGTTTAGGCCATTAACATTTAAGGTTACAATTGAAATATGATTTGTACTTCTAGTCATGTTTATTTATTTATTTATTTATTTATTTATTGTAGTTTGGCTAGTTTTTACTTTTTGATTATTTTCCTCCCCCTTTACTGAGATACCTCCTGCTGTTAGTTTTGGGCACTATTTTTCAATTCCTCTTCTTGTAGTATTTTCTCAAAATGCTTTGCAGTGCTGGTTTTCTGGCTGTGAATTCTTTTAGCTTTTGTTTATCATGAAAGATTTTAATTTCATTGTCAAATCTGAAGCTTAATTTTGCTGGATACAGTATTCTTGGTTGGAATCCATTATTTTTCAGCGTTTGAAATACATTTTTCCAGGATCTTCTCGCTTTCAAAGTCTGTGATGAAAAATCAGTCGTTAACCTAATTGGTTTACCCCTAAATGTAATCTGCCTCCTTTCTCTCGTAGCTTTCAATATTCTCTCCTTGTTCTGTATGTTGGCTATCTTCATAATTATATGTCTTGGAGTCGGTCTATTACGGTTTTGAATGTTTGGGGTCCTGTAGGCTTCCAGGATTTGGCAATCCATTCCATCTTTCATCTCTGGGAAGTTTTCTAGAATTATTTCATTTAATATGTTGTCCATTCCTTTGGTTCGAATCTCTGTGCCTTCTTCTATCCCTATGACTCTCAAATTTGGGTTTTTTATGACATCCCATATCTCTTGAATAGATTGCTCATGGGATTTAAGCATCTTTTCTGTGTTGACTATATTCTTTTCAAGTTGATAAACTTTGTCTTCATTATCTGATGTTCTGACTTCTACTTGATCTAGTCTATTTGTAATATTCTCATTTGAGTTTTTAATTTGGTTTATAGTTTCCTGCATTTCTAGGATTACTGTTTGATTTTTTTTAAGATCTCTATCTCCTGGTAAAGCTCATTCTTTGCCATTTGAATTTGTTTGTTTAATTCATTTTCAAAATATACTTTTATTGCTTGGACTTGCTGTCTCATGTCTTCTCTAATATCCCTTTCCATCTGAGTTAGGTATGCCTTGAGTTCTTTCCCTATCCATGTTTCTGATGCTTCTAGGTCCTCCTGTAGAATTAAGTTGTCCTGCATTATTTGTACTCCTTTTTTTTTTTTTAGAGAGAGAGAGAGAGAGAGAGAGAGAGAGAGAGAGAGAGAATTTTAATATTTTTATTTTTCAGTTCTCAGCGGACACAACATCTTTGTTGGTATGTGGTGCTGAGGATCGAACCCGGGCCGCACGCATGCCAGGCGAGCGCGCTACCGCTTGAGCCACATCCCCAGCCCCTGTTTGTACTCCTTTTTTCCCTTGTTTTTTCATGATGTTCATGTTACTTTCCAGCTCTATTTAATTGCTGTGTTTCTGCTCTCTTCTATAGATTTGTTTTGGTTTTGTATATCTCTGTTGTCTCTCCTTTGTGTTGATAGACTATGCCTGCTAAAGTGGATTCCACTGGGAAGGAATTCTGATGGCCGAGCTCCAGTGACGTCACCTCTCTGCTATGGCCGGCCCCAGGCTCCTTGCCGGGGTGTCCGAATGGGGGGGTGGGACTGGACTGTCTCTGGCTGGTTTCAGCTCCCAGTCGCCGGCAGGCGGGCGGACTCCAGCCACCCAGTCGTGCGGTCGTTCGCCAGCAGGCAGGTGGTCTCCAGCCGCCCAGTTGCTCAGGCAGCGGGCGGGTGATCGGTCTCCCGGTCTCCGGCAAGCGTGCGGTCTTCAGCCGCCCAGTCGCACGGGCAGCGGGCCGGCTGTCGCTGGCAGGCGGGCAATCTCTAGCCGCCCAGTCACGCAGTCAGTCACCGGTGGGCGGACTGTCTCCAGTCGTCCAGTTGCGCCGGCAGCCAGTGGCGATCCGTTGCTGGCGGGCGTGCGGTCTCCAGGTGCCCAGTCGCAGGGGCAGCTGGTGGGCTGTCGCCAGCGGGCAGGCTATCTCTAGCCGCCCAGTCATGAGGGCCTGGCCTCTAGTCCCCTGGTTTCTCCTGCTAGTCCTGGTTTCTCCTGCTAGACCAGATTTCCCCTGAGTGATGCCTCTCGGCAGTTCAAACTGTACTCTGGGCCTGCCGTTTGTTGGGTGTGGAGGGTGGCTATTGGGAACCCAGGTACTCTATTGTTTTGATTTTTTCCGCTTGCCCCTCCCCCAGCGCTGGCTAGACAGGTTTCGTTTTCGCCGCTGATGGGATGGGGAGCTGAAGGTCAGGTGTCTCTAGTTTTCCCTGAGTCTTTATGCAGGCTTGCTCTGATAATCCCTCCCCCGGAAAGCCTAGAAGAGATTTTATGTGAATTCCCTGCTGTATGGGAGATGAGCTGAGTAACACACACCTGTTTTATTGTTGCAATCTGTCGGAGAGTGGCGGTGGTTATTTGAATTTTAGTAATTTGAGTTTTCTCTTTTTCTTCATTAGCTTGGCTAAGGGTTTATCAATTTTATTTATTTTCTCAATGAACCAAGTTTTTGTTTCATTGATTTTAATTTTTTCTGTTTCAATTTCATTAATTTCAGCTCTGATTTTAATTATTTCCTATCTTCTACTGCTTTTTGGTGTTGATTTGTTCTTCTCTTTCTAGGGCTTTGAGATATAAAGTTATGTCATCTATTTGGTAATTTTCTGTTCTTTTAATAAATGAGTCCAGTGAAATGAACTTTCCTATTAGAATCACTTTTATAGTGTCCAGGAGATTTTGATATGTTGTGTTGCTATTCTCGATTACGTCTAAGTATTTTTTATTTCATCCCTGATTTCTTCACCTATCCATTGGTCATTCAATAGTGTATTATTTAGACTTCAAGTATTAGCTTCTATTTTTTATTTTATCATTGATTTCTAATTTCATTGCATTATAAGCTGGTAGCAAGGTATTATCTATATTTTTTGCATTTGGTAAGAATTTCTTTGTGGACTAAGATAATGGTCTATTTTAGAGAAGAATGCATGCACTACTGAGAAGAAAGTGTATTCAGTCATTCATGGATAATATATTCTATATATGTCTATTAAGTCTACATTATCAATTATATTTTTAGTTCTATAGTTTTTTATTTAGTTTTTATTTGGAGGATCTGTCCAGTGATGAAAGAGGCATATTAAAGTCATTCAGTATTATTGTGTTGTTGTCTATTTAATTATTGAAATTGAGAAGGGTTTGTTTGATATATGTAAATGCTCCATTTTTTGGACATAAATATTTTAAGAATGTTATGTCTTGTTGATGTATATTTCCCTTAAGCAGTATAAAATGACCTTCTTTGTCCCTTCTCGTTAATTTTTACCTGAAGTCCACTTTACCAGATATGAGGATAGAAACCCCTGCTTGTTTATGAGATCCATGTGAATGATAATTTTTTTCTCCCTATCCTTTTACCTTTAGTCTATTTATGTTTGCTTATAAGATGAGTCTCTTGGAGAAAGAATATTGTTGGGTCTTGTTTTTTTAATCCAATCTGTCAGTCTATGTCTTTTGATTGATAAGTTTAGGCCATTTACATTCAATATTATTATTGAGAGATGATTTTGTTCCCTGCTGTTTTTATTTGTTTCTAATCTTTAATTTGTTTTAGTTTCTTCTTTAATTGACTATTCTTCTAGTATAGTTCTTCCCTCTGCTGGTTTTCAGTTTTATTTTTCAGTTTTTCTTCATGAAATATTTTGTTTGTTCTTTGTAGTTCAGGCTTTGTGGTTGTGAATTCTTTTAACTTTTGTTTATCATGGAAGGTTTTTATTTCATCATCAATTCTGAAGCTTAATTTTTCAGAATATTGTATTCTTGGTTGGCATCCATTTCCCTTCAGAGCTTGCTATATAGTATATCAAGACCTCCTAGCTTTAATGTTCTGATTGGCAAATCAGTTGAGATCTGGATTGGTTTGCCTCTAAATATAACCACTCCTTTTTCTCTCATAGCCTTTAAAATTCTATGGTTATTCTGTATGTTAGGCATTTTCATAATAATTTGCCTTGCTATGGCTCTGTTGAAATTTTGTGTTTTGGGGGATACCATAGGCTTCCTGTGTTTGATTTTCCATTTCTTTCTTAAGGTTTGGAAAAGTTTCTGATATTATTTCATTGAAAATATTGTGCATTACTTTGGTTTGTATTTCCAGGCCTTCATCTATCCCAATAAATCTTAAATTTGATTTTTTTCATGTCATCCCATGTTTGTTGAACATTCTGTTCATGGTCTCTTAATATCTTTTCCCCGTGGTCAACTTTACATTCAAGATTATATGTCTTCACTTCCTGAAACTCTGTCTTCCAAGTGGTCTAGTCTGCTGGTGATACTGCCCAATGAAGTTTTAAACTGGTTTATTGATTTCTTCATTTTGAGAATTTTTTTCCCCAAATCTCTCTTTATTGTAGTGATCTCGTGTTTTCTGTATTTTCTTACATTGTCTTTACCTTTCAGATTAATTTAATTATGAATATCCTAAACTCCTCTGTCATTGAAGTATTTTGGTTTGTGTGGGATAAATATTTCCCTTACTCTTTTATGTTGTTTCTGTGTCTACCCATCTAGCAGTAGGTTTTGAGGCAACAGAGTTTCTACCCTGTGGACTTCAGTGCCCCTGAATGTTTCCAGTATCTCACAGGTTAGAGGGAGACAGAGATAACAACAACCAATGCAAACAATTTACAGTATTCAACCAAATAGCTCTTGCTATGAAATCTACATTGTTGATTGCCAAAATAATCAGAAATGATATGGTCAGTTAATTGCCCACAGTAAAAACAATAAGTTTTAAAAAGGGTTTACAAATTCAAGTGGTGAACAGGGATAGAACAGAAATAATGTAGGATGTGACGATTACGAGGGAGGAGGAAAGAAAACAGAGGTAAAAATATTAAAGGAAGACTGAAAGAGAACAATAGAGATTGGCTGTTAGTGGACGAAAAGAGAGAAAAGGAGTTGAGTAAAAACAATAAGTGAAAGAAAAAAATGTATGAAATAAAATTTTAAAAAATAAAAATATAAAAGATTATAAGATAAAATTAACATACACTAGTCAATCATCTTAGTCCTCAAAATATTGATGCAGGAAAAATAACTGTCTTCAAATAATGCTAGAAATGAGAAAAAATAAACTACGTTAATACATAGAAGTATTTAGTTAAAGATAGAGTACATTAAGAGATGGGGGTAGAAAAGAGTTATTAGATTCAAGAAGTGAATAGGGCAAATGTAGGTGTGATGTAGGATGTGTTTATGAGGGGGAGAAGAAAAATAGAAGTAAAAGAATTAAAGGAAGAGAGAAAACAACAGAGTTTGGCTGTTAGCAAGAAAAAAGAGAGAATAGAAACAGAGTTGTGAAAGAGAAAATAGAAAATCAATCCAAAATATACTAATCAAAAACACTAACCCTCAAAAAAACAGAGCATGGAAAATAGCTGCCTTCAAGAAATGCTAAAAATGAAAAAGCAGAAACAAATATGTATGGCTACAATTGTATAAATGTCCATCATGTATCAATCAGTTTCACATTCAAAAACAAAATAATAGTGAGAGTATATGCATGCAGGAAGTTTCTCTGGGCTTTACTTACTGGGTATACTTTCTGCTGGGTTCTGTGAGATGAGTTTCTGCAAGTGAAGCTCCCAGGATATTGGCCCAGGTGTTTTATTGTGTGGGGAGTTTTCGGGCAAATCAACGCACTTCTAAATAAACGCACTTCTAGGACAGTACCCCACTTCTCTCCCAGGACACCACTGGTGGGAAAAGGCAGTCAGTCTTTGCTGGTTCTGTTGTTCTGAGATATTGCCTTTTTTTCCCCCCTTGGCCTCTCAAAAACTGTTTCTGAGCACTGAGCTCAGTCACTCCACCATGTACACTGGTGGTTCAGAAGGGGGCGGGCTTTTCCCGGCCTCTCTGATCTGTCTTACCCCCAGGCAAAATGGTCTCTGTGCCAGAAATCTCTCCATGTAAGAGATTCTTCTGATTTTCTAGGCTCAGTTTAGATCTTGAGGTTGGCATCTACCAGATTCATGTATTGGTTTCCTCCCTGAACTCACAAATCTAAGTTCCAAGTCTGAGTTTGCACCCCTGTCTCATGGAGGTAACTAAAATGTCTCTAGCTCAAACTCCCTGTCCATGGCAGACAGACTGTGACTTTCGTGCACCAGTTTAACGAGATGAATAGCCCCTGGTCGGCCCAGAGCAGGCTGCTCCCCTGATTCTGGGATTCTCCACGCCAGGACTTTCACAGGATTCTTCAGTCTTTTTGGACCTTGTGTATTAATTTTGCCTGCTCTTGCCAGGAGATCAGCTCCAATTCTGTTCCTTAGCTTTCTCTGATGTACCCCAAATTTCCTAATCTCCAAGGCTCTCTGTCCAATATTGAGTATCATTGAGTATCGGAGGAGTGTTGTTTTTCCACTCACCTCACAGAGAAGCAGTTTTCTTACCATTAGAGTCCAAGAAAAGCCACTTCCCACTCAGCCACTGGCTTCGAGATTATATTTTGATTTTTGTCCTTAATTCTATTTATTGTGGTGAATTACATCTATTTAATTGTATATATTGTACCTTTGCATCCTTGGGATGAAACCCCCTTGATTATGGTGTACAATCTTGTGTTTTTGATGTGGTTTGCTAATATTCTATTATTTTTGTGTCTCTGCTCATCAAGGATATTGGTCTGTAGTTTTGTTTCCTTGAAATGTCTTTGTTTGGTTTTGTATTATGGTGATACTGGCTTTAGAGAACAAATTTAAGAATGTTCCTCCTTCTGTATTTCATAAAATAATTTGGGAAAGATTGGCATTCGTTCTTATTTAAAGATCTAGAAGAACTCACCTCAGAATCCATCTGATCCTGGGCTTTTCTTTGTTGGAAGATTTTTAATTGTTGCTTCAATCTTATTACTTGATGTTGGTCTGTTTAGTTTTTCTATATCCTTTGTTCAATTTAAGTAGGTCACATGTGTCTAGAAATTTGTCTAGAATTGTCTAGATTTTTTAGTTGATTGGAGTATAAATTTTCAAAGTAGTTGCTAATGATCCTCTGGGTTTCAGAAATGTTTGTGGTGATATCTCCTTTCTCATCTCTAATTTCATTGACTTAGATTTTTCTCTCTTGTGGTTAGTTTGGCTCAGAATTTAGAAATTTTGTTAATCTTCTTAAAGAACCAATTCTTTATTGCATTGATCCTTTGTGTTTTTTTTAAATTATTATTCTCAATTTCATTAATTTTGGATCTGAAGGGAAAAATAGGAGATCTTGAGACAGGAGCAGGTAATATAAGAGGGAAAAGAGAATAAAACGAACAAGTGTAAACTTGAAATAGGAAAGCAAAAATAGAAAGTATACTTCCAGTTGGTGCTTTTAAACAGTAGAAGAAATAATATCAATTGGGTCAAAGACAGCAATATAATGTAATAAGGGAATATCTATTAATTCAATATAAAAGTAATATCTCTAAGATCAAAATTGACATTAGAGCTATCTATACTATTCCATGCCAAGTTATTTGAGGTGGAGTGATTTCTTATTGAATTTTCTTGATTGGAATTCTATTGGGATTTGGGACCTTTAGAAGATGCCCACTACTCCTTAGCTTTACTTTTAATTGTCACTGGGTGGAGTAGTGATCATACCAGCTCACCTCTGATATAATTTTAGGAGCTCCCCTTTTATATATGGTGTGTCCAGGTACCTACTAGCTTTCTGGTGAGCCAGAGAAGATGGTCCCTAGGTGTCTTTGACTTAGCAGCCAGGTTACTCCCCACTCAGAAGTGCAGTCTTTTGTACCCTCTTGAAGAAAAGCTCCATGTGTCTAGTGCTGCCAAATCCAGTGTGGGATCCCCCTGTGTATATTTCAGAGAGTAGGGGTGGCAGCTTAAGGTAGAGGTATGTGGTCTGGTTGAAGTGTCACTGGGTGGTCTGTGAGATGTGGGGAGCTACTAGCCCCTCTGGAGTACATAGGTCATAGGTCAGTGGGCTTGTAGCTGGGCATACTGGGTAATGGCTGGTGTCTGTGTGGTGCTCCTCTATAAGCTATTTGTGGAATGTGCTCCATTGTGTGTATGTGAGGTTCTCATTGGCTGCTTGGGGTCATCCTCAGGAAATGCTTTCTGTTGGTCCATGTGCCTGAGTAAGAATAATGTTAACTGGCATCTCTGGGACTTGCAGCTGTGGACCCTTTGATGGGCATGGGGCATAGGAGCAGCTTCCATGGTTACTGTGGGTCTCTCACCAACTGGTGCTTTTAGTCAATCCAAAGGTCCAAATCCACATGTTTGGGGTGCCGCACTTTCTGTGTTAGATGTGAGGACACAGGGCTCAGGGCCATCACTGGCTGCTGGTGGCACACTAAGTACCTGCTCCCCACTGCTGGGGCTCATTTGTAGTGGTCTTATCTAAGTGCTTGGTGGCTGTCTGTAACTGTGGGGCTTGTGAATGCAGGCTCTCTGTGGGTGGTCCATGGCACAGATCACTAGGGCTTTATCCATCACTGTGATAGGGGTAGGTTGTCAACTGACCCACCTTTGAGCTACTATGGGGAGTTTTGGGTTGGGGTTAGCACTCCCTGGGAGTGGCCTGCTCTCAGGTCAGCTCCACC